>NC_064637.1:82806109-83422109 GCF_023864275.1 Schistocerca cancellata | reverse complement strand
TCTTCAGGAATTTACTAGTGGTTCCTTAAATCAATACAAGTAAAAACGATCAAATGAATATATGTCCTGAAATACTTCAGTAATCATATATTCACCCCATTTCGCTTTTGAAGTCTATGGGTATCAAATTGAAACTGTTGTATTGTTATTTGATCGGTATTGCTACTTTACCTGTTGTTAACGAGAGTAAATGTAGCTAGGAGTATTATTGTCACCAGCAGGCTGTCTTTGACACTACTGGATTTTGACACATTGGTGTCTCGCTTCACAGACTGGGTTCAGTTAAAAGCATTTCTTCCATCTCCATCGCTGTCGTCCTCGTAAAATTTCGACGGTGTTGTGGATTTCCGTCACAAGCTCTACAATTAGATCATTGCGTGGTCCGAAATCTTCCCGTCACCTATTCCACTCTCATATCCAACACGAACATGGTCTTTTACGATTTCTCTTTGTCACTACAAGTATTAGAAGTACAGCTGCAGCCAGACGCTCCTACATCGCCACCTATTACTTTACGAACAGAACTACGACAGAAAAAATTCTCGGAGAGTGATCTCTCAGCCCTCACAGACTCTCTCACCCTGCTGTGTGTAATCGCTTCCGACATCCGCTCTCGGAAAACACTCACACACTCACAGAAAGTACTCTCAAGCGTCTATCAGACAGGAACTACCAGCGAACAGTCTCCACTAGTGTAAACAGATGTGCGAGTACTATGTTACTATCTGAGAACACGTGTATCTCAGCCCTTAATTTGTAGCGAGCCACAGGAGATCAAGGATCTCCCAAGCCAAAATATCTCTAAACAACCTACGAAATTTTATTGGTCGAGCACAGACACAGAAAGGTTCTCATTTCTATGGAGTTTCTGTTAGGTGTCGCCACAAATGAGGTCCGGCGTCTCTTTCCAACGCTTACGTCACCGACAACAGAAGAAAGTCATCCTTCTCCGCGCTTCTGTATTGTAAACAGCTGCACAGTCTTCTCTCAGTAACAGCAGACGTAGGCGACAATATGCAAGAGAATGGGTTGGAGAGAATGCAAGCTGGGAGTGCTTGTTTCGCAACTGTCAGCAACAGCTGCCGACTGTAAGAGCCGCCGGTAAGGAAAAAAAATACGTATGCTATGTAAAGAATAAAGTCGAGGGGTGAACCGAGTGAGGTGACGTGCTGAAAGCAATTGCACTCGCGTTAGAGGCTGCGGCAAGTTGAAAAAGAGAGACGGGAGAGGGTGACGTATAAGCGCGTATGATAAACCCCTTCCCTCGAAAATTTCTCTCCTTCATACAGCCTCCATGTTACCACAGATGGCGTGTCACTGATCTCGTTTGTACAAAGACTGCAGTACACGCGAAGGCCGGCCTTTGTGGCCGAGAGGTTCTAGGCGCTTCAGTCCGGAACCGCGCTGCTACTACGGTCGCAGGTTCGAATCCTGCCTCGGGCATGGATTTGTCTGATGACCTTAGGTTGGTTAGGTTTAAGTAGTTCTATCTCTAGGGGAGTGATGAACACAGATGTTAAGTCCCATAGTGCTCAGAGCCACTTGAACCATTTTTGAACACGCGAAGCGCTTATTTGCTTCCACTGCCCTGAGTTCAACAACCTGCAGTCTTCTATAGTTATTGTCTCCTGCACAAAAACAGCACGCAGGTAGTCAATCCGTTATCTGGAGGTTTTAACAAACTCTTAGGGAGGAACTGATATTGTACATAGTTCAAATGGCTCTGAGCACTATGGGACTCAACATCTGAGGTCATCAGTCCCCTAGATCTTAGGACTACTTAAACCTAACTAACCTAAGGACATCACACACATCCATGCCCGAAGCAGGATTCGAACCTGCGACCGTAGCGGTCGCGCGGCGCCAGACTGGGGCGGCTAGAACCACTCGGCCACACCGGCCGGCGATATTGTATAAATAAATAAATCTTCATTTATTATGTTTATACGGATGCCACTCGTTTTTCTACCAGAATACGAGAGTGAGCCGTGGTCGGCTCGCGTTAATGCCGTTTTTCCTTTTGGGCATATTGTCACAATCGAGTGGCGTCTTATTCCTCCTCCAGTTACTACCTGAACGATTTGCTCACTCGCCCCCGTCAGTGGCAACAGCAGCGTTTATCGATACTGGTACTGCTGTATCGTCTTTGGTGTGTCGGTTATGTTTCCGTGTCATGGCGTGTGTGGCAGTCGGTCGGTTGCGGCGGAGCAGCGAGGAAGTCTCTGCAGCGGTGTGGTTAGGCCGGGGCCGCAGGCGGCGTGCACGCGCACTCGGAGTTGGGTGGCACTGGCTGCGAGAACTGCTCAGTTCGTCGCCCACCGCACTTGCATACTGGAGTTGAGTAATCGGTGAACTTGTCATGAAAGCTTAACCGTTGTAACATCTCTTCGTTGGTTACTGCTTGTTGCATAGTGGGCTGTCCCCGCAAGCAGCAACGTGATGGTGTCTTGGAGTCGGCAAATTTTGCAGCCATCTCCCTGTATGGTGTTTAACCTTTGAGATGATTGTTATTTATTAGTGAAGTGCACCAGTGGTATCTTCTACCTTGTGGATTGTTAACGTTCCGGTTACCTGCCCTGGTCGTCAGCATAGTTTTGCGGCAGTGTGTTTTCCTCGCCGTGTTGATGCTGTCCGTCACGGCGTGTAGATCGACAGCTTGGTGTTCTTCTCTCTGAGTGTTTATTGTGCCTTGACTGTGTTTATACTCCAATTATTAAGACATAATCCTGCTGTGATCCTCGTCTTCGCTGGTACTTTGGGTTGTCGTGACGTTGGTCCGGTGGAAGAGAGTTGATTGGGCGGTCGGTTGGTTCGTCAGCCGTCTGTAGGTCGTGTTGCCACCCGACTGTTTAGTGTTACGCTTGGCTGTCTGTCTCACCTAACAGGCCTTCAGCCGTGTATTAATATTGTCTGTTTTATGTTTAGTATATGGCCTTCAGCCGAATTTCATAACAACTTTAAGATTAGGACTTCAGCCGCGTTTCATTTATAATTCTTGTTGCTCTGCATTTAGGCCTTCAGCCGCGTTTGTTTCAGAATCTGTGGCTTTAATATGTCAATCCTTGTCTGTAAGGTTTCTATTTAATTATCTTGAAACGGCCTTCAGCCGTGTTCTGTAAATGTTTATCTTAAGATTTGTCTTTAATCATTCTTGAGTAATTGCTTGGGCCTTCACCTGACAAAATACTTTAAATTTTCTTAAGATGTTTTAGGTTGTACTGTGTAAAGCTTATCTTTGAGGTCCCTGTTTTATAGTGTAAACAAATTTTATTAATTGGGATTTCAGCCGGAGAATTAACTTGAATTTTCCTTAATATGGCATTTATCCGGAATTTTGTAAATGCTTGGCTTTTAAAGAATTTTCTTAGCTGGTCTGAAATATTATTTTGGCCTTTAGCCGAGAAAATATTATAATTTCACTTAAGTAAGGCCTCCAAATTCAAATTGCTCTGAGCACTATGGGACTTAACATCTGAGGTCATCAGTCCTCTAGATTTAGAACTACTTAAACCTAACTAACATAGGGACAGCACACACATCCATTCCCGAGGCAGGATTCGAACCTGCGACCGTAGCGGTCGTGCGGTTCCAGAGTGAAGCGCCTAGAACCGCTCGGCAGCACCGGCCGGCTGTAAGGCCTTCAGCCATTACTCTAAATCCTGATGTTTTAAAAGAAATAATTTAAACTTATTGTGGAGAAGTTACTTGGGTCCTCAGCAGTGAATATATCTAGTTGTTTTAAAGAGAAAACTGTGCATTGGTTTGAGGAAAGGTTGTGTGTGTTCTCTTATAACTGACAGTAGCTGACCTGGGCCCCTTTCCACAGCCTGATCCACTCTGTCCTGAGAAACCAGATTTCAGAGAAACTGCTCAGTTATTAGCATGTTCCACTTTGTGAGTCTCACATAATTTCCAATATTCACACTTTAATGAACTGCGTACTCGCGTAATTACAATCAAATTGTTCTCAGTTATACATTAAAATAACCAGAGACTACCAATTAAGTCCTTAACCGATACCTACTATACAAAAGAACATGTCTGTTTTCCGAGACTGCCGAACCAGCTCTGATTTACAAACTAGATGTTGCTAATTAAGGCTTAACTCCTATCTACAGCGGCAGACAACAAGTCCGTCCTCCGAGACTGCCGAATTAGCTCTCACATTTACAAACCAGAGATTGCTAATAAAGTCTTTACTCATACCGACCGCGGCAGACAACATGTCTGTCCTTCGAGTCTGCCGGACCAGCTCTCATCTTACAGCCGAACCATTTCGCCCGCCATCCAAGTTTTGCGCGGTCCGAAGATCTGCGAAGTGCTTCGTCTGTCTTTTCTTTTAGCAGCTGTTTATTATTCTGCTGGTAATTAACACTTTCGCAATTATAATGAAATGATGGCCTGCTATTGAGATATGCTTTTACATGAAATCTAAGTAAATACACTGTTTAGTTTTTCTAGTATTAATGGCAGAAGTTTATCGTTTTGGCGCGATACTTCCGAACGCAGCAGCCGATCGTGAAGAAGGAGCACAATTTAGGCGGTCTTTCTCACGATACGTGTGCAGGACAAACCATCTGTCACCGGTACCTCACAAGACTTCGTCAGATTGTCACTGCTGCCTTCTCAACAGAGAAGAGCTTCTTGTAGCCGAATATGATGGCTGTAAAGCCAGAAATACAACAAAGTTCTCGTCTTGGTGATCAGTCCGGATTTTGTTTTTACATCCTGTTTCAGTTCTCCCTCGATGGTCGGATGGGTTTTTGGGTAGAAAAAAGCTGATTTCCTCACTTCGCCGGCCGCAGCTTAGTATATACGAGGGTACATCCGAAAGTGTTTATCTTGGCAGGTCAAGTAACTTTTTTCAAATGCTGTACTACACTTCAAAGTGACGCGATACACGACACTACTTTCCAACACAGTCGCCAAGTCTCTGGAAACAACGGCCAGAAGGTTGCACAGATCGTTCAGTTCTTCGATGATAGACATTCCTTGATCAGAGACCCATTCGAGAACAGCTGTGTGGAAGTCCTCTTTCAGAAAATTTGCGATTCTTCGGTTTCCTGGACGTAGTCATCTGTGGTTGACGGCCTCGAGAAAAGTGTTGTCACCATTTCACTACTGCTGGAGGCGACACTTTTACGGTGAATCTATGCGTTACTTAGACGTTTTATCCACAAGAATCGTGCTGTCCCACATACTTTAACTTTGGATTATGTTTCCAGTTGCCGCGTCATTTCACTCGTGTACTGTGACGCACATGTGATGCTTACCATAGCAGATCTATGTCTACAAGGAACCCGGAATATGGACTTTCTTTTGACAATGCACCACTATTGCTGTACGATGGTCTTTGCGTGGTACGACATGTGTAACTTAATGTCTGAAGTTCGCCTGTAGTACTGTTTAGCTTGTAGTACGCCAGTGCCGTATTACAATCTTTCGCTGTTGTTCCATAGCAAAGAACGACCTGTATGCAGTCAGATACGCCACTTGAACAATGATTTTCGTCCTGTCAAACCCAGCATGTTATAATTAATGGGGAAATTTCGTCAGAAACGCAAAAACCACTCGGCGCACCCCAAAGTAGTTTGGTAGAGCCGCTACTGTTCATATATACACAAGATAAGAGATAATAAATGAAAAACACCAGTTTGCTTTTGTTCTACAATATTACTTTTATTGCTAACCGGTTTTCGGCTTACAAGGCCATGTTCAGACATTATTGTACAACAAAAGCAAACTGGTGCTTTTCATTTATTATTATAATGTTGTTCTACCAAGAACCGACGGAAGATTCTGTTAATAACGTAAGAGATGATTACTTCAAAACAAACAGAAATAATTGTGTGCTCCAAGGACACGGAAGAAGCGAAAAGTAGAAAGAGTAGACGAAATAAAATAAAACAAACAATATCATACAAATATTTCCGAAGAAAGACAACTGAAGATCGCAAAAGCAACGAAGGCATCGTGGTTTAGAGAAACGAGAAATTGAAAAGAAAATTAAATACTGTTATAAAAATGGTTTTAAATACACTTATTTATGTAAAAAGCATGAAATTTAAGATTACATAAAGCAAATTTATTTCTCGAAGCTAAGCTCCCCTTCTGCGCAAATATTCCTGAAATGTCTTAGACAAACTGTGCATCGCTCGGAGTAACATTTCCCACAACGCTCTGATGAGGCGACCCTTTGCATTAACAACTAATATCGTCAGAGGATTCTAGCTCACTGAGATGGCGTTTCCAATGTAATACAGGTGCCATTACGAGAAACATACTCTTCTCTTTTAATCTGGAAAGTCGGCTGGGTCCTTTTTAACAACATGAAGTGAATTAGATTTTTTTTTTTGTGGATAATGGAACTTCGGCTGCATTAGCACTCAGCAGCGTGCGTAACTATCAGTTTATCAGCTGTACGATTGCGTTGTATTCTATCTGAATAAAGAATCGCTTTGTGTGTTGAGTTCGAGAGTGCTGCAGGCAGGTTTATGAACGAGTGCTAAACGCCGGTAGACTCGCGAGTACTACTAATGTACGATGAAACGTCGTAAGCATTTCACCACGTATAGAGGGAGAGTTGAAGGTGATAAGTGCGTGGTCTAAAGATTGTCAGCAGACCTCCAATACAAAAAACAAAAACAAAAAACTAAAAATTAAATAAATTAAATAAAAATTTATATAACGAGGGAAAAGGGAAGTACGAATTCTCTGTCGTTTGACTATACAATCGATGAATGGAATAGGTCACAAGCGTAAAAGGTTAGTAGTACAGACCTACACCTCTGATGTCCGTTGTTGTGGAATTTTGGAACCCTTGGAACAGAGGTGCACTCCTTGCGCTGCTGGGTTTCGCATTTATATGAAAACCGCAGCGGCGGAGAAAAGTAGAAAAACATTTCAGAAGCGAATGCAGCTTTTGAGGTGTAATTACTGTTTTTATTTTCACAGCGTGTTCTCGTAACGGCTGTGAACAGACGGTGGCCACTTTGCAAGTCACTGTGTAATTGCCCGCCATAACGGGGCATCTCACCGCAGCATCTTCCCTCAGCGCTATAACCGCCTCCACCGAGAGAAGTGAATCGAGAAAACTCGGAAAGAGGAGACACCCCGTAGTCCACAGCGTTTGCATCGTCACGGCTACTGTGGTGTCACCGCCAGACACCACACTTGCTAGGTGGTAGCTTTAAATCGGCCGCGGTCCATTAGTACATGTCGGACCCGCGTGTCGCCACTGTCAGTAATTGCAGACCGAGCGCCACCACACGGCAGGTCTTGAGAGACTTACTAGCACTCGCCCAGTTGTACGGACGACTTTGCTAGCGACTACACTGACGAAGCCTTTCTCTCATTTGCCGAGAGACAGTTAGAATAGCCTTCAGCTAAGTCCATGGCTACGACCTAGCAAGGCGCCATTAACCATTTCTAGAGAGAGTCTCACTTGTATCATCAAGAATGCTGTATACAAATGATGGATTAAAGTTAAGTATTCCAGCAGCTACGTACTTTTCTTTATAGCATTCATTACGTATCCTGTTTCAGACCTAAGCAAGCCTGCGTGAGTTGACGAGTGCATTTCGGCCTCCTCTCTAAATTAGTGCGTTGTGTTGGCTAATCTGCCGACACAACAGCTACCATGCGACAACTGCGTTGAAAAGAATTGGTAATCTGGCAGACGGAGTAAAGAGCTGAAAACGAAGGGCTACTCTTCATTTCCGAAAGGCATTCCACACAGTAAAATGGTAACAGTGTTACGTATACTGTCTGCTGAAAAATATCCGGACATCTACTAGTGGAAACTTACACGGAGTGTGTCCACCATTCGACTTAACGACTGCTTGAGCTATGCTCGGGACGCTATCAATGAGTTGTCCGAATGTCTGTGAAGGAATGGCAGCGTAGTCTTCCTCAAGAACTGAAACCAGAGAAAGCAGTGATATTAGAGGCTGGAATCTCATCCCAATAGTGTTCCATTGGGTTCACACCTGAAGCTTGCACTGACAAGTTCTCAGTCTGTTTAGGTTACACGAACATCCTCAGACAATTTCCGGCACTACACAGTCCACTTCAGAAAACTTATTGACCACCAACAATTGCCCCAAAACTGATGCTTCATGACAGGGAGAATTGTAATGTTGCAACTATCATCATCTCCGAAGTGTTCCTATAGTACTCGCAGTACACAATGGTGTGGAATGTTTCATGTCCTTGCGTTCCTAGCGTTTTCTTAAGCGCAGTAAAGGGACCAGACTCTAACCACGAAAAACATCCCCCACCCTTCCATCTGATTGTCAGACGATACAGCGTGAGTCATCGCTCCAAATCACTCGTTTCCTGTCATTCGCTATACAGTTTCATTGCTGAATGAGATTTTCACTCTGCAGCGGAGTGTGCGCTGATATGAAACTTTCTGGCAGATTAAAACTGTGTGCCGAATCGAGACTCGAAATCGGGACCTTTGCCTTTCGCGGGCAAGTGCTCTACCAACTGAGCTACCCTAGCACGACTCACGCCCGGTCCTCACAGCTTTACTTCTGCCAGTACCTCCTCTCCTACTTTCCAAACTTTACAGAAACTCTCCTGCGAACCTTGCAGAACTAGCACTCCTGAAAGAAAGGATATTGCGGAGACATGGCTTAGCCACAGCCTAGGGGATGTTTCCAGAATGAGGAACTTTGGAAAGTAGGAGACGAGGTACTGGCAGAAGTAAATCTGTGAGGAGGGGGCGTGAGTCGTGTTCGGGTATCTCAGTTGGTAGAGCACTTGTCCGCGAAAGGCAAAGGTCCCGAGTTCGAGTCTCGGTACGGCGATTCCTTCCAGTAAGATGATACGACTGTTTACAATCACACTTAACAGCGAACACCGACAGTACCTCAGCTACTACTTGCGACAGCTTGATTCGTCACCAATATTTCCCAGCCATCCCGCAATACTGCCTTGTATCGCAGGTACAATTGCAGTAATGTCTACGCTAACACTATAGCGGTCATACGTTGCTGCCATTACCGGCCGCGCGGTCAAAGGCGCCATGTCACGGAATGTGCGGCCCCTCCTGCTGGAGGTTCGAGTCCTCCCTCGCGCATGTGTGTGTGTGTTGTTATTAGCATAAGTTAATTTAAGTAGTGTGTACGTCTAGGGATCGATGACCTCACTAGTTTGGTCCCTTAGGAATTCACACACATTTGAACATTTGTCATTACCGCAAAATATAGCACCTGTAAACGCACCTTAAGGGACATAACTTTTGTCTCAACTCTGTGTGTGTGTGTGTGTGTGTGTGTGTGTGTGTGTGTGTGTGTGTGTGTGTGTGTGTGTGTGTGCGTGTGTGTGTGTGTGAGAGAGAGAGAGAGAGAGAGAGAGAGAACGCTGCGGCGGCGTGGATTCTATCGGCCAGTCCGCGTGCAGCAAACAAACACCCACGCACCGTCCGTATACAGAGGCAGTGGGCTCGCAGTAAACACAGCGCCGCTTCGGCGGTTGGCTGAATCCTCTCGGCTTCTGCACTGCCTCGTTTTCCCCCCACGCTAGCTGGTCTGAAACCTTACTGTCACATACCTCCACATCTAAACTGAGCGAAAGACGGAACACGCCAAACTACTCCTATTGAAAATATCGTCACGCAAAACGCGAGTTGCGGAGACTATGACGTGTTCTACAGCACAGGAGGTAATCAGATAAAGATCTCATTTACAAACTCATGAATCTACATTTCGGAACAATACAGAATGCCTAAAAAAGTGTTGGTCAAAAGTAGAAGAAAAAATTCCTACATCTGCGGAAACCAATACTTGTCATTTGAATTGCTTTATTTGTGACAGATGTATACTTCATCAGGCAGACAAACAGATGTTGTGTATCTCCAAATTTTGAGTTGGAGGACGTTACGTCTGCTGGTAGAGAACGACTGTAGTTTATTCACAACGGGGCACCAAACCATTTTCTACGCATAGTGCAACAGAACTCCACCGTAACGTTTCTTGGGCGATGGACTGATAGAGGAGATCCGTTAGCATGGACTCCCCTTTCACCAGATCTGACTCCGTTGGATTTCTGGCTGTGAGGGCATTTAAAGGATGTATAGAGACGTTGCAGGGTGCATGTGACGTAATAGGAATGGAGCCAGATGTATTCTAAGCACTGGGTAATTCACTACGAAGAAAGCTCGAAGGATGTGTCAGGATGCCGGGTCACGGCAAGAAAGTGGTTCAAATGGTTCTGAGCACTATGGGACGTAACTTCTGAGGTCATCAGTCCCCTAGGACTTAGAATTACTTAAACCTAACTAACCTAAGGACATCACACACATCCATGTCCGAGGCAGGATTTGAACCTGCGACCGTAGCGGTGGCGCGGTTCCAGACTGTAGCGCCTAGAACCGCTCGGCCACTACGGCCGGCGTGGTCAAGACATCCGTCAATCCTTAAGGCTCTGCTTCTCCGTCAGCAACAGATGGGACTGAAAGGACAGATTGGCCCATATCTCAACACGTATTGCTTTCCGGGCATACGATCATAGGAACTTTTCTTTCGGTTCTGGCCATAAATACCTAATGTAGGTATATTTGACTTTATTTTAGAAAGCCTGTGTTCCGTTGGTAGTATCAAAACGGCTATATGTATCAGTAACGCTGCTTGCTCGTTTGTTTTCGAAGCGGCGAGTATCTGACAAAAATGGTATCGAAAAGTCATCGTCCTTTCCAGAGTTACATATATACTTCCAGCTTGCTATATTTCCGTACAGCCAACAGGAACATTTTGCTAAGTCACGGTTTTCGCACATTGTACGGTTGCTACACTATGTTGTTGACTGTGTGAAAGGTCTGCAGACATCGTGCAGGTGTTTACATGCTGATATCTGTGCGGAGTTTTTAGATTTTGTGTAAAACGGTCACATTTGAAAAATAAATATAAAAGATACCGACTCTATATACCAGAAGGGTGTTACGTAATGAATAAGAATGGCAAAAGAATAAAGTGGAGAGATATGAGAATGATAACAGTCAACTATCGCTGGCTCGTAAACACGATGAAAGCACATTGAGGAGATCAGAAGAGCTTACATGTAGTGTCTTACATTTATAAACGCAAGCTTCACCAGAACAGTTGTATTACAAATTCTGTGCTGGAATATAAAATTGGAACCGAACACAGTCAGTGGCGAAAGTTATCAGTGACACACTTCGTGCGAGCACTCTGCCTGATAAAAGAAAGACAGAAGACATGGTCAGATATCATCCGTGATTATGTACGAGTTACAGATGAAATTTTCTGTGACGGTTGTAACGACCACCTACCACATGATCGTAGTTTGTGTTCACTGTTGTTATCAGGCCTGGTAGTGTCGATAAGGTGCGTGAATAGCGTCATATGTTGGATGATTACTGTGAAGAAGACCACGGAGTTGTCACGTACTTGTGTGAGACAGCGTTATCAGCACCTGATAGAATTAGTAAGTTGTGAAGCTGTTCAAATCGGCTGTTAGTGATGTGATTGATAAGTGGGACTGCGAATGAACAATCACAGGTAAACCAAGACGAAGCAGACACCATGCACTGGCGGAAAGAGGCCGTCGAACATTGCCGAAGGTGGTTCTAAACATAATCATGAAATCAGTGGAAGGAATTAGTCTCGTGTTCCAAAGTGCTGCCACCGTTATACCTAGCACAACGACCGAGTGTAGGGAGTTAAAAGCAATGGGGTGCAATGATCCATCAGCCGCTCACAAAACGAACAATTCTGCACTCAAAGATAAGTGACGATTTAAGTGTTATAAAGAGCGAGGCTACTGTACGGTGCATGACTGCAAACAAGTGATTTGGAAGGAAGAATAACCCCATAACCTTTGAGAATCCGGTGGAAGGGTTAGGCTTGCCGAATGCCTGCAAAATGTTACCCGCTGTCATGCGTGGCTTCAACAGTGAAGTACACTGAAAAACCAAAGGAAACTGGCACAGGCATGCATGTTCAAATACAGAGATATGAAGAACAAGCAGAGCACGTCGCTGCGTCGTTAAGGCATATATAAGACAACAAATGTCTGGAGCAGTTGTTAGATTGGTTACTGCTGCTACAATGGCACGTTATCGAGATTTAAGAGAGTTTCAACGTGGGGCTATGGTCGGCGCACAAGCGATGGGACACAGCATCTCCTACATAACGATGAAGTGGGAATTTTCCCGTATGACCATCTGACGAGTGTACCGTGAATATCAAGAAATCCGGTACAACATCAAATCTCCGATATCGCTGCGGCCGGTGAAAGATCCTGCAAGAACGAGATCAACGACGACTGAAGAGAATCGTTCGACGTGACAGAAGTGCAACCCTTCCACAGATTGCTGCAGATTTCAATGTTGGGCCACCAGGAAGTGTCAGCGTGCGAACCATTCAACGAAACATCATCGACATGGGATTTCGGAGCGAGGGCCCACTCGTGTACCCTCGATGACTGCACGACACAAAGCTTTACGCCTCACCTGCGCCCGTTAACAACCACATTGAGTCTTGACGACTGGAAACATGTTGCCTGGTCTGACGAGTCTCGTTTCAAATGGTATCGAGCGGATGGACGTGTAAGGGTATGGAGACAACCTCACGAATGCGTGGATCCTGCATGTCAGCAGAGGACTTGGTTCAAATGGCTCTGAGCACTATGCGACTTAACATCTGAGGTCATCAATCCCCTACAACTGAGAACTACTTAAATGTAACTAACCTAAGGACATCACACACATCCATGCCCGACCAGGAATCGAACCTGTGAACGTAGCAATCACGCGGTTCCGGACTGAAGCGCCTAGAACCCTTCGTCCACCGCGGCCGGCAGCAAGGGACTGTTGAAGATGATGGAGGCTCTGTAATATTGTGGGGCGTTTGCAGTTTGAGTGATGTGAGAAACGTAATACGTCTAGAGACGACTCTGACAGGTGACACGTACGTAAGCATCCTGTCTGATCAGCTGCGTCCACTGATGTCCTTTGTGCGCTCCTGCGGACTTGGTCAATTCCAGCAGGACAGTGCGACAACCAGGCGTCCACAATTGCTACAGAGTGGCTCCAGGAACACTCTTCTCAGTTTAAACTCTTCCGATGGCCACCAAACTTCCCCGACATGAACATTATTGAGCATATCTGGGACGGCTTGCAACGTGCGGTTCAGAAGACATCTCGAGCCCTTCGTAGTGTTAACGGATTTTCGGACAGCCCTGTAGGATTCATGGTGTCACTTCCCTCCAGCACTACTTCAGGCATTAGTAGAGTCCGTGCCACATGGTGTTGCGGCACTGCCGTGCACTCGCGTGGGCAGTTGTACCTGTTTCTTTGGCTCTTCAGTGTACAATGAAGTACTGTTACGGAATGGCGGTGTTTGTTGTGGTTATGGTGTGGTCCCTATATTACGTTTAAGAAAACGTTAAATGCGGAAAGATATGAACCCACTGTACAGCAGTGTGTACTGCGTACAGCAGAGGAACGTTTATCAGCATGGCAATGTATTGTATCATAAAATAGCAAATCTGTAGCAAAGGATTGTGGACAATAACATTCCCAAAGTTGACTGCCTGCAAGAGTCTCGGCCTCATCCCAGCTAGATACCTCTGGGATGAGTTAAAACGTAGTCTTCGCTGCAGAACCCAGCGTCCTACATCACTACCTCATCTGGTTTCCACTGTCGATGAAGAACGGTCTGCCTTTCCTCCACAGACACACAAACTCCTCACTGAAATGTCCATTGTAGAGCTGAAGCCATCAAAAAGGCGAAGGATGGACATATCACATGTTAATGTCCACTAGTAGGTGTCCCGATACTATTCGTCAGATAGTGTACATAAACGAGGAAGTTCCCGCTCGATGGAAAGTGTTTCGTACAAATACTAACGTCTGAAGGATACGTTTTCAAACGTGACACTTACCTCACTTCTTTGTTGCGGTGTCTACTGAGTACACACTCTCCACGCTAGTACGTTATCGTGGGGCTTCACCCACCCGCATCGTCGTTATCAAAGAGCGAAAGTCACCATTTTTTTTCGGAAGTTCTCACGTTACACGTTACAATGCCTTCTAGTAAGGAATACTTGGAAAACTAAAGGAATATTTGTGAGAGGACAAGCCGAGAAACACGACGTCCGAACTACATTGAATTCACTGCACGTGAAGCGATGGAAGATTAACACTTAATCATTCTTAGGAAAAAGTCTACGTTGTTTTACTTCACTGCACAGTCCAATTATATTAAAGCTGTCCTTTCTTCTTAAATCGTTCCTTTACAGCAGGGCAAACCCACTCCAAGGAACTTTCATCACAATAAGAATAATCTAACTTCCCATCTACAGCGTAAGATAAATGTCATTTTAAACATGATAAGTCATCTGATTAACGTGTCGGTTCGAAACAAACAACGCCGCTGTTTGTCGTTGATGAATGGCATTATTAACACTGGTAGTTTGTGTTTTTACTCTAACATACGACTTAACTTGTATTTTCACAGAGATGCGGTCTAACCACGTCAGTTTTGGGCAAAATATGATTTACATACAGTGTGTATCATAATTAATGGCGTAAACACATACAGTTGAAAGTACACGATGCGAGAAGCAAAAAAGTCTCGATAAACTTAGGGTCGAAAATGCATACCTAAGAGCTACGAGAAATTTTTCATCTTCGATACTGTGAAACAAATCTCTTCTACTGTAAGTTATTTGCTTTCCATATTTTGGGAACTGGTAGTATGGACTAAAACAAAAAAAAGAGTCCAGTAAATATGTGCTCTGAAATGCATTCCTCAAGTGCTGTGAGCATTTGTTCATCTTTGCTACTTTGAAACACAACTCTTCTAATGATCAAGTGCTCGTAGCTTTTAAGGTACGCGTTTTAGAGCACATGTTTGCTGGACATTTTTTTCTTATTTTGGTCAATACTACCACTTCCCAAAATACGGAAAGCAAAAGAATATACAGTAGAATAGATTTGTTTCACAGTATCGAAGATGAAAAATTGCTCGTAGCTGTTGAGGTATGCATTTTCGACCCTATGTTTACTGAAACGTTTTTGCTTCTAGTATAGTGTACTTTCAACTGTATTGCGTTCCTTATTTGTTTGAACTGGTTGTCTACCATGTTTCACTACCGTACGAGGCTGCACTCGGAATATCTTTAGTAAAGATTTCCAAAGTAGTAAACTTATATTTACTATACCGCTACGCTACTTTTAATGTCGTATTTCCTATTCTAATTCTCTCAACATCGTCTAACTCAGTCTATTACATTTGCTAGCACTCGTTTTACTTCCTTTGACGATCATCTTAAAACGTCTTTTCAAGACGCTTTCCATTTCGTTTAACAGATGTGTCAACTTCTTTACTTTCTGACAGAATTACAGTGTCATGAGGAGATCAGGGTAAGAATTATTGAACTATACGAAACAAAATCGTTGTAACTTCTAAACGGTTTGCGTTAGGACCTTCAAACTGCATGGTTGGCCGAGGGCCATTATGGGAATTAATATGATCTTGTTTAGCGACGAAGCCCATTTTCATTTGGACGATTTCGTGAATAAGCAAAATCGGCGCATTTGGGGTAGTGAGAATCCGCATTTCGCGATCGAGAAGTCTCTTCATCCTCAACGGGTGACCGTGTGGTGTGCAAAGTACAGTCACAGAATAATCGGTGCGACATTCCTTGATGGCACGGTGAGTACCGAACGGTACGTGAGGGTTTAGGAAGATGATTTGACTCCCATTATCTAAAGTGACCGTGATTAAGATGTGTTTCGCGCAAGACAGAGCTCGACGCCATCGAATGATGTCCTGGAGGAGCACTTTGGGGACCGCATTCTGGCTCTGGGGTACCCAGAGACCACTGGCATGGGCCTCGATTGGCAGGCATATTCTTCGGGTCTGAACACATGCGACTTCTTTTTGTGGGGCTGTATTAAAGACAAGGTGTACAGTAATAACCCCAAAACCATTGCTGAGCTGAAAATAGCCATTCAGGTGGTCATCAACAGCACGATCTTCCGACACTTCAGCGGGTCATGCAGAATTACGCTATTCGTCTGCGTCACAACACCGCCAATGATAGCTGGCGTATGGAACATGTCATAACCTAAACCGAATTTCTGTAATGAGGTTACATGTTGAATAAAGTGTGTGCACGGCGTACTTTGTAAGGAATTTACGTTCTTTTCATATAGATCAATAATTGTTACCCATGTTGAACATGTGACATCACCAGATGGCGCAACTCGCCACACGTGCAGCGGTTGGGCTTCAATGTGAAGCTCTGAGCACTATGGGACTTAACATCAGAGATCATCAGTCCCCTAGAACTTAGAACTACGTAAACCTAACTAACCTAAGGACATCACACACATCCATGCCCGAGGCAGGATTCGAACCTGCGACCGTAGCGGTCACGCGGTTCCAGACTGAAGCGCCTAGAACCGCTCGGCCACCGCGGTCGGCTTCAATGTGAAAGGATGATTGAGCAATGCAGTGCTTGCATTCGAGCTAAAGGTGCAAATTTCTAACACCTTTTGTAAATATGATTCATTGTAAAAAGTACAAGATTATTGTCTCACTGTAACCAAGTACAAGCAGTTCTTATTTTGTGCTTCTTTCCTTTTTGCCCTTCTTTTTTTCTTTACAGAGATCATTTAGTAAAGATAACGTACGTCAATTGCAGGTAACGAAGCAATTTACTTGTGACACCACGGAACAGGCTTTTTTTTTACTGTACTTTGCAATAAAGCATCGGAAACCGCGAGACCGGTGTACAGAATAATTAATCTTACCTCACTGTAAACACATAATTGTCAAACTCAATGAAAAAGTACTGCGTGCCAGACGGAAGACTCGAACCCAGAGACCCATTCACTGAAGTTAAGGAAATGAGCTCTGAGCCACACTGACGTGAAAACCTGACTGCTATTGGGATGGAGACTGACTAGGCTCAACTGTTACACACACGCTGAGGTGGTGATGTCACATGTTCAATATTTTTCATCCACTTTTGGGGCGTTTCTCGACATCTGTGACTCCTTGTGTACTGTATTAAATTACTTGTCTCAGCGTCATCTACGTCGCTTTGGAGGTTTATAAACATAATGAGGATCACCCGGTATATGAGATTACACAGTTTTTCGTACACGCAAAGAAACAAAATTTACTGGCATAACTTTTTTCTGCGAGGTGGTAATTGAAACTTGAGCACCTGCCTTGATACAGTTTGAACAACATCGGTAATGATTCGGACATCTCTGTCCAACCTCTGCAGGCTCTCCATGTCGGCAGACCTCGTCGTCGGGTTTGACGAACGCCCCGTCACTCAGGCAGCCTACATGTTGAGGTAGCCTGGAGCGGCTACTGCAGACCGCCTGCTGTGGACGGTGGCTTGCGCAACGGAGCCGGGTAAACCGTGTTCGTCCAAGCGCGGTTTATTAATATCTGCAGTCGAGCCGAAAGGCCTTCCGCCTTCCAGAGCACGGGAACAGCAAATACCTGCTGTGCCGAGAACCGCCGGTCGGGTCCAGACACAAAAAGATGGCACTACGTAACCTGATAAAACCACTCACCTGTCTGAGCAAACCGTACACTCATGAAGAACTGAATTGGTGACACCCATACAAGAAAATTACATACGATGACCTACAACTCTAAACTCACAAACAATACAAGCAATGCATTAAAAAAGAAAAGACACAAACATTGCCCGCAAAACAAACAATTCAGTACAGAAACACATGCCATAGTTGAAACGGTCAACCTGCGGATCCACGGTTACAGGAAATCCTTTATTTCCATTATTGCGCTGAATCGAATTGGGGAAGAAAGAAATAAATTTCACAATTTGATTAATAGAAAGTATAGGTTGGCAGGACACTTCCTGGGGCATCAACAAACTGTCAGTTTGGTATTTGTGTGTGTGTGAGGGGGGGGGGGGGGGCAGTAGAAGCCTTATAAGGAGTTCAAGACTTCAATACAGTAAGTAAGTTCAAAACGACGTCGCTGCAGTATTTACGCGGAGGTGAAGAGACTTGCACAGGAACAACGATCTGTTGTCTACCAGGTCAATTACAAGGACTTTAGCAAAATCTAAATCGGAATGAATACAAGGACATTTGACAAGATATAAAGAGCATATCTGGGCATGGAAATACAGCACAAACTACTTAACAAACCAAAGACCAAGCACAATAGGAAAAGATATGAACATTATGAAAACCACTAAAAAAAGACACCTCCTCTCTATTCCAGAAAACCTTCATAAATAGGAAAAAAAATCAAAGTTATAAAAATCAGTAATAAAAGACACCTCCTCCATATTCAAGAAAACTTCCACGTACATGAAGCACTAATACACAATAAAGAGTTACTTAATGACCAGGTAAATATTAGAAAAGAAGAAAAAAAGCTTTTCCTTCCTACCCATCACTCCCTCTCATTCTCTCAGACTTCCCCCTCTTCAAATCATCTTCCTCCTCACCCTCTTTCCCACTTCTCATTACCAACTCACTCTCCATTCCCCTACTTTTCATTCACTGTTCACTCACTTTTGCACTTCTCCCTCGTCCTGCAGCACTCACCTACTCCCCATTTAGAGCTTCGACTCGATCACTAACACTTCGTTTCACTTACACATTAAATAACTGGCACAGGATAGAGTAGCCTGGAGAGCTGAATCAAACCAGTCTTTGGACTGACTACCACAACAACACAGTACCATAATTAAGCGACATAATAAACATACGATGAATTGTAAAGGAAAAGGACGCTTTTAGAACAAAGGAAAAACTAGCCGTTTAGTTGGCAATACTACTCACACAAAACAAACAGACGTGATCAGACGGAAACCTGGAAACATACAGTAGTGATGCCACATTGTGTTGGCATCACATCAAGAGACGCATAGTTCTCCAAATCAATGTGGGATTAGGAAGAAACCAAACAAAGGAATACCTAAAAAGCGTACAAGCAGACGGCATTTGGTGATGTAAGCAGAAATCGAGCATAAAAGCCGTAAGTAAAATCAACAACATTTGTAATGAACTGTTTCTTGATCGAGACAATATACCAAATTGTAAATACGTCTCATTGATGATGTTTTATTCCAATAAAACGCATGTTTGTTGAGAAAAATGTGCATCTCCTTACAGCCACAAATATGGATTCAGAACCCCTTCAGTACTCATACAGGTGTATCATAATTAATAGGGAATAGAAGCAGAAATGCCCCAGTAAGAAAGCCCCCCCCCCCCGCCTCTAACACCGCTCTTATTTGACTTCAATCCTCTCTATTTTGTTTTCTGGCGTCATCTTCAGAGAACTCCGGCTGAAGAACTGCAACAGCCAACTGTCCACTCTCGTCAAGATGTAAGAGATGCTCCTGCGATGTTTAGAAGAAACCGTAACTCACTGCGACTACGAGTACAGTACTGCGTCCAAATGCAAGGGTGACACGTCGAACACCTCCTTTATGAGTTCCCAGTGTGCAATAAATTGTAATGTGTTATCGTATTTCTTGTTCAGGTAGGCCATGGGTGATCTCTGAGCTAAGTTAGTTGATGACTCAGTCGAAAAGCTTACACTGTAAATGCATTTGCACTAACAAGGACAATGTTTCATACTGAGGGCAGTGGCACCTCGTAACCACCTATACTAAAATACCTCGCAAACGGCCAGCTTGCATATCCCTGTTTGCAGAGAAGTCTTTAATTCTATTATCATACTGAATCGAATTGGGAAGGAAAGATATTTATTTCTTAACTTGACTAATAGAAGGGATCGGTTTATAGGACACCACCTGATGCGAGGGGACCAAGACCTCAATAAAGTAAGCAGCTTCAAAGAGACAAGAGACGTAGCTTCAATAGAGGTATGCAGAGGTGAAGAGGATGGACTATCATGGAGATATGCATCCAGTCTTAGGACTTAAGACCACAACAACAAAAACATCAGAATAAATTTTTCGTTCTGTAGTAGGGAGTGCGCTAATATGAAACTTCCTGGCATATTAAAACTGTGTTCTGGATCGGGACTCGAAACTGGGAGCTTTGCCTTTCGCGGGCAAGGGCTCTACCAAGTCTACTCCCCATTCAACTTTACTTCCGCCAGAAGCTCATCTCCTACCTTCCAAACTTCACACACGCTGTCCTGCGAAACGTGCCAGAGTAGCACTCCTGGAAGAAGGGATTTTGCAACAACGTTATTTACTTTCACCCCTGTCAGTTTTATTAACTACGATTCTCGTATAATTGTGTAATACCGCCCGCAACTTTCGCTGTCTGCGGTGTATAGCGCTCCGGCCAAAAATTGCAGCAGCCCATTGTACAGTCTCGTCAAGATGTACGACTAACGTTGGAAAATTCTGCACAAATATCGAAAAACGAAAAAGTCGATGTGTCAACCTGATCTGTGACTACCCAAAACAACAGATTAGTTGGTGCTAGATTAAGAGGATTAAAGGTGCGAAAGACACGCTCGATAGCGTCCCCGGTACTGCTCGATTTACTACTCGATTATGTTATTAACAAGTTTGTTGGTGCGGCCATTGTCCGCAGGAAGCTTATAAACATCCGTTTTATAGATTCGAGTGCCTTTTTCTTGCTGCAATTTACATTTATTTATGTTCCCGACGTGTTTCGCCTTTTTCTCTTAAGATATCGTCAGTATCGCAAAGAAAAACACAAAAATCTTTATTATTCCATATTATATTCACTGAAGAAGTATTATGTTAAAAATTAAATACGTTGGACTTAAATAAACATATCCAGCAGAATGTTTCTATTTGTAAAACGAATGACTACGTTAAAGTCGAGAAATAATGGCAATAACGATAAAAGTAAGGTATGTAGGGATTTAAAGTGGAAAGATTACATAAAATTAAAGATAGGACAAGAAGATGACTTTGTGGCCTAAATCATTGGAAACAATAGCAACCTTGAAACACTGTTCGGAGCGATGTAAAGTGGAAAGAACACAGAAAGAGACTTCAGGAAAAGTAGATGTCAGGCAGAGATTCAGTAGAAGAATCTTACGAAAATGTAATTCATTCACGATTCCAAGGTATTGCTTATCAATCTGGGATCCTTACCATGATAGATTAATTGAAGAGACAGAGAATATCGAAAGAATGACGCGTTTCGCCTCTGGACCAATTTGTAAACACGAGAGCTTTACCGAGGTGCTCGATAAACTACAGTGGCACGCGCTACAAGAGAGGCGTCTTGCTTCACGGAGAGCTTTACTGTCGAAATTCCCGACAACGTATCATAGTCTTCCCCAAATGTGTCGCGAAATGCAACGAGGAAAACTTGAGGCAAAATAAGAGCTCTTGCGCAGGTTTACCGATGACAGTTGTTCTTTCAACCAACATCCGCATGTGGAACAGGGAAGAGGGGAATCCAAGTACCATAAGGTGGCTTGCGTAGGACAGATGCAAGTATATGGATATGTCCTCAACAGGATTGAGGTCAGGTGAGCTGTCGGACAAGATCAGCACCTTCTTGTCAGTGGCTGGTCGAATCAACCATTCTGGTACAATTCGTTAATAAAGAGCTGCACATTCTCTTAATGAAGGTGCAGGTCACTGCGGGCTCCATTAATGGAATAAATCGGCCCCCTCCAACTGACTTTCAGCAGGCCAGAACGAGATTTTCGCACTGCAGTGGAGTTCGGGGCTGAGGCACAATGCCATGTGGTTTCGTGGTCGCATTTCATAGAAAGATGTAGGGCTTGATAGGAAATCAATACATGAAATGTATTCGCAGTTGCGAATATGGACAGTGAAAAATGGTGTCGGACCGGGACTCGAGCCCGGACTCCTAGTTCATCGCGAGCTGTTGATTTACCATTAGGCTATCCGAGTACGCTACACGGCCAGATCCAGACTTTCATACATCGTCAACCAAATGTATACCACCCGCACTCGTATATACATTACGTATATTCCATACAGGGAAGACACTTTAATTGAAAGTCGCTTGCTCAGCGTCGGCGGATAAATACGAGATTGCAGTGTTCAGGTGTCCAATGGAACATTGCATCGTAATTCTCAACGACATAGCTCCTGCAGTATCGTATCGTAGGAAATGAATAGATAATGGGATCAAATGCTGGTAGGACCAAGCAATCGGCAGGTTTCTAGTCTAGCTTAATGACACGTAGTCGCCGAACTGGTGTTGATCTATAAGACTTCCAGCAGGCCAGAATGATATTTTCGCTCTGCAGCGGATTGTGCGCTGATGTGAAACTTCCTAGGACGTTAAAGCTGTGTGCCGGACCGAGACTCGAACTCGGGACCTTGCGTTTCCCGGGAGAGTACTCTACCATCTGAGCTACCCAAGCACAAGTCACGACCCGTCCTCCCAGCTTCAATTCTACCAGTACCTCGACTCCTACCTTCCAAACTTCACAGAAGCTCTCCTGCGAAACTTGCAGAAATAGCACTACTCGAAGAAATGATATTGCGGAGACGTGGCTTAGCCACGGCCTGGGGTATGTTTCCAGAATGAGATTTTCACTCTGCAGGGGAGTGTGCGTTGATATGAAAGTCTTGCAGGAGAGCTTCTGTGAAGTCTGGAAGGTAGGAGTCGAGGTACTGGCAGAATAGCTCAGATGGTAGAGCACTTGTCCGCGAATGGCAAAGTCCCGAGTTCGAATCGCGATGCGGCACACAGTTTCAATCTGCCAGGAAGTTTCTTTCACCAGGCCGTTGTACCGCACGGAATCCTCATTATCGCGTGTCAATATCTCCCACATGAGAATATCCCTGCGTCAGTGTAATAGAAGCTCTGTTGGTGACCTTGCAAAGTTTTTAATATACTCGTATGCTGTCAATGGCGAGTACCGCGTCTGGTCACTACAAGTAACCTTTTTCCATGCTTCTGGCGTCCAGTGGTGACGTTTTGTTTCCGTGTCACTCACTACACCATGTACCCAGCGGCAGGATAGAGCTACTGTGTGACGAGGGTGTCTCCTGTTGGGCAGTGAAGAAGAGGTTAGGTTGTTGCTGTTGCTGCTGCTGTTGTTGTCAGGTGTGTAATCTACGAGTGGTCTGGTCCATTGTGGACCGATGTTTGCTGTCATAAGCCGAGTTACTCTACGGCGGATCACCATTTTAAAACTTGCTGAGCACGGTTGTTCGTAATGTTGTAGGATTAATCGGCACTATGCTGAGAGCTGCCATATCTGAAACATGATGTTGCTTTATTTCAGGTAAATAATGCAGTATATGGAAATTGTAATGTTGTGCAGTATGGGATAAACTAAATTTAGCGACACGTATTGCAATAGATCGCGCACTTGGCTCTCGGTCGATGATGTGAAACGAGTGAGAAATACGTTTCTTCGTGTCCCATCGGCTGTGAGAGCATGGGCTTAGAAGGGAGCGTTGCCTTTTCTGGCTTCTGATTGGCTGGATTTTGAGAACTGAGACACGAAACTCTGTCATGAAGGAGTGGTGCCAAGCTCAGGGTGAACATGCATTGAAAAGACGTACATAGAGTTGGCGTGTTTGTTTTATTCTACTTCAGAGATGTAGTATTATTCTTCAAAGTATTAGTGATTACGAATGGTACACACTACACAAAGACAGCTTTTATGACAAATACGAGGGTCACTCGAAAAGAAATGCACGCAATTTTTGTAAAAATACAGTTTTTATTCTGCATGTGTGAAAGTTTTACAGTGTGTAGATACATCCTTCCCGCTTGTTTTCAAATTTAGTTCAACCTGTTCCCGTGAGTGGCGTCGTCATAGCATGTCTTCATGATGGCTGCTACACATGACGTTCGTCAGAAGCAACGTGCTGTCATAGAATTCCTGTGCTGTGAAAACGAGGCAGTGGGAAACATCCCCAAGAAGTTAACAAAGGTGTATGGAGATGCTGCTGTCGATCGCAATACAGTTAGTCGGTGGGCAAGCTGGTTACGTGATGAAAGCGGGCACGGCAATATTGAGGAATGTCCTCGCAGCGGCACACTCGTACTGCACACACTCCAGACAATGTGCAGAGAGCTAACGAATTGGTGACTGCTGACAGACGCATCACTGTGAATGAATTGTCACGCTACGATGGGATAGGAGAAGGAAGTGCTTGCAGACTACTGAAAGTGTTGGCGTTAAAAAGGTTTGTGCCAGGTGGGTTCCTAGGATGTTGACAGTGGCTCACAAAGAAACAAGAATAACGGTATGCAGCGAACTTTTGGAACAGTACGAGAATGGTGGGGATGAATTTCTTGGAAGAATTGTGGCAGGTGATGAAACATGGCTCCCTCATTTTTCATCAGAGACGAAGAGGCAATCAATGGAGTGGCACCATGCAAATTTACCCAAGAAAAAAAATTCAAAACCACACCTTCTGCTGGAAAAGTTTTGGCTACGGTGTTTTTTGATTCCGAAGGACTCTTGCTTGTAGACATTATGCCAAGTGGAACCACCATAAATTATGATGCATATATGACGACAGTGAAGAAACTTCAAGCTCGACTGAGTCGTGTTCGACCACATCGGCAAAAGCAGGATGTTTTGCTGTTGCACGACAATGCACGGCCACATGTCAGTCAAAAAACCATGGAAGCGATCACAAAACTCGGATGGACAACACTGAAACACCCGCCTTACAGTCCTGACCTGGCTCCATGTGACTATCATCTCTTTGGGAAACTGAAGGACTCTCTTCGTAGAACAAGGTTTGAAGATGATGACTCCCTTATGCAGGCTGCCTAACAGTGGCTCCAACAGGTTCGTCCAGAATTTTTCCGTGAGGGCTCACAGGCGCTGGTTCCAAGATGGCGTAAGGCAGTTGAGAGGGATGGAAATTATGTGGAGAAATGAAAATATTGTTCCTAAAGGATGTATCTACACACTGTAAAACTTTCAAACATGTAGAACAAAAGATGAATTAAAAAAAAAATGGTGTGCATTTCTTTTGGAGTGACCCTCGTAAAAAGTATCATGACATCCCCCCCCCCCCCCCCAAAAAAAAGTTTGACAATAGATTGCCAACAGGCAATCAAGATATTAATCATATGTACCCACCCTCTTTACAGCGAACGAGGGCGCTATTAACAGATCCACGATTGTGCACTATCATCTGAGTAAAGGTCACAACTACCATTAGAGGCAAGGTGAGTGAGAAAAACATTCACGCTGTATGCCTGAGATTGTGTCTAGGAATCCTGCATACTCGGTTTTCTAGATAAACAATCAAACAACGTGTATTAATGAGTTTTATTACAACAAGGTAAGTCCAAATACTTAACTTTGATATATATGTCGCTAGCAAAGGGCGACATACAAAGTAATTAGTCTTCTTCGGAACAAACAAACACAAGTCTGTGCTACGCAGAGGTTGCTGATGGTAGAGGCTACGATGCGTCGGCTAACTAAGTGACTAACGTTTAAGCTGTTACAGAAGTGGGTCGCCACCAGTCGGTCGACTCTTCACCTAGGGGCCGCTGCTGTCGCGTTGTTGCCCTGGAGGGAGGTCCGATAAGCGCGCTTGGCTGACCTCCTCTCACAGCCGTCTCACCTCTGTCTTTTCCGACTGGCGCGCCGGCACTGACATTATGCCGTAACACCTGAACTGCACACGACCACCCGCAACGTCAGCGTGAAGCGTCTAGCTGCTACAACCGGTCAACATAGTTACGTATTTTGGCAGGAATGACGAGTGGAGATGTTTCAAGTCGACTCCGGGGGTAGCATGCCTTCCCGAATCGAGCTATTCACGAACCAGCAGCCCTTACTCGTGATGCGTGAAGAGCCCAGCGCTTGCACGGCGTCTGAGGTGGAGTGTTCCACGCGTTGAGCATACACGCACAGTAGCGATCAAATGCTTCGATGCTGGCGATTATTGCCAAACTTATGCTCCAATGTTACAATGACGGTCAGGAGAGCGTCTGACGACGTCCCAGTCACGTGGCATGCAGAACTTTTATATTTGCTCAGGCAAAAAGAAAGCTTTTTTTCTGTTCAGCACAGCAGTTACGTCCAACTCATTCCTTCAGGCAAAACTACACTTGCACTGTCTCACAAAAGAGGATCCAGAAGACATTTTCAGTGTTGCCTCACACAGGTATACACCATCAGTGGCTATGTGCACTGAAGAGCCAAAGAAACTGGTACACCTGCCTAATACAGTGCAGGGCTTGCGCGAGCATGCAGAATTGCGGCATCTAGACGTGGCATGGGTCGACCAGTGTCTGAAGTAGTGCTAGAGGGGATTGACGCCATGAATCCTGCAGGGCTGTGCATAAATCCGTAACAGTACGAGGGCGTGATGATATCTCCTGAACAGCACGTTGCAAGGCATCCTAGATATGCTCAATAATGTTCATGTCTGGGGAATCTGGTGGCCAGTGGAAATGTTTAAACCCAGAACAGCGTTCCTGGAGCCACTCTGTAACAATTCTGGACGTGTAGGGTGGCGCGTTGTCCTGCTGGAATTGCCCGAGTCCGTCAGGATGCAGGTGATCAGACAGGATGCTTACGTACGTGTCACCAGTCAGAATCGTATCTAGAAATATCAGGAGTCCCATATCACTCCAACTGCACATGCCCCACACCTTTACAGAGCCTCAACCAGCTTGAACAATCCTCTGCTGACATGCAGTGTCCATGGATTCATGAGGTTTTCTCCATACCAGTACACTCCATCCGCTCGATACAATTTGAAACGAGACTCGTCCGATGAGGCAACATGTTTCTAGTCATCAACAATCCAATGTTGGTGTTGACGGACCCAGGCGAGGCGGAAAACTTTGTGTAGTGCAGTCATCAAGGGTACACGCGTGGACCTTCGGCTCCGAAAGCCCATGATTATGTTTCGTTGAGTGGTTCGCACTCTGACACTTGTTGATGGCCCAGCTTTGAAATCTGCAGCAATTCGCGGATGGCCTTCGCTTCTGTCGATTTGAACGATTCTCCTCAGTCGTCTTTGATCCCGTTATCGGAGGATCTTTTTCCGGCCGCAGCGATATCTGAGATTTGGTGTTTTACCGGATTCCTGATACTGAAGACAGACTCGTACGGTAAAATTCCCAGTTCATCGCTAGCTCATAGATACTGTGTCCCACCGCTCGTGCGCCGACTACAACACCACGTTCAAACACACTTAAATCTTGCTAATCTGTCATTGTAGCAGCAGTAACCGATCTAGCAACTGCGCCAGACGCTTTTTGTCCTATATAGGCGTTGCCGACCGCAGAGCCGTACTCTGCCTGCTTACATATCTCTGTATTTGAATATGCATGCCTATACCACTTTATTTGGCGTTTCGGTGTATATGATGAGAGTTGCAATTCTCTATGACGATAGAACGCCCGCCAAAGTGTTTTAGTATTGTTCATGTTTAGTGTCGATATCAGGTCCAGGCCTGAATAGAGTGATGTGTTGAGTCATCACAGTGAAGGACACGGAGATGCCGCATACTCGTGTGAGACAGCGTTATCAGGGTCTCACTGAGCTTCAGGGTGTCTCGCAATGAGCCTCCACTTGGCCGGCTGGTTGGATCGTGTAACATCCAGTTTGTGAGGCATTCGGAACTGATGGTGGCCCAGTGTTAGACTGCATGGGAATATGATGGCAAGCATGCCAGTTTGCAAGGTTTTGATCGATCACGTCTGATCGCCACACGAAAGGATCGCCGCACTGTGCAGTAAGCACACCGTAACCCCTGCACATCTGCGTTTGCCATCAGATGGATTGTCCGCAACATTCTGTGTCATCTCTCGTGACTGATCGGGTCCTAATACCAAATGGACTAGGGAATTACCGTCCGCTGTCGTTGACACCACAACACAATCGGCTCAGTTGGGAGTGGTGTGACAGGGGAAAATAGACTGCTTATGAATGGTGTCGCATTGTGATCATCGATGAAGCGCAGTTCTCGACTATATCGTATGACAGTTGTCTGTGAGTATGGCGACGAACTGAGGAGGGGCGCATCAGTGTTGCTACTGGTGTAGTGGTGTGGGGAGCCATAGGGTATGTCTTCCGGTCACAGATGGTGGTGACTGAAGGAATTCCGACAACGCAAAAGTACGTCACGGACATCCTGCGCCTTCACGTCTTACCTCTCATCGGACGGTATAGTTCATTTTTCAACACGACAATACTCGATCACAAATTGGACGTGTCTCTATGAAGTGTCTGCGTGAAGCTCTGGTATTCTTCTGGCCAATGTGATCCTCATATCCGTCTCCCGATAGATCACGTTTGAGACCAGCTGGTACGTCAGTTCCGTCCCAGTAGGAAAATATCAAGGACCAGTTAGAATAGTTGTCGTCAAGCGTGCCTTCCCAACCGAATCAGTGCGTGAATGTGGGCCAGAGAGAGTTGGCGCACAGGTCCAGAATTGGTACAGAGTGGCTCCAGGAACACTGTTCTGAGTTTAAACACTTCCGCTGGCCACCAAACTCCCGAGACATGAACATTATTGAGCATATCTGAGATGCTTTTCAACATGCAGTTCGGCAGAGATCTTCACCTCCTCGTTCTCTTACGAGTTCATGGACAGTCCTGCAGTATTCAGGGAGTCAGTTACCTCCAGCACTATTTCACATATTAGTCGAGTCCATGCCACATCATACTGCGGCTCTTCTGCGTGCTCGCGGTGCCTCTGCACGATATTAGGCAGGTGTATCAGTTTATCTGGCTCTTCATTGTCTTTAATGTCCTCAATGAAATACTTGAAAATAGAAGAAACTGAAACGAACATTTTGAAGGAATTGTCGCAGAAAGATTATCCTTCCAAATAACAAGATTTTATTCAGTTGGGAGAAGAAGTCAGGATAGGCCGTTGACGTGATCAGTACCGTAATAGGAAAGATGAAAAATGGCCGAATACTTGAAGTGAAGATGATGACAAAACAGTTTATGACACAATCACTGACGTTCATCATATGTTGGAACTGAGTGAAATCAGTGGAGAAAATTGAAAATTTAAAACGGTTTATATTAAGAAAAAATTACGTTTTTCGTTTTTGTGTAGACATTTCAGCTACCTACAAAGAAGAATGAGAGTGTTAAATTCTGCAGCGCATGCATCGCCGGAGGCGCGAGTGACAGGAGCTGGACGGATTCTCCAGCACGTGGGCCGCACGGAACTGCCAGGCGGTGAAAGCTGGCGTCTGAGTTCAGGGGTGCCCATGGAGGTGCCTATGCAGCTGATGATGCGCCTTTGACCCGAGAGACACTGCGACACCCCTGGCGTCGTCGACCTCGCAGGGGGGAATCGCCAGCAGGGGTGAGAGATCGGACCCAGTGTTGAATGAATCTGCAGGGGTGGATTAGGCAGACGCGGGGGAGGGCGCTCGCGAAAAATCGGAACAGCTAAGGACATCTCTGGGCGGGATCTGCAAACTGCTCACTGCACTTGCTGGTTCACCGCCGTCTGAGAAGGATAAAGGCCCAGAATACGGTAGTAGCCACCTGAATTCTTTGCCGCGTTTTTCCTCTTTACTCAAAGATACTTACAGCCTCCGTGTAGAACATACAGGGGGACGAGTTCGATTGTAGAACAGTATTCATCCGAGAACAAGACAACACTTTTTCTCAGAAGCGTCCTTAGAAAATTAATGTGTCGTCTTACACTTGCAGATGAAGTTTGGTAATCGAAGTCAACGTTTTTAAGTTTCGTAATAGATTTGAGTGTAGCCTTGTACGTAATAAAACGCGGACAAAAAACCATTTAAAAATGATAACAGAAGCTTTTGAAAGGCGTTATTACAGAATAATGCTGACGATTAGGTGGGTAGATAGGGTAACTAATTAATCGGATTGTTAAGGAAGTGGCACTGAATCAAACTGGAGAGAAACGAAATGGTACAGCTTGACTAAAAAAAGGTATCGATTGATAGGATAAATTCTGAAGCATCAAGAAATCAGTAAGGTAATGGAGGATAGTTCGTGTGGAACATGGGATAACACTGAAGAGGAAGACCAAGGAATTTCTGTTGTAAATCGCTGCAAGTGGCTGTAGGTTACGCTGAGTGTTAGCAATGGACAGACAATAGTGGAGAATTAAATCAGGTGACACCGAAAGAATTAGATTAATATATGTGACACTGGTAGTACTAGATGAGTTCTGATGGTGGTGCAACAAAGTAACTGGTGATGGCCGGAGTAGAGAGGGTTCAAAATATAGATTGGCTATGTGCAAAAAAGATTTTTTGAAAAAGAGAAATTTGTTAACATGTAATATATCTGGTAGTAAGCCTTTCCAGAAGGCATTTGTCTTGACTATAACTCTGTACGGAAGTGGAACGTGGTCGATAACCAATTCAGACAAGAAGAGAAATGAAGATTTTGGTATGTGGTGCTACAGAAGAATGCTGAAGATTAGATGGGATATACAATAACTATAAGGGGAAGACAAGTTCATGGCACAACTTGACTAAAAGAAGGGATCGGTTGATGGAATACATCCTCAGATTAGTAATGGAAGGAAGTTTGTTGGAAAGGGGAGGGTTATAATTGCATACGGAGACCAAGACGAGAATACAGTAAGCAGGTTCAAATGGATGTATGCTGCAGTAGTTGTTTTTGAGATGAAAATGATTGCGCAGGATAGAATAGCGTGGAGAACTATTAAACCAGCCTTCAGACTAGAGACGGCAACAACAACTATGTATAAAAATTGTAAAATTACTAGTCATCTGTTCTGTTTAGATTTACTTAGAGTTACATTCGATAATCTTCTTCTTGCAATGGAGGATATATGAGGAATGGTGAAATACTTCTAGACTTCAAGAATAATGTAATAATCTCAATACGAAAATATGCAATGCTGACAGGTGTGATAACCACTGAGCCGTCAGCTTAATTATCGATGGTTGTACATTACCAACATTAATTCGCTGTTCTTCGGACAAAAATGTGAAATCCAGAAATACAAAAAAATGGAATAGTAGAACTCTCTTACAATGAATAGTGACAACTTGATATCAGCAAGATGGTACAAAGCGAATTCGAATATTTCAGCCAAGAAGTTCTGTTTTTCGATTAACGTTTACAAATAAAAATAACTTTTTAGGAGGAGGATGTTAGTATCTCCTGTTAAAATTTGGACTGATACTTCTCTGGTCATAAAAGATCAAATTATCTGCGGAAAAATAAAGCCACTGATAGAAGCATGTCCACCGGAAGATAATTTTAAGAGAAATATACGAACACACAAGGCAATGCTGATTCTACGGTATATGTTACGACATTCGTCTAAGAAAGACGCACGTATATTTACAGGATTTGTGGCTTTAGATGTAGAAAAGCTTCTGATTGAAATACACTTTTTGCAACTGTTAAGATATCAGCGATGAATGCATAGAAAGCATACTGCTGTTATTAGCGCCAAGGACATGAAAGGGATACAGCAATAGAGAAGGGAATGAAACTAGCTCGTAGCCTATCCTCAACGATACTCAGTTCAGGGAGAAAAAATATAAGTTTATGATTTGTTGACGACACAGTCATTGTGCAGATAACCGTTATTTGATTTACCGAATACAAGCACGAAATGAAATTTTGTTGTTGGAAAGACCATGGGGAGACAATGTTACTGAATTACTGTCGGGGGCTTATCAGAGTATCGCCAGCAACAGTAAACAAACAGCAAACCTTTTGACGGAGCTTTCACTAATTATCCGTACACAGAAGAGAAACAGAGTGGATATATTCACACAGTTTAATTCTGGATTTGTCCCAGCAGAACTTTTCTGTCATTCTTCGTAGCGGGGAGACGTTGCAGTCATCTCCTTGTTGCTATGTTTTTCGGAAACTTCAGCATATCTGACGCCAGACAATAAAAAGCTTTCTAAGGCTCAAAAACTGTTGCGTGCTGACCTGTTACGGATTCCGATTTCTCGCGTAGCAGTTGGAAAAGCAGAATCGTATCTACAAGAAACTGCCGAAAACACAACAGGCATCTGCCCTGGACAAAGACTAAATTGTAACCACGTGCCGCAAAAGTGTTGCAGTATGAACGTCCTGCATTCCCCCGTACGAGTCAGGGAAGTGGCTTGTTCGTGGAAAGGTAAAAGGTTACTTCGTAGTAAAATCTTATCTCAACATTGTGGTCGTGCTGAAGTAAAAGCAGTTCTTTCTTCTCTCACATATATAGCACCCGTATTCGCGTGGCTATCGCAGACACGTGCAAACCTGCAGCAACATGTGAAATCGCGAAGGTTAAAAACGACGCGGCAGGGGCTTTATACTATACTGTCGGAGCTTAAGAGTTCGTTCATTGTTCCACATCCATTGTCGCAAGTGTTCGGCCACACACCAATACAGTGGCGCCAACTCAACAGCTCTGTCTCCCATTGTCAGGGCTTCAGGTTATGACTTCTCGGTACGGAGTTCTTTATCTCCTACTGGCAAAACAGCATCCATTGTGCCATTCTTCAGACTGAATCAAGTAAGGAATACACTGCTGACAGAAAAATGTGAATGACATGGCCGGACGCCAACGTCACTTCGTACATCAACACATCAGCGGTAAGCATGTAAATGATAAAGGGATGCAATTCTCTGTAAAAGGTAGAACGTCCGCCAGAGAGCATTAATTTCGTTGCACATAGCATTGTTACAGAGTCTCATCGGGTATATAAGAGGCGGGAACAGCGTCAGATGTTGAGAAATCTCTGCGAAAGGCACTGAAATGGTGCGTACTCGTTTGAGACAGCGTTATCAGCACCTAGCAGAGCTCGGAAGGGGCTTGCTTGTTGATATCCATGTGGCCGGCTGGTAGAATTGTGCTGTGTCGTGATTTGTGGAGCAATCGGATGTAATACTCCAGAATTCTAATCAAGAACAGATGTCAACACTAGTATCTTAGAAGTAGATATCGTCGGAGTACTGAAGCAATCTAAGTCACTTAATAAAAGCAAGTCTTCCGGCACAGGTTGTATACCATTTAGATTCCTTTAAGAGTATGCTGATGGTAATAGCTACATAAAATGGCTCTAAGCACTATGGGACTTAACATCTGAGGTCATCAGTCACCTAGACTTAGAACTACTTAAACCTACCTAACCTAAGGACATCACACACATCGATGCCCGAGGCAGGATTCGAACCTGCAACCGTAGCAGCAGCGCCGTTCCGGACTGAAGCGCCTAGAACCACTCGGTCACAGCGGCCGGCGCAATAGCTCCATAGTTGACAATTAAATACAACCGCTCGCTTGGCCGAAGACCCGTACCCAAAGACCGGAATGTTGCACAGGTCACACCAGTATTCAAGAAAGGTAGTGGGAGTAATCCACTAAATTACAGGTTCATATCATTAAGGTCGATATGTGGCAGACTGTGGAGCATGTATTGAGTCCGAAAATTATGAATTAGCTCGAAGAGAACGGTCTCCTCATAGTGAAAACGGATTTAGTAAAATTCCTTGTTGTCAAGCACAACTAGCTCTTTATACACACGAAGTGCTGAGTGCTATTGACAAGGGACTTCAAATTAATTCTCTATTTCTAGATTCCCTGAAGGCGTTGGACACTGTACCACACAAGCGGCTTGTAGTGAAATTACGTGCTAATGGAATATCGTCGCAGTTATATGATTGGATTCGTGATTTCATGTCAAAAAGATCACAGTTTATAGTAAACGACGAAACGTCCTAGAGTAAAACACAAGTGATTTCTGGCGTTTCCCAGGTATTACAGACCCTCTGCTGTTCCTTATGTATACAAACTATATAGGAGAGTATCTGAGTTGCTGTGTTGGTTGTTTGCAGACGATGCTATCGTTTATTGTCTGGCAAAAGCATCAGAAGATAGAAACAAATTTCAAAACGATTTAGGAAAGATACTGTGGTGTCACTGCCAGACACTACACTTGCTAGGTGGTAGCCTTTAAATCGGCCGCGGTTCGTTAGTATACGTCGGACCCGCGTGTCGCCACTATCAGTGATTGCAGACCGAGCGCAGCTACACGGCAGGTCTAAAGAGACTTCCTAGCACTCGCCCCAGTTGTACAACCGACATTGCTAGCGATGGTTCACTGACAAAATACGCTCTCATTGGCCGATACGATAGTTAGCATAGCCTTCAGCTACGTCATTTTGCTACGACCTAGCAAGGCGCCATATTCAGTTACTATTGATATTGTGAATCATGTACCGTCAAGAGCGACGTTCATCATTAATGGATTAAAGTTAAGTAGTCCACCAGCTACGTCCGTTTTTCTAAATTCTAATTTCCTTGTCCTGTTCCAGACCTCACGCCAGCCTGCGTGAGCTAAAACGCGTGCATTTCGGCCTCCTCTAGTAACACGGTGTCGGCTCTCCTGCCAACCACAACAGATACCGTATGGTGCAAAAATTGGCAATTGACCCTAAATAATGGAAAGTCAAGGAGCATCCACATGAGTGCTAAAAGGAATCCGTTTAACTTCAGTTACACGATAAACCAGCAAAATGCAAGTGCCGTAAATTCCACTAAATACCTGTCTTGTGGCAAACCAAAGACTGAATTTCATTTGCAGAATAGTTAAAAATGGTTCAGATGGCTCTGAGCACTATGGAACTTATCATCTGAGGTCATCAGTCCCCTAGACTTACAACTACTTAAACCTAATGAACCTAAGGACATTACACACACCCATGTCCAAGGCATGATTCGACCTTCGACCGTAGGACCAGCGTGGTTCCGGACAGATATGCCTAGAGCCGCTCGGCCACAACGGCCGGCAGAACAGAAATGTAACAGATCTACTAAAGAGACGGCCTACACTACGACTGTCCGTCCTCTTTTGGAGTACTTCTGCGGTGTCTGGATCCCAACCAGATGGGATTAACGGAGTACATCGAGAAAGGTCTTAGAGGAGCAACACATTTTGTATTATCGCGAAATAGGGAAGGGAGCGTCGCTGACAAGATACAGGATCCCAAGACGTTTTTCTTTGTGGCGGAATCTTCTCACGAAATTTCAGTCACCAACTTTCTCCACCGAATTCGAAACTATATAGGGAGACACAATTACCATAATAAAATAAGGGAAATCATAACTAGCACGGAAAGGTTCAGGTGTTCGTTTTTTCCGCGCGCCATTCGAGAGTGGAATAATGGAGAATTATTGTGAAGGTGGTTCGATAAATCCTCAGCCAGGCACTTAAGCGTGATTTGCAGAGTATCCATGTAGATGTAGATGTAGACTGCATCGAAACGTAAGGACAGGCATACTCATCGTGTACATATCTGTCGGCCGCATGTGACCACTACACGCAGGGGTCGCCATATTGTGCACCAAGCACACCTTCACCCCTTCACATCTATGCCTGCCATCCGCGAACAAGTCACACCCTGTAACATTCTGTATTATCCCGCACCATTGGTCGGAGACGAGCAGCAGCCAGCCTACTGAATTACCATGCCTAGGCTGTCGTTAGCTCCACAAAACAAAGGGCTGCGTTTGGAGTGGTGCCCTGACTGTGAAGCACGGACTGCTGATGGGTGTCGTCGGGCTGTGCTCACCGACGAAGAGCGGTTCTGCGCTGTCCCGGATGACCACCGTCGGCGGCTTTGGAGGCACCCTGGGGAGCGGTCTCATTCTTCCATGTTTTGGAGAGCCAGAGTGGAGCCATTCCTGGCGTCATCGTGTGGAGGGCCAACAGTTATGACACCAGTTCACGGGTGGTAGTGACTGAGCCACGTCAGACAGTACAACGTTATGCCACGAGCATTCTACGTTCTCATTTGTTACTTCTCTTACGACTTTACCGTGGTGCCATTTTTCAACAGGACAATGCTAGTCTACTCACAGCGCGTGTCTCAATGAACCGTCTGCGTTATCTTGAGGTACTTATGTGGCCAGCAGGATCCCCAGGTATGTCCCACAGACAGTTTCCAGGATATCAAAGACTAGTTACAACACTTTTAGACCAGCCAGCGCCAGGAGATGATACAAGGGTTTTATGAGTCCTTTTCTAACCTAACCAGTGCATCCACGCTACAGGAGATGCAATGTTGTATTGAAACGTGGAGTCATACCGCAAAGTTCTTCGTAAATTTGATTCGATGTATAGTAATTGCTGAAATAACGTCACATTCCCACTCAATCGTGAAGTTTTACTTCCTTTCATGGTCCCTTTCTCGTGGCTTTACATTTTTTTATCAGACAGTGTACTTTATCTAAGACTTGTTCAATTTCAGCGGAAATGTAAAATCTGTTAGCAGAGTTGTTTCTGGCACGCAAGACGAAGCACCGACGGCGAGATCATTACCCACGAACTCGGTCCTCGACCAGGACACGATAGACAACCAAAATTTTGTAGTATCCTTTCGAAAGGCTACATCCCGGCATCTACATCTACATCCATACTCCGCAAGCCACCTGACGGTGTGTGGCGGAGGGTACCTTGAGTACCTCTGTCGGTTCTCCCTTCTATGCCAGTCTCGTATTGTTCGTGGAAAGAAGGACTGTCGGTATGCCTCTGTGTGGGCTCTAATCTCTCTGATTTTATTCTCATGATCTCTTCGCGAGATATACGTGGGAGGGAGCAATATACTGCTTGACTCTTCGGTGAAGGTACGTTCTCGAAACTTTGACAAAAGCCCGTACCGAGCTACTGAACGTCTCTTCTGCAGAGTCTTCCACTGGAGTTTATCTATCATCTCCGTAACGCTTTCGCGATTACTAAATGATCCTGCAACGAAGCGCGCTGCTCTCCGTTGGATCTTCTCTATATCCTCTATCAACCCTATCTGATACGGATCCCACACTGCTGAGCAGTATTCAAGCAGTGGGCGAACAAGCGTACTGTAACCTACTTCCTTTGTTTTCGGATTGCATTTCCTTAGGATTTTTCCAATGAATCTCAGTCTGGCATCTGCCTTACCGACGATCAACATTATACGATCATTCCATTTTAAATCACTCCTAATGCGTACTCCCAGATAATTTAAGGTATTAACTGCTTCCAGTTGCTGACCTGCTATTTTGTAGCTACATGATAAAGGATCTATCTTTCTGTGTATTCGCAGCACATTACACTTGTATACATTGAGATTCAGTTGCCATTCCCTGCACCATGCGTCAATTCGCTGCAGATCCTCCTGCATTTCAGTACAATTTTCCATTGTTACAACCTCTCGATACACCACAGCATCATCTGCAAAAAGCCTCAGTGAACTTCCGATGTCATCCACCAGGTCATTTATGTATACTGAGAATAGCAACGGTCCTATGACACTCCCCTGCGGCACACCTGAAATCACTCTTACTTCGGAAGACTTCTCTCCATTGAGAATGACATGCTGCGTCCTGTTATCTAGGAACTCCTCAATCCAATCACACAATTGGTCTGATAGTCCATATGCTCTTACTTTGTTCATTAAACGACTGTGGGGAACTGTATCGAACGCCTTGCGGAAGTCAAGAAACACGGCATCTACCTGTGAACCCGTGTCTATGGCCCTCTGAGTCTCGTAGACGAATAGCGCGAGCTGGGTTTCACATGACCGTCTTTTCCGAAACCCATGCTGATTCCTACAGAGTAGATTTCTAGTCTCCAGAAAAGTCATTATACTCGAACACAATACGTGTTCCAAAATTCTACAACTGATCGACGTTAGAGATATAGGTCTATAGTTCTGCACATCTGTTCGACGTCCCTTCTTGAAAACGGGGATGACCTGTGCCCTTTTCCAATCCTTTGGAACGCTACGCTCTTCTAGAGACCTACGGTACACCGCTGCAAGAAGGGGGGCAAGTTCCTTCGTGTACTCTGTGTAAAATTGAACTGGTATCCCATCAGGTCCAGCGATTTTAATTGTTTCTCTATCCCTCTGTCGTCTATTTCGATATCTACCATTTTGTCATCTGTGCGACAATCTAGAGAAGGAACTACAGTGCAATCTTCCTCTGTGAAACAACTTTGGAAAAAGACATTTAGTATTTCGGCCTTTAGTCTGTCATCCTCTGTTTCAGTACCATTTTGGTCACAGAGTGTCTGGACATTTTGTTTTGATCCACCTACCGCTTTGACATGAGACCAAAATTTCTTAGGATTTTCTTCCAAGTCAGTACATAGAACTTTACTTTCGAATTCATTGAACGCCTCTCGCATAGCCCTCCTCTGAACATAATCACTGTGACCTGGTGGTAGCACTTACATCACTGGTCGAATATGAACTTCATAGTTGCCTCAAACCGGCTACAGCTTTCGTGGATTTGAGGACAGCTCAGAATACAGTTCGGAGAGAAAGATCTGATTCAAAGTGACAGACTAGCAGGTTGACACAACATAATGTTCTATGCTCGACGATTTACAGTTCTGCTGTTTCAGATGGAGAGCTACGAACGATGGTCTCCCTCAAGGGTCAGTTCTGTCGCCAATTCTGTTTAATTTGTTGTGTCCGAGACAAGCCAGCTACTAAATCACAGAAAATCCGATAGGCCGGTGACCTAGCTTTAACATGTTCGAATAAAGACATCAGACATGTACTTTAGCAAATGAAGACTCCAGTCTCGCACTAGTATAGCAGATACCGTTTCATCTTTGTAATAAAGACACACAAAGGTTATTGCACGTGCTGTTTGATGGGATGGAAGTTTTTCATAAGCACCTTCCAAATATTGGGCTGGTGCGTAAGTTCGCAACGTTTCTCCCTTTATACGTAACATATATTATAGTCATTACTAATATGTTATTACAACAGTCTGCTAACGCTGGAGTAACATTTCGATTTCGCGACCGTAGAAATGATGTGACTTCGAGCCATCTTTGTAGCGCATATTCATCCGGAAAGGAAATTCCTACAAGGCTGTTCGATAGAGAGCGGAAAGGGTGAAAATCTCACAAGATGGGGAGGGAATGACTTTACAACCCAACTGCTGAATAATTTTTTTTTTTTTTTTGTCGCTCCATGTTATCCGGGCGTTATCGTGGAGTAGCATCAATCTACGCACTATTCGTGGTCGTTGTTCGTGGACTGCGTCTACAAGGCGTATCAGTTATTGACAATAAATATGAACAGCGATGCTTACACCTTGGGCAAGCAATTCATAGTACACCACACCGCCGCTGTTTCACGAGATGCACAACATTATCTTCTGCGGACGCGCGCAGGTCTTCGTAAGGGGAGTTGCCGCTTTTTTTCAGGCTCAGTCATTCCTTTCTTTCCCGTATGTTTGCATAAAGACACCATTTCTCGCACCAGCAACGGTACACGACAGGAATTGTCAGTGTTGGTCACGAGCCAGTATATGACGAGCAAGCACAGATGCACATATGAGTGACCGCTGATTTTTGTGATTTTGGATTAGTGCATGCGGCACCCATTCACCCGATGTTTGTACCTCCCCCAGAGCATGCTAATGTCGCACTATGATGGAATGATCACAGCTCGTCACATCTGCCAGTCTTCGAGTACACTGACTGGATCATTGTGGATTAATGCGTTTAAGCGATTTTCATCAATTCCCTATGGTCTCCCTGAACGTGGAGAGCCTCTAATGTCAAAACGATCCTCCTCGAAACAAGAAAATAATTTACTTGCCGTGTCCTGTCCAGTACCATTATCCATCCCCAAATAAGGCGCAAAGGTTTGTGGCTGTCTCCGCTGCTGTCATCGAAAATAATCCTATTTCTCCACTTAGCACTCCATTTTCTAGCGTCCACAGCTCCATTCACTATCTCCAAACGACAAAATGACAATATGTAAACTAAAATAGCAACAGTGAACTACAAATAAAAAATAACAGTTGATAAATAAATCTGTAATAACAGGAAAACCAACATGGAAAATAAAAACGCTAGGAACTTATGTACCAACTTAATATATACTTCTCAGGCTGGTTCTGACACCGTCATTTGAACAGCGCTGCAATAACACATCAAGCTCAAGACCAAATCTACTACACAAAATAGCGCGAAACGACTGGGGAAGAAATGCGGGTACCCTACGTAGTACTATAATGTGAACTGTGTATTGAACTGCAGTACTGATGATGTTAGGCCGTGTTGATCAGGAAGACAGTTGGTCTCACTATTTGGTTGTTGTTGTTGTTGACTTCAGCCGGAAGACGGGTTTGATGCAGCTCTCTACGCCTGTTTATCCGGCGCAAGCTTGTCCAGCTCTCAATAACGACACTGCGACCTACATCCAACCTGCTTACCGCAGTTCAGCTCTGGTCACCCTCCACAACTCCTACCCACAGCCCGTCCATCCCACCAGACAAGTTACTATGCGATGATGCCGTATGACGTATCCTACGAATCGCCCATATATTTTAGTCAAATTGTTCCACAAAACTGTTTTTTCCCCCATTCTGAATGAGTAAGATAACGATAAAGTCTGTACCATGTGGCACAAGCCCGTGACCCGACTATAGGCCTGACTGCATAGAGAGCACAGCACGGCACTAGGAACGGGAGGGCGGTGGGTCCATCGCCCTGGCTGCCTTTCAGTCCCAAGAAGGTCCCCGGTGTAATATCCACGACACTATGCTCTAGCCACAGGATGTTAAAATGAACTAAGTGTACGAACTTCAACCAATATTATCGATACTACGTATAAAAAAGACTGTATCGTGTAAAAATGACGATAATTATTTCATTATTTCTGTAATAATTTATGTGTGGATTGAAACTATCACCAGAGAATTGCATTCATCGACAACGACAATATAATCTTTTTTTGTTATCTGTAATAACTGCGGTTCCGTTGTTCTTCCTGTGCTAGCCAATAAACTGTTCGGACGTGGGACGTGTGAGGTCTGTAAAGAGAAAACCTGTAACTACATATTGTTAATTATTATTTGAAAAGTAGAGTGGCTATTTCCTAGACGTGGATTTGTATTTATTTCAGTTGTAACCCAATCTAATTAATGTTTTAAAGTGTTAATTTTCAGCTCCGCAATTAGGAGCGCAGCCATTAGCGCTAGTAACTTACAGCTGAGTTTACTAGTAGCTGATATAAAAAAAGTGAAATATTTTCATTGAGAATAATTTTAAATGTTAAAGAATAGAGATAAAAGGCTTAGAGACTTTTATCTAAATATATTAACTTGATATAAAAGGAATCGAGAATAACAATAGACAAATTGACTATCGTCTGTCTGCCGCCACCTTAGCACAAATATCTTCGCGGAAGTTTTGAATCGAGAATTTTAACAAACATAAATGTTGTTAGATATAAATGAACGGAAATAAATCTGCACCGGTGGTCCCGAATGTACTTTAAAAGACTTAATTCAACTCAGATTGAATCTTTAAAAAATAGTGCTCACAGCACGTTACGTAATGTCAATTTCTTATTTGCTGATGTGTCAAGCATACTTATTTCGGACGATTTATATGAAATATGTTAATAGGAGACATACGTCAGTGTAGTGCGCGGGTAGTATTTTGTGACTAAATGTTCCTTTTGCTAGAGAAAGGTGCTCCCATCTTAAGTAACAGTTGTGTAAAATCTGATAAATGATATGCAATTTAGTGCCACTCACACGACTTTACATGCAACATTTCTACACAACGTCAAGTGGAGATTTATTTAGCAGAGTGACAAATATTAGCCGGGATAATCATTTTCGAGATCAAACGAATTGTTACGCCGACAATAGGTAACTGGTTTTATATTTTTTTGATCTACCTGAAATATCATTTATAAGTGATTAAAGTCACGAAATACCAATTCCGCCACACCTGTAAACATTTAATATCAGGCTGAGTGGAGCTAAGACTGTCCTGAACGGACTGGAACAGCAACAAAAATCCGCCCTAACGTGGACTGAACCGAGAACCTCCATGACTTGAGTCTATTGCCCTACCCGCTAGGTCACTATGGCCACATTTCAAATAAATAATCCTCTATTTGTTACTCTGTCTCTCTACCGTCCACTTTTCATTTCTGTAAAAGGTAATACTCCAGACAAGTAATTCCAAAACACAAACTTTCAAATCACCAGATCATAATTTTTTGAGAAACTTTTAGGTGAACACAATGGCAGAACGGGAAAGCGGGGCACAACGCCAGAATTTGCAGTTTTCTGCAGTGGAGAGAGGTACTCACCATTGCAGTGATACGTAACTGTGTCTCTGAATGGGAAGGTACGACAGTTATTTGGACTTGGTTTGGGGTGCGACTTGTATGCGAATGGTAGTCCTTCACGTTTCGAATAGTATTTTTATAACTTTTGGAGAATATCGACACACGAGATAAGCCGTTAATTTTGAGTTGCACGCTCGTAAATGAAAAGTAATCTTAAAGTGCAAGCCCTTCGTTATACAATAGATGTACAATATTTTTGAATGTGTCAGTTACTACGCCCCATAAAAATTGTTAACCTAAAATGTACTTGCGAGGCGTAACGGAACAGGGCAGAATGGGACTGTGTCCCCTTCTGCTCTTTCGTTTTTCGCTGCAAATAGATGTCGGACCATATATTCCTTAGTTCACCTTCCTTTGCCGGCCGTTGTGGCCGAGCGGTTCTAGGCACTTCAGTCTGGAACCGCGTGACCGCTACGGTAGCAGGTTCGAATCCTGCCTCGGGCATGGATGTGTGTGATGTCCTTAGGTTACTTAGGTTTAAGTAGTTCTAAGTTCTAGGGGACTGATGACCTCATATGTTAATTCCCATAGTGCTCAGAGCCATTTGAACCTTCCTTTTCTAGGTGGTGTGAACTCATATTGCAAAGACCGATGCATGCAGTGGGATATAAAATCAATGGAAATGACAGATTCAGCCATTTTATCTTCTGATATGGAAGTTTTAAAAGCGTCTACGGGGCTTAACTTACCCAAATAAATGTTGGAAAGATACGTTCATACAGCTAAGAACAATCACTATCACAGAGATGAAAAATCGGATGGGAAATTTATAAATTTTGTTAACCGCAGGATGAGAAGACGAGCTGGCAGCATAGTTGTAGTCAACTGAGAGTAGACTTCTTAACCCAACGATGAACTGTCTCTTTGTCGGATCCTTAGCCCATCAACTAGGGTAAGAAAATGGCTTACCACACAGATCTGAAGAAGAAACTTGGCCAGCTGGGCAGCACTATATAGTGAGCTTTATTATTAGGCATCCTACATTGTCAAGCCAGAAACTACATTTGTTACACGAGCAATGGGATGCAACAAAGTTACAATAACCTGGTATTATGTATTAAAAATAAGTATACATTTTTCAAAATATATTAAAATATTTTCTTAGCGTTAACGATTTTTTGAAGATTTCATATTTGTTAGTCAAAATCGCTCATTAAACAATTTTATGTCTTAGTTTCAAGATGAAATCCCCAATAATTTCAACGTTGATTCAACAATCTCACAAAAAATTGCAATGTCCCATGCTGCCTCGTGAATGGAAGTCGGGAAATATGCAAGTATTTCTTTGAAAAATATACAAAAATAAGTAACATAGAGTTTTAAGCGTTTTTCAAGAGAGATACATTGTAATTTATAATATTAGAAGCCAAGATCGCTTGAAGCGAAGTAGCTAGCTGTCATCCTCAGATTTCCCAGATATATGATGACACATCAGTCTCGTCGACATATTGAGACTTGTGTGTAATTACGTTTCAGGGAGAAACGAGAATCTGTAGGTGACAGCTAGTTACTGTCGAAACTGGTCATGACGAACTATTTCACAGCAAGCGATTTTGGCTTCTAATATTATACATTACAACATTAGATCGTCCCACGAAAATGTATACATTATAAGATACCTCACCTACAAGGTGATTTTTCCATACTTTTGAAAATGTTTGCTTGTATCCTTTTATTTTACAAAAAATGTTAAACATTAAATAATCCATTCCTCCCAGAGTTTCCCTATATTTAAAAAAATATTTTAAAACTGCTTGTATGAACATAATGGCGTATAGCTGCTGAGGGGATATTGCACCGCTAGCAGCCCACGAGAGAACTGGAAGAACAGTTCAGGAAGACGGCTACCGTCCTCCGGTGGCCGTGGAAAGCTCGCTCCCCGGGAAACTTGGCGGAGGGCCAGCAGACGGCGTCAGCCGCTAGATTTACTGCCAGGACGCACCTGTCAGCCCGATGAGAGGACTAGAACGCATGCGACGCAGCGCTACATGCTCCTGTGCGGTCGTCGACACGCATTCTAGTCAGGCGACGTCGTAGCGGCTAGACAAAAAATCTGCATAGTTGTCTCTACGACGTCTGTACAGGTCGTACGTATGCATTCGCCGTCTTTCAGTCAGCGGTAATGTCCAGCGCATACCAAACGAGTAGAGTTTTAACCATCAATTCGAAAAAAAATAGATCGGGTCGCTACTGTTCCCAAACTCTTCGGAACTAAGCTATTTTGACCTAGAGGTTGTCAGAGCCGGTAAAAATTATCATTGTTTAATTTGTTATAATCTACTATTCCTCAAAAGTCATGGATTCAGTAATATAAATGAAAGGTTCTTTTATAGATGAAGTCGAATCACTCCGTCTTGCTCCACTATTAGGGTAAAACCGGGTATTCATACTAATTTTATGGGAATATAGAAAAACAAGATTTTCAGTGGAAAAACAGCAGAAATGTTCATGAAATACAACTGAAATCACAATCTCACCCATAAAATTCACACTGAAAGTAACAGTTTTGCAGCTTTCGTCGGCTCAGCTATGACATTTTCCGCAATTTGCATGAAACTAGTCAGTTCCAGCCACTTTCGTTACATCATTCAATTCACGCTCCAAATTATATTTGGTTGCAAGATTATATGCCCATCGTCCGATATCTTTAAGCCTAAAAACATTAAAATATAATCGACTCACACTTTTTACTGTTATTCTGAAGACACAAGTGGGCATGGCCCTAACGGTCCTTTAGCTGACGCTTCCTTAGAAGTTAATTTATTTGTCCTGGCCTTTTTTCAAGCTTCTACGACACTTAGTGTAACATTGAAGTTTCTTGCAGTCTTCAGTTTAAACTTCCTACCTGACAACACACTTCGTCCGTTGCCCCTTCCATGCCGTCTTGCCTCCGTAATTGTCTGTCTGTCGTCCTCTGGTAAATTGTCAGCGTATTTGACATTGCAGAAAAGTTTGCAGTGCAATAATATGAGGTCTGCCATACCTCCTCAACGTGTCCTGTCTTAACCAGACTGCAGAGGTTACAGAAACTAAATTAAAGCTCTCTGATGTTGCACCGGGTATCTACTGTGTGCTTGTGTACAAAATACTTACTAATCATCTAATATTCCTGACTAAATAAAGACTTTATAAGTAGTGCGGTGACTATAAAAGAGTTGCAGTATAAGAACAAAATAATGTTATTCAGCTGATATCGTAAAGAAAAACTTACCTTCTGAGAGACGCAGTGAAGTGACCGCCAACTACTCGCCTGTATGTTCGCTCTTTTTTCTTGTCTAGTGGAACGTAATTCTGTATCTCTCCACCAGAGGATATAAATAGCGATGTCAGAAACACGGTACCCGGTTTTACCCCCTATCTGGTCTTACCCACCTTCGCCTACGTTATTAATTTGTTGTCTGTTCGCAGGCAAAGCATGTACCATGTCTGTATTCGTGGAAGACACTGATATCTCCGAGCCACAGTCCGTAACACACTGCCATACGATCCAAAACAAAATTGTGCAACTCACTGAACGATAATTTGGTTTCAGCATTTGAAGAGAGTAGTAAACATGGATACCTGTTCCTTTGTTTCCTTAACAACTTGCTGAATATACGGAATGAGTTTTCAACGACTGCTTCCCCCTCTTATGTTTGGACTCGTATAATTGCTGCATACTTTCTGCATTACTTGCGAATAACCTTCCATACCTTGTATTTTATCTGTGTCAACATTGTCAGAAGCGATCACATAACCTACAAATCCTATAAACGTAAGCTGGTTTCCTTCAAACTGTCTTCTAAGATACGTCATAGGGTCAGTATTGCGTCACGTGTTTCTAAATTTCTCTGGAACCCAAACTTATCATCCCCGACATCAGCTTCTACGAGTTTTTCCATTCGTGAGTAAATAATGTGTGACAATATTTTGCAACCATGACGTAGTAAAATGATGGGTCGGTAGTACTCACACTTGTCAGCAAAAGTCTCCTTAAGAATTGGATTTATTACGTTCTCCCTGAAATATGGGGGCATCTCGCCTGTCTCACATGTCTTACCCCGGGGCCTTGTTGTTTCCTCTTAGGTCTTTAAGGGCTCTTTCAAATTCTACTCGAAGTATCATATCCTCCATCTCATTTCACCTTACTACATCTTCTCTTTCAATATTACTGACGTCAAGTTTGTTTCCGTTATACAGGTATAAGAGCAGATATTTGTATGAGTGGTAGGCTCTACTTACGTCAGTGAGATGTTCTTTCTTTCTCTGCGTTGAACAGTCTTCCAACAAACAGGTCACAAATTACTACCTGATGTTTCTTGCACGGTCGTAACTGCAGCACTAAGTAGACTACGCCTGTCACTATAGACTAACCGTTTTGCATGCACGCGTCTATACTTCAATGCCTGACCTGCTGCCCAGCGGAAAATAACCGTTAATGGCTTGCTCCTGCCATACGTACTTGGAGGTACTACCCACCCTAAAAATATAATATTTATAATAGGTATAATTATTAGTCAGCAAATAACGTAAATATTGATATAATATTGTTCACTAGACCTTCCTCAATCGCCAAAAGAAATATCTGCACTTACGCCCTGTACAGACCCCTCTTTATGTTCCTTCTACCTTACAGTTTGTAATATATTGTAATTACAAAAGCAACAGTATCCCAGAGGTAATTCTGTTCTGCATGGTACGTAAAGAATAGCACCACACACAGTGTGAAAGTCAATTCGCTCTTTTTTTGTCAAAAGAACGACACCATTTCTACTGTTCGTTACTGATACCCGTTCGGAGCACACTGCTCGGTGAATCTGCACACACTGTCCGTCGCTGCACGGGTGTAAAATGAGCGCATTCTCTGCCTGTTACGTTTGCTCTGACCGGCTTCTGACTTGTTCGCCGCCTCCTGCGGGAGTGCCTACATCACCGGAGACACAGTACTACACGGAATCTCAGAGTTAAAGGGATCCACTGACAGGCTGTAGTCCAAATGTCCAGCTGCGGAAGGTGGAAGGAGAAAAGTAGCATGTTGTAAGAAAATAGTAGTAACAGAAAACTATGTGATCAGTCTTCTGGAAGAGACATCTGACATGACAGGCTTAAGAACAGCTATGAAAAAAAATTCTGACAAATATAAAAAGTGATCCAAAGCATTTAATAATAGATACTGGGGAAAATACTCGGTGTAGACTATTCAGCAAGTTAATAATTTTCCATTCGTGGGAGACCGCAGAAATGTAGAGCATTTTGAAAGAAATTAATGCCATTTTATTGTTAATTACTGTTCATTTATTGCACACAGTCCTGGTTTCGGCTTTATAGCCATTTCCATGTGCATGCTGAAATGTTAAAATATATCTGACATGTCACATAGGCAGGTGAGATATATTGTAACATATCAACATGCTCCTGGGAATGGCTATAAAGCAGAAATCATAAATGTGTGAAATAAATGTACAGTAATTAACAATCAAGTAGCAGAAATTCATTTTAAAAATTATTCAAGGAAACACTGTTTGAAAAACCTGATTTAGAGAAAAGGTAAATAGGGTGTAAGAAGTGAATGGTATAACCGAGAATACCAGTGACAAAAAATGCTTATCAAAAAACTTAAAGAACCGTAACATGGTAGTGGCTGTATGCCAGTGAATGCCTAGCACTAATTTTATAGGCTTGATAAATTACAAACATTAGAAAAAAGAATTATAGAGAAAATATTATATTGTCAGACAAATGCCGAGTTTGGGAAATTAGGACGTAAAGAGGAAAATTATCAGGACGTAGAGCAGTTCCAGCCTAAATTAGAATAAACTCATCAAACAGATCTTCAGATATCTTAGGAAAAATAAATGAAGTACCACCTGGATTGAAAAGGCTAAGATAAGGTTTTAGGGAAAAGTTTTAAAACACGAAGAAACGAGATAAAAGGAAATAAGCACAAAGTGGAAAGAAAACAGGAAAAGGAAACAAAGTTAGTCAACAAAAAAATACTAGAAGAAAAGGAAATAATATCAAAAAATTAAGAAGTGAAATTGGTACATGGTCCAAGAAGGCCCTAATGTCAGAAGAGAAAGAAGAAGAAGAAACAGAGTTCATCTTGCGCTGGAGGACAGCATCCTGTAAGTGGTGCCAGTCTGGGGTTGCAGATGAAGACAACTGACGACTTCAACGGCGGGCGAAGATACAAACATGGCTATCTCATGGGCAGAAAAAGCGGAAAGATCATTTTCCTTGTGGTAGAAACCCCGCCATCACTATCAGCAGAATTCAGAACACTGTCAGTCAATCTGAACTGTGACCGAATGTGGTCAGTTTGACGTGAACGGCGGCAAAACTATGATGTGGATTACAAAAGAGCTACTGTATTGACGATACATCCCTGGAAACAGTATCGAAGTTAAAATATCCAGGAGTAACAGTTCGAAGCGAACAAATGAACAAACAAAACTACTTGTTGGAGGAGCAGATACCAGGATGAAATTTGTCGGAAGAAATTCAAGGAAATGTTATTCATCCACGAAAAAAGTGGCTTACAGATCATTCGTTCGACCGGTTCTAGAATATTGCTCATCAGTCTGTGAGCGCTTTCAGGTTGGATTAATAGAAGAGACAGAACCGAACCAGCGGAGAACTGTGCCTTCGTTATGGAGGTGTTCGCACAAACTCCATTGTTAGCGTATAGAGGAGAAGCGTCGTGCAGGAAGTATATTGTTAAACTTCCGGACGCGTCGTTTTCAATAACAGCCAGGCAGCGTATTACTTCCTCCTACATGTACTTCGAAAATCGATTATCACGGCAAAATTAGAGAGATTCCACAGTATATGGTGCCTTACTGACGCACGTTTTCGCCGCCTATCATTCGTGAATGGAAAAGCATACAGTGGCGACGGTACTTGCGCACGAAGTACCCTCCGCCACACATCGTAAATTCACAACCGGTGTACAGATATAGGTGTACGTGTAAGCAAGGTATTTCCATCCGGCGGAAATCTGAACCGAGCCGAGTAGTGAATTAAGTTTCGAGTACAGCTTTTGTTCTCGTCGACATTGTCCCGCGATGTTTACAATCTACACTTACCTTGTACTATTTTGTTCCTGCTCCGGCGTCATTGCAGAGCTTTGAATATTTGTCTTTGCTTCTCTGATTTCCATTAAAATTCGGTGTTTCTACTCCACTTCCTTGTGCTAAGAGGCACACGAAACGAGATAGAAATGGTGTGGCGTTGAAGTGAAGAAATGCAGATATTGTTGGTGTAACAGATCGTTTTAATGAATGCAGATTAGTTTTAATATGGAACGGAGGAGCGATAGTGATTTAATTCTTAACACCCCGTCGACTACGAGGTCATTACAGACGGACAACAAGCTTGGATTAGGGAAGGTTAAAGAAGCGGCCGTACCATTTCGAAAGAGCCATCCCGGCATTTGCCTTCAGAAATTTAGGGAAATTACTGAAAACCTAAATCAGGATGGCCGGACGCTGGTTTGAACAGTAGTCCTCACAAATGCCAGTCTATTGTAGTAAACCATTGCCCTACCTCGCACGGTAACGTGGAACGGAACCGCTTGCGGTCAGTAAGGTTTGTGCGTCCGAGCGACAGGAACACTCGTTGCGCCTGCCACAGCCGCCGTAGGCAAACCCGCCGCGCTCGTCATTTAACCTTCTGTCAGCGTCCGGGCTTCGTAAGATTTATACCCCGATTCACACTTGCTCCAGAGCGTGGACAGGGCCATAATTTACGATATTCGTTCAATAGTGGTGATGGAAATTACGCAGATAGTTCAAGGTGCACCTGGACATAGGTCAATGAGAAACGGGAGAGAAAACTGATTGTCAGACAAAAAAGTACGTTCCAGATAAAAGAATGTTGTGAAAAATCAAGAAAGTTTTTTTTGTGTGGTTATTATGTAATGACAAGTACTGACGAAGAATCAGTTAGTGTTGTTACAATAAAAGATCAGCGTTTGACAAGAAAGCTCTTTGCAGTAGAGCATCTAGAGTAAAGCACTGTATTTAGTTCTGCAATTCAACACATTTTAAAGCATACAAATAGCTGTGGACACACACTCTTAGTATTTATGTAGGGAATGTCACAGGCCGTTGAAATTTCCACATGCCACGATCGTTAACGCACACAAACTCAGAATGCATAACCAGAACTCATGTATTCAATGTTGTATACAGACTGTTATACAAGTGATTAACTGGACTGTAAGCAGTCTATGCGCCTGTATACGCACCCTGATCTCTGTTACCTTACTCTCACGATTCGTATGGAAGATCTACAGATGAGTTTAAAACACTACGACCAGCAGCTGAAGGGCAGATGCAGGGCAAATTTGCGAAAAAAATTTTATTGCGTAATTTATTAGATTGATTCTTTAAGAATAACGTTGCAAAATTTTCGAAACACAATTCTGGCTAGAAATATGTTTAAAAAAAGTTTGTTTGGACGTCTGTGCCTGCCACATCGCCTCTTTCTATGCTGTGACACATACCTTCTTCAGGCTAGAAATTTTTTGTGTTTTAATTCTTCGTTCACACAATCAAAACGAACTGCAGAAGAGTCTCTAAGGCTGTGAGAAAGATGATCTGTGCTTTTTCCTTTGTTTACAACGTGTTTTTCAATAGTATGTGCTACAAAATTATCTCAGTTCTAGTTTTGTATATATTAACTTGTTTTGCTCGAAATGGGTCATAACAGTGGAAAAGCTATCAGCGATAATTTGCATAGTATGGAAACAATGCAGCAAGGTGTGTGGACAATATTCTTTCTCGAACTTTCCACAGATGCTAATCCTCAACATTCCCTTTGTGACATATTGTGGTGCAAATATCTTCAGGCAGAAGGCTGTAGAAAGTCATACACAGACAAACATGGTTTACCACTTGCGTTTTTAGATGTTATAAAACCAACTTTCAGGTACCTAGCCTATCCTGAACTGCCGAACAAAATGTGTACATGGGAAAACAAGGACTACAAATGAGAGCTACAATCACCTTATAAGGATGCGTTGTCCAAAAGCAGTATAAGTGTCCTCAATTGTTGTGAAGGTAGCTGCATCTGATGCCTGTCTAGTGTTCAGTAGTAGAAATGTAGGCAGGATTTAATGCCTGCAGAGACTAGGCTTCCATCCTGGTGTATCCACACTGCAGACACTCTAGAGCATTGATGAAGTGTGACTGGACAAAGCTCAGGCAGCAGAAGAAAAAATGCAAAAGATGGCTAGGCAGTATAAGTGTCCTCAGTTGTTGTGAAGGTAGCTGCATCTGATGCCTGCCTAGTGTTCAGTAGTAGAAATGAAGGCAGGATTTAATGCCTGCAGAGACTAGGCTTCCATTCTGGTGTATTCACACTGCAGACACTCAAGAGCATTGATGAAGTGTGACTAGACAAAGCTCAGGCAGCAGAAGAAAAAATGAAAAAGATGGCTAGGCAAAGGAGGCAGGGGAAGAAATTACTCCAGGGAGACGAGGAGGAGAATAAAGATTATGGGTATGGACAGCATTAGTCGCTAGGGGTATAGCAATATTGTCAAAAAGTGAAACATTAACTTTAAATTCGAATTTCCGTAAACTGACTTTTTTGAACTATAGTGTTCCTCTTCTCAGGAATTATAAAAGCTAACATCCTGAAATTTTGCGTAGTTCTTAAGAATTAAGTACTGAATAATCCTGTGTAGCACTTTTCCGTTATCTTTTCACTGAGAAAAGTTCTCCTTTAAAATTTGTCCCGGGTAACACAAAACTGAAAAATTAATTTCAAGGCAACAATTATTTTAATCAAAAATCTGTTCCACGCGTGTTATTAGCCTCTTATGCAGATTAAAACCGTGAAATTCCAGTTTTATTGGTTGCACAGTTTAGGAGAAAGGATATATTATAGAAACAATGGTAATTAAAATTTCAGATCCTTATAAAATGTGTGTCACAATTTCAAATAAAAATTGCAACGAATACCAAGCATTATGTTGTAGCTAATAGTCTCAGATTTTACTATTTTAGCAGTAACGCTTTTCGACATATATATGTTTAAGTACAAAAATCCATTTTGTCCTACGTGTGTGCTTAATAGCCTCTTGGTCCACCTTGGAACGAAACAAATCGTCGATTCTCAGTAGCATGGATTCTACAAGTCCCTGCAAGGCTTCTGGAGGTATGTGGCACCAGCTGCCGGAGTCCAAATCACGCATTTCTCGTAAATTATGAGCCGGGGTTTGTTGGCGCGGAGATGCACCCCAGCAGCGTCCCAGAAGTGTTCCATCAGATCTACTCGTATATCAGGTGGCCGAGACGTCAGTGGGGCTTAAATATCACGCTCCTCCAACCACTGTAGAACCATTCTGTGCTATTAACAAGGACAGTTATCCTGCTGGAAGGGAGACCACATATGTCGTGTTACCTTCGATTACCAGCACAGGTCCCATGGGAGCCCGGTGAGTGTCCCCTGTAGCTTTATACTGCCTGAAAGCCACAGAGAAGCGCCCACGACGTCTTTGCATGTGTCGAACAGTCGTTTGATTGCGTGACGTTATATCCCGACGCGACCGTCGAGCTGGTTTAACAACAAGCGTGACTCGTTTGAATGGACAACATGTTTCAGTTTGATTCACGGTCCATTCTCCATGACCCCGTACCCAAATGCAATTGTAATTGTCGATGTCGTCAGGTGAACATACAAACATGTAGTGCTCATCTGACATGGAGCTCCATGTCCAACAATATGCGCTCCGAAACGCGTCTGCCTGCACTTATATTGCCGGCCGTGGTTGCCGAGCGTTTCTAGGCGGTTGAGTCTGGAACAGGGCGACCGCTACGGTCGCAGGTTCGAATCCTGCCTCGGGCATGGATGTGTGTGATGTCCTTAGGTTAGTTAGGTTTCAGTAGTTCTAAGTTCTAGGGGACTGATGACCTCAGATGTTGAGTCCCATAGCGCTCAGAGCCATTTGAACCATTTTTGAACCATTTTTGCACTTATATTGTAGTGTGATACCTCATTCGTCCCTTCTCCTGTTATACACTTCCCTACGTCACGTGCCCGAATTTTCAACAGGTAGCATTAAGACTCTCGGTTACCAATGGTCACAATAATAGATTAGCTGGTTATCTAGGTTCAGTTCGAAACGGGCTCATTACCGAAGACAATTCTACTCTAGTCAGTGAGATTCCAGGACGTAATTAGAGACGCCACAGACGGGGGATGCAATACCAAACTGAACGTTGCCCGCCATTGGACCCGACAAGCAGTAGTAATGGTCCGGGGTGCCATTTCACTGCATAGCACGACTCCTTTGGTTGTCCGCCGCGACACTCTGACAACACTGCGGGATGTCGATGATTTTCTACATCCCGTATTGTTGCACTTCGTGACAAGCCGACCAGAGCTTACATTTCAGCACGATAATGCCTGCCCACACACGGTAAGTTTCTACTGCTTGTCTTCGTGCTTGCCAAACCCTACCTTGGCAATCAAGGTCGCTGGAGTTCTCTCCAAATTAAAATGTTTGGAGTATTATGGACAGGGCCCTTCAACCGGCTCTGGATTTTGACGATCTAACGCGCCGATTGTGCAGAATTTGTCACGATATCCCTCAGGAAGTCATCTATCAATTCTTTCAATCAATGCCAAGCCGAATAATTGCTTGTATAATCGCCAGAGGTGGACGAACGCGTTATTCGTTTCCTCAATTTGCGGAGCTCTTTCTCTTGAATAAATTATCCAGTTTTTCTAAACTTATAATCATTTATTTGTCTGTGCAGTTACATCATATCTACTGATTTCCGTTCCATTCCGATAATTCATTCGTTGAGAGTCGTTTTATATTTGTAATTACGAAACAAAAATGCTAGGAATAAACATTTATGTATTAAGAAAATAAAAAAGCAGGCGGATAGGAAAGTGTTTAGACTTGTAGAATGCCGCCATTGATGATGTTCAGGAGCGAACACTTCAGAAAGACACAGAGCCTCTCACTCCTGGGCAGTCATCTCGGCAACAGTTTGAGCCTCTCGTCGTTAGACGGCGAGATTCTACGTCTGCGTTAGCTAACTTTTACGTTTGCTGGGGTAAAATGCCGTCTGCTTAAGTGTGTATCCGTTTCTGTTGTCTACCTACCACCGGATGATTATAATTAAAGAGCAGCTACTTCAGGGGGGGCCAGTGTAGGCTGCAATTATCGTGTGGCAGCCAAACTTGACAGATAGTGTAATGCGTTACTGCGGAACCGATTTATGCTGGGAAAAAGATTAGTTACAAATTTGGTCACCAGCTGCAAACGTGGCACTGCAAAGCGTCTTGTCGACGACTACGGTGCTCATTATGAACAAATTGTTTAAGTCGACGTTAGTAATAAATTCAACATTACGCCTTTCTCATTTGTATGACCTTTCCTGACCACGTGACGTTCGTACATCGGGCAACATTTCTATACTGAAATTATAGTTAAATAAAGACCGTACGCTGCCGACAGGAGTGGATATACATCAACGCGGACAGTTGAAAATGTGTGCCCCGACCGGGACTCGAAACCGGGACCTCGTGCTTACATGGCAGACGCTCTATCCATCTAATCCACCGAGGGCACAGAGGATAGTGCGACTGCAGGGACTTACCCCTTGCACGCTCTCCGTGAGACCCACATTCCCAACTTAATGTCCATACACTACATTCGTAGTCCCACTGCCCATTATACTCATTACTCGCGGCAGACAATCTTACCGAGTCCCGTAAGAGTTCGGGCAATACGTGTACATTCGCACAGAAGAAGGTCGGTTAGCCTTAACTATATGAAGAAGGTATCTGTTCTTTCGGACATGCCCGAAAGAACATATATCATCTTCATACATGTCTATACGTCTCTCTTGCATTCACGGCGCCAGATTTGCACCTGGTGGTCAAAACTGGAACTATTTGTTTTTTCCTAGCGTAAATCGGTTGCGCATTAACGCATTAAAATATCTGCCAAATTTAGCTGCCATACGCTTTTTACAGCCCACACTGGACTTCTGTGAGTAGCTGCATTTCATTTATAACCACCCAGTATCATTTGCAGCCCGAACAGGCTGCCGGGAACAGACAAGTGGGAGGGGGTGCCTCGTCTCGCAAACACTTTGCGCGCTCCACGCTGCGTCAGGCCACACCGCGGTTGCGACAGCCTGCAGCGCGGCGCCCGCGGAGTTTCCGCGCGCTGCGTGGGCGTTCGGCCCACGCCTGGCCTCGGGCAGCACTATGCGAGCGCACGGCTCGAGTGCGGCTGTCTTCTGTGGCGAGCGCCGTCTCTACAAAGGCGAACCGCTTGCTATTCCTGTCAGCAAGGCGCAAGGCGGTAGCTCTGACTCTCTATCTCCCTCTCTCTCTCTCTCTCTCTCCTGCACTCGTCACTCTGATGGTGAACAAAACGCTGCGTGATGGCATCTCTGTAATTCTCCATACCGGCTGTCAATTCTGCGTTTCTGCACAGTATTGCCACAGCTAACATTGCCATCATCTTCATGCAACGACCTTTCCTTCCTGGCTCTTCACAGATTTCACACAACAGTGGCAGTGAATTCCTACTACCGGGTGGTTATAATTAAAGTTTAGCTACTTACGCATATCCACTGTGGGCTATAATTATCGTATGGCAGCGAAACTTGGTAATCATGTTAATGCGTTAATGCGCAACCGATCTGCGCTGGAAAACAATTAGTTCAAATTTTGGTCTGCAATGCTCACACTGAATGAACTGTGTAAGTGGCGGTTCATAATGAGATCACCATTGAAACTTCCTGGCAGATTAAAACTGCTTGCCAGACGAAGGCTTGAACTCTGGTCCTTAGCCTTTCGCCGGACAAGTGCTGTACGAACTCTTTCAAATTGTGATCCTAACATTGGATCTCCTACCTCTTCCCTGTTTCTTCATGTTTCTTCCTCCATCACAGCCGGCCGGGGGGCCGAACGGTTCTAGGCGCTACAGTCTGGAACCGCGCGACCGCTACGGTCGCAGGTTCGAATCCTGCCTCGGGCATGGATGTGTGTGATGTCCTTAGGTTAGTTAGGTTTAAGAAGTTCTAGGTTCTAGGGGACTGATGACCTCAGAAGATAAGTCCCATAGTGCTCAGAGCCATTTGAACCATTTGAACCTCCATCACATCATCAGACAAGTCGTCTCCTCGTAGAGACCTTTATTGTACTTTTTCCACCTATCTCCGCATTTCTTTGCATTTAACAGCGAAATTCCCACAACGCCTTTAACATTATCGCCCTTGCTTCTAATCTCACCAAAAGTTTTTTGACTTTTCTGTATACTTAGTCAGTTCTTCCGACAATCATCACTTTTTAGATTTCTTCACATTTTTCATGCAGCTGTTTCGCCTTAGCTCCTCTACACCTCCTATTTATTTCATTCTTAAGTGAACCGTATTTCTGTATTCCAGAATTTCCCTGAACATTTTTGTACTTCTTTCCTTCGTCGATTAACAGCGCATATACCGCTGCAAAGGCAAATATTGGATTTGTGAACTAAGAAGAGATTTCGGAACCAAGTTGACGTTGGCCACGAGCCGGCAGCGGCCGGTGGCAGGTGCAGAGGGCCCAGCTGCGGCCCACGCACCTGCTGCGCCGCCGCCTGCCTACACCTGCGACCCGTTCGCTCGTTGGGCGCCAGGCGGCGCGCTTGATCGGGTCCCCCTGCCCACCACACTAAGCTGGTGGCTTCATCTGCCTTACAAACTGCCCGGTGTTTAACGAGCAGACAGTCTAACTGCACGATATCTTGGGTGTAAGATCTTCGACAGGTGCAGAAAAAACTTAACTTGGTGCGGGTTGTGTGGAGAGGGTCGAAACCATCGACTGTACCATAATTTTATACCATAATTTTTTTAAATGAAGAGTACACTTCGAATTGTTATCTAAATTTGTATCATTTGTAAAAATAGATAAGCAGATCATCTTCTGAATGACCAATTACAGTCAGCTGACCAAAATTTTTTAAGATTTTTGATGGTATATTACAAGTTCAGGTAAGTCAGTGGAAGAGATAGCAGGTTACTAAGTTAGCTAGTTTATACGTAAAGTGTGTATACGGGGTGAACATTAATAAAACCGTCAAGCTGCAGGGACGTATTTCTGACTGGAAATGGACGAAAAATGGTTCTATGAACGTATGTCTGCAACTACATCGTTGCTACGGTAAACGGCCCTAAAGAATGAAAGTGCCTCTGACCACGTTCCGTGTGCTCCTAGTGTCTTGCAGGCTGTGCGATTGACGCGGCGTACTGTATGCAGCAGAAAGGTCTGGTATTCGTGTCTGGAACAAGCCGAGATGGCGTTTGTGTACGGCCAAGCAGATGGAAACGATAGAGAGACAGCACGGCTATACCGAAACAAGTACCCTCACAGACACCAACCACATCACATATTTCGAGCTCTTTTTGGGTGTTTGTGTGATCACATAATCGTACTTTGGGTTACACGATACTGGCATGTATGTTGCCTGAAGCTTGTACTGGAGTTCGTCACAGTATCCTACAGAACCTGGTCGTCCAGATCTGGTGCACGCAGAGTCTGCCGTCTCCCTAAAACGATGCATGCTCACAGATGTTCATAGGACATTTTTTCCTCTATTTCCGATTAAGTATCCCTACTTGCGGTTCGTCGGTTTTATTAACGTCCACCATGTGTACAGACATATTGGAACTTATGATAGAACGTCCTGTAGGTACCGTGTCATTATCCCAAACCCTGTAGGTAACCTATCCCCCGTGTAAACGCCTCATTTTATGACGAATATACATGTTGCATCAAGTACGCAACGGGCATCTCGTATGATTGTCATTTATCATTTGATCGTCAAGTGCAGTAGCTGGCAGCATTACCATCATATATCCTCAAATATCCTCAGGGGTTGCGGATATAAAGATTACTTTTCATCCTCTACCGGTAATACTAAATTTGTATATCGTTCAGATATTTGGCTTTTATTGCTATTTCTTTAAATGCCCCCGTTTATAGTACTTTGTAACACACAGCATGGATTACAGACATCTTTCACGCGCTAACATGACCTATTCACATGCGCACTGTTACGACCCATTCATACCTTTAATTTTATTGTAATTGTGTACATTATTTTTCATAGTTTACATAATTTCTATTTGACTCTGTAATAGGCATCTCGCACCCAACAGGCTTGCGTCTGAATTAGATGACTCTTGAAGTAAGTTTAGCCCCGCGCGGTTTTGGCGTGAACCAACCTCTTGCAGGAATGATACTGCCGGCCGCTGTGGCCGTGCGGTTCTAGGCGCTTCAGTCCGGAACCGCTCGACTGCTACGGTCGCAGGTTCGAATCCTGTCTCGGACATGGATGTATGTGATGTCCTTACGCTAATTAGGTGTAAGTTGTTCTAAGTTCTAGGGGACGGATGACCTCAGATGTTAAGTCCCATAGTGCTCAGATCCATCTGAACCATTCAAAGGAGTGAAACTTCGCGGGCCCATCCCAGGTCTGGCATTCGCGCTCGCTCCACTGCGGTTTTCTCTCTACTTCATGTCACTTGGTTAATTAGACATATAGATTATCATTTATAATTTTTTTGATTATTACTGTAATTTCCTCACTGTACTACAAACAAACAGTATCTATCACTACAGATTTTATATGGAGCGTAAGCCCATGTTAGTTTCATATGTTCGGTCACTTGGCATTCCACATTTTTATATCGGATTTCTTGAGAAATCCATCTTTATTTCTGGTGCACGCAATTCTCTGCTTGTAATCCCAGGATGTGATATTTAGAGTGTACTACACACGCCATCCAACGGCGAGACAGGTAACTTTGTAGCGGGTCTGCCGCCCCTATGTTAGCACTCCGCCTGTAGCGCAGTGCTGTGCGGCAAACCTGGGAGACATTATGTAAACTTGATCGGTGCCATGTATAATTTCGGTATCCGAACCGATTGTGAGCGAGCAGCTGAATCGCAGAAGTTAGGTTATTATCTTTTGGTGGGTGCGACGGCGCAGTGAGCAAATAATACCAAGCTGTATTAGAGTGAGGAAGCAATGGTAATGTTATGTTTCAAATGTGTGCAACGCGTTATCCAGATTTGTGAGGAATAGAGGTAACGACTAAATATTTTGATGTTTTTTTATTCAATCAGGGCCAACTTATGTTATGCAGAAACTGATAGATTTTCTGTATTGTGTATCACTTTTAGTTCTGGGATCTGTGATCAGTTCTGCAAAATTAATTATCGTATGTTTTATGTGGGAGTTCATAACTCAGCCAGTTTATACTGTTCAAAATTGTTGCAGTCATATTGTTAACTTCTACAGTATGAAAGAGTTCCCTTTGCATTATGTCAACTAATTACGAGGGTCATTCAATAATTAAAGAGACAAACTGGTCTGGCGAAAATTGTGAATAGGGCAAGTTTGGTACTTTTATGGCTTTAGGTAGGCATTACTGGCTGAGACCTGATCAGCTGATGAATCAACATTGTTTTGTTTATAACGTCAAAAATACATTTCAAGATGACGGGTCTGCTTAAAACGTCCACATTAACTGAACAACGTTCTGTTATTCGTTTTTTACTATCTGAAGGCGAGAAACCAGTGAATATATACTGTAGGATGTCTAAAGTTTATGGTGAAGGTTGTATGAATCGTGTAAATTCTTACAAGTAAGTAGAGCAGTTCAAAATGGTCGCGCTTCAGTGACTGACGAACACCGTTCTGGCTGTCCCTCACTTGAAAGTCGAATTGATGACATTATTCGTACCAACCGCCGTGTGACTGTGGAAATGACAATTGATAAGGTCCAAGTTAGTACTGGTACTGTTCATAACATTATCTCTAAGAAGCTGAAGTACCGCAAAACATGTGCAAGACGGGTCCCAACGGAGTTGACGCGGCTACACAAGGAAACAAGGTTGAGAGTGTGCACAGAGCTAAAGCAATGTTATGAAAGAGAAGGTGAGCACTTCATCAACAAAATTTTAACTTGAGATGAAACTTGGCTTCACTATTATGAGCCATAATAGAAAAGACAAAGCATGGAGTGGAAGCACACGAACTCACCTGTCCAGAAAAAATTCAAACCCAAAGCATCAGCAGGAAAAGTCATGTTGACGTTGTTTTGGGATGCTGAAGGTCCAGTTTTTTGTGATTATCTCGAAGAGCAGCGTACAATGAGCAGCCAATACTACTCGGATCAGCTTTTAAACAAGGTGAAGCCAGCCATGAGAGAGAGACGTCGTGAATCTCAGAGGAGAGGTGTGATTCACCAGCAAGACAACGCACGTCCTTATATTGCTAAATTAACCCGTGAAACCATCGACAAAATGGGCTTGGAAGTACTGCCTCATCCCCCTTACAGTCCTCATTTAGCACCTAGTGATTTCCATTTGTTTGGTGCACTGAAGGAGGCATTACGTGAGAAGAGGTTCCAGGACAATGAGGACGTGAAAAAGCTTGTGAGAAATTGGTTCAAATATCAAGATAAAGAGTTCTTTGCAGCAGTAATAAAAGAGCTTGTAGCCCGTTGGAACAAGTGCATAAATGGTTCACGGGGATTATGTTGAAAAGTAGAAAAAGTATTGTTTTGTAAAAGTAAACTCTTTTTCTCCAGACCAATTTGTCTCTTTAATTGTTGAATTACCCTCGTATTATTACAATGCAGCTTAGTTTTCATATTACAACAGTGCAAGTTTCATTACGACAGTTCATTTATCATTACAGCTCAGATATTACATTCAGAAACAGAACGTCAGCCTTATTTTATTATTTGTTTAGATAACTTTCAAACTGAAGCTGGAGGAGGCAAAAGAAAGGAAAGGAAAGGAATTATTGATGGCAGCCGCAACGGGACTTCATGTGGAATCAGCGGCGAGGAAAGAAAGTGTGTGCCGAACCGGGATTCGAACGCGGGATCTCCTGCCTTCTAGGCAGCTGCGTTAACCACTGCGCAATCTGGGCACAGAGTTTATCTCGCGGACCATCTCGGCACGGATCTCGGCCGAACCACAGTCCCACATAGCGCCACCTATTCGCAGTGCCCATCCACGCCCTACATTATCGTTACTTTGAGGTCCCTCAGGAGTTCGAACGCCATCGTGCATCTGCACTGAAGGTGGTGGAGTCATTACTCATAGGGAGGCATCTATTATATGATTGGTTCGTGTCCGTTCTTTTGGACATGTCCGAAACAACAGGTATCACGCACAAGACTGTTGCAAACGGTCATCTTGGAACAATAAATGTACCTGCCCTGAGGTAGCGGGGTACGAAATGTGTTGCTCATTTCTAACCATACAGCTCGCCCCACAGCGCGACATGTGTATTTTACGAAATAACTTTTACTGCTTCATGTAACTTTTCACAGACATTTAGCAACGTTTCAGCAGAATGCTCCCATCGTCAGGCAGATTACAGTTACAAGTACGTTAAGCTGAAGTCTAATGAGGATTATTTGCCGTGTGTGCCAGTGAGGTTACATGCTGATATTTAATCCTGTGTATAAAGATTAATTTAAAGCAGCGTACACATTAAGTAAGTTAAAACGTAAAAGTAAAGACCACTCAGCGATCAGGCCTTAGGCCTGTTCTGAATAGCAAGCTACTGCCTGCAAGGCAGTATGAGGGGCGATCTACGATCGTGGGATAAGTGATCAGCATGCCGACGATGCCTTCAGCCAGTAGACGAATCACAGAGACGCCCCTACTTATTAATTCAAGCAGATCCTCATCTGGCGTCATGAGGCCGAGTAAACCTCGTTCCATACCTCCCAGCAACAGAAGAAAAATTAAGGTGGTACCGGGAATCGACCCTGGTCCTTTCGCATCGAAAGTAACGGAGCTACTCTTTATTTTATTTTATTTCTTTCTAGCTGTTTCTTCGTCCCTTTTCTCCTCTAGTTCTGAGCAAATGCCACACAACTTCTTCCAAACACCACCAATGAGAACTTTTTCTCCTTTTTTTTATTACAGAGGGTGGCCAGCGCTAACGAGCTGCTGGGTATAGAAGCGGGTCCTGCCGCACTGGTCATGCTATCCGTTCGACTCCAGAGTGAAGTTGTATATTTAAATAACATCGCTTACATTATTGCTGGAGATCTACTCGTCTCGCACACAGAGCACAGAATTAAACAGAACGCTATCAGTTGAACATTTTAAATTCAGTTATTTACACCGAGGAGACAAAAGTCATGGGATAACGATATAGTCCATATATAGATGGCGCTAGTACCCTCCATACAGGTATAAAAGGGCAGTGCACTGGCTATGGCAGGAGACGACCGATGCGAGTGACTTTGCTAACAGCGAATCACGTGCAGCGCCTCTCCTGGGCCCGTGGCTGTATCGGTCGGACCCTACACGACTAGAAACCCCTGTCCTGATCAGATAAGCCCCGATTTCATCTGGTAAGAGCTGATGATCGCGTCCGAGTGTAGCGCAGATCCTATGAAGCCATGAAGCTAAGTTGTCAGGCACTGTGCAAGCTCGTGATGGCTCCATGATGGCGAGGGCTGAATTTACATGGAATAGACTCGGTTCTGGTTATGTTCTGCTAATTGCAGACCATTTGTAGGTATTCAAGGAGTTCATGTTCCCAAACAATAACACAATTTTTGTGGATGACAGTACGCCATGTCATTGGACCACAGGTTGTTCGCAGTTGGTACGATCGAATGATTTGGCCACCCAGATCGCCCGACACGAATTCCATTCAGCACTCATGGGACATAATCAAGAGGTCAGTTCGTGCAGAAAATGCTGCTCCTGTAAAACTTTCGCAATTGTGGAAGGCTACAGAGGCAGCATGGCTCAGTATTTCTGCAGGGGACTTCCAACGGCTTGAGTCCACAACACTGGTCACTGGACTACGCAGGGAGTAAGGAGATACTCAACTGAGAGAGAGCGTAATATCCTCATGGAGAATTGGACGTGTAAAAGCTGTGTGCGAGGAGGGTGCCTGGATTGTTCACAGTCAACCAAAAGCGCGTCCGGCACAAAATTTCGACACAGTGTCTGGTCATGTTCAGTCTCATTCCGCAAGGCGTAAGACTTTTTGCGCCAGTTTGGACTGTCGGTGAAACCTGGATCGATCATTACATATTACAGTCAAAACGGCAGTAAAAACAATGGCTCGTGAAAGTGCAGCGAAGAAGGCGAACAGCGTATTGTTAGCTACATCTACATCTACATCTACGTTTATACTCCGCAAGCCACCCAACGATGTGTGGCGGAGGGCACTTTACGTCCACTGTCATTACCTCCCTTTCCTGTTCCAGTCGCGTATGGTTCGCGGGAAGAACGACTGCTGGAAAGCCTCCGTCCGCGCTAGAATCTCTAATTTTATATTCCTGATCTCCTCAGGAGGTATGAGTAGGGGGAAGCAACATATTCGATACCTCATCCAGAAACGCACCCTCTCGAAACGTGGACAGCAAGCTACACCGCGATGCAGAGCGCCTCTGTTGCAGAGTCTGCCAGTTGAGTTTGCTAAACATCTCCGTAAAGCTATCACACTTACCAAATAACCCAGTGACGAAACGCGCCGCTCTTCTTTGGATCTTCTCTATCTCCTCTGTCAACCCGACCTGGTACTGATCGCACATTGATAAGCAATACTCAAGTATAGGTCGAACGAGTGTTTTGTAAGCCACCTCCTTTGTTGATGGACTACATTTTCAATGGACTCTCCCAATGAAACTCAACCTGGCACCCGCCTTACTAACAATTAATTTTATATGATCATTCCACTTCAAATCGTCCCGTAGGTATACTCCCAGATATTTTACAGAAGTAACTGCTACCAGTGTTTGTCCCGCTATCATATAAGGTAAGGTGATGGCCATGGCCATTTTTTTTTTTTTTGGTGGTTGGTGGGGGACTGCCAAGGAATAAATCTCATAATTTAGTTGGAAAAGGCAGAATCGTAACTGGATGCCATTATCCACTGTTGAATCGTCTGGATCTTGGCACACAAAAAAACTGCTCCTTCACCAGGATAATGCTCCCCCTCACTCATCAGCGCTAACGATGGCGAAAGTGACTGAACTGGGCTTTGAATTGATTCCTCAGCCACCATATTTACCAGGCTTACCCCAAAATGACTTCTTCCGGTTCCCTAACTTGAAACTTTGGCTGCCTGGGAAGAAATTTTCGTCTAATCAGGAAGTGACCGTTGAAGTCAACCCGTACTTTGGAGAATTTTGACAGAGCCCATTTTTACGATGGGATGAAAAAGCTGCAGTATTGTTGGACCAAGTGAATATACTTCAAAGGTCACTATGTCGAGAAGTAAGGTGACTTGTTTACGAAAGAAACATACACTACTGGTCATTAAAATTGCTACACCAGGAAGAAATGCAGATGATAAACGGGTACTCACTGGACAAATATATTACTACAACTGACATGTGATTACATTTTCACGCGATTTGGGTGCATAGATCCTGAGAAATCAGTACCAAGAACAACCACCTCTGGCCGTAATAACGGCCTTGATACGCCTGGGCATTGAGTCAAACAGAGCTTGGATGGCGTGTAGAGGTACAGGTGCCCATGCAGCTTCAACACGATACCACGGTTCATAAAGAGTAGTGATTGGCGTATTGTGATGAGCCAGTTGCTCGGCCACAATTGACCACACGTTTTCAGTTGGTGAGAGATCTGGAGAATGTGCTGGGCAGGGCTACAGTCGAACATTTTCTGTATCCAGAAAGGCCCGTACAGGACCTGCAGCATGCGGTCGTGCATTATCCTGCTGAAAAGTAGGGTTTCGCAGGGATCGAATGATGGGTAGAGCCACGGGTCGTAACACATCTTAAATGTAACGTCCACTTTTCAAAGTGCCGTCAATGCGAACAAGAGGTGATGGAGACGTGCAACCAATGGCACCCCATACGCCGGGTGATACGCCAGTATGGCGATGACGAATACTCGCTTCCAATGTGCGTTCACCGCGATGTCGCCAAACACGGAGGCGACCATCAGGATACTGTAAACAGAACCTGGATTCATTCGAAAAAATGACGTTTTGCCATTAGTGCAGCCAGGTTCGTCATCGAGTAAACCATCGCAGGCGCTCCTGTCCGTGATGCAGCGTCGAGGGTAACCGCGGCCATGGTCTCCGAGCTGATAGTCCGTGTTGCTGCAAACGTCGTCGAAGTGTTCGTGCAGATGGTTGTTGTCTTGGAAACGTCCCCATCTGTTGACTCAGGGATCGAGACGTGGCTGCACTATCAGTTACAGCCATGCGGATAAGATGCCTGTCATCTCGACTGCTAGTGATACGAGGCCGTTGGGATCCAGCACGGAGTTCGGTATTACCTTCCTGAACCCACCGATTCCATATTCTGCTAACAGTCATTGGATCTCGACCAACACGAGCAGCAATGTCGCGATACGATAAACCGCAATCGCGATAGGCTAAAATCCGACCTTTATCAAAGTCGGAAACGTGATGGTACGCATTTCTCCTCCTTACACGAGGCATCACAACAACGTAGCACTAGGCAACGCCGGTCAACTGCTGTTTGTGTATGAGGAATCGGTTGGAAACTTTCCTCATGTCAGCACGTTGTAGGTGTCGCCACCGGCGCCAACGTTATGTGAATGCTCTGAAAAGCTTATCATTTGCATATCACAGCATCTTCTTCCTGTCGGTTAAATTTCGAGTCTGTGGCACGTCATCTTCGTGGCGTAGCAATTTTAATGGCCAGTAGTGTATTTTCTACATTTTTCTTATCAGACTCATCAATCCACGCTCTTGGATGTAGTTGTCGTGTCACTCACCCTGTGGTATGCCCACGAACAGCGGGCACGTGTTGAGATGCAGGAACCGCAACACTCCGTGTTGACACGACAAGGTGTTTGTTTACCCCGGCCTGGACTCTGCGAGTACGGAAGCCTCCACTGTGCAGGTGGTAAGGGGAGCGGAGCGCACCACCACACCACACACGGCCGCCGCCATCGGATCGCGTGCTGTGCCCGCGTTGCGGCAGGTCAGTGCGGGCCGCCACGCGCTCGCCGAGCTGTTTCGTTTTTTAACGACCGCACTCAAACACGCTTTAATGGCGGATTTAGTTTTAATTGCCTTTTAACCGCCCGGCGAAACGGCAGCGCGACGTCATCGCGTCTGGCTCCTCGTCTGTACCGTTCCCTGGCGCTTCTCACTGGAGTCTTCCGTACCGCACGCTGGAGGCTGGACAACGAAAACATACTTACACACACACACACACACACACACACACACACACACACACACGCACACACACACACACACACACACATACACTAACGGCGCTCCTACGTTGTTTTTGTGGTCTTCATTCCGAGAACGGGTTTGATCCAGCATTTCACACCAGTCTATCAAAAGTACGAGTCTCTTCATATCTGAATAGCTACTGCAATCTACGTACTTTTGAACCTGCTAACTGTATTCACACCTAGGTATCCCTGTACAACTTTTGACCTATCCACCCTCCCCTCTCCCCAACACACACGCTTACACACATTTTTCCATTAACAAACTGACTATTCCAGAATGAGATTTTCACTCTGCAGCGGAGTGTGCGCTGACATGAAACTTCCTGGCAGATTAAAACTGTGTGCCGGACCGAGACTCGAACTCGGAACCTTTGCCTTTCGCGGACAAGTTGGTAGAGCACTTGCCCGCGTGTTCGCAGCTCGTGGTCGTGCGGTAGCGTTCTCGCTTCCCACGCCCGGGTTCCCGGGTTCGATTCCCGGCGGGTTTAGGGATTTTCTCTGCTTCGTGATGACTGGGTGTTGTGTGATGTCCTTAGGTTAGTTCTGTTTAAGTAGTTCAAAGTTCTAGGGGACTGATGACCATAGATGTTAAGTCCCATAGCGCTCAGAGTCATTTGAATTTTCAACTTGCCCGTGTCCTATGAAGCGATGGCTTCTTTTGGACAAACTATACAACAATCTTTTTCGCCAATTCAGTACCTTCTCATTACTTATTCTACACACCCATTTAACCCTCAGCCATATTCTGTTGCACCACATTCCAAAGCATCTATTCTCCTCTTGTCTGAACTGCTTATCGTGCACGTATCGCTTACGTGCAAGACTCTACCTCTGTAGCCGAGGTCGCTGGCCAGAGCTGCGCAGTGGCGTTCCAATCGGTGGTAAGCCGGTTCGAATCCTGGTGGTGGATGAAATTCTCACTCCAGTTATTTGGCCAGCAGAGAGAGGAGAGATGGTTGAGTAAAGGTCCTGATCATAAGACTTTGCGGCAACGTCCTGGATAAAATTCCAAACCACCACACACATATAAGTAAGTTAAATTCAACGTATAAACTATGCGAACCCGGAAATGCTTCGCTATTGCTAAATACGTATCGGAATTGGACATACATGCACAACTCCTTCCCCTCTCTTCATCCATCTCCTCCTCCTCCTCTCTCGGCACTGGTGACATAGAGACGGGCACGACAGAGCAGTTGAAAGCCCTTCTAAAAGAAGGCTTCCAGAAATGCTTCCAGTTAAGGATTCAACAATGGGTAAGTGCATTGCGGTACTATGAAGGAGACTGAACCTAATTCGATGTAAGCTTATTACTCTGTATCTATTAAAATTATTCACCGTATTTTTTGATCACACCTCGTACACTGCCGTTCCTCATTGAAAGCGTCTCCAGCAGATTTCAAGCCGTGTTATAGAAGAAGGGTGGATAGTAGAGCTGTTGATCTTTACAAAAATATCAACAATCCGATTTATCGATATTTAAAACGTATCATTACTGCCATCGATATATCCTCAAAAAATACCGAAATATCTTAGGAAAAGATATGGACATATTTAGAGCTGCATACTTAAACCTTTATTAATTATTATATATTCTGTACATCAACAAGCTACAAACTTGCCTATCCCCCTTAGAGCAGGAACTGAAAGAAAAGCACTTAATTTGAAAATCTGTAAGTTAATATAGGGACATTGTGCAGATGAAGAGCTTGTATTGCAATGCTTTTTTTGGTAGGCTGTTGTATCGTTAATTAAGAGCTGTGTACATGGTGCACTGTCCTGCAACACTTCGTTCCAGTTAAACTGTCATACCTTATTTTCAAATTTGTCATTGGCTACATGTCGAAATAAGCCCTTTTTCAAGCTGATGTAGGAAAATTGCGTGGTGAGACTAAACGTTTCAGTTTCTGTTGGTAGTGCCGAGCGCCCATTACTGGTTGCGTTAAAAACTGTTTTTAACGCAACTGGAGGTGCTATTTCTTCACGTCGGAAATTTTGTTATTCAGTTCACACCGTCAGCCACCGCCAGTGCGATCAGATTACTTCTTTTGTGCCACCTATACTTGCTTCACACAGCCAAAGACAAAGACTGAACCACATGAAAGCTGAAAAAGCAGTAGGACTCCTTCGCGCAGTCAAAGTGAAATTATGTCCTACCACATTTTCAAAAGAACAATTGGAGATAGTTACCGAAAATTCCGAAAAAACAATAATAGAAAATGAAAATATCGGCAGTCGATATTGCCATTTTGTACCGACGTATCGATGTATCGGGGAAGAAAATGTAGCCGATATATAGTGGTACTTTCTGGTGGAAATATCAATATATAGATATTTTATCAACAGCGCATCCCGTATTAATGCAACTAATAGGAGTCCGAATACTTTTGGTCAGATACAGACATCAAAAAACGTTTTGCATCACCCCGGTTCCCAGAACTCCTGAAGATAGACGTTGACTGTGGATATTGTATAACAGACACAGTCCCTTTGACTGTTCAGAGATGTCAATAAACCAGCCCAAAGATGTAAATAACCATGCATCAGCAGCGCCTATTAGACGAAGGGGGTCCGACAACCGATCAGTTACAGTCATTCCATCAGGAAGGAGGTACACGGCTCGCGTTGTCTGTAGTTCAAACATGCCTAGACGCTCAATACCGCGGTTCGTCTCGTCTGCATTGTTACTTTGTGCCAGGAAGATCTCTCAACGGGGGAAGTGTCCAGTCGTCTCGGAGTGAACGAAAGCGATATTGTTCGGACATGGAGGAGATACAGAGAGACAGGAAATGTCGATGACATGACTCGCTCAGGCCGCACAAGGGTTACTACTGCAGTGGATGACCGCTACCTACGGATTATGGCTCGGAGGATCCCTGACAGAAACGCCACTATGTTGATCAATGCTTTTCATGCAGCTACAGGACGTCGTGTTACAACTCCGACTGTGCACAATAGGCTGCATGATGTGCAACTTCACTGCCGACGTCCATGGAGAGGTCCATCTTTGCAACCACGACACCATGCAGCGCAGTACAGATGAGCCCAGCAACATGCCGAATGAACCGCTCAGGATTGGAATCACATTCTCTTCACCGGTGAGTGTCGCACATGCCTTCAACCAGACAATAGTCGGAGACGTGTTTGGAGTCAACCTGGTCAGGCTGAACGCCTTAGACATACTGTCCAGCGAGTGCATCAAGGTGGAGGTTCCCTGCTGTTTTGGGGTGGCATTACGTCGGGCCGAGGTATGCCGCTGGTGGTCATGGAAGGCGCCATAGCAGCTGTACGATACGTGAATGCCATCCTCCCACCGACAGTGCAACTTTATTGGCAGCATTTTTGCGAGGCATTCGTCTTCATGGACGACAATTTGCGCCCCTTCGTGCACATTTTGTGGACGACCTTCTTCAGGATAACGACATCTTTCGACTAGAGTGGTCGGCATGTTCTCCAGGCATGAGCCCTGTCGAAAAAGGGCTGTTTATGGACAACGTGACCCACCAAGCACTCTGAGGGATCTATGGCGAATCTTCGTTGAGAAGTAGGACAATCTGGACCAACAGTGCCTTGATGAACTTGTGGACAGTATGCCACGACGAATACAGGCATGCATCAGTACAAGAGGACATGCTACTGGGTATTAGAGGTACAGGTGTGTACAGCAATCTGGACCACCACCTCTGAAGGTCTCACTATATGGTGGTACAAAATACAATGTTCGGTTTTCAAGAGCAATAAAAATGGCGGAAATGACGTTTATGTTGATCTCTATTCCTATGTTCTGTACAGGTTCCGGAACTCTCGTAACCGAGGTGATGCAAAACTTTTTTGATGTGTGTAGTTTAGGTAACTGCGAACTAACCAAAAATTAAATACGTAGCTTCATTATGTCGAGGTGGTAACTAAAATCACTTGCCCTCGCAGCACGTCCGAAGCAGAAGCTGTCCACTGTCGAAGTCGAGACACTCCCTCCCCATTGGTGCGCGTTTCAGAATGCTGACCACTGCGAGACGGGGGAGAATGTACGCGATCTGGCTGCGGTCCCGGAGCTCACGAACTGGAAGCCATTCGGCGCGGCTCTCCGCAGAATTACGGGCGTAATCCGCGACGCAAACAGAGCGGCAAGTGGCCGCGACACGAGGCGTTGGCAGGCGGCCACTGGTAATCCGGGGCGCCGCCCCCAGGACACGTCGCGCCGGCTGTAAACACGTCACTGCCCCGTCCTGTTCTGTCCTGTCCTGTCCATTCCTTTCCGTCTGTCCTGCCCAGGGGTACCCGCCGATTCAGCCGATCACCGTGGGAGTCGTCGAGCGTCCTCCTCCGTAAAAATTCCGCCTGCCTTCCCGAGCGGAAAATGGCGTCGAGGGCGCAGGTTCGCTGGCCCCCGAACAATGACCGTCGTCGTGAGAATTTTCGCGGTAGAGCAGTACCGGCCTAATACTTGTCCATGTCCGCACAACGCAGGCAGTTTTAGCTGTGTTCAAAAATTCATATCTTGGAAAATATCGAACATATACCTACAAAATTAACCCTATTTTAAGTCCATTTTGTCTCCTTTAATATGCAGCTGTAAACAAAATCCTATCTGGTATAACATGGACAAATTGTTATAATTAAACTTTTCCTGTTTAACACGTTACCGTACGAGGACTACACTTGGAAGCATTAATGTCAAGGACATGAGGAAGAGAAATAATGCAGAATCAGTTCTGTTGAAACACTTTTTTAATGTGCTGCTACGGTACATCACGCCATTACATAGCCTACCGGTGTGGCCGAACGGTTCTAGGCGCTTCAGTCTGAAACCGCGCGGCCGCTACGTTCGCAGGTTCGAATCCTGCCTCGGTCATGGATATGTGTGATGTCTTTAGGTTAGTTAGGTTTAAGTAGTTCTAATTTCTAGGGAAGACAACAACAACAACAACAACAACAACAACAACAGTTCTAGGGGACTGATGACCTCAGATGTTAAGTCACATAGTGCTCAGAGCCATTTGAACCAGCCATTACATACCGGTACCATTACTGTTACAAAAGGGGCTCAATATGGCGTCCATCACTGTCCTGTAGAGTCTGAAATCTCAGCATTGCATTCAGCACATCAGAACGAAGCATATCCGTAGATAAGCTGGCTACCACCCTTGATATGCTGCGCTTCAGATCAGCACATGTGTGAATGTTCTCCTGTTGAACCCTGTCCTTCAGATAGCCCCACAACTAGAAATCACAGGAAGTGAGACCAGGTGGTCGTGCCGGCCAAGCATTTGGAAACCATCGCCTGATAATTCGATCGTTTGCAAATGTGTTTCCGAGAAGCAGGTGAACTTCAAGAGCGATGTGGTGTGGGGCCCCACCCTGCATGAAGACTGTTGAGTTCAATGCGTCTCTCTCCATTACGGCTGATATAACATGCTGGCGACGCATTTTGCAGTAAATCTGGCCATTCACACTGCACGTCGTTGGTGCTTGTGCGCCAACCTGTTCAAAAAAGAATAGGCCATTGATGAACGTAGCCGTGGAGCCACACCATACGGTGACATGTTCGCCATACACAGGAACTTCATGCACAGTGACTGGACGTGAAGATCCCTTCTCACGGCAATTCTGTGTGTTCATCTCACCCGTCAGAGAAACATCTGTCCATAGGATGGTCCAGGGGCAGCCCTCGTCAACTTCAAATCTTGCGAGAAAGTGGAGAACGAAATCAACACGTCGTTAAGCGTCCTGCGGTGCAAGATGCTGTACGACATCGATCTTGTACGGATACCATATAAGATTGGTTCGAACCGCCTTTCGTACTGTGGACCAGGGGATGTTCAACTGTCGTGATACAGCACGCGCACTGCCTGACGATCCGAAATTGCGCGCAGCGTTGTCTGCCACAGCAACACCGATTTCATCAACCACTTGAGGTGCAACCGATAGTCGGCCTCTTCTCGGAGCGACGCCCAGTTACCCAGTTGATTCGAAGTTCTTCATCATGTTCCCTAATTCTTTCAGCCGGCAATATCCCCGAAGTGAAGCTGGAGCGTTGCTGTTGTTTTGATAATAGAGCTTCACCCATAATTCCCTACTCCTTTTGTCCCAGGTCACGTAGACACGTCAACAACTGCACTCCGACTGGTCAGGTGTGTGGGACTGTGAATCACAATTCTGATCAGGGCACCCGGTGGCCATAGTTGGATCTGAACGGTGGGCTGTGACTCATGGAAACTGTGCACCCCATACTCTGGACATTAATGCAACCACGTCTGGTTCTCGTACGGTAACTAGTTTCCGTGTTATAACGTGTTAAATAGGGAAAGTTTAACTATAACCACCTGGTACATGACACTGTTTTAATAAAATTAAGATATTCATACATTTATATACTTAGAATAAATGAGTTCATAAACACTTGATGGTCAGAGCTGAATATCGTATTTAATTGCAATAGCAGTTTGTACATGGACTTAAACTGCATTTTCCTACAAAAAAAAAAAAATGGTTTGTATGGCTCTGAGCACTATGGGACTTAATATCTGACGTCATCAGTCCCCTAGAACTTAGAACTACTTAAACGTAACTAACCTAAGGACATCACACACATCCATGCCCGAGGCAGGATTCGAACCTGCGACCGCAGCGGTCGTGCGGTTCCAGACTGAAGCGCCTAGAACCGCTCGCCTACAACGGCCGGCTTCGTAAAAAATATTTTAATACAGGGTTCCATACACAACGCTACACAGCAGCATTCGCAATGATACCCTGTCTCCTTTCGAGATGCTTTGCCATTTCCTTTCTTTGATTTTGAAGATCAGACATAACATACACGGGACGCATAGTTTCTGCTTGTGGGTGGAAAGTGTTGCAGGAAAGGCCTTAATGTCGGTCAGACTACAGGTACGTTTTGATTATTTGGAGCTGTTGTAAAAATAGGTAATACAATCAGTTATTGTCATTTTCTTGGTCTGATATGAACTGTGTAACGAAAATGGATTTGGTACTCCAAGCAAGAGCAAATGAAAAGACAGTTTCCGCAAACTATTTTACAGTTCTGTGCGTGACCACTGTGCACTGCAGTTGCCCTCAAAGACACCCGAGTCCTTCAGTGTCAAGAGCAGCGACAATGTCTCCAAAATTCAGCAAATTTCTTTATCAGATAAACCACGGTGCGCCATTTCTCTTACACAGAATACCAATAATGTGCTCTACCCACCGGCGAAAACAATGAATCATAACGAACGAAATTCAGCCAAAACAAGACGCATATTCACGCCAGGTACCCATGCAACTAATGTATAACAGTATAAACATCGCATATCAACAATCAGAGGTACGAAAAGAACGCGCAGCATTTTTTAATCAACAAATTACGTTGGCCAGCGGGACATACGGGCTTGGTGCTCTTACAATGGAGTCCAGAGGCAGCAACGTGAGCCACTAGACCACGAGCTGCGGACGCGCTACAGAAGAGAACAGCTGTGAGCTGACGCGGCAGTGACGTGAGAGGCTGGAGCAGCGGAATGCTGGGTGGGCTACGCTACTCACCAGTGGAGGCTGGAATCTGGCGACCGCGTGGCTGCGTCCACGGCTGCTCACATGTGCTCAGCGGGGCCAGGCCGCGCGATCTCTGTAACACGACAAATTCCCCAGTGTGACCCACGTGAAGCTCTTATAAAACTAAGCTCCCACAACAAAATATCTTATAATAATTATACCCCGCAAATGCATCATTATTTCCTAAGTTCTATTACGAAGGTCGTTCAGAGTGTAATACCCTATTTTTTTTTTCTCCGAACATATTTATTGTTAAGAGTCAAAATATGGTGACGATATACAGGGTGCGTCAAAAAATGTATACACACTTTGAACTGTCATAGACAATTTATTTCCCGTTCTACAAGGTTAAATATCTGTGAGAAAGTAATGTTATGTTTCTTCGACAGGTAGAAGCAGTGGCAAGGAAGTAACTGCAACATGGCGGACGTGCGTTTGAGCTTTGAAGCGCGGAAGCAGATAGTTAAGTGGTACGGGAAGTTTGAGAATGTAGCTCCGGTTCGAAGACAGTGGAGAAGTGAGTACGGTACAGAACCACCTTCAAGGTTAACAATTACACGTCTACGAGACAAATTCGAAATTCATAGAACAGTGTGTGATGTGCATAAAGGTCGATCACGGCGACCTCGTACAGTTACAAGTGATGATTCCACAACTGCGGTCTTGGAACTGTTTCAGCGTTCGCCTCAAAAACCTTCAAGGCAGGCGGCACGTGAGAGTAATGTAAGTGCTAGTAGAGTGCTACGCATTCTGACGGAAGGCAAGTTTCGTGTGTACATTCCAAGGCTGGTGCAACAGCTAAGTGACGACGATCCAGATCGAAGGTTAGAATTTTGTGAATGGGTTCAGGAGATGGTGAGACGTGAACCGGAATTTATGGGTAGCATAATTTGGTCGGATGAAGCCCAATTCAAACTCAATGGAACTGTCAATAGGCACAATTGTGTGTACTGGGCTGAAGATAATCCTCACATTACAGCTGAAAAGGCTGTGAATTTGCCTGGTGTAAATGTGTGGTGTGGTTTGTCTGCAAGGGAACTCATTGGGCCTTCCCGCTTTGAAGGTACTGTTACTGGAGAAACGTACCTAACAATGCTTGCTGGCTCCATATTCCTTGCCATTCGTGCATTATACGGTAATGATGAGTTTTATTTCCAACAAGATTGCGCCCTGCCGCACTATCATAGGGACGTACGAGCATACCTGGATCACAATGTGCCAGGCCAGTGGATAGGACGCAGGGGACCAATCGAGTTTCCTGCACGTTCTCCAGACCTCACACCGCTGGATTTCTTCTTATGGCGCACAGTAAAAGATGAGGTGTAGAAACGTAAACCACGTAACCTGGACACACTTTGGAATGATATTTAGGCGGTGCGCGCAGAAATCTCATTGGACACTTTGGTACGATGTACGGAATCAGTGGTGACTCGTACTCTGAAATGTATTGATGCTGAAGGCCACCAGTTTGAACAATTATCACATTTGCAAAGTACATTTATTTTTCCAATTGGAGTTTAAGCTTTCCATTTCCAGAAATTTAACATTCTAAAACGGGAAATAAATTTACTATGACGCTTCAAAGTGTGTGTACATTTTTTTGACGCACCCTGTACATCAACATGTCTTGCCCATGTCCTATTTTTCTACGTAGTCTTCATCATGTTGTATGGCCGTACGCCAGCGTTGTGGAAGGTCATGTATTCCCCGCTGGTAAAAGCTCTTCTTTCTGTAGGCGAAGCCATGTTTTCATTTCATGACTGACACTCTCGTCATCTTCAAAGTGTGTTCCCCGTAGAGAATCTTTAAGCAGCCCAAATAGATGGAAGTCCGAGGGTGCCAGGTCTGGAATGGAAGGTGGATGACGCATTTATGTCCAACCCTAATTTGCGATATGTTCCCGTTTTCTCAGACTTGTGTATGGGCGTGCATTATCGTGTTGGAGCAAGATTTGAGCTGGACTCATGTCCGATCGAACACGTCGGAAGCAGTTCTTGAGTTTATTCAGAGTCTTCGCGTATGCCTCTGAATTGATGGTTGACCCTCTTGGCCACACAACCATGAGAATGACGCCATCACAATCCCAGAAGACTGTTACCACAACTTTGCCGGCAAAGGGGGTTGACTTGCATTTCTTCTTTTGAGCTTTTGTGGTGAATGAGGACGATGCCAATCCATGGACTGCCCTTTTTGTTCCCGGCGCAAAGTGGTGCACCCAGAATTCGTCCCCAGTAATGATCCGTGACAGAAAGGCCTCTCCGTCGGTCTCAAAACGCTCCAACAATTCAGATGAAATGGCCTTTCTTTGAATCTTGTGGTCCGCTGTGAGGATTCGTGGAATCCATCGAGCACCGTTTTGGATATCCGAGAGTCTCGATCACTGCAGACGCACTTCCAATCCTGACCGACAACTGTAGAGCCAATTGTCGATTTGTGATGCGCCGGTCGGCACGAATAATGAATGGCATTCGCACGATTCAGCATGTCTGGAGCAGTGGCTGTAACAGGACGTCCCGAGCGTGGCTGATGATGGAGCTCTGTTTCTGCATTTCCTGAGACTGTAACTTTCTTTACACATCGCCCAACTGTACTTGTGTCAATTGCAGCATCGACATACACTGCACACAAACGTTTATGGATGTTCACCACGCTCTCAATAACAGCACGCTGCTTGTAACGTGAGTCGTATGTAAACGCCATTTTGACGCTGTACTACGGCTCTGCCATCTCCCAGTTGCACAGAACAAACATCTTATGTGAAGCACCGATAAGGACGTTTGTCTTTGCATATTGATGGATTTTTAAATAAAATGTGGAGCGTTACTTATTGAGCGTCCCTCGCACAACTTTAAAAACATTAGGGTAATTTAATGACTTCGCGAAAACCTCACATTCTGGATACATCTACATCTACATCTACATTTATACTCCGCAAGCCACCCAACGGTGTGTGGCGGAGGGCACTTTACGTGCCACTGTCATTATCTCCCTTTCCTGTTCCAGTCGCGTATGGTTCGCGGGAAGAACGACTGTCTGAAAGCCTCTGTGCGCGCTCTAATCTCTCTAATTTTACATTCGTGATCTCCTCGGGAGGTATAAGTAGGGGGAAGCAATATATTCGATACCTCATCGAGAAACGCACCCTCTCGAAACCTGGCGAGCAAGCTACACCGCGATGCAGAGCGCCTCTCTTGCAGAGTCTGCCACTTGAGTTTGTTAAACATCTCCGTAACGCTATCACGGTTCCCAAAGAACCCTGTGACGAAACGCGCCGCTCTTCTTTGGATCTTCTCTATCTCCTCCGTCAACCCGATCTGGTACGGATCCCACACTGATGAGCAATACTCAAGTATAGGTCGAACGAGTGTTTTGTAAGCCACCTCCTTTGTTGATGGACTACATTTTCTAAGGACTCTCCCAATGAATCTCAACCTGGTACCCGCCTTACCAACAATTAATTTTATATGATCATTCCACTTCAAATCGTTCCGCACGCATACCCCCAGATATTTTACAGAAGTAACTGCTACCAGTGTTTGTTCCGCTATCATATAATCATACAATAAAGGATCCTTCTTTCTATGTATTCGCAATACATTACATTTGTCTATATTAAGGGTCAGTTGCCACTCCCTGCACCAAGTGCCTATCCGCTGCAGATCTTCCTGCATTTCGCTACAATTTTCTAATGCTGCAACTTCTCTGTATACTACAGCATCATCCGCGAAAAGCCGCATGGAACTTCCGACACTATCTACTAGGTCATTTATATATATTGTGAAAAGCAATGGTCCCATAACACTCCCCTGTGGCACGCCAGAGGTTACTTTAACGTCTGTAGACGTCTCTCCGTTGATAACAACATGCTGTGTTCTGTTTGCTAAAAACTCTTCAATCCAGCCACACAGCTGGTCTGATATTCCGTAGGCTCTTACTTTGTTTATCAGGCGACAGTGCGGAACTGTATCGAACGCCTTCCGGAAGTCAAGAAAAATAGCATCTACCTGGGAGCCCGTATCTAATATTTTCTGGGTCTCATGAACAAATAAAGCGAGTTGGGTTTCACACGATCGCTGTTTACGGAATCCATGTTGATTCCTACATAGTAGATTCTGAGTTTCCAAAAACGACATGATACTCGAGCAAAAGACATGTTCTAAAATTCTACAACAGATCGACGTCAGAGATATAGGTCTATAGTTTTGCGCATCTGCTCGACGACCCTTCTTGAAGACTGGGACTACCTGTGCTCTTTTCCAATCATTTGGAACCTTCTGTTCCTCTAGAGACTTGCGGTACACGGCTGTTAGAAGGGGGGCAAGTTCTTTCGCGTACTCTGTGTAGAATCGAATTGGTATCCCGTCAGGTCCAGTGGACTTTCCTCTGTTGAGTGATTCCAGTTGCTTTTCTATTCCTTGGACACTTATTTCGATGTCAGCCATTTTTTCGTTGGTGCGAGGATTTAGAGAAGGAACTGCAGTGCGGTCTTCCTCTGTGAAACAGCTTTGGAAAAAGGTGTTTAGTATTTCAGCTTTACGCTTGTCATCCTCTGTTTCAATGCCATCATCATCCCGGAGTGTCTGGACATGATGTTTCGAGCCACTTACTGATTTAACGTAAGACCAGAACTTCCTAGGATTTTCTGTCAAGTCGGTACCTAGTATTTTACTTTCGAATTCACTGAACGCTTCACTCATAGCCCTCCTTACGCTAGCTTTGACATCGTTTAGCTTCTGTTTGTCTGAGATGTTTTGGCTGCGTTTAAACTTGGAGTGAAGCTCTCTTTGCTTTCGCAGTAGTTTCCTAACTTTGTTGTTGTACCACGGTGGGTTTTTCCCGTCCCTCACAGTTTTACTCGGCACGTACCTGTCTAAAACGCATTTTACGATTGCCTTGAACTTTTTCCATAAACACTCAACATTGTCAGTGTCGGAACAGAAATTTTCGTTTTGATCTGTTAGGTAGTCTGAAATCTGCCTTCTATTACTCTTGCTAAACAGATAAACCTTCCTCCCTTTTTTTATATTCCTATTAACTTCCATATTCAGGGATGCTGCAACTGCCTTATGATCACTGATTCCCTGTTCTGCACTTACAGAGTCGAAAAGTTCGGGTCTGTTTGTTATCAGTAGGTCCAAGATGTTATCTCCACGAGTCGGTTCTCTGTTTAATTGCTCGAGGTAATTTTCGGATAGTGCACTCAGTATAATGTCACTCGATGCTCTGTCCCTACCACCCGTCCTAAACATCTGAGTGTCCCAGTCTATATCTGGTAAATTGAAATCTCCACCTAAGACCATAACATGCTGAGAAAATTTATGTGAAATGTATTCCAAATTTTCTCTCAGTTGTTCTGCCACTAATGCTGCTGAGTCGGGGGGTCGGTAAAAGGAGCCAATTATTAACCTAGCTCGGTTGTTGAGTGTAACCTCCACCCATAATAATTCACAGGAACTGTCCACTTCTACTTCACTACAGGATAAACTACTACTAACAGCGACGAACACTCCACCACCGGTTGCATGCAATCTATCCTTTCTAAACACAGTCTGTGCCTTTGTAAAAATTTCGGCAGAATTTATCTCTGGCTTCAGCCAGCTTTCTGTACCTATAACGATTTCAGCTTCGGGATGACCTGTCTTAGCTGTCTCACCCTGTATATTATGTGTAAACATGTATTTTCCATGGCTAGAGTGTTAACTCTGAAGGTCAGATAAAACCAAAACCAACAAAACACTTATTATCTTCATAAATTAAAGTCATTAAGGTATTATTAGCGTAGTTGATTCAGTGGCCAAGTTTTACCCAGTCATCATCACAGAGAATTCGTATCTAACGTAACTAGACATGGAAACAAATTTGAAGTTTGAATGTTCAACTGAAGCCACCGTATTTGCAGATAATTTTGTTGGTAACTGTGCTCATTAGCTTAACAGGTATCATGATAGGGTAAGGCGACTGGAAAGAAGACACTTTCGCAGGCTCGTCGCTGAAATGTGTGGTTTTATGTGCGTATCTGCACAATCGTTCATTTCCGACCTATGGTTGTCTGGTAAAATTTTGCTCTCGTGGCGTCCCCTACGTTGATCTGACATCATTAACAGCTTGTTTTTCCTTCCAACCTATGTACTGTAAACAGTAGCGATCATATAAAGTTCCTATAGTCCCATGCTACTACTAAAAGTGAAGACTTGTCTTCGTTAAGAAGCTTAGAGGATAATATCAATAAGGAGGTGACTGTGGTCTAAGTGTGGCGTCGCTGACTAATTTTATTGTGTATACAGTTTAATTAACAAAAATTGGACAAATCACTTCCACTACACGCACAAAAACAGGATCTGAACAATCATACACATTATTAAATATCAAATGTTCACTTTCTTGTGGTGTATCTGATATTCTTACTTTGGAGGAAAACTTGAACCTTGTAGCAATTGTTGCAATTCTGCTTTTCAGTGTCACTCATTTACAACTAAAAATAGTTCAAACTATGTATTAAGATGGTATAAAGAAAATGCTCTGAAAAACAACTTAAAAACAATGTATAATACGTAAAAAGTACGTTCTTGTGAATAATAAATATACACTGCTATAGTCTGCCACTTTGCTATCACTATTATTAATTCATTGCTTAAGGTAAATAATTTAAAGGAATTCACGACTATGGATAAGCTATTCATCAACATTTTCAAAACGTTATAGTTCATTACGCAAGGAGCATTCAGTAAGTAATGCAAGGGTTTTTTTCTGAAAGCATGTTGGTTTTATTCAGGAATCCAAAACACCATATTAATCCCCACTCTTTTGGCTACAAAACCTTATTTTTACGTAATCGGAATTCAATGCGGCGGCCTTACCATATATCACCATACCGAGAGGTACCACTCTATTGGTCGACGTCGCGGGCAACGTCGTGCTGTATCAGTAACCTCCCCATCATGCACGCACTGCTTCCAGAGGACTGCATCTTTCATTGGATTGAACAGACGGAAGTCGGAAGGTCCGACATCCGGGCCATGGGGTGGATGATGAAGAACACTCCAATACAGTTTTGTGAGCTCCTCTCGTATGCGCAGACTTATGTGAGGCCTTGCATTGTCATCGAGAACCGGAAGTTCGTTTGCATTCTTGCGGTGACGAACATGCTCAAGTCGTTTCTTTAGTTTCCTGAGGGTCGCACAATACACTTCAGAGTTGATCGTTGCACATGCAAACAGAATAATCCCCTCAGAGTCCCAGAAAACCGTCTCCACGACTGAGGGTGCGGCGTTTGACGTTTTCTTCGGAGGAGAGCTGGTTTGGCGCCACTCTATGCATTGCCGTTTTGTTTCCGTTTCGAAGTGATGAACCCATTTTTCAACACCTGTGACGATGTTTGACAGCGCACAAGCAATTCCATATAGATGGTCCTTCGTTGCTCTTTATGGTTTTCTGTTTGGCAGCGAGGAAGCCAGACTGGTGGACGAGTGTGTCATCGCTATCAAACAGAGGCATCCACTTGAGCAGCGAGGTGCTTGATTGTGATCCGTCGATCACATGGAGTGAGAGTGTCCGCACGTTGCAACACTGCAGGGAGATTGGACGGGTTTGTGCACTCTTGTGCGATGATGACAAACGCCTCGCCCAAGGATGAAACGTGTTCTTGTTCACTGCCAGGTCTCCGTAGACATTCTGCAAGCGCCTGATAGTATCTGCGACGCTCTGGTTTTCCGCCGAAAGAAACTCAGTGCCCCCGTGTAGCCCCGTTACAGACGCCATGTTTGAGTCTATGTATAGCGCTGCCACGTAACTTCATGAAACTAGAGAGGCTGAAGCGGTAATATTTCTGAATCCCCCTCAGCTAATTCCTCGTTTTTTCAACCGAATCTCTCCGAGAAAAACATGCGCTGTATTGCTTATTGAACGCCCTCGTATTTCAGTACAGTAGAAGAATATAATTAAAAAACTTGTTATCAGAACATTATGCGTTTCTATCCCAGTCACTGCTAAATTCTGAGTAAAAATATCACCAACGGCGGCCGAAGACTTCGGCGTAATGGCTAACCCTCGTTCTGCCAGCAGCCACCATATGGGTGCAAAACTGTTCCTTAACGTGGAAGAATCAGCAGTGATCAACGGCAAGAGGATCGAGAAAGGAATGCAAACCACTGTACTAAAGACTCATAAAAGTGGTAGTGCGACCTACAGACCAGATGTGACGAAACGCAGATCATCAAATCGTAAGTAATTACTTTTTTTTTACAAAAAAATCGCGAAGTCAACTGTTTGATAATCTATAACTAGCAAAACTGTATCGTTATAGATCCCACTGATGATGCCTTAGAACAGGAGAAGGCGAAACGCGTATGGGATAAATAAATCAGCAGCAGGAAAAGGGAGTTTGATTTGCAAAACAAGTACTCATAACGTGGTGTTACCTACTGGCTCGCATAACTGCGCGTCTTACCACGAGGCACATTTTAACGGTCACCTGTTCAAGCCCTACGAAAGGAACTTCGGCAACGCGAAGAAACAAAATATCGGTATAATAGGACCATAAAATTGGACGAAGACAACAAAATATTTCGAGTCTTTTGATATATACGTCTTTAAGCAATATAGGCTCTACAGGAAAAGGATCGTTGATTCTGTAAGACTACAATATGAAAAACACAAGTAAAGTTAGACGATCGTCATTTCATCATCAGACTACACCCTGTGCTATACAGTAAACTTTCTACACCAGAGTAGTAGCATGTGCTACAATACCCTTGGCAAAAGTTTCGTTATGATACTGATATACCAGGAGCGTCGTTCGAATATGTAATTAGAGTGAATTTCGATGCTGGACTAGCTGAATGCAGAAGTGATGTTGAATGTAACAAAGCGGCTTCGGTCAGCTGTGTACACTGTGTTGTTCCACTGCGCTTTGACCACTTCACTGAATTCCCACATCTCCATTTTCAAGTCTGAAGAGCTGTGCAGCGCTGACAGGTCAGTAGAAGAGGTTTGTTCAGGTAGTGTAATTGTTTTAAGCAGTATATTAATGTTGTGGTTTAAATAGGCGTTAAACAGTCCATGGCCTATAGGAACGCTAGAAAAACGGACTGCGAATGGTATGGGAAAGATATAAACTCAAGCTTGTCTGAAGTTAAAACTTCGATAATAAATACAGTAGATCTAGAGGAAATGACAGATGAAGTTATAAAACTGAAGCTCTTGTGCGAACCTTGCGGAACTAGCTCAAATGGTTCAAATGGCTCTGAGCACTATGCGACTTAACTTCTGAGGTCATCAGTTGCCTAGAACTTAGAAGTAATTAAACCTAACTAACCTAAGGACATCACACACATCCATGCCCGAGGCACGATTCGAACCTGCGACCGTAGCGGTCGCTCGGTTCCAGACTGTAGCGCCTAGAACCGCACGGCCACCCCGGTCTGCCGCGGAACTAGCACTCCTGAAAGAAAGGATATTGCGGAGACATGGCTTAGCCACAGCCTGGGGGATGATTCCCTTCTGTAAAGTTTGGAAGGTAGGAGACGAGGTACTGGCAAAAGTAAAGCTGTGAGGACGGGGCGTGAGTTGTGCTTAGGTATCTCAGTTGGTAGAGCACTTGACTGCGAAAGGCAAAGGTCCCGAGTTCGGGTCTCGTTCCGGCATACAGTTTTAATCTGCCAGGAAGTTTCATATCTGCGCACACTCCGCTGCAGAGTGAAATTCTCATTCCAGATGAATTGATGTCTGCCTATAGACCTCGTACTTAGAAAACTTTGCAATTAGCAAGAAGTGTGCAAACATGGATGTATCTTGGTGGAACAATCATTAGACTTGAATTGCAAACGGGAAAACTCTTACACTTCGCAAGAAACGGAAGATAAAAGGGAACATATCGAGAGTCCCTTGCCAATACAATCTTCCTTTAACTCAAGCGAAACAATCACCCTGGAAGGTATTCTGTGAGGAGATGGGAAGTACAACTGTCAGGACCAGACTTTACGAAATCCTGTCAGGACCAAACTTCATAAAATCCTGACAAGAATACTGATAAAACCAGGAGATACAGTAGGGACGGAGGAAGGTGAGTGAACAGGGACATATCATGAGTAGTCAGATGTACTCCTCAAGACCGACATCCCTCAATGTTCTCTTCCAGGTGGTAGAAGATTCAGTCCCCCTTGCAACCAACGGGAGAGCTGGGAATTTTCGAGAGAATGAACTTACTTCGGTAAAATACAGTGGCAATGGGAACGTTTCAACCGTTCGAGTCACCAGGATAGGATGGAATTTTTCCGGGTCAACTGAAATAACCGGGAGACGGATTATTCAGAGCTCTATGCAAACTCTTCGGAGTCAGTCTAGCAGCAGGAGTCATCCACGGTTCTTGGAGGAGAGTGAAGGTAGTTTTGGAGCCGAATCCAGGGGAGTTGATCGAACCAAGGTTATATTACACTCCAACACAAAATGCAACGACACACCACGAAGGAGTTACGCAAATTTGTCACAAATTAACATTCATACAGGTATCGACGGAAAAGGCAACATTGGAGCCTTTGGCGGCCGATGGGTGAATGGTTCAAAAATGGTTCAAATGGCTCTGAGCACTATGGGACTTAACCTCTGAGGTCATCAGTCCCCTAGAATGTAGAACTACTTAAACCTAACTAACCTAAGGACATCACACACATCCATGCCCGAGGCATGATTCGAACCTGCGACCGCAGCGGTCGCGCGGTTCCAGACTGTAGCGCCTAGAACCGCTCGGCCACACGGGCCGGCGATGGGTGAATGTGTGACGCTGCAGTGCAGTTTCACCGCGCAGCTGGCAAGCGTAGTAAACATGGGACACGTCGATACCAGGGCATAAAGTCTTCGCGACTTTCATTCCGTGTACTCAGTTGGACAGCAGCTATGCTGCAATATACGTAGATGTCAGGATTTGAGAGAGAGAACTGCGAGTTGGGCTCAAAGAAGCCTGTTGGAGTAATCAGCGAATCGCTCGACATTTGAACAGGAGCAAAGCCAGTATTCGCGATGTGAACAGGAATGGGCGAAATGTGGCCGAACATAGCGACAAGAAGGAAGCGGTCGACCTAGGCAGATGAAAGAATGTGAGGACCGAGCAATCGATGAAGAGGCAGTCAGAGCCCTGGATGATCATTGAACCGGCGTGCAACTGGTGCTTCAGTGTCCACAAGGACCATTAATAGGTGGCCCACAGAAAGGGGGCTGAGTTCAAGTGCCGACTAACATTGACCTCTGTACACCAAAAAGCAAGTTTGCAGTGCTGACGGTCACATTGGCTTGAGTAGAATTGTCTCTAGTGATGAGTCCCGCTTAGAACTCAGCGCGGGTGACTAGCGAAGACACGTTTCTACATCTACATTTATACTCCGCAAGCCACCCAACGGTGTGTGGCGGAGGGCTCTTTTCGTGCCACTGTCATTACCTCCCTTTCCGGTTCCAGTCGCGTATGTTTCGCGGGAAGAACGACTGCCGGAAAGCCTCCGTGCGCGCTCGCATCTCTCTAATTTTACATTCGTGATCTCCTCGGGATGTATAAGCAGGGGGAAGCAATATATTCGATACCTCATCCAGAAACGCTCCCTCTCCAAACCTGGACAGCAAGCTACACCGCGATGCAGAGCGCCTCTCTAGCAGAGTCTGCCACTTGAGTTTGCTAAACATCTCCGTAACGCTATCACGCTTTCCAAATAACCCTGTGACGAAACGCGCCGCTCTTCTTTGGAAACGCCCGGAACAGCAGTAGGGTAACAACCTGACTGCCGCCCGCCATACGGCCTGACAGCCAGGAGTGGTCGTCTGGGATGCCATTTCATTTCATAGCAGGACACCCCGCTGCCGTACGCTGCACAGCGATACGTCGACAATATTCTACTCTCCGTTTTGTTGCCCTTCATGGAAAGCTATCCTGGGCTCACATTTCAGCACGATAATGCCCGGCTGCATGGGCAGAGAGTTTCCACTGCTTGTCTTCCTGCTTCCCATACGCAAGCTTGGCCAGGAATGTCGCCGGATCTCTCCCGAACCGATAACTTTTGGAGCCATTATGGGCAGGTATCTCCAACCAGTACGAGATTTTGACGATTCAACGCGTTAGTTGGACAGAATTTGGCACGACCTCCCCCAGGAGGATATCCAACTACTCTGTCAATCAGTGCCGAGCCCCAATAAACGCTTGCATATGGGCCACAGGTCGATCAAAGTGTTACTGACTTGCTCAATTTGTGAAGCTCTTTCTTTTGAATAAATCATTCAATCTTTCTGGAACTGAAACCATTTCTTTGCCTGTACATGTAAATCACATCTACCGGTTTCCATCCCATTTAGTGAGTGTTTAATTCCTTTGTGGTACGGTCTTTTTTTTTCTTTGAGTTTTATATGGATATTTTGTTTCTTATCGTTGCCAAAGTTTCTCTCTTAGACGTAGAAGAGGTGATCATTCAAATTTCTTTCGTGGTGTCGCGTCCCGGCACAGCCTCACTATACCAGAATGAAGTAAGTGCGAACTGCTTAGCGCAGTCGGAACGTTAACGACAATGGGTTAGTTATATATTGCTGTCAACCTTTATATCGGAGATGAGAGGGAGAGAATCTCCTTGGTTTGAAGCAAATACGTTTCCTGAAAATAGGTTACAGAATTGCAATAGGCAGAAAAGATTGGTTAGTTTCTATCAAGTTTATTCTCACATATACTTATGTGAGGTGTTGGACCATAAACCCCTTAGTAAAATCCAGTCTATTTATTCGGACTTGCTACTTCGAAGCTAATTGGCAGTACATATAAGAAACAAGTACAAAGCAATCACTTGTTCTTGTTTAGCACTAAAAACTCTCCAAGTAATTGAGACAAAGTCTGACAGCCTCTGTTCAACACTATTCTAATGAAACTCTTAAACTCCTGCTTAACCTGCAGTTCCTGATTGTCCACCAGAGTCTGTCACCGTCTTCTCGTAGTTGAAGTCTGTACCAGCTGTATCGGCTGCTATGGGCCTACTCGGCCCCGCTGGCGTCTCGCTGCGGAATCTCCAAACTGCCGGCACTGGCTCTGAATCTGCATCTGAATCTCAGCCCCTAGCTATTCCGCTGCCTGGCCTTTTATTTCGTCTCTCATGTACTTGGGTGCACACGAGTTAATTTGTTTCACACGACCCTTTCATTTCTAAGTGATCGGACTGCACAAGAATGCCTATGGTTCCACACGACACTCTCGTTTCTAATTGGTCGGCTTGCGCAAGAATGCCTTCGGTTCCACACGACACTTTCGTTTCTAGCTGTACACAACTTAATTTGGTTCCACACGAGTCTTTTCCGCACGTGACTGACATCCCCTCTTGCTGTATTATCGCCCCGGTGTTTGCGTCTTCCACTGCACAAGTTTGATTCATGCTGCTTCCCCTGGCAGGAAGTTGGAAGGTGGCTACACTGAGTCACAGCGCCAGAGATTTCGCCAAAGATTATTATTCCGCCGCCTCCACTGGGCGCAGTAGTAGTTCAGAGGATGTCGAGAGCTGTCGTTGTTCTGTTGGGCGAGAGAGTAGACGATCTGAGTGTTGACTGAAATGTGGTACTGTTCGGTTGGTGTAATGTACAGATGAAAGAAGATGCAACATATTTGAGAAAGGAGATGGGCTTTTGATTTATGATGCTGGTGTAATGGAATATTTTCGTCAATAAATGAGGTAAAAAGGTATTACAGTTTTCTTTTAATAACAATCCCTCTTGCTCACAGGTACAGTCAACAAAGCATCTGGCTCGCGTTCATTTATTAGACTTGTAATTCTGGTTTCTATGAGCAATTGTAGTATTCCTGATTTATCAATTAGTTAATTGTAAATGGTGTTTAAAATATTTTGTCGTATTGAGAAAGAACCGAGCCAGATACATGCACGTTGAGTCACACTACCACACACAGAACAGTTACACTTGTGCTTTGTTGTTTCGTAGCTTTTATAGTTGCAGGGGACTTAATTAATCAATTGCGTTAATGGAAATTCCTTGTTGTTATATCCTAGCAAGTCTGGCCAACCGAGCCCGCTGCCAAAAGGTTGGCAGCATCAGTCCGGACGCCGTCCGCACAAGCAGCGCCAGCGATTAAGGAAATCGCCGCAAGTCTGCGCGCGCCACGACTGGCTTCTTAAGCACTGCCGTCGCGAGCGCTAGTTCAGTTCTGGATTCTGCCGCTGAGTTGCATACTAGCCGCCGGAGTGTGTACTTGTTAGTCAGTGTGGGTACTTCGCAGCCGAGTTGTTATTTGTCGTCAGCCGACGCTGACCTAGCTGCCTGACTCGAACCAGACCGATTGCTGTAGAGACAATGTTCACCACTGTGTTTCTGTATCTACGTATTAAAGATAAGTACCGACTTTCATTCAATTCGAGTGTTTGTGTTTTCAATTCTTTGTTCACTGTTCCAGCGGACCGGTCGGCCCGCTACTAAAAGTGTGGCGGTGCTCGTTGCTACGAAGACCGCCACAAAACTTGTCATTCTTTATTTTTATTTTATGCAGTCAGATTGCGTGCTAGTAATAGTCAGGGCGAACCGGTTACGAGACTTCCTAACCGGTCACACAGCTAGTAAAATTATTGCATTTATTCATTGTTATTAGTCTTTTCTTTTTAATTAAGCCCTCGTTCAAAGTCAAACACTAAGTTATTTGATCAAGAAGCCATACTTGGCAGCTTCTGCCAGTTATCTTGTCCCTACGAACTGGTGGACTATTTCTTAATGTCGGCTGCGTGTTTGCCTATGGAGCCTGGACTCTTATTGTGGCCACAAAAGCAGGAATAGAAATTAAAATTTTCTACAGTCACAACAGTGATAAGAGCGCAGTTTTTGGGACGAGCGATTTGTGTTCCAAGCTCATTTTCGTGCGTGCCTGATCGTTCGAGGACTCGCACTCCTTTTGTCAGGCTAGTTTGGCTTTGTCTGGGAGATGGACACACACGAACGGGAAGGTGCCGGTGACGAAACGGGTCCGCAGGCGCGTCGGTGTCGCCGCACGAAGGCGTCACGCGGTCCGCCCACACAGCCGGGCGGCGCGGCTTTGGTGCGGCTGGGCGAGCCTGTTCGGGCATGCGGGGCCGCGCAGACTGCGTGGTGCGTGGTGCGTGCCTCGCGGACGCACACCTGCGGGCCCGCACTGCCGGCACGTCCGCGGCTCGCGGACCCCCGCCCTGGCGGCGCGTCCTCCGGTCTGCATGAGAAGAGGGGCGAGACCTCCGGCCGCGGACCTCGTCCCTTCAACGCGCCGCGCCTTCCTCATTTCGTACATTTACTTGCCGCGTTGCTAGGTTACTTATTTTTATTTCCCATCCTTACCATCCTCCTCCGAGGCCGAGGTCGATACAGCACGCCTGCAAAGTGGCGCTCTACTCGGAGGTAAAAAAATGGTTCAAATGGCTCTGAGCACTATGCGACTTAACTTCTGAGGTAATCAGTCGCCTACAGCTTAGAACTAATTAAACCTAACTAACCTAAGGACATCACACACAACGATGCCCGAGGCAGCATTCGAACCTGCGACCGTAGCGGTTGCTCGGTTCCAGACTGTAGCGCCAGAACCGCACGGCCACTCCGGCCGGCTACTCGGAGGTAAGCCCGTTCGACTATAGGTGATGGAAGATTTTCACAAGACCGATATTTTACCAACAAAGAAAGGTTTACAACTTCAAATATAGCTTTATGCAGCAACAGTAAAAATATTTTTTGTAGTAAAGACAGCCCACTGGTTGCAATAAATTTTATAGTCGAATTGACCATGGTTTCGACTCCTAAACTAAGAGAGTCTTCATCATAATTTATATTACCTAAATAAGGCGAATACAAAGTTAGTCATTAATAAGAAAAATACAGGACAGTAATATTTAATATTCGTATACAGGGTGTTACAAAAAGGTACGGCCAAACACTCAGGAAACATTCCTCACACACAAATAAAGAAAAGATGTTATGTGGACATGTGTCCGGAAACGCTTAATTTCCATGTTAGAGCTCATTTTAGTTTCGTCAGTATCTACTGTACTTCCTCGATTCACCGCCAGTTGGCCCAATTGAAGGAAGGTAATGTTGGCTTCGGTGCTTGTGTTGACATGCGACTCATTGCTCTACAGTACTAGCATCAAGCATATCACATCAGTACGTAGCATCAACAGGTTAGTGTTCATTATGAACGTGGTTTTGCAGTCAGTGCAATGTTTACAAATGCGGAGTTGGCAGATGCCCATTTGATGTATAGATTAGCACGGGGCAATAGCCGTGGCGCGGTACGTTTGTATCGAGACAGATTTCCAGAACGAAGGTGTCCCGACAGGAAGACGATCGAAGCAATTGATCGGCGTCTTAGGGAGCACAGAACATTCCAGCCTATGACTCGCGACTCGGGAAGTCTTAGAACGACGAGGACACCTGCAATGGACGAGGCAAATCTTCGTGCAGTTGACGATAACCCTAATGTCAGCGTCAGAGAAGTTGCTGCTGTTCAAGGTAACGTTGACCACGTCACTGTATCGAGAGTGCTACGGGAGAAGCAGTTGTTTCCGTACCATGTACAGTGTGTGCAGGCACTATCAGCAGCTGATTGGCCTCCACGGGTACACTTCTGCTACTGATTCATCCAACAATGTGTCAATCCTCATTTCAGTGCAAATGTTCTCTTTACGGATGAAGTTTCATTCCAACATGATCAAATTGTAAATTTTCACAATCAACATGTGTGGGCTGACGAGAATCCGCATGCAATTGTGCAATCACGTCATCAACACAGATTTTCTGTGAACGTTTGCGCAGGCATTGTTGGTGATGTCTTGATTGGGCCCTATGTTCTTCCACCTACGCTCAAGGGAGCACGTTATCATGATTTCATAAGGGATATTCTCCCTATGCAGCTAGAACATGTGCATTTACAAGTACGACACAACATGTGGTTCATGCACGATGGAGCTCCTGCACATTTCAGTCGAAGTGTTCGTACGCTTCTCAACAACAGATTCGGTGACCCATGGATTGGTAGAGGCGGACCAATGCCGTGGCCTCCACGCTCTCCTGAACTCAACCCTCTTGACTTTCATTTATGGGGGCATTTGAAAACTCTTGTCTACGCAACCCCGGTACCAAATGTAGAGACTCTTCGTGGTCGTATTGTGGATGGCTGTGATACAATACGCCATTCTCCAGGGCTGCATCAGCGCATCAGGGATTCCGTGCGACGGAGGGTGGATGCATGTATCCTCACTAACGGAGGACATTTTGAACATTTCCTGTAACAAAGTGTTTGAAGTCACGCTGTTACGTTTTGTTGCTATGTGTTTCCATTCCATGATTAATGTGATTTGAAGAGAAGTAATAAAATGAGCTCTAACATGGAAAGTAACCGTTTCGGGACACATGACCATGTAACATATTTTCTTTCTTTGTGTGTGAGGAATGTTTCCTGAAAGTTTGGCCGTACCTATTTGTAACACCCTGTACAAAGATCCACATACATACGTAAAACGTTGAGCATTGCAGTTCTCGTCGTACAATTTTAACACCAAAAAGGCCACGTCACATAAGAAAACATCCTAAGTAAAAGTTTTACTGTCATTTCTAGTATGTACAATACAATGTAGTACAATAAAAGATTGTGTATGCTGAAACAGGTGGCGTCAGACTAGGTGGCGTGTGCGCCGGCGCGTGCGCCGGCTGTAGTACGATGTGGACATGAGGTGTCTCGCCATCTGGTGATGAAAATTGGGAACATCTGCTTTACGTGATAGAAAGGTTACAGCAGTTTGTATAGCGGATGTGTCTACAACTTTTGAAAATTTTATAGTATGAAGACATTTTATAATTTAAAAGCAGTAAGAAATTATGAAAAAATTTTTTTTCAGTAATTTGTTACAGTAAAATACGTGATTAAACTGCAATAAGAGTATGGGGAGAAAAAAAAAACAAAGAAAGGGTGAATTCCTGACTACCAAACTTTGCGCTAATTTCTTGTATCAAATTTCAAACTTCTCCAGAGTGTCTCATCACGCGAGGGCATGTGACACAGTTGATGGTGACACATTCTTTGCACAAAACGTCCAGGGGCGATAGATCACGTCAAGAGGAACAAATTTTGTTCGAGAGCCCATGTAGCCTGACTCTTCCTGACGCCTTTACTATTATTTACGCCCCTGAGGGACAGCAGGGTGTAGGGACTCTGTAATGTTCACGTGCAATAAGTGTTGCCTATAATGCAGTCGTCTTCTCTGCGGGAAAGAGGATAGTTCCAGCTTCTAAAATATTTTTTTTCCTAACAGGGACATTGACTCTTCAAGGTTTCCTTTCTTAAAATACCTCTTATTCAAGATCCGGGTTAGGTAGATACGGATGCCGCACACCTGCTTTACAGACTAGTCTAGTTCGCTAAAATCTCGTCTTGCCGGGGACAGCGAATTCAATGAAAAGACGCCTGACGTTGTCGTGAAGTTTCAGTGAACGTTTTGGTTCTTACAAATCTTGTTCCCCATGAAGTTATCTATCACCTTTAGACATTTGATGCAAAGACTTTGGAACACCTTGTGCACAGTATATACACACACCCAACGGATACAAACGAATTCTACGTAGGTACTCACCAAGACCATCATGAGCTATAATTAGTTGTAGCGTTGCTACTGTTTCATTCCATGCATATCGTGGAATACCTTTCCTGATTTTGTAACAAATCTTACAACTTCTTACTACTACTCTCTTTTGAAAGATATTCTATACGATCTCTTCGATAAATGTTACTTATTAGCATTTCTGAGAAAGCCACCCACCCGGATAGCTGATAGTCCTAACGTGTCCGCTTCTGGAAGACGGGGAGGCGATCCAGGCCCTGATTAAAGACGGGGAGCGATGAACTCTCCAGTCTGGATGTGATGTTAGTCGTTGGTGGTTTTCCACATCCCATTAGGAAAATAAGGGCTAGTTGCCACGTCTCACTTCATAAACATATGAAATTTCTGGATGTGATGTCAGTCTTCGGTGGTTTTTCACATCCCATTATGAAATAAACATGGGAAATTTATGGTAAGGTATTATGGGACCAAACTGCTGAGGTTATCGGCCCCTGAGCCTACACACTACTTAATATTACTTAAACTAGCATACGCTATGGACAACTCACACACCCATGCCCGAAAGAGGAACCTCCGACGGGGAGAGCCCCACGGACCGTGACAAGGCGCCCTAGACCACGCTCCTACCCCGCGCGGCTCACACCTCAAATACACACTATGCAAGGATACGAAATTGTTACCACTCGTGAACGTGTGATCTACACTAGACGCAGACGGATGGAGTACACAGATTCCTTGCCAAGGGGGTGCGGGGGGTGGGAAATGGTTGTATGAGGAACGGCGGCCGGCCATAAAATGCCACCAACACTGTCGAGGCCGACATATTTTAATGCCAAGTTCGCAGAGAAACAGGACAAAGGCAATGGGAAATGAAGAAACACAAAATTTAAAAAAAAAGTAATGTGACAGTTACAGTCGCTTTGTTGTGTTGGAGCAACATCCTTGACTAATTGACGTAACTCTGCGTTACCAAAAATTGCGAAATGGGATGATGTCTATCAAAAAATTTATTGTTTCCCTTTCTTTGACAGTGAACGTCAAGTATATACAATTTTGAAAATGGTTTTGGACGTTCGTATGAAGATGTTGCTTGAATGGTTTATGTTGAATCACCTATTTTGAAACTCGGTGTTTCTGCACGAAATGGATTGAGTGCAACATTTACTGCCTGAACCTCAACACTAATGTTGCTTTAACAGCAATGTTACAGCAGAAAGAGAAGAGTTGGCTATATAGCTGTACATTGCAGAGGCATCTGGAGCCAATCTTCTGATGAGCACGAGTTTATAATTTTGTCAGTCGAGACAGCTCTTAACAAGTCCTAAGTAACGTAATGTTCTCTTATCAGGTTTCACTCTAGATTACGTGCAAACGTGTATTCATTATACTTACGTGGAGGAAGGCACCGTATCAAATTTTCTTTTTGTGATAACGCGAAGTAAAAATCTCTTGCATCACATATTAGCTGAATGAACGCGTTCGGATTTTTCAGGTGCTTCTTCACGTTACGTAATCCGATCAGTAAACGTCTGATGGCTCTCCGATTAAATTTAGTCGCAACACGGTCCACGGCAATGATACACTACTTCAAAGAAACTATAAAATAATTCTTCACATTGTAAAATAGTATTTCACATCAGAAAGTACTGATCCGTTATTCGTAACGATCTACAAGATGGAAATTGTTGTTGTTATTTGCGCCAGTAATCATGCGCATATATATATGTATATATATATATATATATATATATATATATATATATATATATATATATATATATATATATATATATATTGTGAGGCAACACTGATGCAGATTCACCAGTGATATTAGCATTTCACTTCCACATAGCGTTGTAGCTTTGATAGACATTTTTTTGCAATGAGCAACATGATTAGCCTGTTAAGGTTGCTTAGTTCGTCCTCCTCTCTGTTAGCCGTTTTTATTACACAGTGCTTCATTTTACGGCTTTCGTACCGCTATCTTCGCCAGATGAATTTCGTCCTACTTTATACCTTTGATCGCATTTTTGGCGAGCACACATGATGACAAGCGATGAGGTAAGGGGGACAGCAGTCGCTCTTACATGCGTATCAGAAGCCTAATTCTCGCTGAATACTGGCATACGGCTTCGCACGTGTTTGTACCTCGCCTGTGTCTGTCGCTACATGAATTTTATTGTTGTTTATAGTCTACGGCACTCAGTTTAATTACCACACATAATGAAGTAACGGACAGAGAACCTCGCAGTAGGATATCGGAAAGCTGTGATCCTACAAGGGAACCAATCATGTGGCTACGGAAGCAACAATCCTAAGGCTGCTCTTAGCAAGAATACTTGACGGGGTACCACGAAGATGACAGCGTGCTGAGGGGTGTAGCCAAAAATCGGCGTCTCCAGAAGGCGGATTTGGTTAAGGCGTCTATCCTGCGCCGCGCACAGCTATCCCAAAGCGCCGATGAATTATTCACGACGCCTTCGAGCGCCAAGGCTCCTCGAGGACAGGAAACGGGTGAATATTCCGGCAGCTTCACATACCAGCCCATTCGTATGTCTCGTGTCCGTATGTACGCGCCAGCACTTCGTGCATGCAGGACCAACAACGAAGATATTTCTCACAGGAAATGAAAGTTACATTTGCATTGCGTTGTTGTGGTCGTCAAGGAAATTAACGATTTTCTCCCCTTCTTTGGTGTCCACGTTCAGCTATGCGATAGGTGGTTTGGTCCCCACTGAACATTATTTTCCCTGCGCTGCTGACTATTCTAGAGGACAACACGGCGACAGCTATTTAACATCGTCGTTGTCATTTTGTCGTACCATTAAGCCGAAATTCGACTCTTGTATGTGCCTGTAGCCACTCATTCGTTATCTGCTGACGTAATCACTAGCTGTTGTCAAATTGGCTCAGGTATCACTGCGTCCTCGATCGTACATAGCCCTTGAGTCATGTTGAAGAAAGTCGTGTGCTATTTGTTGCGATAAGAAGTGGACTACGGCGAGGCCATGCATCAAGTAAGAACCTTTAAGCCCAGAATGAAATTCGAAACGCAGTATGACCGGAAATGATTAACAGAGAAGTCTCTCTCTCTCTCTCTCTCTCTCTCTCTCTCTCTCTCGCCGGCCGGTGTGGCCGTGCGGTTCTAGGCGCTTCAGTCTGGAACCGCGCGACCGCTACGATCGCAGGTTCGAATCCTGCCTCGGGCATGGATGTGTGTGATGTCCTTAGGTTAGTTAGGTTTAAGTAGTTCTAAGTTCTAGGGGACTGATGACCTCAGATGTTATCCCATAGTGCTCAGACCCCCCATCCCTCTCTCGCTCTCTCCCTCTCTCTCTCTCTCCCTGTCTCTCCCTCTCTCTCGCTCTCTTTCTCTCTCTCTCTCCCCCTCACACACACACACACACATATGCACCCACATACACACACACACACACACACACACACACACACACACACACACACACACACACACAACATAGTTTTAGCGAGAGTGCAATTGGGTTTTGCATGGCTGTCATTTCAACATAGAGCAGAGAGTAATGGTTTAAATGGCTCTGAGCACTATGGGACTCAACTGCTGTGGTCATCAATTCCCTAGAACTTAGAACTACTTTAACCTAACTAACCTAAGGACATCACACACATCCATGGCAGAGGCAGCATTCGAACCTGCGACCGTAGCGGTCACGCGGTTCCAGACTGTAGCGCCTAGAACCGCACGGCCACTCCTGCCGGCCAGCAGAGAGTAATAATTCGTGCTGGTCTCAGTGGCCGAGCCGTTCCAGGTACTTCAGTCCGGAACCGCGCGACTGCTACGGTCACCGGTTCGAATCCTGCCTCGGGCGTGGATCTGTGTGATATCCTTAGGTTAGTTAGGATTAAGTAGTTCTAAGTTGTAGGGGACTGATGACCTCAGATGTTAAGTCTCATAGCGCTCTGAGCCACTTGAAACATTTTTGTAATAATTCATCAAGACACTGACTAAGAATTAAGTAAGTGTCCGCTCTGCGCTTATAGCGTCCGGCAGTGCTCACGAGGAAGTGATCCAACTAGATTAACATTTGTTTTATGCTTACTATTTCCATCTCAAATCTCAGTGAGGTACCAGATTATTCGGAAACACATTCAGTATGCACCGAACACTGTAGCCATGGTTGTCGGACTAACTTTCTGCATCTGAAATCTAAATTCGTGTTCGGAGAGAATACCTGTTCCTAATGTTTTGTCGTTGCGCAAGTATTTCAGTGAGTGGTTTCCGAAGGATAAAAATATTCAAGGATCGTGATTAGAGTCAATAAGTTACAGCAATACGACGACATAGCCGCTTAGCACTGTATCACGCACGGTTAAGAAAGATACGAATTGTTGGAAGGGGAAATAATTCAGAAAGAAGTTCGCTAATAAATAAATACATTGTTCGTAGGAGACTGTAGTTGATTTACTACACGCCGGCCGTTGTGGCCGAGCGGTTCTAGGCGCTTCAGTTCGGAACCGCGCTGCTGCTACGGTGGCAGGTTCGAATCCAGCCTCGAGCATGGACGTGTGTGATGTCCTTAGGTTAGTTAGGTTAAAGTAGTTCTAAGTTCTAGGGGACTGATGACCTTAGATGTTAAGTCCCATATTGCTGAGAGCCATTTGAACCATTTTCTACCCCACATGTGCCCTCAAAGCAGTACAACAGGCGTGACCAGAACAATGAGCGATCGGAATACTGTCAGTATTCAACGTTTGATAAGTAACTCTTTTGTAACTCACGCTATCCTGATAATTTTGAATCTGCAGCACGGCAAGTTTAAAAAATAACGCTGATCGCTATGATCAGCGTCCATTTTGTTAAAAGTGAGAGTTTCTATTTCGCCATGCGGAAGAATACTGTCTTAAGCCTGATCACACAGTAGCCGCAAGTAAAGTGTGCAGGAAGTTAGTAAGCAGTTACGATAGAACGTATCCAGTTTATCTAAGCTTAACCACGCCAGGCAACAATACTGGTCATTGTTTCTACATAGTTGTAGAATCTCCAAACCGTAGAACTCTCACCAGTGCAACAACAGAACACAGGGAGAATGGAACAGCGGAAGCACGTTCAGCCAAAGAGCCTCTCGTGACTTTCAAACCGCAAAACCTTCTCATTGGCTAATACACAAAGCGACCTCCCAAAGATGCGCAAGTGCATTAGTGGACAAGCAAAGAGGTGGCTCATTTCGGTGAATCGAAGCTGAGCACAACTGAGATAAGCCAAATAAGCAAACGTAACTGTCATGATCTACTAATAGCAATGTACAAGGTGTAACGAGGATAAGTGCAGGTATTTTCATACGCGGTACCTTAATATGTACAGACGTCATTGTGTTGTCTATTTTTTCTCTGCGTCGCACAAACACGTCATGACCATGGGGTTCGAAATGAGCTCATAGCAATCAGAACAGCTCAATAAAAACACTATAGCAGCGTAATTTGTTTTTCAGTATCTAATGTCCTTACATGTTTGAAAACTTTATAATAAAATAGAAATCTAGTTCAGCCGCTGCCTGCTTGCTGTTTACTGTTGTGCTTTCGAGAAATCGGCAACAATTTTGTCAAGACGCGAGGTAAGTCGAAATTTTGACTAGGAGCAGGTAATTGTCTTACTTCAGTTGCGATTTAAAATAGACAAGTGGTATTGAGGCCAGTTACAGTTCATTTCAAATTAGATTCTGTTTAGTAAAACTTTAACATACGAGTTTAAAATGGATAACAGTTTATTGGTACATAGCTTTGTAATATGTACACGTTTATAGAGTGGGAGGTAAAATTGGGCTAAATTTCATAGAGGAACACAGATACTGAGGAACTTACAGAATTTAGTGATCTTGTATGCCCACGTTTGATGCTTTTGACTCGAATAAAAAAAATGATACGCCACCTGCCAAAGTCCAAGAACGGGGCGAAGCGAATGCAGCGATCAGAGCTTGTCGGCCCGGTGTTGGACCTCCTGAAACAGCCTGTGATGTTGTAGAAGCTTTGTCAGTTCAGAAATCGATGACAATGAAATGCAGCTGCCATTCTCAAAAACCAGTAGTCCATCTGTGAAAGTCCGAGGAAGGAGCCGGAGAGTATGTGGTGGGGAGAGCCTGCCTCCCCGTACTGGGTCCGCAGCTCGTGGTCTAGTGGCTAGCGTTGCTACCTCTGCATTACGGGGTCCCAGGTTCGATTCCCTGCCGAGTTGGGGAATTTCTCTGCCCGGGGACTGGGTGTTTGTGTTGTCCTCATCATTTCATCCTCATCATCATCATTCGTGACAGGGGCTAGAGTGGACTGTGTAAAAATTGGACTGCGTAAAAATTGGGACATTGTACCGGCTCTGATGACCGCGCAGTGGAGCGCTCCACAAACCAAACGTCATCCTCCTCCCCGTACTGGTTTCCGCGTAACGCCAGAGACAACGCTTGCGTCGTGTGTGAAACACCTTGTATGTAGGCCTACACTGGGAGAAGATCAATCTATATAGTTACCTCTCAACAGGCTCACACAAATGACAAGAAGGGCGTATATGAATGTGCATCTATATAACAGAGTCCTCGAACGTATTAATGCTAACAGTAAAATGTACATAAAGCTCTTCAAACAGACAAACACTGGAGCGTCATTTCGCAAAATAGGTGTGTTAGTGCAGGAATTGTGGGGCACCTGCTCTTATCTGAATTTTCCCGAGCAAAGCACTATTCTACCATACTCCGTTGTTTCGCCTCACCCCGCATGTGCCAGAAGCTGTCCCTTCCACATTCCCCGTCTCCCCCTTTACCCTTCATCTCCCCTCTCCCCCCAATACAAACAGAGCAGGAGCGAGCGCCCATCTGTCCCGCCGTTACGGTCGCCATGGCAACGCCGGCGTCGTTACTGTGCGACGCCACGCGCCATATACCGCCAGGAAATTGAACGCCCGAAACGCGCGCGGCCTGATGGCGGCAGCCGCGGGGAGCCACCACGAAGCCCGCGCCGGCTCTCTGTGTGTGGCTCGCAGGCGCCACCCGCGGACACCCTAGGCCTGGCTCTCACAATCGCTCTGAACACTGGTTGTAACGATACTACATGTGCCTAGTGATGTTACCCGTGGTTAAACAGTTATTTGTAAAGAAATGTCAGTGCCGAAGCTCTCTATCGACGGGTGTGCACCATATATCTCGGAGGTACTAAGTCTCGAGATACTTGTGGCCCAGCAAACCACGCTCCAACGGGAAAAAAACGCCGCCAAATTTTGAGTCGATGGGAGAAACTGACAGGATACATGTCCCTCACGACTTAACTTCCACAATCAAGTTCTCAACCTCAATTCTTCTGAACTATCGAGATTCTAGACCAACGGCTTTGTCACACCAATTCCTGTCAGATCATCGCGAAGTTAGGTGTTGTTGGGGTTGGTTAGCACTTGGATGGTGACCTCCGGGTCTGCCGAGCGCTGTTGGTAAACGGCGTGCACTCAGCCCTTGTGAGGCCTACTGAGAAGCTACTTCACTTCGGTCACGATTACTGACAAAGGCCGGGAGAGCGGAATACTACCCACATGCCACTCCATAGGCGCATCGAGTGACGCCTATTGGCTGATGGTGACACGGCGGTCGGTCGGTACCGTTTAGTCTTGCGAATCCTGTTCAGACGGAGTTAACAGAGTTAATAGAGACCCTAGAACCAAATGAAATCCTTAAAAAAGTTGTGAATCATTTAAATTCAAACAGAAAAGCCAAATTAATGTTTAAGATTCCCGACAGTTTATCGAAACGCCTTCAAGGTATTTCTCTACCATTCCACTCTGGAACAGCGCGCAGCAAAAATGAACACTTAAATATTTCCGTGCGAGGTCCGGTATCTCTTATTTTATTAAAATGATCATTCCTCTCTGTGTAGGTGGATGCCAACAAAATATTTTCACAGTGTGAGGAAAAAGTTCGGCCGCTGTGGTCGAGCGGCTCTAGGCTATTCAGTGGAGAACCTCGCTGCTGCTACGATCGCAGGTTCGAATCCTGCCTCGGGCATGGATGTGTGTGATGTCCTTAGGTTAGTTAGGTTTAAGTAGTTCTAAGTTCTAGGGGACTGATGACCTCAGAAGTTAAGTCCCATAGTCCTCAGAGCCATTTGAACCATTTTGAACCTTATTTGGTAAGGATCCCACAGCGCACAGCAGTACTCCAACAGGGTACAGGCATAGCGTTGGCAGTCACTGTAGTAGGTCGGTTGCAATTTCTAAGTGTTCAGCCAGTAAACCCCAGTCTTTGGTTAGCTTTGCCCACAACGATTTGTATGCGATCTTTAAGATTTAAGTTGTTCGTAATTGTAATCTCTAAGTATTTAGTGGATTTTGCCGTCTTTAGATTTGTGTGATTTATCGTTTAACAGAAATTTAGTAGATTCCATGTGGATGACTTCAAATTTTTGATTATTTAGAGTCAGTTGCCATTTTTCGCACCATACGATACGTTGTTTATATCGTTTTAGAATTTTTCTCTGTCATGTGATCACTTTATAAGACGGTACATGAAAGCATCATCTGCCTACAATCTACGAGTACTACTTAGATTGTCTCCTCAATCGTTTATGTAGATCAGACACTATATGTGTGAAATGTTATGGGACTTAACTGCTAAGGTCATCAGTCCCTAAGCTTACACACTACTTAAGCTAAATTATCCCAAGGACAAACACACACACACCCATGCCCGAAGGAGGACTCGAACCTCCGCCGGGACCAGCCGCACAGTCCATGACTGCAGCGTCTTAGACCGCTCGGCTAATCCCGCGCGGCTATGTAGATCAGGAACAGCTATAACACTTCCTTGCGGAACGCCAGATATTGCTTCCGTTTTACTGGATGACTTTCCGTCAATGTCTGCGAACTGTACCCTTGCTCACAGCAAATAACTCCTTGGAGTACTACGGAAATTACGTTCATCAGTAGGTTTTGTTCCATTAAGGGCAATGTGTTGAGTTCTGTCTGCAACTTCTGGGGAACACGGTATCTTTAGCACAGCAAAAAGAATAAGAATGCTTCATGCAGTACGTGGGATTCGTGATGCTACCACGAGACCACCTGTCGCAAACGCTCGCTGCCTACGTTGGCCTTAGCTTTCGCCGACAGCAGCGACCGACCTAGTGAGTGGGAGTTCGCGGGACTGGAGGCTGCCCGGGTGGCGAGTGGACACGGAGAGCAACTCACCTCCACCAGCCCGCCAGCGGCGGCGGCGGCGGAAATTGGATATTGGCGGTGGGTCGTCACGCGCATCTCGTCGCGGTAGGAGCGGGCAGCCCCACCCGCCTTCATTTCCCGTCGGCGCTCCTGATGAATAATGCACCAGTCGCAGAAACGTCACGCTCTCCACCAGTGGCGCGAGTCCACGCGGGCATCGAGGCACCGCGTCTGGTGCGAGGTCGCGGCCCCGTCAATGCAACGAAAACTTGATCTGTTGAGTGTCTCAGCAGCACGGACAAATACCCAGCAGTATGTGACATACGACGACGTACAAATGGTTCAAATGGCTCTGAGCACTATATGGGTCTTAAAATCTAAGGTCATCAGTCCTCTAGAACTTACAACTAATTAAACCTAACTAACCTAAGGACATCACACACATCCATGCTTGAAGCAGGATTCGAACCTGCGACCGTAGCAGTCTCGCGGTTCCGGACTGAAGCGCCTACAATCGTTCGGTGACCGCAGCTGGCGACGACGTACACTATCCGACCAAAAGCATCCAGACAACCCCGGGCAACTCCGGATTGTCCACTAGATGTCACGAGATGTGGACCCGCCGCCATAAAAGGAAGCCCGGAGTATTGTGTATTGTTCAAAGTATCTCGGAGTGATCCTCGGACAAAGGCTCACCTGAGACCCAGATATACGTACCGCCAGAACCAGAGCGGTGTGGCGCCCCCCCCCCCCCCCCCTCCCGCCCGGTATCCGCTGCTTAATCCACAGTCGCCGCTATCGCCGCACCAGGGCATTATCCTACACCTAACAACGGTGAGACCAGTGTTGGTGTACGCGGCCTTGGTATGCGTTAAGGCCGCTAACACATATCGCAACGCTGCAGGGAGTGTAGAACCGACGTCTGAAACGCGCTCTGTCCACTAACGCTAAATTTCGCCGCATTGTCCTAAGGGATACGTCACACATTGATTTCAGCGGATATTTCACGTAGTGTTGCTTGTCTGTTAGCACTGACAACTCTAGGCAAACGCCGCTACTGTCGGTCGTTAAGGGGAGGCCGTCGGCTGCTGCGTTGTCCGTGACACGAGTTAATGCCTGATATTTGGTATTGTCGGCGCACTCTTGACACTGTGCATCTCGGAATATTAAATTCTCTAACGATTTACGAAATCGAATGTCCGTTGCGTGCAGCTCCAGCTACCATTCTCCCTTCAAAGTCTCCTAATTGCCGTCGTGGGGCAATAGTCATGTGGGGAACCGTTTCACGTGAGTCGTCTGAGTACAAATCACAGCTCCGCCATTGCGTTGGTCTTCTATAACTTGTGTACGCTATGCTACCGCCGCCTTAGTATAGGTGATTAATGCGTTGCTCTCGGACAGCAACGACTAAAATAAACTAAACTCCGTCCGAACAGGCCTTGGAATGCCCAACGGTACCGACCGGCCGCCGTGTCATCCTCAGCCCTCAGGCGTCACTGGAGGCAGATATGGGGGAGGCATGTGGTCAGCACACCGCTCTCCCGGCCGTATGTCAGTTTCCGAGACCGGAGCCGCTACTTCTCAATCAAGCAGCTCCTCAGTTTGCCTGACAAGGGCTGAGTGCACCACGCTTGCCAACAGCGCTCGGCAGACCGGATGGTCACCCATCCAAGAGCTAGCCCAGCCCGACAGCGCTTAACTTCAGTGATATGACGGGAACCGGTGTTACCACTACGGCAAGACCGTTGGCGAGGACTAAAATACTACATTAAAAAAGCTGATGTGATTCACAAAAATATTTTAGCACGATCAGACTCAACGCTACTTACGTCAGAAAATAATTCAAGTATGTGCAATCAAGCTGTACCAAACTCGTCTGCTGGAGGAGGAGACTGGAATTCCGCTTCAGCGAGGCAGAATGCGGCAGGCCGCCCGCAATCTCTACGAAAAGTGGGGTCAGCCCCGCAATCGCCTCAGCGTACAACTGGGCTACCGGCCGCACCAGAGGCGGACAGCACGTTCGCCTCACCTGCCGCAACAGTAATTTTGTCTGTAACAGCCTCAGTACAGTCATCTCCAAATTAACTCAAACCAAACCAGCTAGTCAGGTAAAATATAACACCACACCGAGAGGTTCAGCAGACTGTATGGCATCTCAATAACAAATACATCGCCGGCAGTTGCGGCCGCGCGGTTCTAGGCGCTTCAGCCCAGAACCGCGCGGCTGGTACGGTCGCAGGTTCGAATCCTCCCTCGGGCGTGGATGTGTGTAATGTCCTTAGGTTAGTTCGGTTTAAGTAGTTCTAAGTTCTAGGGGACTGATGACCTCAGACGTTAAGTCCCATAGTACTCAGAGCCATTTGAACCAATTTGCCAGTGGTCTTTGTCACGTACTCCTTCCAAGACAATGTCCTGCGCAGACTTGGCGTAGTTGTTATGATTCGAAGTTGACATTAAGACCTCTTCCTTCTGAGCTGCTGCAAAGGTGAAAGCATGTCACGTTTGTGTTAGTTGGGTTCGGCTGCCGTCTTACTGTGTGAAAGCAGTTATACAAGAGTAATCCAAGGACATCACACATATCCATGCCAGAGGCAGGATTCGAATCTGCGACCATAGCAGTCGCGCGGTTCCAGACTGTAGCGCCTAGAACCACTCGGCCACCCAGGCCGGCACTGGCAAATTGAGAACAGGGATAACTTCATTCATAAACTGTGCGGCCTCTCTCGAAGCTCCACAGCAAATGAGCTGCGTACATGATCTCGTCTATTCGTTGGCGGCAAAGTGCGCCCCTGTACGTCTTTATATCTGGTATACGAACAAGTATGATCTGATATTAAATGACACTATATGTGCAGTATCAGCGACACAGTGGAATATACCCCGTTCTGGATAGCTTCCCCGACACATGCCATCACCGTAGATAGGGCGTAAAAATACCATTCTTAGAATGGATCAGAAGATTAACAATAACCGTCAGCTATCCATACACAGCGACGTAGCTGACCTGGAGCGCACAACATTGAAATTAATAAGACCAGCACTAGTCGCTGCTGAGGAACTGATTACCTCAAATTTCGATGTTCACAATGTCTGGATACAAAAATGGCAGAAGTTGTCGCCTTGAACGTCCAAGTCTATTTACCGTAAGACCTGTATTACGCTTTCGAAGATTCGTGACTGGTCTTTTATAAAATCTTGTACTACTACCTAATTATTTTTAAAAGATAAGGCAAAAGGACTCCAGCACACCATGAAAGATTTTGTAAAACGCCTTGTACTGAAGACCTTTCACCATGTTTTCTTTATAGTGTAATACGGGTATATAGCAGACCTATTAATAAACATTGTTTGCGTATTATGATTTACTAGCCAGCTTCGGGCAATTCTTGTCACAGTTTGGGCATTATCTTCTCAGTCCTTATGTCGCATATATGCTAGGTGTAGCTTTTACTTTTGTTATTCTCGGAGAATGAACTAAACTTCCTGTGCCTAATGGCAGCGTATACTTTTTCTCGAAGTGCTGCTGTCTGTGCATCATTTCGTTTCTGGGTGTCCCCAGTAGGTGAGTGCATCTTTTTAAAGACAGCTGTTTGCAGCAGTGTCAGCATATCTTCGAGAAATGAAAGTAATTTGTGTCCCCTTTTAGAAATTTTAAACTTGACTGTCTGTAGAATATGCTACGCTAACGAATACGTAATCACTCATTCCATGATAATAAACAGCGATACACTTTTTTCGATGAACTACTGAATTCACATTCTGTAGCGACCTGTACTTTCTCATTCCAGTAGTAATGTTCTCTTAATTTTTAGAAGTTTATTGCTGTGTCTTACGAGTATTGCACATATTTTCTGATATAAGTAGCATTCAAATTGATCGCGCTTAAATATTCTTGTAAATCACATCAACTTTTGTTGTTTCTGAGAGTAACTTTCTGTCAGAAACAGTCTTGATCACAAATTATTTATTCTGGTGACCTGTTTCGACCACAGCTGTGGTTATCTTCAGGCCAGTGAGGAAGAACCTGCTTCTGGTAGTGATTTACCACCAGAAGGAAGTTCTTCCTCATTGGTCTGGAGATGACCACAGTAGTGGTGAAAAAGCGTAACCGAAATAAATAATTAGTAATAACACTCATGACTGGTTGCTCCCACAATGTATTCAAAAGTAATTTTTAATGTATTATTTTAGGCTTCGCTGCCCCCGAACAACTCACTGATCACATACAATGAGGTGACACAGGTCATGGGATAGCTATATGCACGTATACAAACGGCGTCAGTAACGCGTGCACAAGGGATAATATGGCAGTGTATTAGCGGAGATATCATTTCTACTCAGGCTACTCACATGAAAAGGTTTCCAACATGATTACCACACCACGATGGTAGTTAAGAGACTTTGAGCGAGACGTGGTGGCTGGAGCCACACTCTAGGAACATTCCACTTAGCACATCGTTAGGGAATTCAATAATTTGAGATGCACAGTGCAAGAAGTGTGCCGAGAATACTAAATATCAGGAATTATCTGTCACTAGAGACAACGCAGTGGCCGATGGCCTTGACTTACTGAAAAAGAGTAGCGGCGTTTGTAGAGTTTTCAGTGCTAACAGACAAGCAACACCTGCGAGAAATAAGCGCAGAAATCGCTGTTGGGCGCACGACGAACGTATCCATTAGAACAGTGCGACGAAAGTCGGAGTTAATGGGCTATGGCAACAGACGACCGACGCGAGTGCCTTTGTTAACGGCACGACATCGCCTGCAGCGCCTCTCCTGGGCTCGTGATCGTGTGTGTTGAATTCTAAAGCCGGCCAAGGTGGCCTATCGGTTCTAGGCGCTACAGTCTGGAACCGCGCGACCGGTACGGTCGCAGGTTCGAATCATGCCTCGGGCATGGATGTGTGTGATGTCCTTAGGTTAGTTAGGTTTAAGTAGTTCTAAGTTCTAGGGGACTGATGACCTCAGAAATTAAGTCCCGTAGTGCTCAGAGCCATTTGAACCATTTTGAAATCTAGACAGCTGGAAAACGATGGCCTGGTCAGGTAAGTCCTAATTTCAGTTGGTAAGTGCTTGTGATAGGGTTCGATTGTGGCGCAGATCCCATGAAGCCATGTACCCAACTTGTCAACAAGGCACTGTGCGACCCGAAGAGTGCTTCATAATGGTGTCTGCTGTGTTTACACGTAACGGGCTGGGTCCACTGGTGCAACGGAACCTATCGTTGACTGGAAATGGTTATGTTCGGCTACTTGGAGACAATTCGCAGCCAATCAATGACGAAATTTTTATGGGTCACAAAGCGCCATGTCACCGAGCTACAACTCTTCGCGACTGTTTTGAAGAATATCCTAAACAGTTACAGCAAATCATTTCGCCACCCAGATTTCCCGATATGAGTCGCATCGAACATTTATGCGACATTATCGAGACGTCCTTTCGTGCACAATATGCACCAGCAACACGGCCAAATGGTTCAAATGGCTCTGAGCACTATGGAAATTAACATCTGAGGTGATCAGTCACCTAGAACTTAGAACTACTTAAACCTAACTAACCTAAGGACATCACACACATCCATGCCCGAGGCAGGACTCCAACCTGCGACCGCAGCGCGGTTCCGGACTGAAGCGCCTAGAAACGCCCGGCCACAACGGCCGGCAGCAACACCTCCGCAATTATGGACGACTATAGAGGCAGCATGGCTGAATATTTCTGCAGGGGCTCCCAATAGCTTGTTAAGTCCATGCGAAGTCGAGTCGATGCACTATGCCGGGCAAAAGGAGGACCGACATAATATTAGCAGGTATCCTACGACTTCCGTAACCTCGGTGCATAGAAATATCCCTTCATAAAATCTGAGGGCAGGGCTGAAGAGGTTAAGGGACAACGGACAGTGGACAGTGCCATACGGCTACAAATCATCATGGCCAGACGCCAGACATGAATAAGAGTGGGTTCTTGAGAGACACAGAGCGCACTGTGTGATGACTCTTGGAACAACTACGTGATCTGTTGCGCCCCGCGGTTGTAACGAGTCACTCTGACAGAACTCCGGGCCGCGGCTGTGTGGTCCTGCGTGAGTGGCAGGTGGCGGTCCCGGCCGCGGCGCGCCGCCAGAGGAATCAGCGGGCGCGCTGAATGAGGCCAGGCCGGCTGTGGTTTTATTGCCCCGCGGATGGCGCCATTAAGGAGGCCGTAACTGCCGGGCCACGCGGCACGCGGCAGCCACCCTCCGCCACTCGCCGCTCCAGCAAGTGGCCGCCGCCAGTGTCGCCCAGTCGCCACGCGCCGCGCTGGCCTCCGCAAATCGAGCAAAACGTGCCGAAAAAAAATCTCAAGCGAGCCCGCCGACTGGCAATAGCATTGCACAGTATGTCAGTGTCATTGACAGTCTGTAGATGAGAGTGAAGGTTCCGCAAATACATAGACGGTAAAAAAATTATTACGCCCTTTTATAGGTTTCCAGTTCACTCAAGATTTATTGTTTCAACACTCCATATCGAGCACATGAAATGATTACATCTACAGGTCAATAGGACAATTGGTTCTGACGTAGCAGGTATCGACCCGAGCTGAAACACCCACAGTTCAAATGGTTCAAATGGTTCTGAGCACTATGGGACTTAACAGCTGTGGTCATTAGTCCCCTAGAACTTAGAACTACTTAAACCTAACTAAACTAAGGACATCACACACATCCATGCCCGAGGCAGGATTCGAACCTGCGACCGTAGCAGTCGCGCGGTTCCTGACTGAGCGCCTAGAACCGCTAGACCACCGCGGCCGGCCAAACACCCACAGTAGTAAGTGAGGTAGACACTACTGGCTGCAACGCAGACGCTGACTCTAAGCGTCCAGTCGATCGTACAGATAATGAATATTGTCCTGTTGTACGTTACGCCACGCCTGCTCGACCTGTTCACTTAGTTCTGTAAGAGTTGTTGGCTGATGAGTCACTTGTCGTCCCATCATATCCCACACGTGCTCGATTGGGGACAAGTCCGGTTATCGTGTTGGCCAGGGAAGCTGCTGCATGTCTCGCAATGGGCAATTTGGGGATGCGAATTATCCTCTCGGAGCAACACATCACTTTCCTGCTCTGAGTAGTATGGAACTCAACTTCTTAGGTCATTAGTCCCCTAGAACTTAGAACTAGTTAAACCCAACCAACCTAAGGACATCACACACATCCATACCCGAGGCAGGATTCGAACCTGCGACCGTAGTGGTCTCGAGGTTCCAGACTGCAGCGCCTAGAACCGCACGGCTCACTTTCCTGTTACAACGGCAAAAGAACTGATCTAACAACATTATGCACATGCCGAACGCCGGCTAGGGTCCACTTCTGAAACACTAAACGTGAACGAGAGTTGTACGTAATAGTACCCCTGACGATAAGGGCTGGGATGAGGCTAGTGTGCCTTGGACGAATGCACTCTACGAGACAGCGCTCAGCAGGTCAGCGTCGTACGCGGAAACGAGCGTCACTTGCGCGCTGACAGAATCTGCTTTCATCGCTGAAGACCGCGGCGCGCCATTCCACCTTCCAAGTGATCCTCTGACGGCACCAGTCCAGCCGTGTCTGCCGATGCTGTGGTGTGTGCGGAAGACGGGCTAGAGGTAGAGCGCCTTAGTCCCAGCCAGTTCGCAACAGTTCGTTTTGACTCGTCTCGTCTCACAAGCCCTGTTATCTCTGCTGTGGTAGCTGTACGACGTGCACTGCTGCCCTTATAATACGACGAGCCTGGAGTACGTCTGTGCTGCCTCGGCGTCCAGAACCTCGTCCACGAGTGTCAGAGCGTTCACGTAACCAGCAGCAGGTACAACTTGAGTGACAGTTCTCCTAAACCATCTCCCGCCACATGTAAGGCCACCATTTGCTTCGTTGAATCTCGCTTATTTGCGTCTCCGTGGCATAATTGCTTCACACGTTTGTAACGTCATCAGATCAGAATTAATGTCGTCTTTCCAGATGTACTAATTCTTTTGCGGCAGTGTATATGTTCAAATGTGTGTGATATCTTATGGGACTTAACTGCTAAGGTCATCAGTCCCTAAGCTTACACACTACGTAACCTAAATTTCCTAAGGACAAACACACACACCCATGCCCAAGGGAGGACTCGAATCTCCGCCGGGACCAGCCGCACAGTCCATGACTGCAGCGCCTAGACCGCTCGGCTAATCCCGCGCGGTCCGGTAGTGTATATTAATGGGTCTATTAAAATCAGACTTTTCTTAAGCAAACTGCTATACATCTCTGGATCATAGTGATAACTTTTGTCAGCTCAATCTCATACGCTGAACTGTTCATTTTGCGCCATTTTAGTGTGTCGTGAAGTGGAAATGGCTTCGAAGTCAGCAAAATGCACGTTCATTCGCAAATTTTCATCGGAAGCTTACAGGTGTTTGCTAGCTTCGTGGTGTGTTAAATGCTTAGAGTATAGTAAGTGCCAAAAGAGAACAGAATAATGCGATCATTTGCTGCAGAGAAACAGGGAAATGTACCCGGAAGCTGGTAAGCTTCAGCGAGTAACGAAATTAAATTCGTTGTGAACAAAGTACAATAAAGAACTGAAGAGAATTAGGAGTGCATCGAAAAGCGGGCCTGAGGCTGACGAGTTACCGCAGCCACCACTTTTGTACTCTGATGCCGTCAACATTTTGCAAGTGCAAGGAAATTTTTTAGTGAAATTTAAATAAAAATGTGTACACATCTTGATTTTAAAATTGTATCTAAATATATTTCACCCAGATATAATAACAATTGTAAATGTAACCATTTCCAGAAGTAATTCCAATGAGGGAACGTCCATCCTCAGAAAATTCTGATAAAAATTTAGCTCGCTTATTCCCTGGTTACTCAGTAAATTTCATGCTTCAGTATACCTCTTTTCTTATACCATTCCATCTTTCTACGCTTCTTCTTTTCCTTATGTGAGAGCAAAGCCAGCCCAAGAGCCAAAGAACAGCTGGCGTCCGTATGCGCCAGCTTTGCACGTCTGACAAGGGGCCCTCCGTACTGTAAATTATGGATTTTGATGCGCTTCAAATACGTTGTAGAGGCACTTACCCTGAGTACCTGGCTATCCGGTTTTCTAGCGACGGGCCTTGGTTTTTGAGAAACCTATTTTGAAGTTCATTGCGTGCCTTGTATACCTGTAACAAAACATGCGTTCCGAGCAAGTCAGCGTAGCGCAGCGGTAAAGGTTCACGGCTTCCGCGCTGGAGCTACCGTGTTCGAATCCTGCTCGCGGAGTAGATTTTCGGCGTATTTAATGGCATTTGTGAATTCGCCTTTTGATCCTTCGTTCAACTCCTCTACTTAGGGATCTACTTCTGGCTGCACTACTGCAGAAACACTTGGTTCTTCCATTTCACAGAATTTTTCTAAGATACGGCACAAGGGACGCTTTGCGAGAAACTGACGCTGTAGTTAGATGCTAACGTAAAGGAATGTAACTCGCATCCTCATTGGCGTAGGAGCTGGGGTTCCCGGTACGGCTAACGGCATTCACGGGAGAGGGGACGATAATGGGCGGAGATCGATTACAGGTAATACAACAAGCCAACGTTGTACGAACGTTTGGAACTCCTAACCACAAATGGAATGAATATTTGAAAAAAATCGTAACTGAACATATCTCTATAATTTTGCAGGCCTTACACTGTTTGTTGATATTCTTTGAAATAAAATTGAAAAATTCGGTCGATTTTGAAAAAAAAAAAAGACACGGGCAGGATTCGAAGAGGGTACCTGCAGCGCGGTAGCCGTGAACCTTTACCGCTGCGCTACGCTGACGGGTGAGGGAAGGATGGGGAAGGAAATCAGCGGTGCCCTTTCAAAGGAACTATCCCGGCATTTGCCTGAAGCGATTTAGGGAAATCACGGAAAACCTAAATCAGAATGGCCGGAGACGGGATTGAACCGTCGTCCTCCAGAATGCGAGTCCAGTGTGCTAACCACTGCGCCACCTCGCTCGGTGGGGTTGACGGGGGTTGGACAGAAATCCGGGAACACCAAGAGAGATCCAAGGGAGATGCTTGGTTCAACATAAATGCAGATGCTAGACAAGCCTGCAATGTCTGCTGTTGTATTTGACCACGATCGCCACCTGTGCAGTGTTCTCAATGTTACAAGCGTCAGTCGTGACCAGAACAGTGTTCTGTGTCGTAGTAAGAGCGTTATGTCGGAACTAAGTAAATTCGAACGTGGGCAAATTGTTGGTAATTGTATGATGGGTGTTTCCCTAACCAAGGTAACCGAAGTGTTTGGTGTTCCCAAGAGGCACCATGTCGAGGATTTATACCACACACAGGCAAATCGAAAAATCATCATCTGCTGAGTCACAATGCCAACGAGAGGGTCTGCTGGTTGATCGTGACACATGGTCATTGATGAGGATTGTGACGAAAAAGAGATGACGACAGCTGCAGAAGTCACTGCAGAGCTGAACGTCGCACTCGCAGACGCTGTCAGCGCCCACACAAAAGCTCCAGATGCAAGGACTTGCAAAGCGAATTCGAATACGAAAAGCACTCAACAGTGATGAAAAAGTCCGTAACAGGAAGACATGGTGCCGAAGTCATAAAACCAGGACAATGGAGCAAGGGAAAAATGTCATTCTGGCGGATGAGTCCTGATCCACAATCAGGCGCACTGAATATTATTTGACATCTCCGAAAGTACATAGACCACATACACAATTAAGATGAGGCTGACCAACCATCCCGCCAGTTCAGGAACTCTTACGGGGATCGGGGAAATGCCACGAGTAACGAGGGTAATAGGCGGCGGCACTACGTTTGTAATGTGAAGGTAGGTTGAGAATCTATGTCTAATGGGAGGCGCTCTGGGGTAGTCTGTGTGGCTGTGGTGACCACAGTGTCCAGGTGGCGTAGTGCTCAGAGTGTCTTCCTAGCGAGCGCAGCTCCCCCCGTCGGTGCGCCGGCCGGAGTGGCCGAGCGGTTCTAGGCGCTACAGTCTCGATCCGCGCGACCGCTACGGTCGCAGGTTCGCATCTTTCCTCGGGCATGGATGTGTGTGATGTCCTTAGGTTAGTTAGGTTTAAGTAGTTCTAAGTTATAGGGGACTGATGACCTGAGATGTTAAGTCCCATAGTGCTCAGAGCCATTTGAACCATTTGAACCCATCGGAGGTTTCAGTCCTCCCTCGGGGATGGGTGGATGTGTTGTCTTTAGAGAACGTTAGTTTAAGATCGATTAAGTAGTGTGTAAGCGTAGGGACCGATGACCTAAGCAGTTGCCGGCCGTAGTGGCCGTGCGGTTCTAGGCGCTGCAGTCTGGAACCGCGAGACCGCTACGGTCGCAGGTTCGAATCCTGCCTCGGGCATGGATGTGCGTGGTGTCCTTAGGTTAGTTAGGTTTACCTAGTTGTAAGTTCTAGGGGACTAATGACCTCAGAAGTTGAGTCCCATAGTGCTCAGAGCCATTTCAACCATTTTGACCTAAGCAGTTTGTCCCATAGAAACTTACGTATACATACATATATGGGTTATGGAAGCATCCACCATGCGAGCACCAATAATCTGCCCACGTTCGAATTCACTTGGCTTCAACATAACGCACACGGAACTATACAGAACGCTGTTGTCCGCGCGACTAACACTTGTAATGTATTCAGGACAGCCAGCTAGAGCATCTTCTTCAGGGTATGCCCTCTTACCCTGGTGGGTCGGAGTACTTGCAGGCTTCCACTGCATTGCCTCCATAGCATCTCGTTGACGAGTTGTTTCTTGTTCTTCTCTTTTTGTTGTTGTCTGCTGATTGCCCTTGTATTCAGGACATATAACGCGCCCCGTTCGTGGTCAAAACTTAACAGCTCAACCACTTCATTAGCAACAGTATTTATGTTCAAGCATTCGTGTCTGTATTTTTGGCCAGTCCCCAGTTACTTGAGAGTGGCGGGCGCGCACGTCGACGAACCGATCGGCTCAAATGTGCATATATACTCTATGCACATTTGAAAGCGCTGCCCTGCTTGCTTTCTTGATAAATATCCTACAGAGGTACACGGGGGTGATAAAAGATTCCGGATATCTCCAAAGGACGTGTCGGGATTCCCTTTGTGCGGCATACTGCAGCAACTCAGTGTGGCGTGGCTCAACAAGTCCTGTGCAGAAATACTGAGCCATGCTGCTCCCACAGCCGTCCATAATGACAAGAATGTTGCCGGTGCAGTATTTTGTGCACGAACTGACCTCTCGATTATGGTCCACAAACGTTCGATGGGCTTCTTTATCAGGCAATTTGCGTTGTAAATCATTCGCTCGAATCGTCCAGAATGTTCTTCAAACCAATCGCGAACTACTGTGGCTCGTTGATATAGCGCATTACCACCCACAGAATTACCATACTGGTTTGGGAAGATGAATGGCTGAAAATGGTCTGCAAGTAGCCGAACATAAACGATTAAAGTCAATGATCGGTTCAGTTGGATAAGAGAACCCAGATCATTCCACGTAAACACGGGGCCCACACTATTGTGGGGTCACCACCAGCTTGCACAGTCAAATGTTTTTTATTCCACTCTTTGCCATTATGGCCTTATCACTATAAGACATGGTGTAAAAAAGATCTGAGGGTGGTCATTACGTACTGAAACCGGTCATCGTCTAAAGAATTGATACTGTGATCAAAGACGGGAATAAAAATCATTTGACAGTATTGGATCACTGTTTGTATACGCGACCATGTCGCAGTTGGTGAATCTTGCGCAGTGTCTTGTTGACAACCTAAGTCCATGGCTTCGTGGGGTCTGCTCCACACTCGAATCCTACCATGGGCTTTTACCAACCGATTACGGGATTTATTCGACCAGGTCACAGTTTTCCAATCGTCTAGGGTCCAACCGATACGGTCATCGGCTCAGGAGAGGCGCTACAGGCGCTGTCGTGCTGTCAGGAAAGGCATTCGCGGCGGTCACCTGCTGCCACAGCCCATTAACGCCAAATTTCGCTGCATCGTCGTAAGGAATACGTTCGTCGTACGTCCCACATTGATTTTTGTGCTTATTCGACGCAGTGTTACTTGTCTGTCAGTAGCGACAACCCTATTCAAACGCCACTGCTCTCGGACGGTAAGTGAAGGCCGTCGGCCACTGCGTTGTCCCTGGTGAGATGCAATTACTGAACTCTGGTATTCTCGACACTCTCTTGACACTGTGGACCTCGGAATATTGAATTCCCTAAAGCTTTCCGAAATGGAATGTCGCATGCGTCCAGCTGGAACTGTAATTCCGTTTTAAAAGTCTGTTAACTCCCGCAATGCGGCCGTAATCACGTAATCACGTCGGAAACCTTTTCACACGTATCACCTGAGTACAACTGACAACTCGGCCACTGTTCACCCCTTTTGTATTTTGTCTGGGCGATTCCACCGCCACTTGTACATGTGCATATCGCTTTCCCATCACTGCGCGTGTGTGTTGAAATGAAGTAAAGTAGTGTGAAGGGTGAGAGCTCTGTAACGGATACAGGTCAGCCACGTAGCTACCTGCGGAGACTATTCCTGCGCCCGCGCGATATACGAGTATAGTCTGTGGCCAGTGATGTCACGGCTGGGAAACGGGGCGGTGGCGCGGCGGCCAGAGCCGCCACCTCGGGGCTATTAATATTTGGGAGCCGGCATGTGGCCTCGCAGGGTGGGCGCAGCTCGAGTATTTACAAACACGCGCTGGCGGCGCGCTGCATAAAGTAGTCCCGCCGACAGCGCGGAGCGACTTTGTAGCGCCGAAATTTGTCAGCGCGCGCCGCCGACACCGACGGATATAGACGGCGCGTGAGAACCTCACCGTGCAGCTGCCTCGGGCCCGCACCGAGCTCAACCCGCGCTTCATCTCGCGTGGTCCGTGTGGTAGCTGGCACATACGTCGTCAGGCTGTCTGCACTGCGCATTGCACACACAGGAGTGCAACAATAAGTACTCTCTTTCAAATCCTGTTGGTGGCAGGGGTCAAATACAGGGAGCGAAGGGCTATTTACAATTTGTACAGAAACCAGATGGCAGTTATAAGAGTCGAGGGACATGAAAGGGACGCAGTGCTTGGGAACGGAGTAAGACAGTGTTGTAGCCTCTCCCCGATGTTATTCAATCTGTATATTGAGCAAGCAGTAAAGGAAACAAAAGAAGAATTCGGAGTAGGAATTAAAATCCATTGAGAAGAAATAAAAAGTTTGAGGTTCACCGATGACATTGTATGTGTAATTATGTTATATCAACAAAAGCAAAACTAGGATAATGGAATGTAGTCGAATTAAGTCAGGTGATGCTGAGGGAATTAGATTAGGAAATGAGACAATTAAAGTAGTAAAGGAGTTTTGCTGTCTGGGGAGCAAAATAACTGTGATGATCTAAGTAGAGAGGATATTAAATGTAGACTGGCAATGGCATGGAAGGCGTTCCTGAAGAAGAGAAATTTATTAACATCGAGTATAGATTTAAGTGTCAGGGAGTCGTTTCTGAAAGTATTTGTATGGAGTGAAACATGGACGATAAACAGTTTGGACAAGAAGAGATTAGAAGCTTTCGAAATGTGGTGCTACAGAAGAATGCTGAAGATTAGATGGGTAGATTACGTAACTAATCACGAGGTATTGCATAGAATTGGGGAGAAGAGTTTATGGCACAACGTGACTAGAAGAAGGGATCAATTGGTAGGACATGGCAGACCAAGAGATGAATACACTAAGCAGATTCAGAAGGATGTAGGCTGCAGTAGGCACTGGGAGATGAAGAAGCTTGCACAGGATAGAGTAGCATGGAGAGCTGCATCAAACCAGTCTCAGGACTGAAGACCACAACAACAACAACAACAACAACAACAAAAACAAGTACTGTAGTTTCAAACCGTCGTAGCTGTGTTGGCAAAGAACACCAGCTCCAAGCACTAATAGGCCCCTCCGATTCTCGCATTGTTATAAGTACTAAAAGCTGGCTAAAGCTGGAGTAAGTTCAGCCGAAATTTTGAGAAAGATCCTAATTATGTCAAGAAAAGATTAATTAAACACAGTTTGTAACAGGACTTGCTGGGCAGTTCAAAGAAAACGTGACTACCGTATCAAACAGGTACTGCACCCATACAATTGCAGTTGGCACCGACTTCAATCTTCCCCTCGATGTGTGGGAGAAAATACAGGATGAAACCTGGTGGTAGGTAAAAAAAGATATTTACAAACCGTACATCTTTTCTCCAAAATTTGTTTAGAGCAATTAGTTCAGGAGCTCACTAGAAGTGCAAGTCATTGTGAAAATACACTTGACCTCTTAGCAAAAAATAATCCTGACCAAATAGGGAGCGTTATGGCGGATAAAGGGATTAACGACTACAATGTCGTTGTAGAGGGAATGACGACCGCAACATCCAAATCCACCAAAAGTAAATGCAAAGTACGTTTATTTAAAAAAGCACATAAAAATTCACATTGCGTTTTCCTAAGACACAACCTAAATTCTACCAAAACTAAGTACGTAGACCTAAGTGCATACCTGATGTGACTTAAATTCAAAGAAATTGTATCGACAGCAGCTGAGAGATTTGTACGGAATAAATTAATAAAAGATAGTACTGATCCCCATGGTACATAAAACACGTCAGAACACTATTGTAGAAACAACGAAAAAAGTATGCCAAATGTAAACGGATGCTAAATCCCCAAGATTGGGGTAGATTTACAGAAGCTCGAAATTTAACACGGAATTCCATGCGAGATTCTTTTAATAGCTTCCAGTGAAATCAGCAGAAAATCCAAAGAGATTCTGGTAATATGTTGACTACATAAGCGGCAAGACACAATCAATAACTTCACTGCTCGATATCAGTGTTAATACAAGCGATTACAGTGGCACTACAGTGGAGTTACTAAATACTGTTTTCTGACAATCTTTCACCACAAAAAGAGGAAGTAGATGTCCCAGGATTCGAATTAAGAATATTTAATTTATCTTACCTAATTTAGAAGTAGATATCATCGCTGTAGCGAAGCAGCTCAAATCAAATAATAAAGTCAATTTTTCGGCTCCAGAAAGCACAACAATTAGGTTCCTGTCACAATATATCGATATAATAGCTGATGCTGTTATTTACCGTATACCAAAGTCATAAGAAGATCAAAACCAACTGCAAAATGATTTAGACAAGATACCTGCATATTGCGAAAAGTGGCAACTGAAAGGTGTGAGGTCATCGATTTGAGTGCTAAAAGGAATCAACTAAATTTCGGTCACACGATAAATCACGTCTACTAAATTCCTAGGTATCTGTGTTATGGACAACTTAAATTGGAACTGTCCCATAGATAATGTTCTAGGGATGACGGAGCAAAGATTGTGTTTTATTAGCACAACAGGAGAAGATACGATTCCACAAAAGAGATTGCCTGCACTAGAACTGTCCATCCTTTGCTAGGGTATTGCTGTGCTGTATGAGATCCTTACCAGATGGAGTTGACGAAGGACATCGGAAAACGTAAAAGAAGGACAGCTTGTTTTGTATTACCACGAAATGGGGGAGAGAGTGTTACAGACATGATAAGCAAGTTGGGGTGTCAGTCATTAAAATAAATGTATTTTAGTCTCGGCTAGATCTTTTGGCGAAATTTCAATCACCGAGTTTCTCCTCTGAATGCGAAAATATTTTGCTATCGCCAGCCTAAAGGAATGATCATTGTAATAAAATAAGAGAAGTCAGAGCTGGTACGGGAAGATTTAAGTGTCCATTTTCCCCTCCCACTGTTAGACAGTGGAACAGTAGAGAAATGGTGTGAAGGTGGTACAAAGAATGCTCTGCCTGGCACTTAATGTGATTTGCTGATAAATCATGTAGCCGACAGACACGTTATTGTTTTATTGAGTGACCATATCTTCGAAAACCTTAATTGTCACCTTAACTTTTATTACATGACGAATAATTAATACTTTTGTATAGGTAAATGAGTACATAAAGGAAAGGTGAACTCTTCACCAGCTATAAATGGAGGTTTGTTAAGGAAAAGCGCCTGTAGGAAAAGGATATTATTTAGATGAATACAGTACTTATTAGCAAATCATATGAAGCCATACGATGCAAGCCATGCGACACCGAGACGCAAAACTTCTGGAAGGGGGCGCCAGAGAAACGACAGTAGCGTCACAACTGAACAGAGGGGAAAATGTGGAAGACGGGAGAGTCACCGCGGCGAATGGTGTGGGCATGCAGTAGAAATACTGAGATAATTAAGAGTTTTAGACAGAATACTAAGGATATAAGGTCGGCATGACTACTGAATAAGAAATTATCGAACAAGGCTGTTTTAGTAAAGTGGTTGACGTAATGAATCAATGTGGTGCAATCAGTGGGAAGGTTGTATGTCAAGAGGTGGTGCCGACAACAAACTGGAAATAGCAACTTGAAAGGTCTACAAATATTTCACTTAATTACCGGTGGATCAAGAAAAGAGCTATGCCTTCAAGCTCAGCTCGACGTCTTCTGTTTCAAGATAAATGCTCGGAAATTTTGATGATCTAGATTGAAGCTTGCATGTAGCAAATTCTTTCAAGAATATTGCATAGCACTGAAATTATATCTTACAAACAGATACAAAAAATATGTTCTGCAATTGAACATTTAAAAACTTACACTTATAAATGTCAAAAATAGAAAAAATCCAGTAGCAGACACTTATACAGAGCGAGTCAGCTGCCCCTACCTATGGGTTTTACGGAACCCACAACACCTTAAATTACCACGTGCAAATTTTCATATTCTGTCGTTTACTACGCGTTAACTATTAGTCTTACAGAATGGGTGAACAGAGCTTTTTTGGAGGAAATTTAATGCAGCGAAATTTCGTACTGGGATACGTTTTCGCTAGAGGCCGTAGTTTTCGAAATATTCAAGGAAAACGTACGAAAGTGCCTTCAAACGCGTTTTTCTCGAATAACTCGAAAGCCGTGGCCTTCAGCAAAAATTTACCCCAGTTCAAGAGTTAACTACATTCATTTTTCCGACAAACACGCCTTATTCATGTTTCTGTGGGACTAACAGCGTGCACGTAGCGAACGAGAGAATATGAAAAATCTCGTACATGTTATTTGAAGACGATGTGGAGTGCATCAAACCCATAGGTAGGAGCAGCAGCATCACCGTGGATACGGCGTCCCATGCAACGTTGAGTTCCCTTTATAGTTTGATTACCAGAAAGCCGGACGATCACTTGAAGGTCAAATCCATAAAATATTTGGGGGTATGGTTACAGAGCGATCTAACCCGCAACGGCCACCTAAGACTAGGTGCAGGTAAGGCAGACGCTATTCTGAGATTCAGTTGAAAAATATTCGGAAAGTATAGTCCATCCACAACGGAAGCAGCTTGCAGAACACTCGTCCGACCAATCGACCGATGCGTGAGTGTTGTTCATCATCTGGTGCCCGTACCAGAGGAGGGAAGATTCAAAGAGGTGCGGTGGGCTTTGTCACAGGTTTCTCTATCACGTGCGAAAGCGTTACGGATATGCTCATCCAGTTCCTGTGGCACACGTAGCAGATTTCTTGTTCCGTCAGTGTACTAAAGTGTAGGTTCTTTCCACGTATACAGTGTTTCGGGAGGAATGGTCAATATTCAGGGATACGACAGGAACGATCATTCGAATCAAGAACGTCTAGTAAACATGAGCTCTAAAATGCGTACCTTAACAGCTACGAGCACGTCTTCATTTCTGATACTGTGAAACAGATCTCTTCTACTGCTTTCCGTGTTTTTAGGAGGAGGCGCTATGGACAAACACAAATCAAAAGCTTCCAGTGAACGAACAGCTGTTCAATAGGGCTGGTGTGCTTCACAGTAGCAAAAATGAAAAAGTGCTCATAGCCCTTAGGTAACGAATGCATTTTAAAGGCCACATTTCCTAGACTTTTTTTTGCTTCGAATGATCTTTCCTGTCATATCCTTGAATACAGAACATTCGTCCAGTGACAATCTGTACATCTTGCGAAAAGACTGTGAAGAAAAAACAACACAGATTAAGGTCAAAAGAAAGCGTATCAACAATGGCTCTTCTGGCGGCCAATGCAAGAAGTGACAGACGTGTCTACTTAGTAACACAGACTGCAGTCCAATCGTGAAGATCTCTCTTCTTGTGGCTGTGCAGCGGCAGACCCTGCTACTGTACCACCACATGAGCGCTTGGAGAGAACACTGCCTGCCTCTGTTACGACCCACTCCGCACACACACGCACAAATACACACACACGCAGAGAGAGATATATACAGCGGGAGGAGGGGGGACACAACAAAGAGAGAATGAGAGAGAGAGAGAGAGAGAGAGAGAGAGAGAGAGAGAGAGAGAGACGAAAAGCGAAGAGGGAAGATATAATTACCGGAACAGAGAGAGAGGGAGAAATAAATCGGAGCTCACACAATCTCCGACTGTAAAGAAGGAGAGCTTTCCATGCGCCTCAAAGGTGTCTCAGTATGGAGAAGGAGAAGTAAGTTACCTTTCCCGCTTTTCTAGTGTAATGACGCGACGGGGTTGGTTGGTTGATTTGCGGGAGGGGCCAGACAGCAAGGTTATCGGTCCCAGCGGATTACGGATGGACGGGGAAGAAACTCTACGGGGCCCTGTCAAAGGAATCATCCCAGTGTCTACCTGAAGCGATTTAGGGAAATCACCGAAAACCTAAATTACGACCGGACGCGGCTATGAACCGTCGTCCACCCGATTGCGACTCCAGTGTGCCAACCACTGTCCCACCTCGCTCGGTGGTAGACCAAGGCAAAAAGACAGTAAGCAGGTTCAACAGGATTTACACTGAAACGCCAAAGAAACTAGTATAGGCATTTGTATTCAAATACAGACATACGTAAACAGGCAGAGTACGGCGCTGCGCTCGGCAACGCCTATATAAGTAAACAAGTGTCTGGCGCGGTTGTTACATCGGTTACTGCTGCAACAATGGCAGGTCATCAAGATTTAAGTGAGTTTGAACGTGCTGTTATAGTCGGTGCACGAGCGATGGGGCACAGCATCTCCGAGGTGGCGATGAAGTCGTACGACCATTTCACGAGTGTACCGTGAATATCAGGAATTCGGTAAAACATCAAACCTCCCATATCGCTGCGGCCGGTAAAAGATCCTGCCAGAACGGGACCAATGACGACTGAAGGGAATCGTTCAGCGTGTCATAAGTGCAACCCTTCCGCAAGTTGCTGCAGATTTCAACGCTAGGCCACCAACAAGTGTGAGCGTGCCAACCACTCGACGAAACATCATCGATATGGGCTTTCGCAGCCGAAGGCCCACTCGGGTACCGTTGATAACTGCACGACACAAAGCTTTATGTCTCCCCTAGGCCCGTCAACCCCGATACTAAATTGTTGATGACTGAAAACGTGTTGTATGGTCGGATGTCTCGTTTCAAATTGTATCGAGCGGATGGACATGTACTGGTTTGTGGACAATCTCGTGAATCCGTGCACCCTGCATGTCAGCAGGGGACTGTTCAAGCTGTGGAAGCACTGTAATGGTGTGGGGCGTGTGCAGTTCGAGTGACATGTGATCCCTGATACGTCTAGATACGACTCTGACAGGTGACACGTATGTAAGCATCCTGTCTGATAACCTGCATCCATTCACGTCCATTGTGAATTCCGACGGGCTTGGGCAATTCCAGCAGCGCAATGCGACACCCTACACGTCCAGAATAGCTACAGAGAGGCTCCAGGAACACTCTCCTGAGTTTAAACACTTCCGCTGGCCACCAAATTCTCCAGACATGTACATTATTGAGCATATCTGGGATGCCTTGCAACATGCTGTTCAGAAGAGATCTCCATCCCCTCGTACTCTTACGGATTTATGGGCAGTGCTGCAGGATTCATGGTATCAGATCCCTTCAGCACTACTTCAGACATTAGTCGAGTCCATACTACGTCGTGTTGCGACGCTTCTGCATGTTCGCGGGGGCCCTACACGATATTTGGCAGGTGCAGATTTAAGCGTTAGTAAATATTTTCCGGGGGTATTTGTCTGGAGTGTAGCCTTCTATGGAAGTGAAGTGTGGATGACTAGCAATTCAGACAAGAAGAGAACAATAGTTTTTCAAATGTAATGCTAAAGAAGAACGCTTAAAACTAAATACGTAGATCGGAGTTCTTATTTATTTACTCATTCGGCATGTACAAAGGCAATCACCAAATAAACTTTTCAGCGCAATGAATAACCACAATATTCTTATAGCTTTCAACTGAATTACAATATTTTTTCAAACGTTCTTATAATTTTACACTAAATTACGAATATCCTGTAGCCACTCCATGGGTGAGTCAGTGCGCTTGCTACACCTTTATAGCCAAGCGCTTCATTCGGAAGCAAACGGTCCATTGATTGGATTTAACTGCATTCACATTCGCTACTGTCCGACAGGCCCATTCGTCGATGAACTGCTTACATCCACCAACACTATCAGGCAAAATTCAAGATTGTCCAAAATTTCCAAGAGAGGTTGACGCGTTCGTTCTTCGTCTTGGGTTCATCCAACAAGTTTCGTTTCTTATATCCACCAAGAGCCCATAGTTCTTTCCAAGCTGTCTTTTGAGTCGAAGTCTTGCAGTTCCTCGAGGACCTAACATGAAAGTTCCCTAGATCTTAGTCTGTTTCCATGAGCCAGATCTTGGAGTACTAATGAGGAGGTACTGAGTTTAATCGAGGAGAAAAAAAATTACGGCACATCTTGACTAAAACAAAGTGGTTACTTGACTAGGATACATGCTGAGTTCTACATCTACAAATATACTCCGCAAGCCACCGTATTGTGCGTGGTGGAGGGTACCATGTACAACTACTAGTTATTTTCTTTCCTCTTCCAAAAACAGAGTGATCGAAAAACGACTGTCTGTAGGTCTCCGTATGAGCCCTAATTTCTCGTGACTTATCTTCGTGCTCCTTACGAGAAATGTACGTCAGCGGTAGTAGAATCGCTCTACAGTCAGCTTCAAATGCTGATTCTTTAAATTTTTGGAATAGCGTTCCTCGAAAAGGAACGTCGCCATCGCTCCAGAGATTCCCATATGAGTTCCCGTAGCGTCTTCATAATACCTGCGTATTTTCGAACCTACCGATTGCAAATCTTGCAGCCCATCCCTGAACTGTTTCCATGTCTTCTTTTAATCCGACCTGGTACGGATCCCAAACAATCCAATGGTGCTCAAGAACAGGTCGCATTTGTGTCGTGCATGCGGTCTTCTTTATAGATGAACCACACATTCCTAAAATTTTTCAATTAAACCGAAGTCGACCATTTTCCCTCCCTACCACAGTCTTCACATGATCGTTCCATTTCATATCGCTTTGCGGCATTACGCTCAGATATTTAAACGACGTAAGCTACACACGGAGAGTGTTTAGAACGTGCAGCGAGGGAAACCTTTGTACACGGCAGTAGCCGGCGTAAAACAAGAACAGTTATGAGAGTCCGTTTAGAGACAGGCGGCACCGTAAACACACAACTCATGCAGCCCTCGCAAAAACCAGTTGAGACGAGAGGAGCAAGGCTGGAGGTCATCGTCCCCGTGCCCGTGGTCAAGGCCACGAGCGCGCATTTCCGGTTCCACGGCTGCCTTGTGGAGCAGGGGAGGCGAGATATGCCCCCCCCCCCTCCCCGTCACCCCCTTTCAGTTTGCGTCTTACCTAACCGATCTCCTCCGGCTCATTTGGCATCCGGGGCTGTACGTTCTGCTGTGAACATCTACGGAGGGGACAGGACCCACTCCGTGTAGCTTAAGTGTCACGTCGTAGCTGAATTGAAGATTTTCGGAGTGTTTCTCGTAAAACTTGTTGATTACAAAACGCTCCACACAGAGGACAGGGCTGTGGTGGCCGTAAGTGTTCTGAGTATGAAATAACGTAAACTGAATAACGAAAATATTGCTACCATCCCAGTAACTTCTTTGAGACAAGCATTACGAGCTTTCCAGTGGCTAGCGAAACGTTTCGAACACAAACTGAGGATATAGTTTGTTGTCCCGCGTAGTAACACACAAATGTCATTCAATTCCACATTTACACACACACACTCCGCAAGCCACCATGCGGTGCATGGCACGCGGTATGTTTTACTACTGCTAGCCATTTCCCGTTCGGTTGTGCTCGCATATGGACCAAAGGAAAAAACGACTGTCTGTATGCTTCCATACGAGTCCTGACTTCGCGAACCTTACACGAGACGTACGTTAGTGGCAGCAGGACAGTTGTCCAACTGTCGCAACTACCGGTTCCTGTACTTTCTAAACAGATATTCGCGAAAAGATCGTCGTCGTCGGCCGTCCACGACTCTTATTTGACTTCACGGAGCTTATACGTAATACTCGTGTATTGATCGAACCTACCAGTAAACAAACCCAGCAGCTGGCCACCAAATGGCTTCGCTATCTTTCTTTAATCAGACCTCGTGCTGGTCCCAAACACTTGAGCAGTACTCAAGAGGTGGACATGCGGTTCTGGGCGCTACAGTCTGGAACCGAGCGACCGCTACGGTCGCAGGTTCCAATCCTGCCTCGGGCATGGATGTGTGTGATGCCCTTAGGGTAGTTAGGTTTAATTAGTTCTAAGTTCTAGGCGACTGATGAACTCAGAAGTTCAGTCGCATAGTGCTCAGAGCCATTTGAGCCAGTACTCAAGAATGAGTCTGTTTTATCGCTAAGTTACACTTTCATAGAATTCTACCACTAGACCGAAGACGACCGTTGGCCTTTCTTACAACCGACCTTCGTTCTCTTTCCGTTTCGTGACTCTTTGTAATGTTACGTCTAAATATCGCGTGTTTCAGAATGAATCTACGGGTTTTAAGGCTCTATAGCATTTTTTTTACATTCAGCGTACAATTATAAATAATAAACCAAATGAAAAAGCAAGTCAAACAATTGAAACTTCCTGGCAGATTAAAACAGTGTGCCCGACCGAGACTCGAACTCGGGACCTTTGCCTTTCGCGGCCAAGTGCTCTACCATCTGAGGTACCGAAGCACGACTCACGCCATGTCTCACAGCTTTACTTCTGCCAGTATCTCGTCTCCTACCTTCCAAACTTTACAGAAGCTTTACAAAAATGGTTCAAATGGCTCTGAGCACTATGGGACTTAACATCTGAGGTCATCAGTCCCCTAGAACTTAGAACTACATAAACCTAACTAACCTAAGGACATCACACACATCCATGCCCGAGGCAGGATTCGAACCTGCGGCCGTAGCGGTCGCGCGGTTCCAGACTGAAGCGCCTTTAACGGCGTGGCCACACTGACCGGCGAAGCTTTACAGAGAGCTTCTGTAAAGTTTGGAAGGTAGGAGACGAGATACTGGCAGAAGTAAAGCTGTGAGACCGGGCGTGAGTCGTGCTTCGGTAACTCAGATGGTAGAGCACTTGCCCGCGAAAGGCAAAGGTCCCGAGTTCGAGTCTCGGTCGGGCACACAGTTTTAATCTGCCAGGAAGTTTCATATCTGCGCACACTCCACTGCAGAGTGAAAATCTCATTCTGGAAGTCAAACAATTCTTCTAACAAGTGTTCAATGTGGCTACGAAGTCTTTCGCGACGTATTTCTTGAATAAAAATCTCTCTGTGTACATGCCGCGTCAATTCAGGATAAAACTCCAAGCTTTCGACCACTACCTCCATGGTCGTCGTCAGGGCTAAAACTGACTGTCGTGAACTAGCGAGGCTCCCACTTTTATATGCAAAGGACGGCTTCTGATTGGCTGGAATACGTCATAGCAACAGCGATATGGCGCGTAGTGAAGTGGTGCCCTCTACTTCCATAGATATAGTTTCTATCCCGCGTCAGTTTTAGCCCTGACGACGACCATGGAGGTACTGGTCGAAAGCTTGGAGTTTTATCCTGAATTGACGCGGCATGTACACCGGGAGATTTTTATTCAAGTGTTCGATGTGAACACCATTCGTCACATATCTAGTCGATAAGCGAGTTATTCCCAAGCACTGATCATTGTGTCTGGGGTATTTGTTTCAACAACAATGTTTTTAAAATCGGGCGAATCAGCTGGTAGTGGAGGCATATACACACGATCCTTTAGGAAACTCCAAAGCTAAGAATCCAATGGCGTCAAGTGGATGGATTTTTTGTCAGTTTGTATATGTGTTTCTTTTTTGTCCAGTAGGTCAGCATTCTCATTTCCGTCTATTCCTGCATGGGAGGGAATTCACTGAAGCACTATTTCTCTGTTTCTGCTTACGACGTACATTAAAACGTGCCTTATTTTAGTTATGGCTGTTGTTTCTGTGCAACATATCGACCAGATATCCTGAATAGCTGCCCTCGGATCAACCAATATTATCTATTTTGTAAATAATTTGATTCTGTGTGTACGTTAATTGCTAGTTGGGCTGCATTTATTTTAGCGTCAAGACTCATTCGAAGTTAGTGTTTTTAATTAATTAATTAAGTTATTTTGTTGTAAACTCTATCTCGTGTGCAGAGTCACGCTATACCTGTCCCACTTTTTTTTTCATTTACTGACACTACAGTCATTGGTTTGAATCCCCTCCTTACAAAAACTCGTCAACGGGTTCTATGAGTTCGGAAATAGTATGCTTCATGTTCTGTTCTGAGTATTGGTTACACATTATTTTATTCTTATTATAATTCATCAACAGGATCACTTTCAAATTTTCTCTTCTAATTGCTCCTGTAATGAGTTACATACTAAATGATTTTTTTCATTCTTATTTTTTTTCTTTTCGTTAAGGGAAAATAGATAACACTGACAGATGTCAGTACAAATAAACGATGTTTAACAAGTTTGTTGGTCTCGAGTTTATGCCCAGTCTTCGTAAGTGCAGCAGAAGTGTGGCTCTTAACCTATGACCTCACGGAAATAAAAACAGATTTCGGCACGACAGACAAGTAATCAAGAAATTTACCTAAGATGCCCGTAATATAAAAGGCGAAACACGTCTGGAGAGTAAATATTGAATTGAAGCAAGGAAAAGGAGCACGAATCTATAAAACGATTAATTAAGTTTAGTTGACGTTCTTTGAAGATCAACTCTGTAACATTCCTCACGTTGAATCATCTCACATCCTCCCACTTCATACAACACGAACATGGTCTTTGTGTGGAACATATTTATGCAAAACTACTACAGATGCCTACGGAAAGGACTGCTTTGTACTATTTATTCCGGGTATAAATTTCAATCTTGTTTAGAATAGCTCTGTTCGTGGGCCTATGCAAGAAGATACATAATATCACGAGATAAACGATTATGCTGATTCTGAATACGACAAGCGAGAAGCTACAGCTGTAGAATATTTTCACAATAACTAATTTCTTAACCGCATACTCGCTGTTAATGGAAAGCAATTTTCTGTCACACTTCACTGCCATTGATACTGGAAGATTCTAAATATTCTCTCATTATGATCCTGATATTTGGGAAAAATTCTAAGAAGAACATAATTTACATGTTAAACTGGACAAAACATTTGAAATGGCTTATTAATGTAGTATTGCAACTATTGACTTACATTCTTCATGGCTATTACCATTAGTTCGTAGAGTTACTTTCACCCGTGTGGTAATTTTTAGGTTAAACTTCGTATTTCCGTGCTTTTCCAACATGTAAGAACAATTGTGATAAAACTCACGCAATTCTGTCATATAAACAGTGCCATCAGTATATACTGAAAACGTCATTTCGTTCAAGGAAATTTAATTTTGTGATCACGAATTAATGAAATGTAGATATGTGATTAAAAGAATGACGAATGTCGCCAACAGAAGACAAAACGATTGTAGTACGCTGTTCAACTCTCATTTTTCTGAAACTAACGACAAAAAACGACGCGCAACGCTTGAAAAGCCGGCATATCTCGAACATCCATTTTGTACAGCAATGATTTACGTACAAAATCGTCTTATTATTTTGAAGATGATGTTTTTGGTTTGATTTTAAGTGACTACATTACTAGCTGCTAATACTAGGTCACTATTAAGCTCTCTGTTGTTTGCGTTCGACAAGAGTGTTGTTATAAATCGGAAAATCCGTTACACAAACAGCTGACTCCATCGCGAAACCACGCGGTCCAATAGTCGAGCCAGCGTGGTGGGCGGGGCCCGCCGGCAACATGGCTGCCGTGACGTCATACAAGCAATTTGCCGCTCGCGCCGCGGTGCGGCGACCAGCGGAAGCTTTTGCCGTGGAACACCAGACGCGCGCTGAGTAACGGACTTCCATTCCACATTTCTGACTGCGTCCACCGCAAGTATGTTGTACCTCGGCTTGAATCTCATCTTTAATAACGTTGCACCTTCGTATGATATCTTTCGCTGTTGTCCTTTTGTGCGTATACCGAATTATGCGTTCTGCGGCAGATGTAATGACTATGAAAAATTGTACTAAACCCGATACAACATTGAATGCAATGTTTTGAACGCTCATGCTCAGTGGACGATTTAAAATATGAATTATACTCTCGTGTACAATGTTTGAGAAGACTGAAACAATATTTTCTTTTTGTCCGGTAACTGAAAAAACTGGCAAGGTGGAAGAGGTTTTGTTTGAAAATGATAACAAAAGTAAGGGAATAATGCTTTGTTGAAACGAAGATAAGGAGGAAGGAAATTCAATGACCATGTTGTAAAAATTAAACAGTCGTGCAGGAGACTGCTGAAAAATGTTATATCGCTAGGCTTTAATGGATCGAACTGCTTCTGATATCTTGTGACTGATGGAAAGAAGATGTAAGACATCTTTGTCACTTGTGGATCTATTCTGTTTAGTATGCATCTTCGTGTCAAGTTGCCAGTATCACACGCGTATTTACAACTATTACATTTCTGTTTCCGTATGCGTATTTCATGCGGAATGAAGTGTTACTTTATGCTGATGGCGTGAAGTTCAAAAAGCGTATTTGATAATGCAGTAACGAACCCACATAAGGCACGCTGTCCTTTGAGATGAAACCGAAATGGAGCTTTACACTTAGCTAGGTGGAATAAACGTTATGTCCACTAAAAGATCGCATTACACTATTATGAGCCGGCCGGAGTGGCTGAGCGGTTCTAGGCGCCACAGTCTGGAGCCGCGCGACCGCTACGGTCGCTAGTTCGAATCCTGCCTGGGGCATAGATGTGTGTGATGTCCTTACGTTAGTTAAGTTTAAGTAGTTCTAAGTTCTAGGGGACTGATGACCTCAGATGTTAAGTCCCATAGTGCTCAGAGCCATTTGAACCATTTACACTATTATGGAGCCAACACAGTTATTTATAAAGGGTATAAGTTTTAAGTTGACGAACCAGAATAACTCGAAAAATAAGCTTCACACGAAAACATGTGTAGAATCCAAAGATGATTATTTTCGAGGGGGACGTCTGCTGGTGCTAAAATTAGCCCGCCACCCAGTTCCGTGGAGGTGGGGCATGAGGCAACTTTAAAATTTCAAATTTTTTATTACAAAATCAGATTCTACATACAAAACTACGTGTATTTTGTCTTAAACATTTGTTTTGATTCTTGGAAGTTGGCGCTGTTTTGGTCAACATTTGCAAAACTCTAATTCCTCCTTCTCAAACCCCACACTATGGGGAGGGTGGAAGAGTTTTAGTTTTAGCGAATAAAATTTTTCTAAGTAATAAGTAGTTTTTATTTATCCATAACCATTTTCCACGCAAAAATGAGAACATGGATTTTCTTGAATTACAGCGCCAAACACCAAGAATCGAAACAAATGTTTAAGACAAAATGTACATAGTTTTTTACGTAGAATCTGATTCTGCAATATAAAATGGGTGTTCCCATTTGAAGCTTTAAAGCCGGCCAGTGTGGCCACGCGGTTAAAGGCGCTTTCAGTCTGGAACCGCGCGACCGCTACGGTCGCAGGTTCGAATCCTGCCTCGGGCATGGATGTGTGTGATAGGCGCTTTCAGTCTGGAACCGCGCGACCGCTACGGTCGCAGGTTCGAATCCTGCCTCGGGCATGGATGTGTGTGATGTCCTTAGGTTGGTTAGGTTTAAGTAGTTTTAAGTTCTAGGGGACTCATGACCTCAGATGTTAAGTCCCAAAGTGCTCAGAGCCATTTTTTGAAGCTTTGAAGTTGGCTCCCGCCCAACCCCAAGGGGTCTGGGATGGCCGTCTAATTGTAGCACCAGCAGATGTCCCCCTCGAAAATAATCAACTTTGGATTCTACACATTCTTTCGTGTGAAGCTTATTTTTCGAGCTATTCTGGTTTGTCAGCTTAAAATTTACACCCTGTGTATTCCAAATATTTCATAACACCGCCTAGAGGAAAATTCTGTTATATTTTCAATGAGCTGTTGCAACTATTGTATTTTAGGCCATCTTCAGATCCAAAACTCGTCATCTTAAATTTTGCGATGAGTAGGCGATGAGCTGCAGGTGCTGCGACGAGTTCATAGCTCTGAAGTACACTTCTAGCAACTGCTTATCGAAAATAAATACGCTGCCTGACACAAAAAATTAAACACACAGAACCGGTGGAAGAAACGAAATCAAACTTCACAGGTTTAGAGAGTATGTGATGCTACTTCGGTGATTACAAATTCGACTGGAACTTACAAATAAACTGCCCGTATGAGCCTGATAATTAGTATGACGTTGTATCCTGGATACGTGCACGGATTCGGTTGCGAAGGGTGCCATAGAGACGTTGTATCCTCTTCTAACGTAAACTGATCCACGACTGTTGTAACTGGTCCTTCATATCCTGGACACTGGCATAGGGACGAAGTTGACTTCGGAAATGGTCCCAAAGACGTTCAGTCAGAGACAGATTTTGGGATCTCGCTGGACACTGGAGTACCTGAAGACAGTTCATAGACACACATCGTATATCTGGACGAGCATTGTCCTCTTGAAAAATGACGCCACGATACCGTTGCATGAGAGGTAACACATGAGGAGGCAGGATGTCTGTGGCGTGCCACTGTGACATCAGAGTTCCCTCAATGACTACCAGACGTGACCTGAAGGCATACCCGATGGATCCCAACACCTTGACACCAGGAGTACCACCTCTCCAAAAGAATGAAAGAATTGCACATCTCCTCAAATGGCCGCCATACTGGACGACGGTGGTCATCGTCACTACTGCAGAACCGCGATTCATCCCTCAACACAGCGCGACACCATTCATCAGCAGTTTGTACTCGTTCGCGGCACCATTCCGCACGGAATCATTTGCTTTATGGTGTTAACGGTAATCTACACACGAGACGATATTTTCGTATTGCGCCTGCTGCCACTATCTGACCAATGGCTCGAGATGGTACTGAATAATTGAGGGAGTCCATTGCTTATTCTCCAAAGGCAGTCGCAGATGTGAAGCGTGTACAGTATGCTTGGTTCACAAATCCAGTGATGCTACTTTGTGGACGTTGTTGAGTGAAACGACGGTGAGCACCTCTGCCCTCACGTTTCACGCAATCCAACATCTGGCCACGGTCTCTTACGAATGCTCCACAGCTCTTGATAATGCACTATTCGACCAGCCGGTCGAATGGAGACCGACAATGAGACCACTTTCGAACTGTGTCAGGCGCTGATATCGCTGTCTCAGACGAGTAGGAAGCATCTCCGTGATCTTTACAGTGCCCTCTCAACACCTGACACTCTTCCCCTCCCATATGCAATGAGGTGACACAAGTCATCAGATACCTCCTAATAACGCGTCGGACTTCATTTTAGCGGCCTAGTGCAGCAACACGACGTGGCATGGACTCAGCAAGTCACTGGAAGTCCCCTACAGAAATATTGAGCCATTCTCCCTCTATAGTCGTTCATAATCACGGAAGTGTTGTCGGTGCAGGATTTTGTGCACTAACTGAAATCTCGATTACGTGGGATTCATGTCGCGCGATCTGGATGGGCGAATCATTCGCTTGAAGTGTCCAGAATGTTTTACAAACCACTCCCAAACAATTGTTGCCTAGTGAAGTTGCGCATCGTAATTTACGAACATGAAATCCATGAAAGGCAGCAAATGGTCTCCAAGTAGCCGAACATAACCATTTCCAGTCAATGATCGGTTGAACTGGACCAGCGCACCCAATCCATTCCATGTAAACACAGCCCACACCGTTGTGGAGCCACCAATAGCTTGCACAATGTTGACGTGCTGGGTCCATGGTTTCAAATGGTTCAAATGGCTCTAAGCACTATGGGATTTAACATCTCAGGTCATCAGTCCCCTAGAACTTAGAACTACTTAAACTTAACTAACCTAAGGACATCGCACACATCCATGCCCTAGGCAGGATTCGAACCTGCGACAGCCGGCCGGAGTGGCCGAGCGGTTCTAGGCGCTACAGTCTGGAACCGCGTGACCGCTACGTTCGCAGGTTCGAATCCTGCCTCAGGCATGGGTGTGTGTGATGTCCTTAGGTTAGTTAGGTTTAGGTAGTTTTAAATTCTAGGGGACTGATGACCTCAGAAGTTAAGTCCCATAGTGCTCAGAGCCATTCCAATCGAAACTGCGACCGTAGCAGCCGCGTGGTTCCGGACTGAAGCAGGTAGAACCGCTCGGCCACCGCGGCCGGCTCATTAGGCATACTAAAAGACAACACCCAATGGCAGTGCCACACTACGTGTATTTACGTTCTGTGCACTTTTGTTCACAACACTGTGCTAATTATTGCTTTTGTATAATATTAAGCGCCATCAGTTGGTCAGTTTGTGCATTTTTATGCATTTCAATAAAACCCAATGTTATCTCAAGCATCTGTGTCAATTTTATATCTCTGTCTACATTATTACGTGAATTAATGAATTTTTAAATGATAGCGGACTTTTGGGTGACTGTATATCTTACATAATATACGATCTATATTCTGCAGAATTGTAATAAAGAAAATTGGATTCATATTTGGAAGTCACATATAAACAATAGGCGCCTTTAGTTAGTATGAAGACGCATCTTACGCTACATTATATGTACCGTAAGCAGATTCATCCGTGTGAACCGTATTTTACTCCATGTTCATTTTAAAGTAGTCTAAGCGTATCAAGTAGAGCGTACAATCATTAAATTCTATGTTTTCATATTGCGTTTTACGGTTTCATCTATAGCTGATGAAACCCGATCAGAAGCAAAAATTTTGTCACTGCATCAGAGAGATATTAAAATAAATTAGTATCACCTTCGACTGCAAAAGCTTTGCATTCCAGTTCTTGCTGGAGCACCCACGGTCCTCTCCAGCAGGATATCACGTAAGAGCCCTCGGCTCTGTTACCTACCGGACAAGTTGCAAAGTTTGGACAGTGGGATCAGTGGCTCACTCCCCAGAATTTTCTGAGCGCAAAATTCACTGGGTGCAGTTTACAAGACAGCGCAATGAACGTAAATCGGAAGATAGGGCAACTTGTAATTGAAGTGAGGTGTACCTCCGATTCTTTCCGTGGTTCTTCCATGGATCATGAATGGCTGTGAATGGAGTGACAGGGGTAACGGGGAAGGTGGGCGAGGGTGGGGGGGGGGGGGGGAGCGTGAGGGGAGACGGAGATGACACCGTACTTAAGAGGGGACATTTATGAAAAACATACTTTTTGAAAGGGTCACCAAATCCAAAATCTTAAAGATACAGTCATGAAATTTTGTGTCACGCTTTATATGAAATTAACACATATACTGTTAAGTTCCTCGAATTATATATAGTTAATTTATTTAATGCAATTTGAAAACTTTATTTTCAAAAATTTAATATGTGCACCTTTTCCTGAAAAGCTATTCAAGACATTTCTACAAAATTTTCTCTGTTTAATCTCTATACATGTGGTAGGCCTAAGCTTCTCTGATGAGGTTATTTGAATATTTCGAATAGGATAATTTTAATAATTTTTCAATTATAATTTTGTAAGTGTAACATAAAATTCGTGCAAAATTCCGGGCACTTTGATCCATATGTCAGTTTACACTCAGAGTTTCAACATTTAGTCATGAGTCCACATTTATTTGGTTTATAGAAATAAGTTCACAAAATGTCATAATTCCATCATTCATAGATTCTGAGAAAAAGGTATGTAAACTTTAAAAAATATTGTTTTCAAGAAATGCAATTTAAAGTTCAGCGTAACGATTTTTCGAATGTCACGTCTTCAGAAGGTGCCAGATTGGTACTCATGGTCCTCTTTCCCCTCAAGATTTCTCTGCAAGTTTCTTGTTTTCTGCCTTCTTTCCTTTACCAAGTGTTCAACTGACTTTTCAGCTGCAGAGACGCGCTGTAAATGTATTTTTCTCAGGATGTCTTGAGTAAAAATTCCTATCTTAAAGCACATTCTATCTAAAACTTTCATTCTCCATATGTCCCCATCATTAAACATAAGAAGAGCACCACGAGTTGCAATTCTTACAACTGCAGCAAATAAAAATGTGGTTTTAGGGCATCGTTTTCATGTGAGTTAATTTAGAGGCTCATTTGGATTCTGGCTTTTGCCACGAGCACAATTTTTTTAGAAGTTCAGAATCGGCTAGAGAGCTTTAAGTGGGCTTTACAACATCCAAGATACAATTTGGAAGCCTCTCCTTGTGAACGCAGGGGTTGTTATTTCTCTGAACTTCATATTCGCACCAGCTAATGTTGCACAGATGATGAATGGAATGTTCATCTGTTGATACCATGTGGAAACATTTGGCCTACTGTACACTTTCCATATCACTTACACTGGATAGGTTCTGTCGGACACCCTTGCCATTAGACACTTGAAGGGTGTCTATCATCTTCTTTGTGAGTCTCTTGTGTCGACCAACACCTTCTCTACCTTCCACCGTTTTGCCCTTCATATCATCTATATCTACATCTACATGATTGCTCTGCATTTCGCTATTAAATGCCTGGGAGAGGGTTCATCGAACCATCTTTAAGCTCTTCAACACGGCGCAAGAAAGAACATTTAAACCTTTCCGTGAGAGCTTCTGATTTCTTTTAATTGTGATGATTGTTTCTCTCTATTTAGGTGGGCGTCAACAAAATATTTTCACACTCTGAGGAGAAAGTTGGTGATTGAAATTTCTTGACAAGGTCCTTCTGGAGCGAAAACAGCAGTTCGTGTATAGACTTCGTAGCACTCCTTTCTCTACTTCGCAATAACACAAAACGAACTGCCCTTCTTTGAACGTTTTCTATATCGTCCATCAATCCCGTCTGACGCGGATCCCACACCGTACAGCAGTAGTCCCCAAGAGGGCGGACAGGGGAAATATAAGCAGTCTCTTTAACAGACCTCTTACATTTTCTAAGCGTTCTGTCAATAAATCGCAGTCTTTGGTTTGCTCTCCCCATAACACTATCTATAGGATCATTCCAGTTTAAGTATTGCTAATGGTAATGCCTAATTATTTAGCTGTGTTTACAGGCTTCAGTTATTTGTGATTTATCATGTAACTGAAATTTAAAGGATTCTTTTGAGTGCTCATGTGGGTGGCTTTACACTTTCAATGATTTACCGGCAACTGCCACTTCATGCATCACACATATATCTTGTCTAAATTATTTTGCAGTTCCTTTTGATCATCTGACGACTTTATAAGGCGATAAATGACAGCATCATCTGCAAACAATCTAAGAGGGCTGCTCGGATTGTCTTATAAATAGTTTATGCAGATCAGGAACCAGAGAGGGCCCATAACACTTGGGGAACGCCGTGTATGGTATTACCTTTTTTTTTCTTTTTGCTCGATGGCTTTCCGTGAATTATTAAGAAACGTGACTTTTCTGACAAGAAATCCGAATCAAGTATCAAGTTGCACAGCTGAGACTATAGTGCGCAGGCACGCAATTTGATCAGAAGTCGCTTGTGAGGAACAGTGTCAAAAGTCTTCTGGAAATCTAAAAGTATGTTATCAGTTTGATGTGTTCTGTCGATCGCGCTCATTATTTCTTCGTGAGAATAAAGAACTCCCTGTGTAGCTCTATCTGAATCATCCGTGATGGTCATTTGTCAATAAATGGTGATTCATAATGTTCGAGTACAGTATATGTCCGAAAATTGTACTGCATATCGACGTTCGTGATACGGCTCTGTAATTCAGTGGATTACTCCTGTTTCCTTTGTTGGATATTGCTGTGATTGTGCGACTTCCCAGTCTATGGTTACGAGCGAGCAGTTGTGCATATCACTGACAAGTTCCCCCAGTCTAGAGCGCGTTCTCTTCTGGATGTGTCCAAAGTTTTCTAGAGGTATCCCGTGCAAGTCTGCTTAATCTCTGTTCACCGCGCTAGTATTGAAGTGCTGCTTCAAAAAGTGAAAGTGTCAGAAAGATCGCGTAAATGATTTATTTACTCTTTAGGTTCTTCTGATACGATTTCATCCTTGAAACTTTGGGAACTTGAGGTCTACTAATAAACAAAAAATAAATTGAACGTTGATATTTTCGATCAATTTCCCGAACGTCCCCCCATTAATACGCCACGCAGTGCAGGTTGCTTGGGGATGTGAGCCAGAGACGTAGTCTGCAGGAGGCAGATTTTCGCAGGGTGTGCCGGGCGCGAGAGGCGCTGATCCCGATATCGACAGATTGGTGGCGCGAGCGCGTTGCGTGAGACAAGCCGCAGTGTTGGCTCTGGCCGGCTGTTTGTTAGGACTGGTCCAGGGAGTAAATAATTACGGAGCGAGGGGCGCCGTGGTAAACACTGGGCTCCAGCCAGGCTCGGGTGACGTCTGCCAACCACGCGGCGTCCGACATGGGGTACACCGGCCCCACCCACGCCTCCCCAGCACGTCTCCCACGCCGAGTGAGGGACTACGGTACTTTCCAAGAGGAAGGAGGAAGAGCGATGACTCCACTAGAACATGTAAGAAAATGAAACACCTACAGCTGTCCTTGTGACGTCATTTATTGTATGGCTACCAGTTTCAGTGCCTAACTGCACCATCTTCAGGTCTTCGCAGATGCTATGGGGTTAACAGCGCCCCTATACACGATGCATCGGTGGCCACCATCTCTGACTAATATTTGCAGACTACTTGTAACGGCAAAGTTGACTCTCCAAGCCAGTTAGTGATGTTGGGCACTCATGCATCAGGTATGTGGATAGTGTTAACCCCATCACATCTGCTATGGCCTGAAGGTGGTGCACTGAAGCGCCGAAACTTGTAGCTATAAAATAAATGACATCATAAGAACGGCTGTAGGTGTTCCATTTTCTTCCACAAGTGAACGGTCCAACTCCCCTAGACCTCCTATCACGAGGACAGACATACAACCACTAAAAGGTCGTCCGCAAAATGAAAACTTCACTATATCTAGAAACCAGAAAACGTACTGTCTGAACGATAAAGCTGAAAAAATTTTAATAAAATTACAGACTTTTTCCCCGCAATTTTAGGCGCCATGTCACGAATTGCGCGGTCCCTCCCGCCGGAGGTTCGAGTCTTCCCTCGGGCACGGGTGTGTGCGTTGTTCTTAGTATAAGTTAGTTTAACTAGTGTGTAAGTCTATGGACCAATGACCTCAGCAATTTGTTCCTTAGGAATTCACACACATATGAACATTTTTTTACATACTTTTCCTCTGCTAAGTTTTTCTAATTCATGTAAGTCATAGTTGCAAAATACTAAAAAGAATTCCTTACAGAAGATTTGAAAAGCTGGTAGAAGCCGACCTCTGGAAAGATCGGTTTGGATTCCGGAGAAACGCAGAAACACACGAGGCAATACTGATCCTACGACTTCTCTTACAAGACAGATCGAGGAAAGACAAACCTACGTTTATAGCATTCGTAAATTTAGAGAAAACTTTTGACAATGTTGACTATACTACTTTCTTCTAAATTCTGAATGAAGCATAGGTAAAATACAGGAAACGAAAGGCTGTTTACAACCATTACAGAGATCAACGGCAGTTACAAGAGTTGAAAGGCATGAAAGGAAAGCAACGGTTGAGAAGGGAGTGAGACAGTGTTGTAGTCTATTCCCGCTGTTATTCAATCTGTACCATGAGCAAGTAGTAAAGGAAACCAAAAAGAGCATTAAAACTCAGGCAGAATAAATAATAATATTTAAGTCTGTCGACAAACCCGTAATTCTAAGAGGCTGCAAATGACTTGGAACAGGAGTTGAACGGGTTTCGTAGTGATTCGAAAAGAGGTTTAAGATGAACGTCAACAAAAGTAAAACAATGGCTATGGAATGTAGTGGAATTATATCAGATGATTCTGAGGAAATTAGATTAAGAAATGAAACAAAGTCATAGATGAGTTTTGCTATGTGGATAGCAAAATAACTGATGGCTGAAGTAGATAGGATATAAAATGTAGACTGTAAATGACAAGAACAGTGTTTCCGATGAAGAGGAATTCGTTAACATCGATACAGATTTAAGTGTTAGGAAGTGTTTTCTGAAGGTATTTGTATGGAGTGTAGCCGTCTACGGAAGTCAAACATGGACGATAAGCAGTTTACACAAGAACAGAATATAAGTTTTTGAAATGTGGTGCTACAGAAGAATGCTGAAAATTAGATGGGTAGATCACGTAAGTAATGAGGAGATACTGAATAAATAGGAGAGAAAAGAAATTTGTGATACAACCTGAGTAGAAGGAGTGATCGGTTGCTATAACACATTCTGAGACATCAAGAGATCATAAGTTTAATTATCGAGGGAAGTGTGGGGGGTAAAAATCGTAGAGGAAGACAGTAGACGGATAGATAAGGATGTAGGTTGCAGCAGTTACTGGGAGATGATGAGGCTTGTAGAGAATAGGGTAGCATGGACAGCTGTATCAAAACAGTCTTCGGACTGAAGACCACAACAACAGTTCGTGATAACAACTAAGGACCATTCTTTTCCACCAGAGCTTGTGCATTTTACACCTCTAATAGCTGTTGCAATATAACCAACTATCTCTCCCTCACAACTGTCAATGTCATAAGATCACTTTTTTGAACGTTCATAAATACAATGCGATTTAAATGTCACTATTTTTACTATTATTATTTTTATTAGTAGTAGTAGTAGTGGTAGTAATAGCAGTAGCAGTAGTAGTAGTAATGTTGTTAATTGTAATTAACCTTAGTTTTTAGTCAGTGCTGTTACTTCAAATGGCCGAAATGACTTCAAATATTGTTTAAGATATTTTTAAGTGTATAACTATCACATTAAAATTATTATCAGTCTTTAAATAATTACGATGTAATAGGATTCTACGCGGAATACCCACTGGCCCTTACATTTCTTGCAAACAGTAGATTCTCTCTTTCAAGAATTTCGAATGCCGTTGCAAATTGTACAAAATCGTCGACCAATAAACAATAGGTGATCATACGGTTTATCTTCGTGACATGCGAGCACCACCATGAGTTTTCGAGTATCAGAACCCAGGACGTTAAACTGTACGGCGAGTGTTTAACAGAAATGAAAGCAGCTTCGCATGTGTCCCAAAGATGCGTAATAGGAGCCCCATAGTTGTCAAAATACACAAACGGCTCAGAAGATTTTATGAGTGGTAGGGCCTGCTGTCAGACTGTTCAATGACAAACCTGTTGTCTGTAGGAAGTAGGCTATCATCGGTTATCACAACCAAATGCAGAACGTCCTAAGTGCATATCTGCTTGCTACAGTAACTGGAACAGGGTTTCCAATATAGATGAATACGAAGAACCCGATACTTTCCTATTACAAAGTTAATAACGAACATCTTGAACATGTCTTATTATGTAGCGGTAACAATGAGAAGCTACATACAGGACGAACATGTAAAATTAGCGGCAGGGAAAGGGAGTGGAAAATATAGACAAGCTAAAAGGATTTTGGGAGAGTGTAGTGCATCTGTAAAGAAACCAGCATAACAGACGCTGATGGAAACTTTTCAAGAGTGCCGGCCCTTGTGGCCGTGCGGTTCTACGCGCTTCAGTGTGGAACCGCGTGACCGCTACGGTCGCAGGTTCGAATCCTGCCTCGGGCATGGATATATGTGATGTCCTTAGGTTAGTTAGGTTTAAGTAGTTCTAGGTTCTAGGGGAGTGATGACCTCAGATATTAAGTCCCATAGTGCTCAGAGCCATTTGAACCATATTCAACAGTATTGTTCTATTGATTGGATTACGTGCCAAGTAGGCATGTAAAAGTACAGAGAGTCTCACTGAACTTACGTGTGGGTCTTGGTATCCAGTCTAGCTGTACTTTTAACGGTAGGGGTGTTTAATGTCGCATCGATGTGAGGTCATTAGAGATGGAGCATATACTCAGGTGGGAAATGACGGAAGGAAATTGCTCTGTCCTTTTCAAACGAGCTCTTCCGTCCTTTTCTGTAGTGGTTGTTGGGGCACGGCAGAGAAACTGACAACGATTTGAGCAACCGTCCTCACGATTGGGAGTGTATATTCTCACCACCACGCCGCCTCGCTCGGTGATTGCAGCTATTGTAAGAGTCTTGTATCACGCAAATTCAAAATACTTGTAGCTGAACATATTCTCAGATCCTGTCACGGTCGCCAGAATGTCACAGACACATGGAGTAAGCTGCAGCTATTTATTCATCGTGCCACTGTGTATCGGAAAATGCGAGACAGGTTTTACGGATCCTGATTTACAGCCTTTGATGCCACGAATTTTTCCATGTTTTGGTGAGATATTATGACTGACTGGCAGCCGGCATCGGAAGTATTCCACGTCGTGTTAAGCTTGACAGGACGGTCTTTAGCAGGTCGCTCCGTACGGAGAGCGGGGGTACTGTACCGAGTGGGACAGCGCCAGCGGCAGTGGCAGGGCGCCAGAGACGCGGATATCGACCGCGCCGCTGCGCCGGCGGGGCCTAAGTGATTGGCCGTGTGCTCGGAGGGCGGCCCCGGCGGACACACAAAGTCACTCCGGCGCCCTTTCCGTCCCCGCTGGGCGCGCCCCGAGCCCTCTCAAAGGGCCGAACAAAGGCGGGCCCTGCACGAAATCTGGCCCCAGACGTGGGCGCTGACGCTGCTAAACCAGCTGCCACTGCGTCAGAACTCTCCCAGTGAGCTACTGTGCAAGTGGGCACGAACACGATGTCGCGGTCCACGGCATTTTCCGGCTTTGCGCCGCATTCTTTGCTAGCAGGCTACTCCTCCACGACACTAACTTGACCTATTTTGCTGAAACACGTCACATTGTAAGAATGTTCTACAGTACTAATTTAGCTTGTGAAACAATGTTAGGCTTACGATGCAATCTATGTAATATAGCTACTCGTACAAAATTGGCCAGGCGCGAGGGTTTCGTACAAACTTAATTGTGTATACAGACACTTCTTCTAATCCGGGAATCGAGAATCGCGATCATTTTTGCTTGTTTCGACACTGATTCTGGCAAGATATCGCTTCCAGGGATTCCAAGACTTTCTAGAATGTTTTCATTTCTGTAATATACACTACTGGCCATTAAAATTGCTTCACCACGACGTTGACGTGCTACAGACACGAAATTTAACGGACAGGAAGAAGATGCTGTGATATGCAAATGATTAGCTTTTCAGAGCATTCACACAAGGTTGGCGCCGGTGGCGACACCTACAACGTGCTGACATGAGGAAAGTTTCCAACCGATTTCTCAAATACAAACAGCAGTTGACCGGCGTTGCCTTGTGAAACGTTGTTGTGATGCCTCGTGTAAGGAGAAGAAATGCGTACCATCACGTTTCCGACTTTGATAAAGGTCGGATTGCAGCCTATCGAGATTGCGGTTTATCGTATCGCGACATTGCTACTCCCGTTGGCCGAGATCCAATGACTGTTAGCAAAATATGGAATCGGTGGGTTCAGGAAGGCAGTACGGAACGCCGTGCTGGATCCCAACGGCCTCGTATCACTAGCAGTCGAGATGACACGCATCTTATCCGCATGGTTGTAACGGATCGGGCAGCCACGTCTCGATCCCTGAGTCAACAGATGGGGACGTTTGCAAGACAACAACCATGCGCACGAGCACTTCGACGACGTTTGCAGCAGCAAACACTATCAGCTCGGAGACCATGGCTGCGGTTACCCGCGACGCTGCATCACAGACAGGAGCTCCTGCGGTGGTGTACTCAACGACGAACCTGGGTCCACGAACGGCAAAACGTAATTTTTTCGGATGAATCCAGGTTCTGTTTACAGCATCATGATGGTCGCATCCGTGTTTGGCGACATCGCGGTGAACGCACATTGGAAGCGTCTATTGGTCATCGCCATACTGGCGTATCACCCGGCGTGATGGTATGGGGTGCCATTGGTTACACGTGTCCGTCACCTCTCGTTCGCATTGACGGTACTTTGAACAGTGGACATTACATTTCAGATGTGTTACGACCCGTTGCTCTACCCTTCATTCGATCCCTACGAAACCCTACATTTCAGCAGGATAATGCGCGACCGCATGTTGCAGGTCCTGTACGGGCCTTTCTGGATACAGAAAATGTTCGATTGCTGCCCTGGCCAGCACATTCTCCAGATCTCTCACCAACTGAAAACGTCTGGTCAATGGTGGGCGAGCAACTGGCTCGTCACAATACGCCAGTCACTACTCTTGATGACCTGTGGTATCATGTTGAAGGTGCATGGGCAGCTGTACCTGTACACGCCATCCCAGCTCTGTTTGACTCAATGCCCAGGCGTATGAAGGCCGTTATTACGGCCAGAGGTGGTTGTTCTGGGTACTGATTTCTCAGGATCTTAGCACCGAAACTGTGTGAAAATGTAATGACATGTCAGATCTAGTATAATATATTTGTCCAATGAATACTCGTTTATGATTTGCATTTCTTCTTGGTGTAGCAATTTTAGGGGCCAGTAGTGTAAATGTGACATAAAGCCATGCAGGAAGCAGGCGATCATCATTACAATAATCATTACTTCTTCATTCTGGCTGAATAGGTCGCATTCGTAAAAACCAAACACCAGGCAGTGACGTGCTCATATGGCATGTTTCGGCATTTACCCGTCATCAGATATCCAGGAGCGATTGTTGCGCATAGACTAGTCTGCAGACGTTTGTTTTACATACAACTTGAAATGCTTAATTGGGCGCAGTAATCGCTCCTGGAAATCTGATGTGAATAAACTCCAAAATGCGTCATATGAGCAATCCTTGCCCAATGTTTGACTTTTACCTTTGCACCCGTCACCCTGGATGCAGAACTACTGGTTGTTTTAATTTCAATTTTTGCGTCAAAAAACAAATGCCAAACGAAATATTTTTTAGTTTAATATAATTACTAAATTACAATTTTTGGATCTATTCCTTTACATTTACTGTGAAACCTTACTTCTTGCCAAATTTTATCATTGTATATCAGTGGGAAGTACCATAAAGGTTTTGATGAATGAGTTTGCGAGTATCCACATACGTTACGTAGTTGGCCGTGCCTTTTCATTGCATCGACTTACGAGGGAAATTTCCCATCTCGTCAAAAACTGTACACACATCAAATATGAAAACACGAAGAAGGTATATTGAACTGTAAAAAAAGAAGAAAAATCGAAACATGAACGGTCCAAGCCCAAGATGTGCTACATCGAACGAATTTAAATAGCCACGGCGTCATGTTTATGTGACCAGTGTGTTGGACTGCGAAGCGGGACATCCACGTTTAGATCTCCTTCGAGACCTTTGTTTATTTTTTTTTATTTTTTGTAAAATTATGAACTGTCCGTTTAGTCATTGACGTGTCTGTTCGCTGTATTCAAATTTGTGTCTGTGTCGTGATGTAACGTTCGTTTGCAACAGCGAGGCGTGACAAAGGGATCTGGGATCTCCAGACGTGTGCACCTGCTGCTTGTTCTACGCAAGTATCACATGTTAAGACTCTTGCGTTCCGTTTTAGAAGTTTTGACTCCTGAATTTATTTGTTGTAACAACATAGCTCACACCCGTGTATTTGTTGTTTCCATTTCTGTGAGAGATTTATGTGGCATATTGCCTGCTCTCGCCATTCACCACATTTGCTTGCGACGGTAATATATTCTTACCACATAACTCATATGTTGTAACCAATGTATAATATGACAACTGCCAAATCTACAGAAAGAGAACAGATACGTCAGTGACCGTATGAAAAGTTCGAAACTTTGTGGAAAAAAAGAAATGATGCACGAGAGAGGTTTGAACAGGCATCTCCCACTTTGCCGTCCAGCACCGTGACTACACAACCACGACGCCATGCTTCTTGCAATTCGCTCGATGTTGGACATCTTGAGCTTGGACCGTTCACTATTTCGATTTTGCTTCTTTTCCCACAATTTAGTACACTTTCTTGCTGGTTTCATGCTTGATCTGTGTTAAGTTTTTGACGGGCTATCCATTGGGACATTTTCCACTAAATCTGAGGGGGTGCGATGGAGAGTTCCCTTGTTAGAAGCTAACGTTCTTTATGCCGCCAACGGGCGATAGTCCTCCGTATGTGACATAAATTTGAACTTCATTCGCCCACCAGTCCCTGAGAAAAAGGGTGCTTAGCAGTTGCACAGACAGACATACAACAGAGCAGCCTTAGAAGGGTTCCGACTGTACCGATTGAGGTATAGAACCCTAAAAAAGGAAGAAACATTAGAGTCTAACACACGTCGATGTCGAGGTCACTACAGACGGAGCTCAAGCTTGGGTTGGGGAATGATAGGAAAGTTGCCGCCGTATCCTTTCAAAGGAACCGTCTTGGCTTTTGCCTCAAGTGATTTAGGGAAACTGTAGAAAACCAAAATCTAGATGGGATGACGAAGGTTTGAATCGAGTCTACCTTCTTACCACCTCATTCGGTACTAATAAGTGAATGTCGTTGTCAAAGAGGATATAACAAACTTGCTTCAGACAGAAAAGCGGCTGTCCACAAATTGGCACGGACTTTGAAAACATTGCTCGCGTGAAAACCAGCTTGCCCATTTCTCACATGATGCGCTGCCAACCGTGGATGGAGGGTAACAGTCGGATTCCGTGTTCTTAGATTTCCGGAAAGCATTTGACTCGATGTTCCACTGCAGATTCTTGACGAAGCTCGCAAGCGGGCTGCTAGATTTGTTACCGGTGGGTTCGATCAGCATGCAAATATTACGTAGATGCTTCGTAAACTCAAATGGTAATCCCTGTCATTATTGTCATTATTTAGAGAACCGCCAGTTGAGGCTGGCTGTAGAACGATTCTACTGCCACCAATGTACATTTCGGGCAAGGACCACGAATATAAGATGCGAGAAATCAGGGCCCATACGGAGGTATATAGATAGTCGTTTCTCCCTCGCTGCAAGGAAAATGACTGGTAGTGGTAGAAAGTACCCTCCGCCATTCACCGTGCGGTGGTTTGCAGAGTATGCATGTCGATGCAGATGTAGACATGTGGTAAATTTGAGCTTTATTTCAGATTCTCTTCGCCTTACTCAACCAGTATACGGCTGTCTCCTACGTATATCGCACAAAAGGACCATGAAGGTAAACACTATAAATATTCCAACTCACACGGAAGTTTACAATGCCGGACGCCCCACACATGGCGAGAGGTGGAAACACACAACGCATCCAAGGACATTGCCGAATATGATCGTTTTGGTGGTCCATGTGTTATGATGCGGGGATCCATAATCAGCGTGATTGCGAAATGGTACTCCTTCCCCATCTACATCTTTTCGGGGTGCATTCGGTCCTAGCTTCATTCGCATGGAAGACAAGACGCAACCGCATCGAACTGCACAGGTAGAGGTGCTACTGGAATTTGAGGATAATCGGCGAATGGACCGTTCCCCCGACTTAAATCTCACCGAGCACGTGTAGCATGCGTTGGAGAGACGTCCACTTTTACCAACGACCACTGCTCTGGTAGAGGACTGGAACGCACCACTCCTTACCAACCACAGGAACACTTTGCAGAGTATGAAGTGTTGTCCGTGGTGATCACACATCCCATTTAGAACCATGTCCCAACTTTTGTAATGGCAGGAGACTATCGTTTATGGCGGCTACTTCAGTATAAATATTGTCTTTGAATAAAACTGTCATTTCTATCGTCTCATTCGTATTTCTTTCCGTTACCTTCTGAATTATACTGCAGCATTTCGTTGTGTATGCTGTCCATATTTCTTGATGCTATCTTACTTGGCAGTGACACGTTATGAGAAAGTTACCCTCGTCCTTAAATTTTGCAGATCAATGTATAATTCAAAGTCATTTTCAGAAGAACGCTCTAAAAAGTCAAAGATAGACAACCACTCGTACGTTAATACGCCACTGCAAACAGTTTATTCGTTTGCAATGTACCTTTCTTTTGTGTCCAGATACTACGCCTAATGGGATAGTATTGCTAAATTTTTCTTGACGTTTAAGCCCCCACATACAGGTTCTACAGAGGCATTTGGTCTCAAGGAAAGTCAGTGACGTTCTACATGAAGTTCTACGTCACTGTTACTACCGATTTACTCCGAATTAGGCCTTTTCAGTTTTAAAATTAAAATACAGGACTGCCGCTATCATCGCCGTTACAGCTCTACGACGCTAAAAAAAAAAAAAAAAAAAAAAAAAAAAAAAAAAAAAAAGTCTCAGATAGCTCTGAGCACTATGGGACTTAACATCTGAGGTCATCAGTCCCCTAGACTTAGAACTACTTAAACCTAACTAACCTAAGGACATCACACACATCCAGGTCCGAGGCAGGATTCGAACCTGCGACCGTAGCAGCAGCGCGGTTCCAGACTGAGGCGCCTAGAACCGCTCGGCAACAGCGGCCGGCCCAAGTCCAAGTATTCCGTACTACAGGCTTCGCAACACACGTCGGCGCAACTCCGGGATCTTATGCAGCTGTCCGCTGACGTCACGACCCGACTGTTGCGTGAATACGTATAAACAGTTCGGATTGCTCAGCTTGTTTAAGTTTCAAACTTCTGCGTGAGCGTTTATAAACTCTGATGACGGCTCCAGCATTAGGAGACGAAACGTTAACACCAGAAATATGTCTTGGACCACAGACTAATGCCCATAAAACAAAATTTGGTCAGATGGAAATAGGTCTCGCACAGTGAGAGTTTCGTACAAACTTAATTGTGTATATCGACAGTTCCGGGAATCGAGAATCGTGACCGTTTTTGCCTATTATCGACATTGATGCTGGCAATATATGGGTCCCAGGGACTCCAAGATTATCCAGAATATTTTAATTTCAATAATATAAATGTGACATAAGGTAATGCAGAAAGCAAACGACCTTTAACATAATAATCAGCAGTTGTCCTTTCACGATGACTAGGTCACAATGGTAAAAGTCAAACATCAGGCAAGGAATGACTTTATTGCTCATATGAAGCTTTTAGGAATTTACGCCTCAGGTGATATCCAGCAGTGATTACTGCACGTAGATATAGCGTTTCAAGTTGCAGGTGAAACAAATTATTTGCAGACTAGTTTTTTCTTTACTGATACTGTGAAACCGTACTTCTTGCCAAATGTGATCATTGTTGCTTATGACGAGTGAGTTCGTGAGTATCAAAATATGTGACCTAAATGCCCCAGCTTTTGGCTGCATTGAGTTAGACGCTTATATTTATTACAACGCCAAGGGCCTACAGACCTTAGTAAGGGACATAAGTTTCAACTTGGTACGTCTGAGGAAAGGAACAGACGGACGAACAGACAAAGAATCAGATAACAAATGACAAAAAATTATTTATGTGATGTATATCTATATAAGATGGTATCTGTTCTTTCGGACTACGAATACCGTACGGGACAATAAGATGGGAATGTTGGACTCGCGGAAGGTGTGTCAGACAGAGGTAAGTCCCTGCAATCGCACTATCCTCTGTGACCTCGGTGGCTCAGGTGGATAGAGCGTCTGCCATGTAAGCAGGAGATCCCAGGTTCGAATCCCAGCTGGTGCAAACGAAGACGGGTATGCCATAGATTTTGCATCGTGTGCGGCAGTGATGGTGGTGAACGGCATAGCTGTGTTCTAAATACAACGGTAGACACTTTGAACATCTCCTGCAGACGCTTTGGACGTCCTGTATAGGTGAAATGTAGTATATCAGTATGAAGACTAAAATACCATTGCGAATGTCTTCTCCCCTTTCTACGCTTCTTTGGCAATAAATTGTAACGAAACTTTCAGTTTACGTTTGAGTGCAGATTCCAATGGTAAACTATGTAGCCGTACACTTTTTTGTCCATAAAATGTCGTTTTTGATATTCGTTTTTCTCGGCAACATACTATATGAATCTACACTGCTTTACGATTGATAAGAAACAACTGCCAGTCGCCACAGAACAACAAATAACTGCCACGGAACACACGACCTATGATAGTAAAAGGAAATATAAAGGGCGGATCATGTTAACTGCACCGAAGCCTGTGCACAAACTCTCTTTTATGCCATTATATTTCGGACATGCAGCCGCGCAAATAAAATTTCCTCCACTGATATTGTAAGACGTCGTGGTCTCCTGACCTTCATTGCTTACATATTCTGCCCTCACAATCATATTCTGTACTTCAAGACGCTTCATTCGAACTCAAACTTGATAAGATAATGTATGAATTTATGTAAACAATATGCAATTAACAAGTAAGCGCACCGTGCTTGAAATACTCGAGGCTGGCATACACACATACATTCCAGACACGACGGTCACAAAAGCTTTTATTTCTGGAGAGAAACCGCACAACGGGACGCCGGTCCCTTCAGAGGACGACCCAGCCTATGTCGGACGTTGGCCACCCGTGTAGTGGACAGCGTGGGCCCGAGTGAAAAGGGGGAACAACCCCGTGTTTGGCTTAAAAGCAAATTCCGCTACAATGTGTGGGAGCGGCCAGCCTACGCATTCTTTAGACATAGCACGCAGTTTCAGAGATTTTCACAGGGAGACAGCAAACGCCAAACGGCAATGCTACAGGTTTCCGGATTGGTCGCCTTAAACGAAACGTCATTCTCCCGTTTTAGAAGAGCCTTGCTGATTGCCAGACGATATTTCTGACGCTATGAGCTGAAGGAATAATGGAAGAGACCGAAAGATACACCTTCACGTCTGGCGTGGAGAGGCGCCGTTCCGTTGTCGCTCTTGGAGCAAGTCTCTTCTCAGTACTTCACTGGGAGAGCACCTCTCTCGAGAGCGAATCGAAGTGCTACTTTATATTGAGTCCTTGTGATTAAGCATTATTCACTGTGCTGGCCGACACACTTATTGTGCGGTGTGAATGGACAGAGGTATAGTTAACGCCTGCGAGCGAATTTTGAGTAGCATCGCAGTGGACTGGTTATCTGATCGGTGTACCACGCTAATAGCTAGACTAGGGGTGAATAGGAATCCTTGACATCAAGGCATAGGGAGAGTTTGATTGGCGAAGGTCAATCCAGATAGAACGAGAGTTATCTTATCTGTCAGCAGCGAGCGGCGCAGACAGCAGTCATCACAGCTTACGGTATTGTGCGCTACAGCTATTGCGAGCCCCATATTTCCTCCACAACAGTACCCTTCACTGCATTTCACACGCGGCAGCCTCGACCGTACCTAGCAACATTCTACAGGATAATTATTCAAGTTGAGTAGGCGCGCCTCTCAGCCATTCTGCCAAGTCAACAACCATCTTAAACTCTGTGTAGAAATTTCATTAGCGAATCCTATCCTTGAGAGGTAACTTCACATTCCAAAGAGAACCAGGATATAACTTGTTCAATTCATAACTAAACGTGCCATTGTGATTTCTCAGAATTTTTGCAAAATAAATAATAACTTTCGTTAGTTTCATGTTTTTCTTACACTAACTAGCACTACTCCAGTACCCAAGTATCCCACTAGTTACGGAAGAAATTTTGTGAATTTTTGTGTCATTTCCTTACAGCGGACGACTCCAGGAGATATTTATTGCTGAAAGTTTTTCAGGCATTTCTCTTTAGAACGTTAGGAGCGTCTGTCTGACTTCTGTAGTAGTGTGGGTGTGGAAACTGCATCTTGCAGGAGCCACAGGGTAAAGGGTACATCTCAGATTAATCCGTTGCACAGAATAACAGAATGACAGATCAACCCCACACCTCAGAATATGTGTACTGTGTTTCATGTCGTCGATCATCGCCTGTGGTTATTTCTGTCTAGCAATGCCTGCGTTCCTTAGCAACTGTCAAGCAATACATACAGTTTGTCGTAGTTATGATACATAGAACGTAACAGAGATCACTGGGCTATTATAAAACTTGACGTTCCGTTCATTTGCAGGCGCACTTTCGGGAGTCAGCCCGTTCGCCGCGGAATGTGAGAGGTACTGTGGATTGTGGCGAGACACGGGAGGGCCTTGGCTGCGCGCCGGGTCAGATCGACCGCGGCCGGGCTGCCGTTCCCCACCACAGATTCCTTTCAGACCGGAACGAATGGTGCGGGCAGCGTTTTGTACGGCGGGCCGAAGCGGCCAGCCAGAAAGCAACGGCGTCCGTGCCTCTGCCCGCCGCAGAGACTGCGCCTAGGAGGCCGCAAGGCGGGACCACCCACAAGTGACGCAACTAGGCGCAACATAAAGCTCTTGGGGTGCACTTCTTTCTTGTGGACTGCGACCATGTAATCCGCCAATCCACTACCAAAATATATAATTAAGGTTAGGCGGTGTGCGTTGCGTTTTCTGTGCTGGTCTTATCCGGTTCTGTGAGCGACTAGTGGTGCCGTTCGCAGATCAGAGACAGCGCAGATCGTCAAAAGTCACTACCTTGGGGCCAGACATTGGTACAAGTGGGTCTCAGCGAGTGACAAGAACCCCTAATGACCCTCCCAAGGTGTGGCTAGCAAAAGCTGCGCACCAAATACCGCCTCAGCGAATCACAGAACAGAGATTGTTATTGGATCGGTGCGTAAGGCCGTGCCGTCCGTAATTAGGTTGGCACCACTGCATTGTGACAGCTTCGTTTTTCGTTATTCAATTGTTTGTCTGGAGTATGGAGTCTACTTATGCGTATAGTAGCTGGTATGCCGTCAACAGTTCGTTTTGGCCACTTTGAAGTCTATTCGGCATAGAGCGTCATGTAGAGAAAACAAAAACTTTCGATACTTTGCAGTATTCTTCGAGTTTAGTCGACGATCTAGGACTGCAGAAGCCACGAGAAGAATTTACGGCAATGTACAGGAGAGAAACATTTGCTGAGAGTACGGCATGGAAATGATTTCTCTTTTCCGAGAAAAAAAAAGTCGTCTTCTGTAGCCACTGTGTAATCGTTGTGTAAGATGCAAAAATGGGGAACATGGGTAACTCATGTGTTACGCGACACTAACAAAAATCAGTGCATAACCGTTTGTTCATCTTTGCTAGCCAGTTACCGTATGACTTGTCGCAAGCACACCCTATTCCTCGCAAACAGTATCAGAGGTAACGAGAAATACTACCTGTTTGTGAAATAAAGAACAGGAAAGAAGGGCTCAGCATATCGAAGGATGCGAGGGACGAATGCACACCCACATGTTGCGCGATTCGTGGAACAAGACTGGCGTTCTTCATCATGAACTGCCACCAAAGAATGAAACCATAAAAGCTGCTGTGTGTACTGAACAACTACGGCTGCTTGTCGTTACTATTGAAAACAAAACACCTGGTAAACCTGCGTTGTTACTCCACGATAATGCACGGCCAGAATAGGCACAGATGCGATTCCTGAACTTGGTCTATAGCCACTTCCTCAGTCTCCAATTAGCCCCATCTCATTATCAGTTTCTCCAGCTTCTCTCTAACAACACACAGGGAGACGAGTTTCATGATTAGCTTCTCTTAGCACCTGGGTAACAGATTTCTTCAAACTCGAAAGTACAACAGTTCTACAGGAGAGGCATGGAACTCCTACAGGAACTTCGGAAGACGATCACTCACTAAGATAGTAATTTCATCAGTGATTGAACGCGTAATGAATCAATCCTTTTATTATATAATGTACTGTAAAGTAGCTTAGCGCACATTGTAGGAACATTATAAAATCATAGCATTGTAAAAAAAACACGAACTTTTGCATTGACCCAACATAGGGGATGTTTAGAAGAGTGAAATCATAGCAAGTCCGACTGAGACAAGGAAATTATAATGATAAACAAATATTAAAATGTAACAGCAAAAGTAGATAGAGCGCACTATGATTGGCTGTTGTATCTTAAAAAGTGCTGGTCTGGCGAGACATTTCATCTGTCCAGGATTCTCGATCGCTTCCCAGGGAAACGTGGTACACTTCACTTCTAGCGGAGAATTCGTAGCTTTGGCGCCTCATGTAGTCTTGGTGAACTGAAGAAGCCGAACTGGCTTCGTAGTTGGCAAAAAGATCCATTTAAGCATTAGAGAATCACGTGAAATTACGAAATTTATTTGGTCGTTTACTAACAAACTCCGACCCATCAGGATGAATGGCTGCAGGACGTGGTTCCTGAGACTCTAACCTTCATCATCATATTGATGGTTTCAAAAACTCAGTTCCACCCCTGGGGATCTCTCCTTGTCAGAAAATGTCACTGAATAACTTCCATAATTTTTTTCTGTGGAGTTCTGATTCAGCCTATATATTATCACAGGCCTATATTACCAAAATGAAAGTATGCATACCAGTATACAAGGGAAAAATATATTGTATTGTGTTTTGTATGTCTATTTTCTAACTGTATACACTCTGTTTTTCCCTTATGTATGGCTATGCACATTTTATTTCTGGTAATGTGTGACAAATACTGTATCCTTTTTTTTACCTTACGTCAGCTACGGTAATGGTAGTGCATGTGGATGAATAAAGTGCCATCCAGAGAGTTAATTTTGTATACGTGCCTCATCTTTGTGACTGAAGACTACAGCGACTTTTATTCTTCGATTAAAATGTAGGAGTAGGGGTTTCGTTGTTTATTTCCGTCGTTGGCTCACGAGTCGTCGTCTTATTATTCTCCACATTCACAGTACGGCGTGTCTGTTCTTGCGAGTCGGTGCAGATGTTGTTTTGTAGCTTCTCCGGTCAAGCATGCCATCGTTTCATGCAGCTGTTTGCAAATTAATTGGTACAAGATGATTAATATTTAATTGTACACGTTTATTACTATTTGTGTAATACAGTTAGTAGCTTACTAGCTATTAACAACTGAAGTGTCCTCCTTCTGTTTTAACGAGCTCCTAAACAAATTGTCACGGAAATTCGACCACGTTAGAGCAATTGTTTCGTCATTTGTCGACATAAAACCACACTTTTTCCACAGTTACTAACGCACATACCTTTGTTGAACAGTCCATTTTCCCAAGAAGAGTTTTCGCAATACTCCACATATTTTCGATGGGATTTAAGTGTGGTGAATTACCAGTCACTGAAGCACATTAATGTTATTTACTTCTATTAATGTCTCGAGTACTTTTGAAATGTGACACTGGGCCAGATTATGTTGAAATGTTCCTCCACCATCTGTAAAGGCCTGTAGGAATGGCGCAAACCTGCGCCTCACGATTTCATTGTGTTTGGTTAAATTAATCGTGCCATTGATTGCAACTAGCGCCCCTAGCTCATTTCCAGTGAAGAAACCCAAAAACATTTTTTTAGCGTATTTTTCAGTTTGCTGAAGATGCTCAGTTCCCACTGCCTCATGGGTGCTTCGTATGACAATCTCTATAACCCTGAGCAATAAAATGTGTCACATCATTGAAAATTACACGTTTCCAATCGCTGGAGGTCCAAGATTTATATATTTTAGCCCATACCAACCATCTTTTCGTTATGGAAGGCGTTAACAGCTGTTTCTTTATTGGCCTTCGTGCCTTCCACCCACAATCAAGAAACCTACGCCGTTGAAGAATAAATTTCAACCCCAGTAGCCAATAATCTCTATGAAGGTCCTTAATTGTGTCGTAAGGATGAATTCTACTGTTTCTAAACAGAGTTTTGTCAGTTCTAGATTTGATTTTTCGTTTTAGTCCACATCTGCCTCTTCTCTTTGGAGACAATGAGGCCGGCCGGTGTGGCCTTGCGGTTCTAGGCGCTTCAGTCTGGAACCGCGTGACCGCTACGGTCGCAGGTTCGAATCCTGCCTCGGGCATGGATGTGTGTGATGTCCTTAGGTTCGTTAGGTTTAAGTAGTTCTAAGTTCTAGGGGACTGATGACCACAGATGTTAAGTCCCATAGTGCTCAGAACCATTTGAACAATTTTTTTTGAGACAATGAGGCGGTATCACTATATGTCCTAAGAAGTCATGAAATGCTAGATTTTTCCCATACCAACAACAGAGACAATGCCTCTTATAGTGCTAGATGTGTGTTCATGAAGAGTAACAATATTTGCCCGATTGTTAGGTAAAATTTCCATTTTAACTCAAACACAGAGTTTTCCCGCCAAGAAATAACACACGCTGTTGTTACCCATACGGGCACTCAAGTGAATGGGACGGGACGTACAATTGTTGTTCATAGAATGGACAACAATAGCTCACGAAGAGACCAACAGCTTTGTGGATAACAGTGGTTTCAGCTAACCAACTTCAGTTTCTAATAAAGTATGAGATTGTCCCAATTAATTCAGTCCGAAAACAAAGGAAGTAGGTTACAGTACACTTGTTCGCCCACTGCTTGAATACTGCTCACTGGTGTGGGATCTATACCAGTTAGGGTTAATAGAAGAGACAGAGAAGATCCAACGGAGAGCAGCGCGCTTCGTTACAGGATCATTTAGTAATCGCGAAAGCGTTATGGAGATGACAGATAAACTCCAGTGGAAGACTCTGCAGGAGAGGCGCTCAGTAGATCGGTACGGGCTTTTGTTGAAGTTTCGAGAACGTACCTTCACCGAGGTGTGAAGCAGTATATTGCTCCCTCCTACGTATATCTCGCGAAGTGACCATGAGGATAAAATCAGAGAGATTAGAGCCCACACAGAGACATACCGACAATCTTTCTTTCCACGAACAATACGAGACTGGAATAGAAGGGAGAACCGATAGAGGTACTCAAGGTACCCTCCACCACACACCGTCAGGTGGATTGCGGAGTATGGATGTAGATGTAGAATTTGCACACTACTGTAGAATGAACATGGGATGGCTAATTCGGACTGCGATGCTGGAACGCAAGAGGTGTAGCTGAGTATTGGACCACAGCCTAGAAGTGCTACGAGGTTTGAATTCCTTGCCACACGGCGCCCTGAATGATTCCTCCAGAGTAGTGATGAAGTGTGAGTGTTGGACGTTGTCACACTCCTGGCTGCCCACCACGAGCCAGCCGACTGCTGGCCTGTCCGCCACTTCTGTACCAAAAAAATGTTAAAATGTGTGTGAAATCTTATGGGACTTAACTGCTAAGGTCATCAGTCCCAAAGCTTACACACTACTTAACCTAAATTATCCTAAGGACAAACACACACACACCCATGCCCGAAGGAGGACTCGAAACTCCACCGGGACCAGCCTGACAGTCCATGACTGCAGCGCAGTAGACCGCTCGGCTAATCCCGCGCGGCACTTCTGTACCCCTCAAACCTGACTTGTCGCTTAACAAAGCCATCGTAGTGATTTGGATGGCAGCCACATGCAGTGTGTGATTACACAGATGTACGCGCCCGTCTTTTTCGAACTGCCGCGTAAGACGGATCGCGGGTGACGCAATCCCGGAACAGAGGTGTCCTTTCTCGGGCGTGTTTGGCCACGGCCTAAATACGCGCCCAGGCAGACCAAACACAGCTATTTACGCACTGCTCTGTTTGGGATCCCGCAGCCAGTCCTCCATTCGCCTTCGCGGTTCGCCAACGCTACGTCTGCAACAAGTGAAACAACGCTCCTCTCATACGGACATCGGAGCTTCAGCACCATGGCTCGAAATCACACACGCGATCGCACCCACAATGCGCGTGCATCTTGGCGATGTATGGTATGGGATACAAACTGCGCGACGTACAGCTCCGTGGATGTGATGCGAAACGTTTATTAGCGGACCTGGAGCAATTCTCTGCACAGCTAAACATGTAAAAGAACTTCAAATAAGGGCCGCTAGCCTACAACGTGCTGGCATGAAGAAAGTTTCCAATCGATTTCTCGTACACAAATAGCAGTTTACCGGCGTTGCCTGGTGAAACGTTGTTGTGGTGCCTCGTGTAAGGAGGAGAAATGCGTACCATCACGTTTCCGACTTTCATAAAGGTTGGATTGTAGCCCATCGCGATTGCGGTTTATCGTATTGCGACATTGCTGTTCGCGTTGGTCGAGATCCAATGAGTGTTAGCAGAATATGGAATCGGTGGGTTCAGGAGGGTAATACGGAACGCCGTGCTGGATCCCAACGGTCTCGTATCACTAGCAGTCGAGATGACAGGCATCTTATTCGCATGGCTGTAACCGATCGTGCAGCCACGTCTCGTTCCCTGGGTCAACAGATGGGAACGTTTGCAAGACAACAACCGTCTGCACGAACAGTTCGACGACGTTTGCAGCAGCGTGGACAATCAGCTCGGAGACCATGGCTGCGGTTACCCTTGAAGCTGCATCACAGACAGGAGCGCCTGCAGTGGTGTACTCAACGACGAACTTGTATGCACGAATGGCAAAACGTCTTTTTCGCATGAATCCAGGGTCTGTTTACAGCATCACGATGGTCGCATCCATGTTTGGCGACATCGCGGTGAACGCACATTGGATGCGTGAACTCGTCATTGCCATACTGGCTTTATCACCCGGCGTGATGGTATGGGGTGCTATTGATTACACGTCTCGGTCACCTCTTGTTCGCATTGACGGCACTTTGAACAGTGGACGTTACATTTCAGATGTGTTACGACCTGTGCCTCTACCCTTCATTCGATCCCTGCGAAACCCTACATTTCAGCAGGATAATGCACGACCGCATGTTGCAGGTCCTGTACGGGCCTTTCTGGATACAGAAAATGTTCGAATGCTGCCCTGGCCAGCACATTCTCCAGATCTCTCACCAATTGAAAACGTCTGGTCATTGGCGGACGAGCAACTGGCTCGTCACAATACACCAGTCACAACTCTTGATGAACCGTGTTATCGTGTTGAAGGTGCATGGGCAGCCGTACCTGCACACGTCATCCAATCTCTGTTTGACTCAATGCCCAGGCGTATGAAGGCCGTTATTACGGCCAGAGGCTGTTGTTCTGAGTACTGATTTCGCAGGATCTATGCACCGAAATTGTGTGAAAATGTAATGACATGTCAGTTCCAGTATAATATATTTGTCCAATGAATACCCGTTTATGATGTGCATTTCTTCTTGGTGTAGCAATTTTAATGGCCAGTAGTGTACAAAAAGACGCACGACTGCACTGAGCTGATAGAAGCTTGTTCTACATTACTGAGTAACAGTTACAAGGAGAGGCTGAGACTTGTCCGAGGTCTCACAAAACCAAAACGGAAGTGCTCGCTTGACTACGGAACCATTTTTCATAGTGTATTAGCGCGCAACATTCCACGTTTCCACAGTTCTGTCACAATTTTCAGCATCGGACTATCAACTCATGCCGCAGTGGTCATGACACTGAACTCATATACGAACAGACGTGGTTCAAATCGCCGTCAGGCCATCCTAATTTAGGTTTTCGGTGCTTCCCCCAAATAGCTTAGGGCAAATGTAAGTTGGTTCTCTGAAAGAAGACACTGCCGGTTTCCTTCCCTCTTACTTTCCGCAAGCTAATCTTGGGATCCGTCTTTAATAAATTCCACACCAAGGGGGTGACAAATAAAAACTTCTTTCATTCTTTGCCGATCAACTCAAGGCAGCGGACGAGAAATTTACTGCAAAGGTTTTCTTACACACCCTTAGAAATCGTTGTGACGAAGACTGTCGCCGAAGATAACGCGAGAGAAAATTTGTCTACACATCAAATATACTGACCAACCGAAACATTTTGAACACTGTCCATTGCTAGATGGAATAGTAGACGGGCACCTGACGATCTTCAACTGTGTCCTTGAGGTGTGGGAAGCTTTTTCCAGATATCGTAACTCAGTTACAGTTTAGTACTGACGTGTTCTCGATCTTCGCCAGAATGGTAAAATTGTGTAACGTCTGCGCATCTTCAATGAAACGACACACGGCTATGTTTTGAACAGTGGAAGGGACAACTGCTGACATGTATCAACTCAAACTTAACCTACTTCGATGACAACCACCACTAACTGAGGATACACTTGTTACCCAAGATATTACCATCACCTCCATAATAGCGTGCTGGTCCACATTTGGAAAGCAATGCAGAAGCAGTGCTGCTCGACGTATATTCGATAAGTCATCGGCGCGTTTCTGCACGTATGCGAGACGAGATATCTACGCAAAGGTCTCGTTATCTCTATGTATGAGAGGCAAAGTCCTTACTGACTGGCTGACTGGTCATCGCCCAGACCAAACCGCCAAGGATAGAACCTTGTAGTTTGGACAGTGTGTGGATCTCATATTGTAGGCGTCGTTGAAAAAGGGACTGTCCGAAATTATAGTCCTAAGGGGGTAAAATATGGGATGAAAGGCTTGTTCGAAGTATGTCGCTATTAAGGGAATTTTGGAGCTAGAACTATGAAAACTTGTATTTGGTTTCTCAGTCAGAAAATAAATTACGGGTTTCGGAATTTTTGTAAATTCAACTAATAAGGGGGTAAAATAGTGGCTGAAATTTTTTTTGGAAAGAAATAATTATTAACTAATTACTAAGTTACTTTTAAGGTTACATCTATGATAATTGGTGTTTGACTTTCCGGATGTAAATAAAAAAACGTAAGTGTTTCAATGTTTTTGGAAATTCAATACCTAAAGGAGTGCAGTAGGGAGTGAAAATTTTAAAGAAAATACATCTTAAAGTTAGAGAAATTTTAAAGCTAAAATTATGAAAACTGCTATTTCACTTCTTGATTACACATAAAGAAACATTTGTTAAGGGATGAAAGTTGCTATGAAAATATCTCCACAAGAATGCAAAAGGCATGATTAGGAAAAACTTTTCAAGTCCAGCTAACAGAATCGTTTTGTAGTCGCAAGTAAGTTCGGAAAAGGCCTTGTTTATATGACCTAAATTAGCATGAATAGCTTGAAGTCTGAGCGAGCGAAGCAGCGGGCACTAAGCCGGTTCCCGTGGTTTGTGGGCAACGAGTGAGCCTTCCAGGTGTGTAGCATCGGTTCCACGTTAGGCGATTTCGGTGGCCAACGCATCAACCGAGTTCATTATCCTGCTCTGAAAATCATTGTAGCGCGATTCTGACCTTGTGACACGGAGAGTTATCCAATTGGAAAATGCCGTCGCCGTCATGGGGCACGAAGGGGCGCAGGTGGTCCGCAGTGACGTCCATGTAGTCCTTAGCTGTCACAGTGCTTTCGGTTACTACCACAAGTCCCACAGAAGGTCAGGTGAATGTCCACCACAGCGTAATACAGCGTGAATCCAATCTGTCTGCGTCCGTGGCGCGGCGCATGTTCCCAGTCGTTCGCCCTAATGTTGGCGTATTCGCACACACCTGTCAACCTGATGTAACACGAAACGCGATTCATCGGAGAAGGTAGCAATTTTCAGTTGATTCACGGTCCAGTCTCGACGATCCCGTGTCTAGCGCAATTGCAATTGAGAATCTCGTTTGGTGAATGGGGTAATAAGCAGGGGTCATCCACTGCGAGGTCCCATGTTCGATTATCTGCGTTCAACGGTGCGCTCCGAAACACTTGTGCCCGCACTAGTATCGCATTCTGTCGTCGAATGCACCTCACATCGCGGGCTATAGCGCTCTGAAAAGCGAGCAAGCATCCGAACCTCCGTGTTCTCTGATGAGGTGTGGACGTCCAATACTTCTCGCCCAGTAGTGGTTTCACCGCCCTTTTGCTAACACGCTAACGGCAGTAGCGTGCGAGCAACCGACCAGCTACACAGTTTCCGGGATGCCGGATCGTAACAGTCTGCCCTTCGTCAAAGTAGCATATCTCAGTGGATTTTCCCACTTGTGGGTCGTATCATGGCTAGAGTGACCTGTCATTGTTCTCTGTCCAGTTTGTGTACACTAATCAGCCACAACATTATGACCACCGACCTACTACAGATATAAATCCTTCGAGAGGATGATAGCAGCGTCGCCTGGCGAGGAATGACTGCTAGTAAGACACGCTCACGGTGCGTCTTGCATCAGTGAGCGTGCTGTGCGTGTGTGAAACGAGGAAGGCGCGCGATCTATCTAAGTTTGACCGAGGGCAGAATACGATGGCCCGGAGGCTCGGCACGAGCATTTCGGAAGTTGCACGACTTGTCGGGTGTTCGAGGACTTGTGTGTTGAATGTCTTCAACACGTCGCGAAAGCACGTCCAGACGTCGTGGGGTCAGGCGGCCACTCCTCATTACAGATGTCGGACGTTGTAGGCTATGCAGACTGGTGAAACAGGACAGGCGGCGAGCTCTGGCGGAACTAAGATCAGACCTTAATGCTGGGCAGAATGCAAGTATGTCTGAACACACGGTGCACCGAACACTCATAACGATGGGCCTCGGCAGTCGTCGATCGGTGCACCACAACATGGGCAACCACGACTGAAATAGACACCTGATCATCGTCATTCCACGTTGACGCCGTGAAAGAGCGTTGTATGGTCTGATGAATCCCGATATCTTCTTCATCATGCTGATGGGAGGCCGCGAATCCGCCGTCTTCCCCGGAAACAGCTCCTTGATACCTGTACGGAGACAGCCGGCCGGGGTGGCCGAGCCGTTCTAGGCGCTACAGTCTGGGACCGCGCGACCGCAACGGCCTCAGGTTCGAATAATGACTCGGGCATGGATGTGTGTGATGTCCTTAGGTTAGTTAGGTTTAAGTAGTTGTAAGTTCTAGGGGACTGATGACCTCAGAAGTTAAGTCCCATAGTGCTCAGAGCCGTTTGAACCATTTGTACACAGACAAGTTGGAGGCGGCTCCATTATGTTCTGGGCAACATTCGCGTGCGCGTCCATGCGTCCAGTGGAGCTCGTGCAAGGGACCCTGACGGCCAAGGAGTATCGTACATTGATTGCAAACCAAGTACACCTCTTCCCGACGGCAGTGAGATTTTTCAACAAGATAATGGGCCATATCACAAGGTCAGGAATGTGATGCAGTGGCTCGAGGAACACAGTGGAGAGTTCCAATTGACATGTTTGCCCCCCATATCGCCAGATCTGAACCCGACCGAACACATCTGAGATGTGATTGAATGTAGCGTCAGAGCTCGTTGCCCCCCTCTCCGGAATTTACGCGAATTTGGTTGACTTGTGTGTGCAGATGTGGGGCGAACTTGCTGCAGCGACCTACCAAGGTCTCGTTGCTTCCATGTTACGACGCCGCTGTTATCAGTGCCAAAGTTGGAGATACCGACTATTAGGTAGGTGATCACCATGTTCTGGCTGTCAGGGTGCTTTGCTTACGGTATCACTTTTGTGTGACCTCTGTACGCAGTCATCCTTCTTCGAGACACGAGTGATCCCGATACACAGCAACCACTGCTCAGTGGTCTGTGTGCAAGGAGGTCGACAGACTTTTGAGGTCCACACTGTGTTTCTTAACACTGCTAAAGTATAATCAGGTGACTGACTTTCTGCCATCAAACTGCCTTGGAAGTTTGGCAGCGACCCCTCCCGCGATGTTTCCCGGGGAGCTCGGCAGAGCGGCCGCCCCGCCGCAGCGCGCGCGGCTTTCCACGCAGTTTCCTCGCTTTTCCCGCTTTTTATGGCTTGCGCGGTCATAACGCGGCGCCGCTGACGCCCCAGCGCCGCCCGTCTGCCCGAATTAAGATGTATGGCCGCATCACAGAGAAACACACATTTCTCGCCGAGCTAAATCATGCGCCACACTCTCTGAGGGCTTTCGCGCCCTTTCCCCCGTCCACCTGTGGAAGCCTGCGTATTCACAGGCGACGCAGCCCGCTACACACACCAGCCCCACCTGCTGGCGGCTGTTCTCACCTACCTTACTCGGGTTATCCATTTAAGGCCAGATTCTAATTAAAACGAGCAAAAATTAGGCGAAGTTTGCAAATTATTTTTCAGACAATAAAAAGAAATTCAAAGGATCTGTTTGGGGATTATAACTGACTACACATTGAAAATTTTGGAAATTTTTGGTAAGGTCTTATGGGACCAAACTGTTGAGGTCATCGGTCGCTAAGCCGACACACTACTTAATCTAACATAAACTAACTCATGCTAAGGACAACACACCCACCCATGCCCGAGGGAGGAATCGAACCACCGACGGGGGTAGCCGCACGGACCGTGACAAAGTCCCTTAGACCACGCGGCTACCCCGCGCGGCTCTATACATGAGATTTTTTAAAAAACATTAATAATAATGAACAAAATGGCACTCGTAGTTATGGTTTGATCAGGACCTTGCGAGTCTGCAGAACGCAGACTGCATGGAGATAGCCTCCCATGAGTTATCTTAAATTAAAACTCGATAAGTCAGTCGATACTACATTAAATTTACGGAAGCTTATACCTAACCACAGTGAAATAACCTTAAACATAACGGTATGGATCTTCGAGTTTTGAGTTCGCTTTTTGGGGATTTGTTTGACTCTTAATGGCTTTACAAAAATTGTTAATATTAACAAATTTCATAAAAACACATCAAAAAATGTTTAGCATCACCCCGGTTCCCAAAACTCCTGAAGACAGACGTTGACTGTGGATATTGTACCACAGACACAGTCCCTTTGACTGTTCAGAGATGTCACTAATCCCGCCCAAAGGTGTAAACAACCATGCATGAGCAGCGCCAATTAGACGGAGGGGGTCCTACAGCCGATCAGTACCATTCATTCCACCAGGAAGGAGGTACACTGCTCGTGTTGTCTGTAGTTCAGCCATGCCTAGGCGCTCAATACTGCGGTTCCATCACGTCCGCATTGTTACTTTGTGCCAGGAACGGCTCTCAATGAAAAGGGAAGTGTCCAGGCGTCTCCGAGTGAACCAAAGTGATGTTGTTCGGACATTGAGGAGATACAGAAAACAGGAACTGTCGATGGCATGCCTCGCTCAGGCCTCCCAAAGGCTACTACTGCAGTAGATGACCGCTATCTATGGATTATGGCTCGGAGGAACCCTGACAACAGCGGCACGACGTGGAATAATGCTTTTCTTGCAGCGACAGGACGTCGTGTTACGACTCAAACTGTGCGCAATAGGCTGCATGATGCGCAACTTCACTCCCGACGTCCACGGCGAGGTCCATCTTCGCAACCACGACTCCATGCAGCGCGATACAGATGGGCCCAACAACATGCCGAATGGACCGCTCGGGATTGGCATCATGTTCCCTTCACCGATTAGTTTCGCTTATGCCTTCAAGCAGACAATCGTAGGAGACGTGTTCGGAGGCAACCCGTCAGGCTCAACGCCTCAGACACATTGTCCAGCGAGTGCAGCATGGTGGAGTTTCCCTGCTGTTTTGGGGTGGCATTATGTGGTGTCATGGAAGGCGCCGTAATGGCTGTACGATACGTGACTGCCATCTTCCGACAGATAGTGTGACGATATCTACAGCATATTGGCTAGGCATTCGTCTTCGTGGACGAGAATTCGCGCCCCCATCGTCCACATCTTATGAATGGCTTCCTTCAGCATAAAGACATCGCTCGACTAGAGTGGCCACCATGTTCTCCATACATGAACCTTATCGGACACGCCTGGGATATAGTGAGATCGACGCCGTGATTCACAAACCACTCTGAGGGACCTAATCCGAGTGGCCGTTGAGGAGTTGGACAATCTGGACCAACAGTGCCTTGATGAACTTGTGGATAGTATGCCACGACGAATACAGGCATTCATCAATGCAAGAGGACGTGATACTGGGTATTAGGGGTACCGGTGTGTGCTGGAACCTGGACCACCAGCTTTGAAGGTCTCGCTGTATGGTGGTACAACATTCAATGTGTGGTTTTCATGAGCAATACAAAGGGCTAAAATGATGTTCATGTTGATCTCTCTTCCAGTTTTTTGTACAGGTTCCGGGACTCTCGGAATCGAGGTGATGCAAAACTTTTTTTGATGTGTATATTATACTAATAAGCTCCCAGGAAAAGTATTTACTTTTAGTGGGTCAAAGGTAGAAGTTAACAGGTTGAACCGTTTTTATTTTACGCTGCAGGTAGTTTTGAAAAATCGTTTCTCGAGAAAAACGTGTTTAAAGTTTTAGGGAGAACTCTTATAAGTATTATTAATTCAGTTTGCATAAAAACTACATGTTGTTACATATTTTTGATGTCGCTGAACACAAATGTTAAGCTCGATTTTCGGAATTCAAAATCCCTATTCAAATATTGCAGACCAAAAATTATGTTTAGACCAATTTTGACCAACATTCTACCAGAAAAAATTGTTTTAATTACTTACGTTTAATGTCGAATGAAATTTCAGGACCATATGAAGGGTTTATTTCAATATTGGTACAAGTCCATTTTTGTTCATTCTGAGATACAGAGTCCTGAAGTTAAATGAGCGCTGAAAAATATGCAGTTGAATATTTCTGGTATCTCAACTGCAGATTTTTCAGCGCTCATTTAACTTTAGGACTCTGTGTCTTAGAATGAACAAAAATGGACTTGTACCACTATTGGAATAAGCCCTTCATATATAAACCACCCCACTAATTCTAATCGTTCCTGCAGAGCTTTCCCTCGTTCTTCTAGGGGAGAAAAGTCGATCTGGGTGAGCGGGACATGCTGCGTTCGGCAGCCTGCACGTGTTGTTCGTCGTCTTTCTCGGCCAGTATGTGTGGATGCGTTCAAATTTTGTGAACGTGCGTCGCGGCACGACGAGTTTTCCACCTGAGCCGGGTGTCTCCGGCTGAGAACGTCCCACGGCGGCCGTGACGCTGCTGTAGAAACTTTTGTAACGCACGAATTAAAAAATCTTTTCGTCTCGACATTCTAGACAGATATACCTTTCAAAACATCTAATAAAAATCAAATTTTTGCCCATTCTGAATGCGAACCTGGCCTTTACGGCCTTTGGCATTACACGACCCAAGATTTCAAACTTATATTTTCATTTTTTGAACTGTCACCCTCGAATTCTTCTGGTAAAATAATTTCACTGCCTTTAGAAATTGTTGAAAGGACGTCATATTGCACTTAAAGCTGTTCAACGTTTCATTTTTGTTACCGCCATTTCGGCACCTACGCCATAATCAAACACAAAACATTGGTGCCATGTTATGGCATTGATATAAATTATTCAGTGTCTGATCAAAAATGTACAGACACCCATCCGTAATGCAAAGTTCACTGTTAAGTGCCACGGGACCCAGGCTAGTCAGTAGGGATAACTGTATTTTCAGCAGAGAACCAGACACAGCAGAGTGAGACGGACAGGACTAGTCAGGGACCTTGAATGTGGACGAAACATTGGATGTCGCCTGAGAAGCGAGTCCATCAGTGACGTTCCGAGCCTTCCAAAGTTTTCCCCATCGACTGTTGGTGATGTGACCGTGAAGTGGAAACTTGAAGGAATAACCATGTACCAGGCAGACCTCATGTTTTCACGGACAGGGACAGCCGAGCACTGCGGATGGTGCTTGTAAAACATCGCATAAAAGGAGTGGAAGGCATCACTTGAAATCAGTGAAAGCGATCTCTTGTAAGCACCAAAGCTTACCAGTAGCGCAGCTAGCACTGTGTGTGTGCACGGAAAAGAACCGAATACAACGGTCCAGGAACTCCCCGTAAGGCACATATTTCTGCAGTCAATGCTAAGCGACGCTTGAGGAGCTGTAAACACGACGCCACTGCACAGTGGATGGCAGGGAATGAGTGATTTAGAATGAGGAATCACGCTATATCCAATGACAATCCTATGGAACACACACAAACACACACACACACACACACACACACACACACACACACACACACACGCCATGCATACTTTGGATACCACGTGACTTCTTGCTGGGCGTTCTTCGGTACTCTACTGGTGGTGCTTGGGTCCCAATAATCAGCACGTTGTAAGTAATATTAGCACAGGGAGAATCGCCGGTAAACTCGCGGCTTTGTTTCTCGCCAGATGGCGAGCTCAGGGGCACACACTTCCGGCTGCGGCCGCGGACCGCACAGTGGCTGGTGCCGTCCACGGCCGCGTCGCCAGCGCCAGAGTAAACACGACAGCCGTCAGCGTAAACGCGCGCCCCCGTTGTTGACGCGCGCTCGGCGCCCGTGTAATTAAACAGCGGCGCGCTGCGCGTACACACCGCGATCGCCCGTGCTGCAGCAGCTTCGCCGTCGGCGCTGATGATGCTAATTTTACGCCCTGCCACCGACCGCAGCGGCGAACGGAGAGACGTGGACTCGCGCTTCCAAGTTCATTGGTCACAAATCACTCACATTGCTGACCTGTATTTCCGATCGTATCTTACAGGGAATGTAATCGACATCGCGGCGAAGCTTCCTTCGCGTAGAATGTGTGGTCTGCAGATTTTTTTTATTGAATTTTTATGTTGTCCTCCAATTGCAACTCCTAAGCCTTTCATGCTAATTAAGACCATATAAGCATGGTCTTTTCCAAATATACTTCTGACTAAAAAGCCATTCAGGTAGCTGCAGTCCAAAATTTTTGTTAGTCTTGCCTTTTGCGTTCTTGTGAAGATACTTCAGTAGGAACTTTCATCCCTTAACAAATATTTCTTTACATCTAACCGAGTAGTGAAATAAAACTTTTCATAAATTTAGCTATAAAATTTCTTTAATGTAACGACGTATTTTCTTAAAAATTTCATCCCTTATTGCACTCCCTTAGGCGATGCATTTCCAGAGAGACTGAAACAAGGTATTTTTTTTTAAATTTATAACCGAGAAGTCAAATACTAGTGTTCATAGAAGTAGCTTTAAAAAACCTTTAGTAATTCTTTAATAATGATATATTTTCAGAAATAACTTTCGCTCGCTATCTCACGCCCACAGGATTAAATTTCCAAAGATGCTGAAAAACGTATTTCCTTCTTTCGGACCGAGAAAACCAATTTTCCTAGGTTCAGCTTCAAAATTGCCTTGATAGTAAAAAAAAAAAAATCCCAATTTCATCCCCTTATGGTTGCAATACCGAGAAATCTCTTCTTAATCGACGCCTACAGTATAAGATACACATCTCTAAAATTCAGGTTTCTATTCTTACTGCGATGGTGTCACATCATAAGATCCACACCTTCTCCAAATTTCAGGTTTCTATCCTTATCGTGATGGTGTCACATCAGAGCATGCGCAGTAAAAAAAGAAACAGTTGTGACGCTTCAGTGAGTTGGTCGTAGCGTGGCTGACCGTCATCTCAGCTCTTGACACTCGTTTCTATTTATAATGAAGAGAGCGCTACAAAACCTGTTTCGTCCGTTCTATTTGCATACCAGTACACGTCTGGAGATAAATGGCGTAATGTTCGTGAGATTTCTAGCTAGCATTCGAAGAGAAACGAAATAAATTTAGTGCCATATTCATAGGGTGCTGTAGCCCATTATCACATGATAGCTGTCTGCTGCACTTAAAGACACATAAGACATACATTGACAAGTATTTTTGGCTATATTATTTTATCTGGGTAGATTAGGTCCATCATGCCCTCTATTACATCTGACCAAACGTCTTTAAAGAATATTTAATACCACTGACAATGAAGTGCGTACTCAAAACGTTTCTGCATAATAATAATAATAATAATAATGATAATAATAACAATAATGCAATTTATGCATCAGAATGCCTTTAGTTAAATACAGATAAACAGTCACGTGGAACAGAAACAAAGGAAACGAAAATAATCAGGAGAATCTTCGGACCAAAATGTGCGATTGGAAATTGAAATTAAGAAGTAATAAAGAACTTTATGAAAAAATAGAGCGAATATCAGACACGATGAGGTAGTGTAGAGTTGCATTCTGTGGACACCTAAAAAGGTTGGATGAAAACAGGATGATAAAAAGAATTTTTAACTTCTTTGACAGAAACTCCAGAACATCAATGACGTGGATAAAGGAAAAAGCAGACGCGAGGGAAATCGAAATAACTGAAGAAGAAACAGGAGAAGGAGAAAGGTTCAGAGCAAAAGTAAAAGGGTTCAAGGCCTTCTAGGAGAAAACAAAGAAAAAGGCAGGTGTGATATGAACAGAAGGCAGAAGAGAAAACCATAGGGAAAGAATGACAAACTACTGGAAAGAAAGAAAGGAGAAAAGAAAGAGTACACAAGTTATTTCATGTGGTCCGTAGTAGGCCAAAACAACAAAAAAATGAGTATTTTTAATACAATAATGAGTGTTATTAACTTAGTAGTAAATGAATTTATCATAATAACAATCCTAATGGGAATAATGATGCACTAAAAGCAATAGATGACGTCAGTATTGAAAATAAAATCCAAATACGTTAACTGACCCAGGACTACGGGGAAGTGGGAATAACAGATGTAAGTAAGCAGAAGAAAAGAAAGGAAAAACGCAAGTCGATGGAGATGAGGAAAGTTTGGACGGTCTTGACAGTGTAGGAGAAATACTAGTCCACGGTTGGAGTAAAGTATAGCAGCTTTGATATGCCGAGAGGGAACCTACATAGGGTGAAACAAGAACAGCTATAATGTTCTCATGATGTGTCTTAATAATGGATAACATGGATGTTACTGGACTGTTTATGACAGAAATGGAGAAGAATATGGGAAAAGGTTTAGAGCAATGCACAGGTACAGCGAAGACGCTGAGCTTAGCAGATCTCGTATTAGAGCTATTAAATGATGATAGATGTTCAATATGTCAGTGAAAGTACAGACAATTCTGGTGACAGGGCGTAGAAATATTTCGTAGTATATGAAAGATTAATGTGATCAGCAAACCGAATTTTGCATACATACACTTTCTGAACAACAGCATCTGGACAGCTGTTAGTGGATGTTAATGTAGGCCATGTTCAAAAATGGTTCAAATGGCTCTGAGCACTATGGGACTTAACATCTGAGGTCATCAGTCCCCTAGAACTTAGAACTACTTAAACCTAACTAACCTAAGGACATCACACACATCCATGCCCGAGGCAGGATTCGTACCTGCGACCGTAGCGGTCGCGCAGTTCCGGACTGAAGCGCCTAGAACCACTCGGCTACAGCGGCCGGTGTAGGCTATGTTCACCCTTCACGTGTATGAGAGCTTGATCTCTGTAGGGGACACTTCCAATAAGGTATGTGAATGCCTGTCGACGAATGGCAGCCCATTCTTCCTGAAGAACCGAAACCAGAAAAGATGGTGATGTTGGACGCTAGGATCTGGAGCGAAGATGACGTTTCACCAAACCCCAGAGGTGTTCCATTGGGGTCAGGATGGGACTCTGGTCACTCCAGTCTATTTCAGGAATGTTTTGTCCACAAACCATTGCCTCACGGATGCTGCTTCACGTCAGGGTATATTGTGATGATGGTACAAACAGTCATCATCTCCGAACTCTTCCTCTTTTGTACGCCGTACCCAACGCTGCGCGTATTCTTTTGTATTTAGCGTTTTCCTAAGCGCAAGAAGGGGACCACACTCTAATAACAAAAAACACTCATGTACCGTAGCAGCAGCTCCTCCGCACTTCGCCAAGCATTAGACACATCCAGACCATGCTGTCGGAGTGCCACAGAGTACAGTGTGATTCATGACTAGAAATAACTCGTTCCCAGCCATCCAGTGTCCAGTGACGGGGCTCTTTACAGCACCCCAAGCGTCGTTCAGCATTGACTGCAGAAATGGGTGGACTATGACGAGCTGGCTGACCATTGTACACCATTCTTCCCATCTCACTGGGCAGAGTCAAATGGTTCAAATGGCTCTGAGCACTATGGGACTCAACTGCTGAGGTCATTAGTCCCCTAGAACTTAGAACTACTTAAACCTAACTAACCTAAGGACATCACAAACATCCATGCCCGAGGCAGGATTCGAACCTGCGACCGTAGCGGTCTTGCGGTTCCAGACTGCAGCGCCTTTAACCGCACGGCCACTTCGGCCGGCTGGGCAGAGTCGTTGTGTTAGTTAGACTGCTGGTAAGTCTTTGACACTCTCGAGTAACTCCTTTCACTGATTTCATGCGATTTTTGACGTCCATCACCCGCAATGCTAGGTGCTCCCTGCCCGTCATTTCATGCAGACTACCTGGTCTCGGTTCAGCTGTGGTCGTTCCTTCGCGTTTCTACTTCTCAGTCACATCACCAACAGACGACACGGACTACTCCTGTAGGGTCCAAATGTCGTTGATGTATCTGTTACGCAGGTGACATCTAATGACTAGTCGACGATTGAAGTTACTGACCCCTCCTGACCACCCATTCTACTGTTACTGTTCTCTACTGACAGCAAAGTACGCCCCGCCTCCTTTCACACTGAGCGGTCCGCCTGTCGTGACATCTGGTGGGTAATCTCGAATTACACAGGGGTGTCCGTATACTTCTGATTAGATAGGGTATTTTGTAGATGCACTGATGGCTAGTATGAGTTGATTTAATTTCTTACTATTTTTACCATGTTGAACTAGATCACCGCAGTAGAGGTTCGGCGTGGCTAATGAGTTGAAGAGTTAGAATTTTATTCATATAAATATGTAATTTATCATTATTTTCGTGTTCTACATCTACATCCACACCCATACTCCGCAAGTCACCTGACGGTGTGTATCGGAGGGTACCTTGAGTACCTCTATCGGCTCTTCAGAATTGGTTCAAACGGCTCTGAGCACTATGGGACTTAACATCTGACGTCATCAGTCCTTTTGGCCAACTACTTAAAGCTAACTAACCTAACCACATCACACACATCCATGCCCGAGGCAGGATTCGAACCTGCAACCTTAGCTGTCGCGCGGTTCCAGATTGAAGCGCGTAGAACCGCTCGGCCACACCGGCCGGCTATCGGTTCTCCCTTTTTTTCCAGTCTCGTATTGTTCGTGGAAAGAAAGATTATCGGTATGCCTCTGTGTGGGCTCTAATCTCTCTGATTTTATCCTCATGGTCTCTTCACGAGATATACGTAGGAGGAAGCAGTATACTGCTTGACTCTTCGGTGACGGTATGTTCCGGAAACTTCAACAAAAGCCCGTACCGAGCTACTGAGCGTCTCTCGTGCAGAGACGCAGTTGTCATCAGAGATGTCATTTCGGTTAAAACCAAGGAGAATTTTGTCTCTTTGACCACAAAGAATTCCCTGAACATGGGAACGTAAGTGCAATTATCACGTAAGTACAACTGGGTTGTTGTATTACTCCCTGTTGTGTGGTGTACGTTTTGCTTATTCAATATTACGGGCTTCTTTGCAGTTGCGAAGGTATTTTCACAGAAACAAGAGTAACTGTGGTAACAAACCGAAAAAATCTTGCCGGCCGGGGGGGCCGAGCGGTTCTAGGCGCTACAGTCTGGAACTGTGCGACCGCTACGGTCGCAGGTTCGAATCCTGCCTCGGGCATGGATGTGTGTGATGTCCTTAGGTTAGTTAGGTTTAAGTAGTTCTAAGTTGTAGGAGACTGATGACCACAGATGTTAAGTCCCACAGTGCTCAGAGCCATTTGAACCATTTTTGAAGAAATCTTAATTACATTATTACGTTGTCGCGAGTCCGTTGGAGTCCGTGGTCCCTTATGTCAAAATACTCAGAAAGTATCCCTGAACAACCCCAGAAGTAATGCTCAGTATTCAAAGCAAAAAGGTCTAGTGAATATGGAGTCTAAAACACATACCTTAAGAGCAATGTGCACTCTTCATCTTCGATACCGAGAAACAAATGTCTTATACTACAAAGTCCTCGCATTGGGTCACAACAAGAAAAAAAAAAAGACCAGTAAACATGGGCTTAAATTGCTTACCTCATGCCCGCATCTCGCGGTCGTGCGGTAGCGTTCTCGCTTCCCACGCCCGGGTTCCCGGGTTCGATTCCCGGCGGGGTCAGGGATTTTCTCTGCCTCGTGATGGCTGGGTGTTATGTGCTGTCCTTAGGTTAGTTAGGTTTAAGTAGTTCTAAGTTCTAGGGGCTTATGACCACAGCAGTTGAGTCTCATAGTGCTCACAGCCATTTGAACCATTTGAATTTTGCTTACCTCAAGAGCTACGAACACTTGTTCAATAGCAGAGATGTGCTTCGCTGTAGCTAAGATGAACAAGTGCTTTTAGCCCATAAGGTATGCATTTTAGAACCCACGTTCACTGGAAATTTTTTTCTTGTTTTGGTCCACAATTCCTCCTCTCAAAATATAGAAAGCAAAGAGCTTGCACTTTTGTATGGGCTCGTAGCTCTTAAGATATTCATTTTACAGTTCATGTTTACTAAACAGTCTTGTTTCGAATGATCATTCCTGTCATACACTTGAAAACTGACCATTCCTTCTGGGACACCCCCCTTATTCCACAGTCTTTCATCATACCGGTTGTTGTGCACCAGACGAATGTTCGCTGGTCTGTTGCACACATAAATTAATCACTGTGTAAAGCTGAGGCCTTTTCGCGATGTATCTCATACACACACACGCGGAGAGCCCTCAGTGGCTGTACAATCCTGACCCCACAAAACAAAAATACTTAGTTGGCTGACAAATATTTTCAATCACAGATCCATAATGAGGGATAAATTACAAATCCAACGATACTCTTCACAGTCTTACTGCATTAATACTTAATGAGTCAGACAATTAAAAGGCAACTTTATACAATACTATCAACTTTCCTCAGACTTCCGGACCCAATAGCGTGTTTGTCTAGGTGCGACGCCATCAGACGGTTTGGCGAATTAATTTTAAAATCAACCGAACAGTTAATTTCAGAAAGCCAGTAGTAAATCGGTAAAGAACGTAGCCATTACGTCAGATCAGTTCCCAGACAAATTAAAATCTTCGATTGATACAGGGGGATTTCTTTTGGCCAGGACTACCCTCTTTGCCTGCACTGGTCCTCCTAGCTTCGTCTGTCATGGGGTATTTTGCTTCCAATGTAGCAGAATTTCTTCATTGTCACCAAGTTGGTGATTAATCTCATTTCTGCTACTCTTAAATACTTTTTTCCTTCCTTCGATTTACTCTTAACCCATGCCCTGCCATCATTAGACCGTTCATTCCATTTAAAAGGTCATGTAATTCTTCTTCACTTTTACTGAGGACAGCAATGCCATCAGCAAATATTTTCATCTTGAAAGTTGAGCCCAGTACTGGTTCAAATGGCACTGCGCGTTATGGGACTTAACATTTGAGGTCATCAGTCCCCTAGACTTAGAACTACTTAAACCTAACTAACCTATGGACATCACACAGATCCATGCCCGAGGCAAGACTCGAACCTGCGATCGTAGCAGTCGCGCGGTTCCGGATTGAAGCGCCTAGCCCACTACTGAAACTTTCTTTACATACTTCATTGCTTCTTTGACGAATAGTTGAACAGAACGGGCGAAAGACCACATGTAAAAGTCTTGGACCCTTTTTATTTCGAGCACTTCGCTCTTTGTCTTCCATTCTTATTGTTCCGTCTTGGTTCTTGTACATACTTCATATTACCCTCTACATCTGATCTATAAAATGTGCACAAGGTTATTTACATTCACCTTCTCTACTAATGCTCTGCTTTCATTTGCGACCACTACTAAAAGACGAAAAAAAGAAAAGCAGGTAGCTTTCAACTAGAACCCGCCAGCATGTGCGTGTCAGGGCAATAATTCTTCATTCCTCAGACACCTGTTTGTGTAGCGAATACTGTTCTATATAAATAATCTCACAATTTTTAGTATGATGGCGAAATTTCAGTCCTAGTTACTGTTTAGCTAACACTTCTTGTTACCCTTTTCGTTTGACTCTTTCGCACCTATCGATACTGAAAACAAAGTTATGCGCGCTCCGAGAAAGTGGTTAGCTCAACAGCTTGCGCTTACTGTGTTGACTCGGTAACGAGTTTTCAGTTTTTAATGCAGAGGCACTGAAAGTCTTTGTTCGCCACGTCGTTACGCACAAAATGCCAGCTTCTGTTGCGCAGTTAATTAAGAGCGCTTTAAAGTCTCGTTTATCTTGTCGGATGGTAATCCATCTGTGTGTGCTCTGCTGGGCACGGTGTTAATTACTTCTAAGTACGCAGTTGCCTTCTGTGAGTGCTTTTATGGTTACCTTTTTGTGCGTACTGCAGGTCGTGCTGAAGCGAAGGCAAGGATTACTTAGCGTTCTGACGTGGCTCTATCTTAACGGCGCACTTGCATCTCATCGTTTCTGAGACTGCACAACTTAATTACTCATTACCAACGATCGTATGGGGACTAGTTTCTGCTGCACGTAAAGACGCACAGGCAAAGTCGTTTCCGCCTGTTTACACTTCTGGAAATTCCAGTGCTCAAAAAAAAAAAAATAATTCAAATGGCTCTGAGCACTATGGGACTGAACTTCTGAGGTCATTAGTCCCCTAGAACTTAGAACTAGTTAACCCTAACTAACCTAAGGACATCACACACATCCATTCCCGAGGCAGGATTCGAATCTGCGACCGTAGCGGTCTCACGCTTCCAGACTGCAGCGCCCAGAACCGCACGGCCACTTCGGCCGGCTTCCAGTGCTGATCCTTTCACTCTTGGTATTCAAGTTACTGCAATATGCAGTAGTACAACATGGCCACTAACGAGATACGATCTACATACATACTCCGCAATCTACCATACGGTGCGTGGCGGAGGGTACCTCGTACCACAACTAGCATCTTCTCTTCCTGTTCCACTCCCAAACAGAACGAGGGAAAAATGACTGCCTATATGCCTCTGTACGAGCCCTAATCTCTCTTATTTTATCTTTGTGGTCTTTCCGCGAAATATAAGTTGGCGGCAATAAAATTGTACTGCAGTCGGCCTCAAATGCCGCTTCTCTAAATTTCCTCAGTAGCGATTCACGAAAAGAACGCCTCCTTTCCATCAGAGACTCCACCTGAATTCCTGAAACATTTCTGTAACACTCGCGTGATGATAAAACCTACCAGTAACAAATCTAGCAACCCGCCTCTGAATTGCTTCTATGTCCTCCCTCAATCCGACCTGATAGGGATCCCAAACGCTCGAGCAGTACTCAAGAATAGGTCGTATTAGTGTTTTATAAGCGGTCTCCTTTACAGATGAACCACATCTCCCCAATATTCTACCAATGAACCGAAGACGACTATCCGCCTTCCCCACAACTGCCATTACATGCTTGTCCCACTTCATATCGCTCTGTAATGTTACGCCCAAACATTTAATCGACGTGACTGTGTCAAGCGCTACACTACTACTGGAGTATTCAAACATTACGGGATTCTTTTTCCTATTCATCTGCGTTAATGTACATATATCTATATTTAGAGTTAGCTGCCATTCTTTACACCAATCACAAATCCTGTCCAAGTCATGTTGTATCCTCCTACAGTCACTCAACGACGACACCTTCCCGTACACCACAGCATCATCAGCAAACAGCCGCACATTGCTATCCACCCTATCCAAAAATCATTTATGTAGATAGAAAACAACAGCGGACCTACCAAACTTCCCTGGGGCACTCCAGATGATACCCTCACCTCTGATGAACACTCACCATCGAGGACAACGTACTATGCCTCTCTGCTTTATCTGACACTTCAACACTGGGTTACTGTCTCACTGCAGACTTCAAACTGTTCCTTGTGAAAATTATTTTATTGATAAAATGACTTGAAATTACACTCTAGAACACTGAAAATAGCACACCCAGAGGGAATGAAAATAGAAACGAGTAACTTCGCTAATTAGTACCGTGAGATCTGATAAGCAAATGATCCAAGTGTGGTGTGAATGAGTATGCCTACAGATCCTGCAGTTTCACTGTCATGGGCTGGGGGACCCTAGGTGAACGTCGCAAGTGCACGAGGCATACACGTGACGATCGCATCCCGACTCGATGAGAACGTTAGGATGCCAGGTAGGCGTGTGAGATGACATCCCTCGCAGTTCAACCGGTTTGAGAGGGGCCTAGTCATCGAGATGGAAACCAGCAGGACTGTCCACACGCCGTGTGGCTTGCCAGGTCGAAAGTTCCGAGTGTTTCGTCAGACTGTGTTGGGAGCAGTGGACACAAGACAGCACCAACGGGCGACGCACAGTGTCTGGACAGACCAAGAAGACGAGTAGGGATGAGGCTCAGAGGATGGCGCGGCAAGCGATCAGAGATCCTACAGTCACTCGCTCCACGATACGAGGTGTGCTCAAAACGTAAAGGGAATTTTTAATTTCGCCGGATTTATACACACGATTTCTAGTTTTTTTTTTACTTATTTAATTTTTTAACTTCTTGCTACACATGATCCTGATGTCTGTTTGCATTTTCAGTTGTTTGAAATATTCAGCTTATTGTTGGCAGTGGGAAAGGTAATACGAGACTTCGAATGCTCGACGAAATTGTACTGTCGGACAAGATGCATAAAAGAATTTGCGTTAAATTTTGCTTTAAAAATGGAATAAAGTCCAAAGTGACTGTGGTGAATCTACTGTGGGTAATACAAGAGTTCACAAGTGGCGTAAACGTTTCAAAGAGGGGTCGAAGAGACGTTGAAGACGAAGACCACGCTTGACGCCCTAGGGCATCAATTACGGACGACAGTGTGGAAGAAGTAACGAAAATGATTCTGGAAAACCGCCAGATCACAATCAGAGAGGTTGCTCAAAATGTCTGCATATCCTCTAGCACACGCCAAGCAATTTTTCGGATGTTTGTTGCGAAACTGTTGAACTTCGACCAAAAACGATGTGGCGTAGACATCGCCCAGGAATTGCTGAATGAAGTCGATAACTATCCAGAACTTCTAAAGAAAAGGTCATAACAGGTGACGGGAGGTGGGTAAACGGCTATAACGTCGTAGGAGGAGGACGAGCAGGAGATAAGTGTTGAACGTCCCGTCGACAAGGAGGTTATTAGAGACCGAGCTTTTTCTCGGATAGGGGAGCGTGGAGGAGGAAAGCGACCGTGCCCATTCGAAGGAACCATCCTGGCATTTATATTAAGTGATTTCAGGAAACCACGGAAAACTCAAATCAAGATGTCTGGACGCGGGTGTGAACCGTCGTCCTCCCGAATGCGATTCCAGCGTCCTAACTACTGCTCGGTATGACGACGAAATCAAGGCCCACTCGTCCCAATGGAAACTGCCTGAAGAGCCAAGACAGTAAAAAATTCGGCAAGTTACATCACATCTTCTCACTGTTTCCTTCGATTATAATAGGGTAGTGCACCATGAGTCGTCATGAGTTCCTGTCTGATGGTCGTACGGTCAATAGGAATACTATCTGGGAGTTACGCGCTGTAGTCCGAAGAGAACGACCATTACTGAGGCAAAACCACAAATGGAAATTGCATCACGATAATATTCCCGCTGACATCTCAACGTTTGTTCTTGATATTTTTGTCAAAAAATGAAACCGTTGTTGCGCCAACCGCCACTTTCACCGGATATGATTCAATAAATGACGTCCTTTTGCCACCATTGATGAAATAAAAACAGGATAGGTGAAAGAAAGAGCTGAGCGCCATAAAGAATAGTGAGTTCCAGAAGTCCTTCCAAGATCGGAAAAAGTGCTGGCACAAGTGTATTATATCTGAAGTGGATTATTTTGAAAGGGGCAAAGTTGATGTTGATGAATAAATAAAAATTATTTAAGAGAAACAAAAATTCCCGATACTTTTTGATCCGATCTCGTACAAACAGATGTAAGAGTGGCAGTCGTTCCACAAACCATTTCCAGACGCCTTCCGGATGCGAATTTGCAAGCCAGATGCCCTTGTCGTATATTGCCGCTGACACCGGGACATCGGCGACTCGACTCCATTAGAGTTGTGCCAGGACAGAACGACGTGGACGTCCACAAATTGGCAAAACGTGGCGTTTAGTGATCAATCTCCACTCCTTTTTGAGGACGGAAGGTAACCTCATACGAGTGTGGAGGCAGCCTGGTGAACGGCACAGCTCCGCCCGTGCTGTCGCGCACCACACCGTCCGCAAAGCGAGAGCAATGGACTGGGGGGGGCCATAACTTAAGATAGTCGGTACCTTCGTGGTACGTGGAATCTTAGTGGGCCGGCGTTACGTCGATGACATTCTTCAACCCTACCTAGGATGTTTCCTACATCATCTACCAAGGGACACTTTTCCAGCAAGATAATGCTCGTCCGTCTACAGCTGGAGTTTACCAAGAAGTGCTACACCCTGTTCTGACTCTTCCATGGCCAGCCTGCTCCCCCGACTTGCCCCCTATAGAGTATTTGCGGAACGAGCTGAAACGCCAGATCTCGCCGACTTACTTTTTACATAATTTGGGCGTGGCTGTTCAAGATTAACGGGCCAGTCCGCCTCAGGACTACATCAGACACTTAATCAACTCTATATAGGCATGTATTGCAGCAAAAGGTGGTCAATCGCGTTACTGGTGATGCACTGTACTTGTCTGCTTGTACTCACTGTATTTGTTTACATGTCTTGATTTTAGGATTAAGTGAATGTTCATCAGTAGCACCATATCTAGTAAATATCATTAAGATGCGATAATCCCCTCTAGGTGCATTCCACATCTACATCTACATCTACATCCATACTCCGCAAGCCACTTGACGCTGTGTGGCGGAGGGTACTCTGAGTACCTCTATCGGTTCTCCCTTCTATTCCAGCCTCGTATTGTTCGTGGAAAGAAAGATTGTCGGTATGCCTTTGTGTGGGCTCTAATCTCTCTGATTTTATCCTCATGGTCTCTTCGAGAGATGTACGTGGGAGGGAGCAATATACTGCTAGACTCCTCGGTGAAGGTATGTTCTCGAAACTTCAACAAAAGCCAGTACCGAGCTACTGAGCGTCTCTCCTGCAGAGTCTTCCACTGGAGTTTATCTATCATCTCCGTAATGCTTTCGCGATTACTAAATGATCCTATAACGAAGCGCGCTGTTCTCCGTTGGATCTTCTCTATCTCTTCTACCAACCCGATATGGTACGGATCCCACACCGGTGAGCAGTATTCAAGCAGTGGGCGAATAAGTGTACTGTAACCTCCTTCCTTTGTTTTCGGACTGCATTTCCTTAGGATTCTTCCAGTGAATCTCAGTCTGGCATCTGCTTTACCGACGACTGATTTTATATGGTCATTCCATTTTAAATGAGTCCTAATGCCTACTCCGAGATAATTTATGGAATTAACTGCTTCCTACTACATTGTAGCTAAATGATGAAGGATCTTTCTTTCTATGTATTCGCAGCACATTACACTTGTCTACATTGAGATTCAATTGGCATTTCCTGCACCATGCGTCAATTCGTTGCAGATACTCCTGCATTTCAATACAATTTTCCATTGTTACAACCTCTGGATACACTACAGAATCATCCGCAAAATGCCTCAGTGAACTTCCGATGCTATTCACAAGGTCATTTATATATATTGTGAATAGCAACGGTCCTACGACACCCCCCTGCGGCACACCTGAAATCACTCTTACTTCGGAAGACTTTTCTCCATTGAGAATGACATGCTGCGTTCTGTTATCTAGGAACTCTTAAATGCAATCACACAATTGGTCTGATAGTCCATATGCTCTTACTTTGTTCATTTCTTGACTGTATACAGTATCGTGCAACAATCACATTCAACGATGTTGCTAAGAACCATTCATCATTTTAGAAAGCCAGTGCGTCATCTATCACGACTTCATAATGTTTACTTGTGCTCAATGTGAATCAGTTTGAAATTGTCTCACAGACATAAAGATTGTTTTCCTCACGCAATATACTGAGGTGAACAAGTCATGGGAAAAAGCACTCCGTCTTCAGGACACGAGTGGCCTACCGGGACCATCCTCCATGGAGGATGCGGATAGGAGGGGCGTGTGGTCAGCACACCGCTCTCCCGGTGGTTATGATGGTATTCTTGACCGAAGCCGCTACTGTTCGGTCGAGTAGCTCCTCAGTTGGCATCACGAGGATGAGTGCACCCCGAAAAATGGCTACAGCGCATGGCGCCCTGGATGGTCACCCATCGAAGTGCCGACCAAGCCCGACAGCGCTTAACTTCGGTGATCTCCCGGGAACCGGTGTAGCCACTGCGGCAAGGACGTTGCCGAACAAGTCACGAGATTTTATAGTGAAAAAGAACACCTATCCGTCGCTTTCACCAGTATCTCCCCGCCAAGTAGTGCAAAAAAAATGAGTAGAAAATAATTAGAAGGCACAGTTAATAGTAACTAGTCCCCGTCTCTGCTATTGTAGAAGGGCGGGAGACCAGAAATGGAAGAAACAGCTAGTACGTGGGAGCTGCGCTGGCTGGTATGAGAGGCAGCCAGCTGGAGGCAGAGGCTGTCTCCCAAGAAGCCGCTTGCGGGTGGGTCGGCTCAGCAGCCCTGCAGAGCGCCCGCCGCTTCGCTTTTCGTGCCGTCCCGGCTCTCGCAGGAGCGGCTTATCAGATTACTGGCTCAGACTGCAATCTCGGGCGCGCCCTGGCGCGCGCGCAATCGCTGCTTTGCATCTCCCCACTTCCTCCGACCGGAAAGGGTTCGCGCAAGGCACCCTCCTCCACCCGCCGCCCGCCTTCTTACAGCCGCCAATTCAGGCGACCTTCCTCCCCGCTTTAGCTCCTCGCTGCGGCGCTCCAGAAGAGGAAGGAGAAGAAAAAAAGCTTCTCGCAGATTCAATTCGGATTTAGCGAGGAGGCGGGCCGGGGTGATCATCCCGGTGGAAATTCCCGAGCCATAAACCAGCCGGCGAGGAGACGCGTATCTCGCGAGGAGATCCCGCACGGAAATGCAGATGCGCAGCGGACGGTCATTACTGCGTCCCAGACGCACACTACTTCATCTCCGTTATCAAAGTTTAGGTGCAATAGTACTAGCTCAGTAGGTAAAGTCTGTGCGCTCACCTAACTCAGTGGTTAGGCCCCTTTCATTATTTTGCAAGGCCCCCCGGGTGCCTTCAGTCACGACGGGCACTATGTGGACCACACCTGTCTACCCCAAGTGACCCCGACTACACTTTCGGTGACGGCGAAACGACTCTGTGGTGACCTGCTGCGATACCGCCGAGTCCAAATACGCGGTGGAGAGTGGTGTGGAGAACGGCACATCTTCACTTACTGACTCACAAGCCGCGAGGTATGTGGCAGTCAACAGGAAGTATGTGAAACCCGAACTCCTTTGCAGGTGTCACCTGGCGGGTTCATCCACTTGGGCTACGTGCCACGAGGAGCATGCCGACCAACACTGTCTCGGCTGTGAGGTCACGAGACAGGTGTGGTACTTCGTGCGCCAGATTTTAGACGTATATCTCTCGTGCACAGTCGTACCGTATCGCGGCACGCGTGACTCTTCTACCGGATGAAACCGTTCGACCCCAGGGCTCGGACGTGGTCAGGCAGTGAAATATTCTCTACCGTGGCGGTTCTAGGCGCTTCAGTCCGGAACCGCGCAGCTGCTACGGTAGCAGGTTCGAATTCTGCCTCGGGCATGGATGTGTGTGACGTCCTTAGGTTAGTTAGGTTTAATTAGTTCTAAGTCTAGAGGACTGATGACCTCAGATGTTAAGTGGCATAGTGCTTAGAGCCATTTTAGCTATTTTTCTGCCGTGACGACCGCAAACACGTTCGTGATTTCTGGTGTTATCTCCACGAGCGCCATCACGGCATAGTTTGCCACCCACAATATGATCAACTTTTCTGAAATTATTTATGGAGTGTCTTGCACCATCCACCGAATAGCTAGAACGTCCCTGGTGAGAGAAGCTGATACGAATGATCATATACTTTATCGAACGAATGTGGCACAACACGGATTGAAACGAGAAGACGCGCAGGCCGACCCGGCGTCACGTACGATGCTGCGTCACTACCCGCGTGTCTGTTACTATTTTGTTTTTCATTTCTCTCCTTAAGTCCATCACGCGTTACATGCGTCATTTAGTTCTCTCCCTTCGACTCAGCACCTCGTACCATAGGTCTTCCCCAAATGGTTCAAATGGCTCTGAGCACTATGGGACTTAAGACCTGAGGTCATCAGTCCCCTAGACTTAGAACTGCTTAAACCTAACTAACAAAAGGACGTCACACACATCCATGCCCGAGGCAGGATTTGAACCTGCGACCGTAGCAGCGACGCGGTTCCGGACTCAAGCGCCTAGAACGCCTCGGACACACCGGCTGGCTAGGTCTTCCCCTTTGGTTCTTCATGTATACACCAAAAAATGTTTAAAAATAAAATAAAAACAATTGTTGCTGCATGGTTGTATATCGCTATACTTGACTTTGTATTTGGTTTGGAGCATCCTTTCCTTTCTCCTTTGGGAATTCATACCCATTGGGGAGAATCAGTTATATGAATGCGCTGTGGCTGCTCTATCGTACCGTCGTCTTTCTCCCAGTGATTCCCATTTGAGTTGACGAAGAATCTCCGTAGCACTCGCGTGTACATCGAACTTACGTGTAACAAATCTAGCAAATTTGTGATCTATCGAAGAACTAAAGTAAACATGAAAAATAAATTTATGAAGCTTCGCCCCTTTTTAATATGTATTACTCATTAAAATCCATTAATTACATGCGTGCCAGCAACGCTTTAAGTGGCCGGTTTCCTAGGCCCGATATTCCTCCAAGTGCATGGTGTTCGAAGTGTTAAAAAGCCCTTTACTTGTCGTTGTGCGGCCATAATCACGTCGGAAACCTTTTCACATGAATCACCTGAGTACAAATGACAGCTCTGGCAGTGCACTGCCCTTTTCAACCTTGTGTGCGTGGTACTTCCGTCATATACCACGACTTTTTTCAGTGCGTTGTATGTGCCCGGATTAAAAAGGGCGTAAATGAGGCATGGAGTCTTTCTCGTCCCCAGTTCAACCAGTATACCGCAGAAGCGATGAAGAAAAAACATGAAACAAAGCCGCAGAAGTGGGATTTAAAGTCAGGGACGAAGGCTATCAAGAAAAATATTCGCTGAAAAAATCACTGTCATCAGCAAAAGCGAGAAAGAATTAAGGATCTGCTGAAGGAGTACACAGAATATGGGTTGAGAGTAAAATAAAAAATAACGGCAATATTGAAAAAAAAGGCAGAAATACGTTAGGCACGGAATTATTATCGGACTTGAGAGAAATGATAGTATAGTATTTTTGAGTATGGTCTTTTTATATTTGCTTTTAAGCGCCCACTCTTTTATGTTCCCGCACTTTACCACTCCTGCATGCTTTCTTTTCCATCGATATTATACCCTTTCCCCCTCCTGTTAACACAACGACCTCAGAGTCTAGCTGCCGGCCGCTGTGACCGAGCGGTTCTAGGTGCTTCAGTCCGGAACTACGCTGCTGCTACGGTCGCAGGTTCAAATCCTACCTCGGGCATGGAGGTGTGTTATGTCCTTAGGTTAGTTAGGTTTAAGTACTTGTGAGTCTAGGGGACTGATGACCTCAGGTGTTAAGTACAATTTTTGAATCAGCGTGTAGCTGCACCTCGTGCTCATAATGTTCCTGTAACACTTCCATCCGTTGACGAGGCTGCAGTGGCTCGAAAACTAGTTAATGGCACAATAAGGCATATCAAATTGAAAAAGTGACCGGTTGCACTACAGACCTTCATCAACCGCGATTTCAAACCAAAGTTGCCGTTCTTCAGCCACAGTGAGTGTAACGAATATACCTGCGCAAAATGCTAATGCGAACGCACAAATCTCATATTGTTTTTGTGCAGAAAAGGATCGATCAGCAGCAGAGGACGAGTGTACAGCGAGTCTAGTTTGGTTGGTAAGATGGCGGCAGATCGACGTCAGAAATACCGTCCAGGAGTGTGGGAGTTTGAGCGGGCGGCAGATGCTTGGGTGGAAAGCCCGGAGCAACGCCGGCGCGTCCCGGGAGCGCAGGAATGTATTCCGGCTCCGTATCCCTCGGGATAAACCCGGCGCGCACTTCTGCGTTTCCATGGCAACCGAGCGCCGTTTTTACGCCGCCCCCGCCCGCGGCCCCACCCCCGCAGCCGGCAATGAGCTCTCGGCGTTTCTCATTCTCCTCCTCCCTCCTCCTCCACCTTCTCCTCCTTCCCCACCCTCTCGCAGTGCGGGCCGTCCGCCAGTGCCCGGCACTTGGGCCGCCTTTTGTACACAGGGTCGCACTTACGCCCCGCTGCGGACTACACGCTGGGGGACAAGTCGTGCCGGAAGTGGCGCAGGAAATTAACCCTCGCCTCGCACCCTCGTGCTTTCCCGTAAGTAGCGCCGAAGACAGCTCTCTCACGCGGGGGAAAATCCTTCTCAACACTTAAGCGCTGAACTACATCGCTCCTTTTAGCCACTTCATGACTGAGTGCTGATAGCGCAACAACTTCCTGTACCATTCAGAGTATCTACAAATCCGTTTCTGTAACTATTTTCTTCTTTATTGCTATTTCAGTCCCCCACGAAGACACGGCGAACAGTGGACAGAACCATTCTTCAGCCAAAGATGTTACGTATTTAACAGAAGGTTTTAAAATACAGGGTGTCCCAAAATAATGTATACACTATTTGAAACATAATATCTCTTTAATTAAAGGAAACAGAAATAAAATTTTAATGGGTAATAATTTAGAAGGCGGTGAAAAATATAACAACGCTTTCTTTTGTTTCAGGATTGTGAGCAAACTTGGCGTTATCGTGTGAACAACGGCAATGGGTGCTAAAGTGTTACTGGAAAACTGAGAAAGTGAGTGCGGTACGCCGACGTCGGAGAGTTGAATTTGGAACACCACCACCGATAATAGTAACTATTACAAGAATCTGAGATAAGTTTGAAGTCGAAGGGACGGTGCACGATATGAAGAAGGGACATAGCGGACGAAAGAGAAGTTCAACACACAAAGAGAGTGTTGACGCAGTAATCCAGACACACACACGATCCCCGAAGAAATCTGCGAGGCAACGCTCTCGTGAGACTGGGATCTGCAGAAGCGGAATTCATAGAATTTTGCGGTCTCAGAACTTTAAGCCTTACATTCCAAAACTTCTCAATGCTCTTAACGAGGATGATCCTGACAGGCGAAGCGAATTTTGTGAGTGGTTCATTAACGGATGTGAAGAAGAACAACGTTTCCAAGATCGAATTCTTTGGTCAGATGAAGGGACGTTTAAACTTGCTGGAACAATTAACCGCCATAATTGCGTGTACTGGGTCAGAGAGAATCGATACGTAACCGAGCAAAGGCATGTTAATCTAGCAGGAGTAACAGTCTGTCTTCTAGAAGGTTTATAGGGCCGTACTTCTTTGACAACCCTGTCACGGGCGACTCGTACTTGGAAATGTTGGAAACGATAACTCCTGGTCTTAGCGTTGTGTTTGGACTGGACGGGGCGCCAGCTCACTTTCACCTGGATCTGAGGGCATTTCTCAATCGTACATTCCCTGCCAGATGAACAGGACGAAGAGGGAGTGTGGAGTATTCCGCTCGATCTCCAGTTTAACTCCTTTCTGTTGGGTTCTCTCAAGAACACAGTTTACACTGCAAGACCACACACACTGGATGATCTTAGAGAGAAAACTGAGCAAGCCTTTGATGCTATTTCGTTGGAAACAATAAAGTTGGGTTGTCTCTCTGTCGTAAGTCGTTGTCGTCCGTGTACTGCGATGGAAGATCACCAGTTTGAACAATTACCCCCTCACGTCGGACCATGAGGCACATAACACAAGAGATGTTTAATTTGAAAGGGTGTATACATTACTTTGGGACACCCTGTATATAAAAAAGCAAACGAAGATACGTTATGTTTTCAAAATACACTTTAACGGGGAATATTTATAATTTTTAAATTGTTTCAAAAGATATTGCATTACAATAAAAATGTCACCATTGATAATACTGACAATGCTGCCGGGGTACAAGGATGATGCTGGCGTTACGTGAAAATGTTCATGTTCATGACGGTATATGACTGTGAGGTTTTTTGGAACAGCGGGTATTTGTTTCACTACATGCCTAATAATACCGCAAAGGCATCTATGAGAGATGGTATTTTAAAACCATAAGGCCTAATTAGTGAGCTACACTGCCAGTGTCGTGCAACAGCTGTTCGGGGAGAGTGATGGTGGACTCACGCTGGTGTCTCTTCCACCACATCGCCTCATCTGAAGCCGACAGATCACATCTGGAACGATAATTACGGCAAGTGCATTACCTGTGTGTAGACGTATGGTGCCATATTGCTTCGGAGACCTACCAAGCACATGTTGGAATCGCTGCTACAATGCATTGCAAAGGTGGAGCACCGCGCTGCTAAGCGGGTGCTGATATTGTTTTCGCTCGTCACTATGCAGGGTACAGAAATACAATTTCTATGGGTAATAATTTAGCAGGCGGAAACTAAAAAAAGCACTTCTCAGAATAACGTCAAATTTGAACGAAATACTATCGAAGAACGTGGCTTCGTTATGGAAACAAAGGAAATTATCGAAAATTTTCCCACTAAGTGGCGCTGTAAGCATCATAACGTAAATAGGTTCGACTACAAATGACAGATGAATCTCGATACGACAGCTATGGTATGAGTTGCACATTAAACCAACCATACTGTGTAATGTGCATGACTGTTCAACTTTGCCACTCAACAGTTGTGACGCTGCTAGTTAGATACGGCAAGGCAAGGTCGTACGACATCGCATCGGAAAAATCGGCTTTAAATTGTGCTGAGGCCAAAACCTGCACAAAAATTAACACTTAAATTGGTTTTTAAGTGTCGCGACATTGGCCCAAGCCCATTTCTGGCCATACGTTGAAATCGAGAAACAGCACGTTCCACAACACGGCGTGTCTCAGGGGCCACATTCAGAACGTGTTGGGCAACGCATGTCTTCAATTGAGCTGCGTTTGTAATCAGAACACTGAACTCAGCATCCATCAGGTAATACTACTGCCGCAAGTCACACGGATTAATACTGGGGTGATATGGACGGCCGGGCTGTACGGGAATAACGGCTGGTAACTTTAGTGTTTCCGAAAAACCTCTACAGCAGCCGCTTCACTGGTTGTGCGATGTGCGGTGGGGAGGGGGGGGGGGGCACTGTATCGCATAAAAACGATCCTACCCACACATCCACGCTGCTGACGTTGGTGCGCAAACAGACTCTCACAGCGTTTGCTAGTGGTGGCACAGGTAACGGTACCCGCAGGACCTATCTCCTAGGAAAAATATGGGCCTACGGTGAAAGATGCCGTCAACCCATACCAAATACTTACCTATGCAGAATGAAATAGCGGCTGATGTGAAAGCGGGTTTTTTCATTGCTCATATTGTGCATTTCTGTGTTTGAGATGTCCTTGTAGTTGGAAATGGGGTTTGTCTGTCTAAACAGTCTTCCATGGCCATTTATTGTTCATTTCCATGTGAGCGAGATATTCCAGAGCAAACGTTTGTTTTAGTGGCAGGTCAGCACGAAGCAATTCCTGCTCATGGGTAATTCTGTATTGACCGTGTAGTGGACTGGCCCGACAGCCAATCCACTATGACTGGTAGCCGAAAGGCACGCGTTTAAGCTCACGCAGGCTGGCGTGAGGTCTGGAACAGATATAGGAGTTGAGTCTAGTAAAAAAAGGAGGTAACTGGTAGAATACTTAACTTTAATCCAGAATTGGTGAACATCTCTCTTGACGGTACATGCATCACAAGATTAATAACAATTGATATTGGCGCCTTGCTAGGTCGTAGCAAATGACTTAGTTGATGGCTATGCTAACTATCGTCTCGGCAAATGAGAGCGTAATTTGTCAGTTCCATCTCTAGCAAAGTCGGCTGTACAACTGGGGCGAGTGCTAGGACGTCTCTCTAGACCTGCCGTGTGGCGGCGCTCGGTCTGCAATCACTGACAGTGGCGACACGCGGGTCCGTCGTACACTAGCGGACCGCGGCCGATTTAAAGGCTACCACCTAGCAAGTGTGTGGTGTCTGGCGGTGACACCACAGACCGCAGTACAGACTATTTCATAGACTCCTATGCACAGCGCTCTCAGACAAGTCCGACACTCGCGCAGTTCCCCCTGCACTACATGTTTTGCACACCAACGCTAGAACCTTCATTCAATGCTGTGACTACAACTTGTACCGTCGTCGGATTAACTTTCCCATCCTCCGTCTACACTTCAAAACAACCTGTCTTTTCGAAATTCGTAATAATGTTTTCCAGACACTTGGCAGACAGCGGCGCAGCGCCTTTTCTCATAGCCTTGAGTGTCCAGAACTTCAGAAGAGCTACTGGCGCACAGTCACTGTTCTTGTAAAAGAGCTTCACCAGCACCACGTGATCTTGCCATGCCGAGCATCTCAGAACCTCAGGTGCGAACTGAGTAGTAGCCGAGTACCTTGCGTCTTCTATTCTGCATATTCTGCCGTTTACAGCTCCACGTAGTCGTAAAATTTTCGTGAATTACACCTACCCCTTCTTCGATAGTATTCCATTCAAATTTGAAGTCATTCTGAGCAGTGGCTCGCTTTATACAGCGTTTTGCAACTGGAACCTTAATTATAATTACATTTTAAAATTTGCACTTCTTTGGGTATGATAGTACAAAACGTATTCTCGAATTCTTGAATCGTTTATCTTCTTACTCTCCTTCTCCTTTTTCTTCTTCTTTAATGTTGTTCATCGATGGCTTTTCTGAACAGCGATTATGTGCTCAATCCAAACCACTGCGTTAACTTCTTTAGCCAGGATGATCTTCTACGACCTGGAGCGTGTCTGCCACCGATCTTTCCTTGAAGCATTACTTGCAGCATGTTGTATTTGATATTCTGCATCATTTGGCCAAAGTATTAGAGTTTCCTGCTCTCGACAGTACTAAGCATTTGTAAATCGTTCTTCATACGCTGCACATTTGTCGTTTTATCTGTCTATCGTATCCTGAACGTCCTTCGATACGCACACTTTTGAAATATCTCCAGTTTCTGACGTAATGCTGTGGTAAGTGTACATGGTCCTACCGCATTGGGTGCCACATTGAATACATCGTATCGAAGTAGTTGAGTGTGAAGCAGAACTGTCTTCATTTACTGCAAGAAACACCTGGCCAGTGCAATTCCGCAGCGAATTTCTTGAAAGAATTCTCAGTGATCATTGATTTGGTATCCTCAATTATTTGTATGACGAAACCGTTCTTACACTCCTGGAAATGGAAAAAAGAACACATTGACACCGGTGTGTCAGACCCACCATACTTGCTCCGGACACTGCGAGAGGGCTGTACAAGCAATGATCACACGCACGGCACAGCGGACACACCACGAACCGCGGTGTTGGCCGTCGAATGGCGCTAGCTGCGCAGCATTTGTTCACCGCCGCCGTCAATGTCAGCCAGTTTGCCGTGGCATACGGAGCTCCATCGCAGTCTTTAACACTGGTAGCATGCCGCGACAGCGTGGACGTGAACCGTGTGTGCAGTTGACGGACTTTGAGCGAGGGCGTATAGTGGGCATGCGGGAGGCCGGGTGGACGTACCGTCGAATTGCTCAACACGTGGGGCGTGAGGTCTCCACAGTACATCGATGTTGTCGCCAGTGGTCGGCGGAAGGTGCACGTGCCCGTCGACCTGGGACCGGACCGCAGCGACGCACGGATGCACGCCAAGACCGTAGGATCCTACGCAGTGCCGTAGGGGACCGCACCGCCACTTCCCAGCAAATTAGGGACACTGTTGCTCCTGGGATATCGGCGAGGACCATTCGCAACCGTCTCCATGAAGCTGGGCTACGGTCCCGCACACCGTTAGGCCGTCTTCCGCTCACGCCCCAACATCGTGCAGCCCGCCTCCAGTGGTGTCGCGACAGGCGTGAATGGAGGGACGAATGGAGACGTGTCGTCTTCAGCGATGAGAGTCGCTTCTGCCTTGGTGCCAATGATGGTCGTATGCGTGTTTGGCGCCGTGCAGGTGAGCGCCACAATCAGGACTGCATACGACCGAGGCACACAGGGCCAACACCCGGCATCATGGTGTGGGGAGCGATCTCCTACACTGGCCGTACACCACTGGTGATCGTCGAGGGGACACTGAATAGTGCACGGTACATCCAAACCGTCATCGAACCCATCGTTCTACCATTCCTAGACCGGCAAGGGAACTTGCTGTTCCAACAGGGCAATGCACGTCCGCATGTATCCCGTGTCACCCAACGTGCTCTAGAAGGTGTAAGTCAACTACCCTGGCCAGCAAGATCTCCGGATCTGTCCCCCATTGAGCATGTTTGGCACTGGATGAAGCGTCGTCTCACGCGGTCTGCACGTCCAGCACGAACGCTGGTCCAACTGAGGCGCCAGGTGGAAATGGCATGGCAAGCCGTTCCACAGGACTACATCCAGCATCTCTACGATCGTCTCCATGGGAGAATAGCAGCCTGAATTGCTGCGAAAGGTGGATATACACTGTACTAGTGCCGACATTGTGCATGCTCTGTTGCCTGTGTCTATGTGCCTGTGGTTCTGTCAGTGTGATCATGTGATGTATCTGACCCCAGGAATGTGTCAATAAAGTTTCCCCTTCCTGGGACAATGAATTCACGGTGTTCTTATTTCAATTTCCAGGAGTGTATATTATCTCTATGCAGCGCAAGAGCGCCCTAAATTTCATTTCGGTTTCTGTTGACAACCATCCATCATGAAACTCCCTGGCAAATTAAAACTGTTAGCCCGACCGAGACTCGAACTCGGGACCTTTGCCTTTCTTTCAGGAGTGCTAGTTCTGCAAGGTTCGCAGGAGAGCTTCTGTAAAGTTTGGAAGGTAGGAGACCAGATACTGGCAGAAGTAACGCTGTGAGGACCGGGCGTGAGTAGTGCTTCGGTAGCTCAGATGGTAGAGCACTTACCAGCGAAAGGCAAAGGTCCGAAGTTCGAGTCTCGGTCCAGCACACAGTTTTAATCTGACAGGAAGTTTCATATCAGCGCACACTACGCTGCTGAGCGAGAATCTCATTCTGGAACCATCCATTATGTCTTCTCGATGTTTAAACGTAACCCCATGGTTTTGCTGTCTTCAGTAACGGTGTTTAGTAGTTCTTGGAGATCTTCCAGCCTGGCTACAAGTAAGACAGTGTCGTTAGTATAGCTGATTTTAGTGTTGATAGCTCCATTAGCAACCACTACTTGATAGTTTTCGTTAGCAGCATCTCACAAAATATTTTCAGAAGAAATGTTGAAAGGTAATGAAGAGAGACTGCAGCCCTGGCAAACTCCTTTCGTAACTAGAATAAGATTTTTCACTCTGCAGCGGAGTGTGCGCTGATATGAAACTTCCTGGCAGATTAAAATTGTGTGCTGGACCAAGACTCGAACTCGGGACCTTTGCCTCCTTTCTTGCAGGAGTGCTAGTTCTGCAGGGTTCGCAGAAGAGCTTCTGTGAAGTTTGGAAGGTAGGAGATGAGGTACTGACAGACGTACAGATGTGACGACGGTGCGTGTGTCGTGCTTGGGTAGTTCAGATAGTAGAGCACTTGCTCGCGAAAGGCAAAGGTCCCGAGTTCGAGTCTCGGTCCGGCACACAGTTTTAATCCTTTCGTAACTGATACCTTTTCTGAGAGCTACCATCGACTCGCACGCCTGGGCTTTAGTTCCAGTACAGACTTTCAATAATTACATGGCCATTTATCTTCAGATTGTCACGCAACCCATTAAATAAAATAATAAGCACATTGCAATAGTCAGTACAGCCGGTTCTTTAGCACTACGTGATAACCGCAGACAATGTTCACTGCTGCCAATGCCTGCACAGCTAATTCCTGCTTCTTCTCCTATTCTTTTGTTACAGTCAGGCGGACCTGTTATTTTCTGCAGCCTTGGGAGCTGTCTTAGCCGGCTCACAGCATTCAAGTTAACTTAAAAGGACCACGCTGACTAAACTTGTGCCGCACTGAAAATGGTCGGTCGTCCAGGTACAGGGCAAGGAATTCACTCTCTCCACACAGAAAGCGTGTTGGGGCAGCCTGCGTTCCTTAAAAACTGCGTTGTGCGAGGCAGTAGGAGTAATCCGTTCTAGGGAGATAAACTTCCGAAAATCCAGGTGTAGCAGTCAGAACCTGAAGCAGTGAGAGAGGCAGTTATTCATACCAACGCCACAAACGAATGTTCATTTAAGTCCGAGTAACAGGGACTCTTATTGTCTCACAATAATTATTTCCGCAAAAGGCATGGTCTCCCACGCGTGTCTACTTGCAAGTGTTTTGGTTGACCACTGTCAGAAACCTGTGACGTAGTGGAAGAGATTTTCTGTCTTGCTTCCCACACCACAGCGTTACTGGTAAACTATGACAATATCTTCAAGAGCAGGAATTTGTTAAACTCATTTATAAAATTATTATTGATCACAACTCGGGAGATTTGCTGGAATTGGATGGCAAGAGTTATACACTGGGACAACCATCTTTAGGTGAACCGTCGAGAATGCGCTTCACTTTAGGCAGCTGTGGATGGAAAGTGAGAGGGAGAGGGAGAGGAAGAGAGAGAGAAAGATAGAGAGAGAGAGAGAGAGAGAGAGAGAGAGAGAGAGAGAGAGGGAGAGGGAGGGAGGGAGGTGTCTCCATCTTAGACAGGAGGGCAGAGATATAACTGGACTCTGAATCTCCAGTCGCTACCGCCACTGACTTCCACACTTAACGTGTTTTGGAGTGATAAGCACGGGCCAGCGATGCAATCACCAAGCCAAGGGGGATGTCCGGGTAGGTAATTAGGTACTTTTGCGATTCTATTGGTGTTTGTACTAGCTTTTCCGGTGTTCTGTCTTTAAATCACTAACCATATTCGTAGCTATTATCTCCGCGTTAAACACTGAAGAGACAAAGAAACTGGTACGCCTGCCTAATATCATGTTGGCCACACGTGAGCAAGCAGAAGGACTGCAACACGACGTGCCATGGACTCGACTAATGTCTGAAGTAGTACTGGAGGTAACTGACACCATGAATCTTGCAGGGCTGTCCATAAATCAGTACGAGTAGGTGCAGCTCTCTTCTGAACAGCACGTTGCAAGGCATCCCTGATGTGCTCAAGAATGCTCATTTCTGGGGTGTCTGGCGGCCATCAGAAGTGTTTAAACCTAAAATAGTGTTCCTGGAGCCAATCTGTAGCAATTCAGGACGAGTGGGGTGTCGCATTATCCTGCTGGAATTGCCCGAGTCCGTCGGAATGCACAATGGACATTAATGGATGCAGATAATCAGACATGATGCTTACGTACGTGTCACCTGTCAGAGTCGTATCTAGACGTACCAGCAGGTCCATATCACTCCATCTGCACGCCCCCCACACCATTACAGAGCCTGCACCAGCTTGAACAGTCCTCTGCTGACATGCAGGGTCCATTGATTTGTAAGACTGTCTCCATACCCATACACGTCCATCTGCTCGATAAACTTTGAAAGGAGACTCGCCCGACCAGGCAACATGTTTCAGTCATCAACAGTCCAGTGTCGGTGTTGATGGTCCTGGGCGAGACCTAAAGCTTTGTGTCGTGGAGTCATCAAGGGTGCACGTGTGGCCCTTCGGTTTCGAAAGCTCATATCAATGATGTTTCGTTGAATGGCTCGCACACGGACATTTGTTGATGGCCCAGCATGGAAAACTGCAGCAATTTGCTGAAGGGTTGCACTTCGGTCACGCTGAACGATTCTCTTCAGTCGTCGTTGGTGCCGTTCTAGCAGGATCTTTTCCCGGCCACAGAGATGTCTGTGATTTGATGTTACACCGGATTCCGGATATTCATGGTACACTCGTGAAATGGTCGCTACCTTGAAGATGCTGTGTCCCATCGCTCGCGCGCCGACTATAGCACCACGTTCAAACTCACTTAAATGTTGATAAGCTGCCATTGTAGCAGCAGTAACCGATTTAGCAACTGTGCCAGATACTCGTTGTCTTATATAGACATTGCCGACCGCATCGCCGTATTGTGCCTGTTTGCATATCTCTGTATTTGAATACGCATGCCTATATCGCTTTCTTTGGCACTTCAGTGTAGTTTCACATTACGGTTTCATGTGTGCACGCACCAGTCCCAAGGTTATATTTCATAATTATAACGTTTACTTTACATATTAAATGATGACACATTTAATTCAATAGGTAAATGATTTTTTCAATGTCTTATGGCAATAAAGTAAATTGAATAGTGACCACTAGTTTCATTTTATAGTTAAATGAGCCCCTTCATTAATATATTCATGTAGTGTGGTATCTATAGTTTCATGCTTAGAAGAGCCACACCTAGCAGCTTTTCTTCTATCATACATTATCCTTTGCGTGCCATTCTTTCTTTCTTTCTTTTGCTACCGCATTCATCCCGCATTGTGCGCATGGTCGGCACGGTTAAGTACGGATCTGGCATGGTTAATTTTAAAGGGTGGCCGGATGCCCTTCCTGCCGCCACCCCATACCCCCCGGGACGGAATTAGCGTACCCCAGCTGTCTGCGTCTAGTGTAAATCGTGAAATAGTGTGAATGTGTTTCAAATGTCTGTGGGTCGTGTAACTGAGGCGGAAAGTGGGGACCAGCCCGGTAGTCACCTATTAGGATGTGGAAAACCACCTAAAAACCACATCCAGGCTGACCGTCGTCGTTAATCCGCCGGACGGATTCGATCTGGGGCCGGCGCGCCTATCCGAGTCCAGGAAGCAGCGCGTTAGCGCTCTCGGCTGTCCTGGCGGGTCTATCCTTTGCGTGACATTATTTCTCTTTAATTCGCACGACCTTATGGGGAGCTTCCCTTCCCTGCAGGTCACCAGGTACAGGACTTAGCATCTTAAACGTATGTTAAGCAGTTCAACCGACACTTCACGCAAGCAATCGCACGTTACAACCATGCAGCGCCTGTTCACTAACGTTACGCATCAGTTTGTCACGCTGAACAGTGTCAAAGGCTTCTTTTATAATCAACGAAACAGGCATTAACATCGAAATAAGCATCGTTACAAGTTGAATCAGTGCGAGAAGACTGAATAACACCTCCCAAGTCCCGAAACACTTCATCGCCACTGAATCACCTCCTTTCTATCGCCGCGGTTAAGATGATCCGCCGGGCGGACGCAGACTGCAGTGGCGGCCGAATACTTTGTACCAAAGCAGCCACGCTGACAGCTCTTCCTCTTCTCCACGGCGAGAAGTGACCGGCATACGAATCGCTCCATTAAGACTTCCTCCGGGGCTGTAAGAGTTCCGGCGACTCAGGCACGGGCTGGGAAAATATTCCCTCCTGCAGGAGGGAGGGAGGAGAAAAAAAAAACAGAGAAGTGAAAAGATATTCGAATGAAAGAATAACAAAAAGAAATGAAAGGAGTCGTTTGAGAGATGGGGGAGGGAGAGGTGGGGGGAGAATTGTTATTTATGTGGGGGACGTGGACACGTCGCGGGGTCCGAGCTGTGCGCCTTGTAATAACGTTGTAAGACTGAGGGGCGCAGCGCCTAATGCGGCAGGAGCAGCCCGCCGGTGACGAACACAGACGTGGCTGGGATCGGAAGGGGGAGGGAAGGAGAGGGAGGAGAGAGAGAAGGAAGGGAGGAACGAAGGAGCGGTGGAGGAGACGAGATTGTCTACCTACGGGGCTCCGCGCTCCGACGTGAGGGCTCTATACAGTAAGTTTTAAGAAGTTATGGCGGGTATTTTAGCATTTTACCGTCAGAGTAAATTGCATTCGGTAATGGTGGAGCGGCGTAGCGGGGCGGAGTGCGCTGGCTTTAAGAGAAGCGGGGAACGAATTCGGCGTGGCCCGGGCTCCTCGGAGCAGTCGGTTGGCGGGCTGAAAGCGCGGACCACTCCACTCCGTCGGCAGTCTTGCTCCGAGAACATAGCTCTTCCGGGACAAAATGTCTCGCCTTCAGAATACTGCGCAAATTGGACGTCTTTCTGCGTATTAGAAATGTGCTTCAGCATCATAGAAACAATTCACGGGAAAAAATGTAATGAAAAATGGTTCAAATGGCTCTGAGCACTATGGGTCTAACATCTGAGCTCATCAGTCCCCTAGAAGTTAGAACTACTTAAACCTAACTAACCTAAGGACATCACACACATCCATGCCCGAGGCAGGATTCGAATCGGCGACCGTAGTGGTCAAGCGGTTCCAGACTGAACCGCCTAGAACCGCACTGCCACACCGGCCGGCATATGTAATGAAAGCTTGTGTAGCTCATACAACGCGCCGAAGAGGACGAAGTCAAACTTCCTGGCGCTTTAAAACTGTGTGCCGCACCGAGGATCAAATTCTGGACCTTTGCCTTTCGCCGGCAAGTACTCTACCATCTGAGCTACCCAAGCATGACTAACGACCATTCCTCACGGCTTTAATTCCGCCAAGAATCTGTGAATTGAAGCTGAATTTGAGCTGGGAGGACGGGTCGTGAGCCCGCGAATGGCAAAGGTCCCAAGTACGATTCTCGGTCCAGCAGACAGTTTTAACCTATCAGGAAGTTTCGTATCGGGCACGCTTCGCTGTAGAGTGAAAATACCATTCTGGAAGACGGAGTCATTTTGTAAGTTGACTGCTTATCTGCTGCTCTCCGTCTGAATGAATCTTCCTAAAACTATCTACCAAAAAAAATCTCGAAAATGGTTACCAAACCAACTAATGCCTAACGTGGGTACTGCGCAAAGCTCTGACTACACTGAATTATACAAAGACTTAATATGATTTGCTCAACACTGTCTACAAATTGAAGATAACTTTTTCTGCAAAAATGCAATCCTGACCTAAAAGTAACCTGACGTATGAAATAAATGTGCAACTGAACTTTCAAGCCGGCTGGAGTGGCCGTGCGGTTCTAGGCGCTACAGTCTGGAGCAGGCCGACCGTTACGGTCGCAGGTTCGAATCCTGCCTCGGGCATGGATGTGTGTGATGTCCTTAGGTTAGTTAGGTTTAATAAGTTCTGAGTTCTAGGCGACTGATGACCTCAGAGGTTAAGTCGCATAGTGCTCAGAGCCATTTGAACCATTTTTGTACTTTCAAAGAAATTCCTGGCCCCAAACTGTAGTTTCACTTACCTCGTATCTTAACAAATGTTTTCGCAGATACCTCGATAGCTGCGGAAACCATACAGCAGCAAAGCAACGTTAAAAAACTACGACTGAAAATTGCGCACCTCAAAGTGCAATGTGAGTGAACGGAGGGTGGGAATTTTAACTGCTATGAAATTATTTCTGACAAAATACGGATGAAACTCTACTTTCAAAAGTAAAGCTTTAAAAATCAAACGTATGTTCGCTATTGTATTTACGTAACACGACTTTAAGAAATAACCGTAAGCAAAGCCAATATCATTTTCCTTTCAGAGTAATCCATATAACAATACTAGTATCTGAGCTTCATTACTACAATCTCAATAACACAAAACAATCCTACACACTTGCGTGTTTACCTCAATCTCTAACCATTCCAGAAAAAGTCACAAATCAAATGGTTCAAGGCACTATGGGACTTAACATCTGAGGTCATCAGTCCCCTAGACTACTTAAACCTAACTAACCTAAGGTTATCACACACATCCATGCCCGATGCAGGATCGAACCTGCGACCGTAGCAGCAGCGCGGTTCCGGACTGAAGCACCTAGAACCGCTCGGCCACAGTGGCCGGCCTCACAAATCACTTGCTAACCTTCTCTCACCACAATCGCACCAAAAACATTCATACACCAATTCATGTTTTCTGATGTAGCGATATAATGACCGAATGATGAGGGGCTGCCGAAAAAGAAGAATCATGTATGTATGAATATTAGATGTAACCGATACAACTTAACGCAGAAGCATACAGCGCAAGCCACTTCAGTCAGTCCATTAAGAGGTCACACGCACTGGGAAACCTCTGATTTCACACTCACTGATTGCTAACTAGAGATAAAAAGCGATGCAGTCATGTATCACCTGTAAGCACACAGCATCGAACACTGTATACATAGGCCTTCAAACGCCAAGCAAGACAGAATTTGGCAGCATTTGGCAGAGTCTGAGAGTTTGAGAGCTCTAGCAAACGACATCCGCTTTGGACGAACGAAACTACAGCATAGTGTAAGTGACCATCAGATTCAATAACTTTCTGCGCTAAGAAGGGCTTTCAAAAGCTTGTCTGTACGTAGGTCTGGAGTAGGTTTACTGCTTTTCATTGTATATTTACCTACGTCTCTGTCTCACTTTCATTGTGACAGGTACTTGAACCAAAGTGTTCGATAGGAACAATACTTATGGCACTTCCACAGTTTGTGGTCAGTAGTACCATTTGTTACTGCATCTTAACAAAGTTACTGGCTGAAGTGGCCATTTGTTCTAGCAAGCCTCATCCATGTTTTTGTAAACTGGTGTCGGTGTCCTTCTGCATTTTCGTTGTTAACACGTGAAGAAGCAATAAAAAGCAGATCAGTAAGGTAAGTTTTACTATCAACACCAAATATATCTTCTTAGCCCAACATATAAGTCATTGTGTACTGTCTCCAACCACAGAGACCCGAAAAACCTCAGCTTGACCCCTTCGCTGTTTCTCTCCCGTACACAGCTGCTTGCGTATCAACAAACCGATGACGAAAAATCCCGCATACTCACTGATTTGAGAGTGGGCGTAAAACTATGTCGCCATCGACGTCGTGTCATGACGCCAGCATATCTGTACATATCGGGTGACATTCGAACATAGACTCGAACATCACAGATATAACGATCACAGGCATTCGTAACCAGTTCCAGACGCGATGAGCTTTACTGAGGAAGGCCTTGCACGATACCATCGCGGTAATCGATAACTGGGAGCATACGTGTTTCTGTAAGTTGCTTTTTTCAGACCAAGAGGGAATAGCTTTTTATATTTTTGTATGGCGTGGAGAGCTGCCGATACCCTCCAGCACATTGCAGTTACAGGCTCAGTCCAATTTAGATTTTCATCTAATAATACTCTTAGACTCATTTCTGCGGAGAGAAGTTTACATTTGGCCCATTTCGGGTTTAGCAAACACTAGGGCACCCTGTCGCAGCTCGACTGGCCCGCTAGTTCATCCGACTGGCGGCAGGGTGTTCTACTTGCATCGCTGACATCGATATTCGGCTGTCCTGCTACCTTTGACTGCTCACCCCGGCGGGTTTTATGTGTGAACGCGTGACGAGAGAGTCGGCGTTCATGGAGCCAACTCGTGTTGAAAACAAGCCCGCGTCCCTAACCGTGGTGCACGGGCCTCGCAGTGCTCGCCGTCCTTGTCTTTCGTCGCGCCGGATGTACGGTGCCGATCATTGGACGCCTTGACGTGCAAAATTGTGGTGGGTTCGTCGTCTCACGCTGAACAGCTTTCCAGCTCGTAATTTGCAAGCTCCAAGTTACGTATGACTTTTATTCTGTATTTAACTAAGAAGATTGTTGAAACTTGCTGTGGCATGGGTAGCTGCCAGAGACGGTTCTGAACTTGGTTCCATAGTGACTATTTTAAGGAAGCTGATGTTCCTCATTTCGTTTCTCATCGTCTGTGGAGTGTGTGTTTTAAGTGGTTTTCGTGCAAATTTTAACTTGTTTAAGGACATACTGGCCGCTTTGGGACTGGTTGCGGTTGTGTATGCGTCCGGCAGCAGTAGAGTTAACGGTTTAATCATTTGTCACGGCGGGATTTAGTATGTTTATTTAATGTTGAAAGTGCCTTAAGGCAACTGGAAGTTTCCTGCTAATTTACTGGGAGACGGGTAATGTTGGATTATTACTCCATAAGAATCTGAGGGCATGCTTATTATATATTCCTGTGTGGCTGTGATTTGACCTTGTTTTCATTGCAATCTATTTGTGCTGCAGGCTCGTTTCCTGGCGTCGGTGCGTTTATGGATTCTTGTCAGGACCGCTCATTGTGAGGCCGGTCGGACAGTATATAAATACATACCGCCTGCTAGTGAGCCTGTACACAAGCCGTGGGGAGTGAACGCTCGTACTGCGTGCCGGCCGTAGCGTTATTGCTTCCAAATACTGCTCTGGGCCTTCACACTGTTCTGTTAAGTGCAATCTGGGAATCATTCTGATTCATTATGTGCGTTAGTTAAGTGAGGCCACTTTTTTAATATTAGCGTTTCTGTAAGTCATTTTACTGGTTGAGTTATTACTAGCCATTCTTATTTAACACTTATCTTAATCAGCTGTGTATCTTTAATGAATGTGGAACTTGTTGCCGGCCGCTGTGGCCGAGCGGTTCTAGGCGCTTCAGTCCGGAACCGAGCGACTGCTACAGTGGCAGGTTCGAATGCAGCCTGGGGCATGGATGTGTGTGATGTCATTAGGTTACTTAGGTTTAAGTAGTTCTAAGTTCTAGGGGACTGATGACCATAGCTGTTAAGTCCCATAGTGCTCAGAGCCATTTGAACCATTTTTTTATTTGTGGCTTTGTCAGATATTACTGCATGACAGTGCAAGACCCCTTACTTCTTTATTTCCCCAAGGGTATCTGGCCACACGTTCTGTTACTGTCATGCTGTATCCGCCATATTCATCCGACCTCTCGCCTTGCGTTTTTTCCTTGTTTCTGTCAGAGAAAAGGCAACTGAAAGCAAAGCTTAATGAAGATACCGCAGACATCCAACGGGCTGTGAGGAATGAGCTTACACGCATCGCAGCTGAAAATTTCCCTGCTTGCTCCAAGAGCACCACAAACGTTGGCAACTGTGTATGAATAGCCAAGCGGACTGCTTAAATATCAATTACGATCATTACTTTGGTAAGCGCAATTTTCTATTTTTTTTAATTCGTCCTGGTACTTTTCTGACAAAAGCACTATACCATTGTCGGAATCGCACTATTTTGCATATACGCTGCAGCAACGCCCTCATATGGAAACATTTTATCGTCCTTTATAATTATGGCATTACAGAAAAAAAATTTGACAGCTGCCAAACGTTTTACAACTAACCCTGATGGTCTGTCTGCACTATTTTCTAAGTTTTTGAAATGACAGCGGGGCTTCACGGACAGCCTGTAGGTTGTTTCACCTCTGCAGACGGAGGAAGCAAGCGTGGGACGAGAAGCCGACCTTAGAACTGAGGGCTGAAACTCCCGTTCGGCCCGTGTGGTTGTCTTCCAACTGCGACTGCGCGACCGCGGCGTCTTCTGGGAAGAGGCCGCCTCAATAAAGACGCTACAATAGTGCCCGCGCCTAAATTAACCAAAAAGTTGTTTTTCCCGCTGGCCGCTCCGCGGCGGTGACGTACAGCGACAACTACTGCCGACGCGCTAAATAATTTAGCTCCTCCCCTTCCTGTCCCGCCAAAGCCCCCCTTCCCAGGTTCCCCTTCTGCCGCCACTCGGCATACCGAATGCCTGGCCCCGAGAGCACAGCCTCCAATATTTCTCGCCTTACTGCCCGCGCGGCGGAGCTGTGCGACTGGCGACCGTGACAGGACGGCCTGCCGTAATGGACACATTACACGAATTCCTCTCTCTCTCTTTTTCTTTCTCAATCGCTGAGCTGGCTTCTCGGCTGGATAGCTGTAGCAGTTCGAGTGGGCGAGGATTGGGGGGAGGGGGGAAGGTGGGCATGAGGGGGGATGGAATATTAGGAGGAGAGTGGAGGGGAGGGTCAGAACTTGGAAGCGGGCCCACCGCGGCCGACTGCCGACAACTTATGACGGCCGTAGACTAGACGTCGGCGAGGGGAACAGAACGTGGGGAGGCGACGACTTTGTGTTACAAAACTTTTCGGTTACAAAGTTGCCTGTTGGCACAGGCCGCCACCCGGGCGGCGCCTTTTGCCCTGCCAGAGTTATACGACGTGAATTGGTGGTCGGAACCGCAGGGGTGCGAAAAGGAGAGGCAGGGTCTTCCCGCCGGAATATCTGATCCCCCTGTGCTCGGCGGTCCAGGCCGCCTCTTACACGGCTCTGGTGGCCACAAGCAACTCCCTGTCAACAGCCAGCATGGGTTATAAAGGCAACTTTGAAAATTTGTGGTAAATAAAATAAGGATTAGTTTTAAAAAATTTAATGATTTCATTGTTCCTCAATGCATTTCTCTTTGGCTGCATCAGTCAGTTGCAGCAGACATAGAGACAAAGTCAATCAGGGTAGTTGTTGCCCATAATATCCTTTCCGGGAGACAGAGAGATGATAGATAAACTCCAGTGGAAAACTTTGCAAGAGAGACGCTCAGTAGCTCGGTACGGGCTTTTGTTGAAGTTTCGAGAACATACCTTCACCGAGGAGTCAAGCAATATATCGTTCCTTCCTACGTATATCTCGCGAAGAGACCATGAGGATAAAATCAGAGAGATTAGAGCCCGCACAGAGACACACCGACAATCTTCCTTTCCACGAGCAATACGGGACTGGAATAGAAGGGAGAACCGATAGAGGTACTCAAGGTACCCTCCGCCACACACCGTCAGGTGGCTTGCGGAGTATGGATATAGATGTAGATGTAGAAAGCTGTTCATGCCTTTTGGCCCCATATTGTACGAATAATTTATAGTTAGTAGCAAGATATGTGGTTTGAGATTGGGCTTGCAGCACGAAACCGGTAACCACTGCAGCAGGATTTTATATTAATGGAACTGAGACGTACGAAATAAAATATTTCCAATTTTCTCATTTCTCTTTAACATTGACATATTTCTTTCATTCGATGAAACCAGCCCTTAAAGCAATGATGCGACTCACTCTTCCTGATTCGTTTCAGAAAGCACACCCTTCTTTTTAGCTTTACTGCTTCATCTGATGACCAAGTGACTCCACGTATTTTAAGGAATGATAAACGACAGCTTAGGACTGTATGGCAGAGGGTTCATGGTGGTGACATTTAGTGCATTCAGATAAAAAAATGGCTCTGAGCACTATGGGACTTAACTTCTAAGGTCATCAGTCCCCTAGAACTTAAAACTACTTAAACCTAACTAACCTAAGGACATCACACACATCTATGCCCGAGGCAGGATTCGAACCTGCGACCGTAGCGGTGGCGCGGTTCCAGACTGTAGCGCCTAGAACCGCTCGGCCACCCCAGCCGGCAGTGCATTCAAATACACATTTGCTAGTTTTGCTGTTGGTTATTGGTTAATTTAGGTCTTATGTCAAAGCGGTAGGTGGATCAAAACAAAATGTCCAGACACTCTGTGACCAAAATGGTACTGAAACAGAGGATGACAGACTAAAGGCCGAAATACTAATTGTCTTTTTCCAAAGCTGTTTCACAGAGGAAGACTGCACTGTAGTTCCTTCTCTAGATTGTCGCACAGATGACAAAATGGTAGATATCGAAAAAGATAACAGAGGGATAGAAAAATAATTAAAATCGTTCAAAAGAGGAAAGGCCGCTGCACCTGTGGGATACCAGTTAGATTTTACACAGAGTACGCAAAGGAACTTGCTCCCATTCTTGTAGCGGTGTACCGTTCTAAAGGATTGGAAAAGGGCACAGGTCGTCCCCGTTTTCAATATGGGACGTCGAACCCATGTGCAGAACTATAGACCTATATCTCTAACGTCGATCAGTTGTAGAATTTTTAACACGTATTATGTTCGAGTATAATGACTTTTCTGGAGACTAGAAATCTACTCTGTAGGAATCAGCATTGGTTTCTAAAAAGACGATCGTGTGAAACCCAGCTCGCACTATTCGTCCACGAGACTCAGAGGGCCATAGACACGGGTTCTCAGGTAGATGCCGTGTTTCTTGACTTCTGCAAGGCGTTCGATACAGTTCCCCAGAGTCGTTTAATGAACAAAGTAAGAGCATATGGACTATCAGACCAATTGTGTGATTGGATTGAAGAGTTCCTAGATAACAGAACGCAGCATGTCATTCTCAATGGAGAAAAGTGTTCCGAAGTAAGAGTGATTTCAGGTGTGGCGCAGGGGGGTGTCGTAGGACCGTTGCTATTCACAATATATATATAAATGACCTTGTGAATAACATCGGAGGTTCACTGAGGCATTTTGCGGATGATGCTGTCGTATATCGAGAGGTTGTAACAATGGAAAATTGTACTGAAATGCAGGAGGATCTGCAACGAATTGACGCATGGTGCACGGAATGGCAATTGAATCTCAATGTAGACAAGTGTAATGTGCTGCGAATACATAGAAAGAAAGATCCTTTGTCATTTAGCTACAATATAGCAGGTCAGCAATTGGAAGCAGTTAATTCCATTAATTATCTCGGAGTAGGCATTAGGAGTGATTTAAAATGGAATGATCATATAAAGTTGATCGTCGGTAAAGCAGATGCCAGACTCAGATTCATTGGAAGAATCTTCAGGAAATGTAATCCTAAAACAAAGGAAGTAGGTTACAGCACACTTGTCCGCCCACTGCTTGAATACTGCTCACCATTGTGGGATCCGTACCAGTTAGGGTTGATAGAAGAGATAGAGAAGATCCAACGAAATGCAGCGTGCTTCGTTACAGGATCAATTAGTAATTGCGAAAGCGTTACGGAGATAATAGATAAATTCCAGCGGAAGACTATGCAGGAGAGACGCTCAGTAGCTCGGTACGGGCTTTTGTTTAAGTTTCGAGAACATACCTTCACTGAGGATTCAAGCAGTATATTGCTCCCTCTTACGTATGTCTCACGAAGAGACCATGAGGATGAAATCAGAGAGATTAGAGCCCACACAGAGGCATACCGACAATCTTTCTTTCCACGAACAATACGAGGCTGAAATATAAGGGAGAATCGATAGAAGTACTCAAAGTTCCCTCCGCCACACACCGTCAGGTGGCTTGCGGAGTATGGAAGTAGATGTAGATGTAGACCAAGCAGTGAGGTCATCGGTCCCAACGGATTAGAGAAGGATGGGGAAGGAAGTCGGTCGTGCCGTTTTAAAGGAACTATCTCGGCATTTGCCTGAAGCGATTTAGGGAAATCCCGAAATCCTAAATCAGGATGGTCGGACGCGGGTTTCAATCGTCGTCCTACCGAATGCGAGTCCAGTGTGCTAACCACTGCTCCATCTCGCTCAGTAGTTTTTCTGTATGCGTTGTCGTGACGTAAAATTATTTTCATTTTGCGTGATTTTCACGTGCTTTTTATAAACTTTGCGGTAAACAGACATTTTTGTAGCTTGTATCAGTCAGTAGTAGCAATATGGTCTGTTTCAGAAAAAAAAATACTAGCAACCATCTTCTTACAAGCACTGCAAATTCGTCGTACTTTTGTAGGCTTAATTTCTGTTCGAAATACCCGTTGAGCAGATTGACTTTCCTTTCCAGTATCACTGTAACAATTGCAACATCCATCACCAGCAATGACATTCCAAACCAAATCTGAAGAGCCACCTTGGAATTTTTGCAGAGTTTTCCTGAGTCAGATAATGGGTTGTTGTTGTTCATTGGAAATAAGTTAATGTGGAATCCATCGGCACTATAGTTTCTTCACGTCTGACTATTCACGTAAAATATTTTTGATCTGAATGATGCCAATTCCCAAAGTCATAAGACGTCCGTTGATCTTCTTCAAGATATGCTGGAACAGCAGCAATATCTGAATGAGTAACAACTGTTCTTGTGGGTGCTTCACGAAACTTATCACTAAAGGAAACACCGATCAGTTTTGAATCCGCTGCATCAACTATATCAATATCTGCCTTAGATTGGGTTTCTTCGTCAGACGGCTTACTAAGCCGATTTTCACATTTTTTAGGAGATAATGACGATTTAAAATGGTAAAAAATAATATCCTGGAAATATTCCCCTGTAAAATTCATTGTTCGATGGACTCAAAATGTTTAAGTGATGATAATTAACGAACTATCAGCGCAAATAGAAAACCTAGACGGGAATCAATTCACAAAACATTCGAAAGTAGCTGGCAAACATCTATGTGTTCCTCTTACATTATATGCTGGCGTATCGTATGTCTGCAGAACCTAGTCAGGAATACCGTGGCAAATTGCACCTCCACGCCTTGCAATAAGCGGTCTCTAATGAGCCCCCGTCCTCCCGTTCTCTACTGATATCCATTCATTTGGAATCATCTGAAAGCATTCAGCTGACGAGCTGAATAAACATGAATGCTATTACCACGTCACACGTTGCCGTTGGAAAAGGACAAGTGTTAAGGTGCGCTCAAAAAAAAGATTTCCATATGGAGCGGAGTGTTCACGAATGCGGCTGTGATGTGTCACTCGCCACACGGTGTGTAGATTAGCGTCGCTTCGAGTGAGGAATGATCCCTGAGCTGAAATGACGGGGCAGGCTGCGGCGGAAGTCAGGTAGGCGATCGGAGCGTAAGTAATGCACAGTTTATTGCGCCTCATTAACTGCCCTCCCTGCACGCGAACAAAAGCGGCGCTTTCACGCTGCGATGGCGCCTGGCTTGCCTCTTGCGGTTTCATCTCCTTTTTTCAAGTCTTTTTTGCTGTTAGCCGTGAAGCATGTACCGTTTGAACTATTTCCAAACAGCGAGTGAGAGCAAGGAAGTGGAACAAACGGAAGGAAAGCACGAGGAGAAAAAGCTACACTGAAGAGACAAAGAAACTGGTACACCTGCCCGATATCGTGTAGGGCCCCGCAAGCACGCAGAAGAGCCGTAACAGAACGTGGCATGGACTCGACTAATGTCTGAAGTAATGCTGGAGGGGACACCATGAATCCTGCAGGGCTGTCCATAAATCCGTAAGGGTATGAGAGGTTGGAGATCTCTTCCGAACAGCTCGTTGGAAGGCATTCCAGATATGCTCAATAATGTTCATGCCTGGGGAGTTTGGTGGCCAGCGGAAGTGTTTAAGCTCACAATAGTGTTCCTGGAACCACTCTGTAGCAATTTTTGGACATGTGGGGTGTCGCATTGTTGCTGGAATTGCCCAAGACTGCACGAATGCATAGAGGACATGAATGGATGCAGGGGATCAGACGGGATGCTTACGTATTGTGTCAGCTGTCAGACTCGTATCTAGAACCATCACGAGTCCCATATCACTCCAACTGCAGACGCCCCACACCAGTACACTTCCACGAGCTTGAACAGTCGTCCCCCACTGACAAAAAAGTGGTTCAAACGGCTCTGAGCACTATGGGACTAAACATCTATGGTCATCAGTCACCTAGATCTTAGAACTACTTAACCCTAACTAACCTAAGGACACCACACAACACCCAGTCATCACGAGGCAGAGAAAATCCCTGACCCCGCCGGGAATCGAACCCGGGCGTGGGAAGCGAGAACGCTACCGCACGACCACGAGCTGGGGACACCCCACTGGCATGCAGGGTCCATAGATTCCTGAGGTTGCCTCCATACCCGTACACGTCCATCTGCTCGATACAATTTGAAACTAGGCTCGTCCTACCAGGCAACATGTTTCCAGTCATCAACAGTCCATTATCAGTGTTGGCGGGCCCATGCGAGGCGTCAAGTTTTCTGTCATGCAGTTATTAAGGGTTCAAGAGTGGTCCTTCGGCTCCGAAAGTCCATATCGATGATGTTTCGTTGAATGATCCGCACGTTGACACTTTTTTCTGTGCTTCAGAATTATGAAATTCCACCGTGGGAACGGTCTAATTGGGAGTTTATGCATGAAGGCCAGAAACGGTATGCCTATGAACAATGGCTAATGTCTCGTGTTCGTCGTGGTTTGCCTATAGATCACGACCGCCCATCAACATCTGGTTCAGCCTCTGGAACAAGTTCTGTAGACGAACATCACGTCGACGAAGAAGTATCACATAGCGAAGAAGACGAAGACGAAGAAGCACCAGAAGAAATACAACAACATTCTGCACCACAACGTTTAGTACCATACTCTGACAGTGACGAAGGTATGAGTTCGCCAATGCAGGTAGATTCAGGTAAACGACAGGCTGCAGCAGGTCAATCTGGTGGATCTAAGAAGAAAAAAACGTTAACAGCCACCGCAGCACCATCTGCTAATGTACTGGGTGATTCTCCTAATACTCGTGTTGATCCATTACCTGCTCCTTCTATATTAGATACTGGTAACATTACAAGATATCGCAAAGTTCATAGATTTTTCACATATGGTTTAGCTTACGTTTTAGCTTACGGTTTAGCTTACTCCAGATTACATTACCGAACAGCACGTGTTGGGCAACCTTTTGCTGGCGTGGGTGCTTGCTCAGATAATTGTCCTAAAAGGACAAATTATCTCGGCGGGACAGTGACGCCGCCATCGCGATCTTGGGACCCCAGGGGCCCCTTTTTTTTATCAGTTGCAGACCCTCATGAATCGAAACATGACTGCCTTGCGTCGTTTCATGATTCGAGGGTCTGCTGTGCCTACAGCAATTTGCGGAAGGATTGCTCTTTTGTCACCTTGAACGATTCTCTTCAGTCGTCGTTGGTCCTGTTCTCGGGAGATCTTTTTCCGGCCGCAGCGATGTCGGAGATTTGATGTTACACCGCAATCTTATTATTAACGGTACACTCGTGAAATGGTCGTACGGGAAAATCCCCGCTTCATCGCTACCTCGGAGATGATGTGTCCCATCATTCGTGCGCCGACTATAACAACACGTTCAAACTCACTTCAATGTTGATAACCTGCCACTGTAGCAGCAGTAACCGATCTGATAACTGTATCAGACACTTGTTGTCTTATATGGGCATGGCCGACCGCAGCGGCGTATTCTGCCTGTTTACATATCTCTGTTTTTGAATACGCACGACTGTACCAGTTTCTTTGGCTCTTCAGTGAATTTATATGTACGGTTGCTAATGTTCTCCTGGTCAAAATGAGAGAAAATACATTTGAAGCAGAGTTATTCAAATCAATTTTTCTATGTTTGCTGAGAGTTTCAGGGAACGAGTGAACTGTTGATTTCGCTAGCAGGTGAAGCATGTAATGGGATTACCGATTTTCCTCATCTTTCGCATGGTTTAAATATGAGAAACACTGCTCTAGTCTTCGAGGAATCGTGATTCAACGTTTTGCGAGCCAGATGAGTGCAATGCAAGAGTTCCAGCCGTGGAGAAGCTGCCTTAGCGCAACAGGGTAAGGAGGCAGCCGCCAGCTGCAGTTACGTTTACACAGGCAAAAAAAAAAAAAAAAAAGAAAAAAAGAAAAGAAAGGTTATATATTGCCGTCAATATATCCCGACGATGTTGTCCGGGAAAAGTGTGGCTGCACTAATTGCAGCCAGATGCAGTACAACTCTAACGGTTGCTATTGCCCTTGCAATTTTTGCGGCAGTACGTTTCTGGGGTCCCAGAACTGGCACGAAATAGACGAACGCGAGCTATAGTGGAAGTGAGTACGGCTCTTATACTTTTACATCACGCAAGAAGTGAAGTTAAGAAGGCCACGAGAACTCTTGCTTGGTGGATGTGTTCTCTCTTAGGTAAACAGAATGCTTTAGAAAATGTATCTCATGAACTGATACCATTTTCCAAAATATTACCAGAATTCGGAACACGATTTCGAATATCTCGTACAAGCATTTGGTCCGAGAATTGTTAAAACCGGTAGAAATATCACAGACCGTATGTCAGCTATAACCAGATCGGCGATCACGCTTTTGTTTATAGCAACAAGTGATTCGTACGTAAGTTTAACGTACGTGTTCAAAACTCGCTGTTCATCAACAAGCCTTATGGCATATGAAATATGCAGTGCTTTGGTAGAAGGACTGAAGGTTTTCATCACGGAAGCCTGGAATAGTAGTAGGATCACATTTTCTTTTACGATACTGCAGTGCCTGTGTTATTCCTATTACGGTGTGCCGGTCGGAGTGGCCGTGCGGTTCTAGGCGCTACAGTCTGGAGCCGAGCGACCGCTACGGTCGCAGGTTCGAATCCTGCCTCGGGCATGGCTGTGTGTGATGTCCTTAGGTTAGTTAGGTTTAATTAGTTCTAAGTTCTAGGCGACTGATGACTTCAAAAGTTAAGTCGCATAGTGCTCAGTGCCATTTGAACCATTTTTAAATTACGATGTAAATAAAGTTTCTATGGGCATGTATGTATGTCCAAAAGAACATGCACTGCCGGGACTAAAGCCGTTAGGAAATACGTTAAATGAATTCATAGTTGCGAGTAAGGACAACCATCAGCTGTAGAATGGGACGACGACAATGAAAATTTATGCCGAAGATTATTGTCCTTATTCGCAATTGCGAATTCCTTTAATGTACTTCGTAACGGCTGTAGTCGCCGCAGTGCCTCTTCCTTTGGACATGCATGCATGTCCAAAGGAACTTTGCATCGTAATCAGAACAACACAGGCACTGAATTATCCTATTTATCTGCCAACACCGGACAACCGACTGTCGAGTATAGTGTCAGACTCGTACGGGAATACACATAATGTACAGGTCGTAGGCGCTTGGTTCAGGCTATATAGAAGTTTGGGTGGGGCCGTGAGTCGTGCACGGGTAGCCAAATGGTAGCCGGCACGGTAGCTCAGCGTGTTCGGTCAGAGGGTTAGCTGCCCTCTGTAATTAAAAATACTGAGTTAATGGCTCAACGATGAAAATTAACAAACGTCATGTGATGTCTGCCCCGAACGAAAAATAACGAACGAAATGAGAGAGAAAAACAAAATGTAAGGCGACCGGTCCGGATAAGCGCGAAATCCGGGTTCGATTCCCACTCCAGCACAAATGTTCCATTCTACAGCTTATGGTTGTACGTATTTGCAATTGTGAATTCATTTAATACATTTTCTTTTCATCCGCCAGTACACGGAAACATAGTTGATTAAGCTCGGCCGGCCGCGTTGGACGTGCGGTTCTAAGCGCTGCAGTACGGAACCCAGGGACTGCTACGGTCGCAGGTTCGAATCCTGCCTCGGGCATGGATGTGTGTGATGTCTTTAGGTTAGTTAGGTTTAAGTAGTTCTAAGTTCTAGGGGAAGTTCTAGGGGACTGATGACCACAGCAGTTAAGTCCCATAGTGCTCAGAGCCATTTGAACCATTTGATTAACCTCGCAACAAAATCGAGCGTAATTCCAGGTGCTTGTGAACTGTCCTATCTCAGAATACGGTTATTGTATACATTTCTTTTGACGTCCCATAGCTCTGGTCGTGGATGATTCGCATTTATAGTTCTCTCGCTTCTCCACTTCTCCATTGCTGTACATGACATCTTCACAATACGCCATTAACAGTACACCATGTACCCGCGCAAACTTTCGAGCAAAAGCGGAACGTTGGGTCATATAATTAAAAAAGAGGACATTCTTCGGTGAAGATTCTTAGAGCAAAATAAAATTTTCCAGGAAAGTTCCCAGTTTCGTATGAAAGACAAATACCAAGTGGGTTCTCTGTCGAGGAAATTCTTTGTAACTTTGTCTCCTCCTTGAGAAGGTTGACGGTGTGTGTCAAAAACAGTTCAAGTGGCTCTGAGCACTATGAGACTTCACATCTGAGGTCATTTCCCTAGACTTAGAACTACTTAAACCTAACTAACATTAGGACATCACACACTGTCACAGACACACGCTTAACTTTACACTCGATTCAACGCGCTCATACAGACAAACTATTCAGTATACAAATATGGAACTGGCTTCAATGTGTTCTGGAAGAGTTGACTACGTTTCGATTTTACTTTAATATTCGTCAACTAATTATTAAGACCACTACGGACAGCTTACATAAACGCATTTTCTGACGATGTTGTCAAATTTTCGACATTAGGAGAACCTTTTCGTTATTGCAGTTAAACACATAATGCGGACGAAATCTTAAGAATACACGATATTTTAATCCACTCCAAACCGCAACATCGTGAGGGATTTCTAACACGAGATGATTTTTGTTAAATGCGGTGCATAATGGTTCGCTCGCGCGTCAGTTACTTAAGCAGTCGACCCTGTGGCTTCGTTACGAGAAACAAATCGCTAGGTTTCTAATGAACGAGTCGTTAATGTTTCTGATCCACCTACTTATTTCCAAGGTAGTAAGATATCAGACTTACGTTTTGAGAACATATAATAATAAACATTGAAAAGGTCCGTGACACAGTTGTCTGGTATATACTTAACCTCTTCTCCTACTCCAGTCTGAAAATCTGGGTCTGCTTGCTAAAGAGCACAAAAATGTTTTCCTTTTCGCTTCGTTTGAAAGCTTGTTCCCTCTTATTACATGATTTTCGGGAAGGAAGTTCGCCAGCCAAGTGATGTTTTTATTGTTAAACTTGTATAAACATGTAGTTTCTCTCTTCAGTATTTCTTCGAGCTGTGCATATCTTTTTGCCTCCCGAGCAACAAAAATTCTGCTGTTTTTGCTAAAATAAATAAATAAAAAGACACTGTAAAACTTGAATTAAACAGAAGTTATTCGGCTTGAAGGCTTTACAGAGCTTACTTAAAAAAGCTGAGACTGTTCTTCGCTTGTGAGAAACTTCTCTAATTTTATTTGTACGAAATCGGAGAATGTTTTTTGTGTTGAGCAATTTTCCCCACCTTTTACACGAACTTAGAATTTTCTCAGATAAAGTATTTTCTCCGAGTCGCTTTATTCGTGGGAATCTGCTAATCTACGAAATTCCGACAATTACGCGCGTCCGCTGTTTTATTCAAAGGACCCGATATTGTTTTCGCTCACTCACGCGACTTCAGCCCTGACGGCGGAAGAAGTAGGAAACAAAGGCAAGAGCGAGATTTACATGCAAGGACTTACCTTCGTATATTTTTGGGTTTACTTAACCGCTTATATAAGAAGTCCTTAAATAAAACTGTAAAATGACCATGTAAGCCGAATAAATAAAATAATCAACTTCCAAAATGTCACATGTATAAAAAGTACCGAACGTTTGCCGCATTCTTTTCACGGCCATCTTTTCTAAACTGCCTCAGTATTTTAGTTGTGGGGTGAGCTGGTAAGACACAGGAATTGCATTCGGGAGGGCAGCGTTTAAAATCACCATCCGGCCATTCTTACCCAGGTTTCCCATGATTCCGCTAATGAATGTCGGGACGGTTTCTTTCAAAGGGCACGGCCGATTTCCTTCCCAATAATTCCCCAATCTGAGTTTATGCTCCTGTCCCTAATGACTTCGTCATCGACGAAATGTTAACCCCCCCGCCCCCCTGTCTTCCTTCAGTGGTGGAAACCGGCACTGAACAGGAATCCTTGAGAAGTCGCGAAGAACAAATAACCTATGCAATACTTTTCTGCAGGAAAACATGAAGACCATCTACAACCTCCTGCGAGCTATATTTGTCAGGGGAAAACTCGTTTATTACTAGTCCAGTCATTTGATTAATTGGTGTATTCTGGAAGCAGAACACTAAGGCATTCCAATTTAGGAATGTAGTTTAAGGCTTTGGTGTAATGGTACTTATCTCCACCCTTATTACTGGAATCCAAACACATAATTCGGAAAGGAGGCATCAGAGGGCCTATTTCCGTAAGCAGTATTATTCTCTCTTCTATGGATACATTGGCTGGTTACATCTGACACGCCGGCCGGAGTGGCCAAGCGGTTCTAGGCGCTACAGTCTGGAACCACACTACCGGTACGGTCGCAGGTTCGAATCCTGCCTCGGGCATGGATGTGTGTGATGTCCTTAGGTTAGTTAGATTTAAGGAGTTCTAAGTTCTAGGGTACTGATGACCTCAGATGTTAAGTCCCATAGTGCTCAGAGCCACGCCTGACACGCGTCTTAAGTTGTAGGGAGAGAGAGAGAGAGAGAGAGAGAGAGAGAGAGAGAGAGAGAGAGAGAGAGAGAAAGGAAAAAAAAGAGAAGGAGATAGAGAACTTTGCACAGTTTCAAGTTGAAGCAGTTTGAAAGGAAATACAGATACTGAATGTCTCTCTGGAATACGAAGACAGCTTCCGAGAATGTACGTCTGAAGCACAGCATCGTATGACAGCAAATCATGGACAGTGGGGAAGGATGTCAAGAAGGGAATCGAAGAGTCTGAAGTGTGATGTTATAGAAAGAGTCGAAAATTTGGTGGACTGACGAGACAAGAAACGAGGAGGTTCTCCACATGAATGGGCGAGGATAGAAATATACAGAAAAACTGCCGAGTAGAAGGGATAGGATGAAACGACATGTCTTACGACATCGCAGAATAACTTTAGGTTACTAGAGGGAGCTGTAGAGCGTGAAAAATGTACGGAGACCGAGTTTGGAACATATACATCAAGTGATCCAGGACGATGGGAGCAAGTGGGACTGTGAGACGAAGAGGTTGACATAGTAGAGGGATCGCCGCATCAAAGCAGTAAAATGACGAATGACCGACAAATGAAAAAAAAAGGAAAGATATACATCTGAAGCCTGTACACCTATCTAAGACAACTTCTCTGCACTCTTCAAGTTTAACGAGCCATGGACACACACACACACACACACACACACACACACACACACACACACACACACACACAGAGAGAGAGAGAGAGAGAGAGAGAGAGAGAGAGAGAGAGAGAGAGAGAGCCGGCCGCGGTGGCCGAGCGGTTCTAGGAGCTTGAGTCTGGAACCGCGCGACTGCTACGGTCGCAGGTTCGAATCTTGCCTCGGGCATGGATGTGTGTTATGTCCTTAGATTAGTTAGGTTTAAGTAGTTCTAAGTTCTAGGGGACTGATGACCTCAGATGTTAAGTCCCATAGTGCTCAGAGCCATTTTTTTTTGAACACGTACGGATATAAAAAAGGAACAGAACTAGGCAGACAGTAGGTTTGAGCGTATACTTCGAAACATTGGCAACAAGTACATAAACAAACCAAATAGGAAGAGACGTAAAGAGAACACACAGTAGTTACAGTAAGCTGTGAACTGTTTTACAGTCTACAAGTACCGCATATCAAAACAAATCTGTATCTCCAGTGACGGTGCCTCAATGTAAACGGCGAAACGAGTATGGAACAAACAAAATACAACAGAGCGAGAAAAAGGAGTTTCTCATTTACAAATCGAATATTAATATCTGCTTGCCTTTGAAAGAATGAAAGCGGCAGAGGGGCACAACAAATCTATAACGCGTGAAGTGAAGAAGATATTTTCTTACATGTACGTTCTCCATTTCTTTTGAACCCACAGTGGATGATGTGCACAATTACAGAAAAAAATTATAGCCCTATATCGTAAGAGTAAGTATGAAATTGCAAAGAACGAAACCGCCATGCAAGTGAGTGAACGGAATGGAAAGCTTGCTGCACATTGCGGAGTTTGGCGTATCAGGAAACCACGAGGAGCGAAGAGGTCTGCCGCAACTGTGGCGTCGGTCTAGCATAGAAATTTGCGCTTCTCACCCCTCGGCAGTAGCTACACGGAACAGGGGAACATGCTAGTCGAAGAGGTTTCTCTAGTTCTGCTCGGCTCTACGTGAGCTACTGCAACTACCGCTGCAACCAGCAGCAAGCAGCATTAGCCCGCCCCGCCAGCGTTTCTAACTCTAAAACTGCGCTAGAAATAGATCCCGTCGGCGGAGTGAATAGTTAGATGTGACAGGAAAACACGGGAGGGGAAGAGGTGTACGATAGTTGAGCGTGCAACTAGTCGAGCCTGGCCGCCAGTGAGAAAAACTAGACTTGTCCCGCGAGACCGGTTTGCGCTGCACATTGGCTGCATCTGCGCATGCGCCGAGCAGCCGGTCTCCGACGCAAAGCAACACTGTGATTTCCTCGTGCTTGCGTTCGCGGATGGAAGACACTCGAGGAAAATTCAACCATTATCATTTTTAGCAACTTCGTCCACATCTGATTTATAAAATAAATATTTCTGTACTGAAGAAGCTGAAATAAGGAGAAGGAATGCTTCTTAATTACTGTTTCTTAAAGAAACATTTTTTTCAGAAACATTAGGCAGCCAGAGGGTTAAAAGTTTCAACCTTTGAAAAGCAAAGCAACGCATTCAGTGAAAAATATAATGCGTAGTGTTGGAAGGAACTTAAAATATTTTTCGGTTGCAAAAGTAAAGAAAGAGAAAAAGAAACAGATGGAGAAAAATTGTGATTTAAAAATTTGTAAGAAAACCCAAATGTGTTCCAGAAATGAAACCGAAAAGATGAATACTACATCGCTTTTAATAACAAAGTCTAAAATTCGCATTCGTCATATTAAGTACTTTTCATGTTCTTAAGAAACGTCTTTCAGGATCGAGGAGAAAAAAAAAAAAGCCGCATACGTTGTTGACTGGTAAATGAAGCAAAAGTAATGAACATTTTCTTCCGCGTGATGAAACGTAGACCGATAGCTTAGGTAGTCATTTGTCACTGACGAAAACAGGTTTAGACATTATTGTGGAGAATAATTACACAGCATAAAAATGTAATTCCGCCTATTAAAAAGTCACATATGGATCGAAGTATCTGAAGCCAACACTCGTTTACCATCCGCTGACTTGCAAGTACTGCGCGCCTTTGTTGTAAACAATTAATATCTGTTATTTCAAATGTGCAGATAAATTAATAGCGACCAGGGCAGCATGATCGGCGAGGAGGTAACATCGCCACGCATTCGAAATGACGATTCAATCAATGGAAGCGGCACATCAGTCGTAATAAACCAGAAAATCGGATTTTCGCCTAAAAAAAAGTCTCTATGTCTTTAATTTCTTTGACGCGGAACAAAAAGGAATTAGTATACGGCGTATTAAACTTGCAGGGAAATTGTCTTGGGTAGGTATACAGAATTCAGAGAAGCTTAGCATCTGTGGACGATAAGCCGATTGGTTTTTGGCGATATTGCACGGTCAAGTTTGCTAAGGGCGTCCATTCTGGGTGTTGCGAAAGACCGTTTGTTGATTTTCTTCAATAGCGTCTTCACTATATCTTATTACTCTTTTCTCCAGTTTCAACAGTTAAAAAGGCCCATTTCTGCGAAGAATATAATTCCGTCATCTGTTCAATGGTTCAGTGCAGTATTCTACGTATGGTGAGAATTTCTCCTGCGTCCCTTGCGAAAGAGGAAGGCCGAGACGTAATTTCTTATTGCTACCTTTATGCTTTTCAGATACTGCAAGCGATAATTGAACACGTTTATAATTCGTCTTCTGTGAAGTGCATATTTCCTTCGAGATCGTTAAAAAACAACCACGTCTCCAAGTTTGCTCTGTAGCATACAATGCTAATACCGTTAATATCTCTCAGTCTATTAAAGATAATTCTTCAAATCGAAAGAAAAAAAGCTTATTAGGAAAAGAAAGAAAAGCGTGTAAATATTTGCTGCTAAGTTTCGTTTAGTGATAAGAACATGCGGCGTCGGATACATATGTATCTGCTGAAGAAAGTATACTTCTGTTTCTACGGGTTGCAGGGTTATGAACTGTGACGTCTGCGAAGGAGTTCCATCCCTACCCTCTCAAGCCGTCGAAAAGCGCAGCGAAGGAGACGCAGTTTTCCCTTGGAAATAGTTGCGCGGAACAGGGTAGCACGTGCGCTGAAGAGGTGGACCGGGCGAATGCAGCACACACACACACACACACACACACACACACACACACATATGCACCGCGGCCGGGTGCATTCGCTCGTTGCATCTCGCCCCCACCACAGCAGCAGGACCAGCCAATAGCCGCGTGGCAGCGATGCACCAGAGCCGGGATTTCAAAGCCAGCGCGGTATATGCGTTTCGTACTGGGGAATTGATTTCCTCTACTCCGACGGAGATGCTTGACAAAAAAATACTGATAAACACCACTGGTCCAGTAACTACCGTACCGGATACGGCTAGGGGAAGGAAATGAGAATACGGGAGAACGCAGGAAAATCGACAAGCTAACGGAGGGGTATTTCTTGCGTGTTTAATTAGAGCGGGATCGCTAGACATAGGCCGAGTCATTTCCGCGCCGGCTCAGTCGGTACGATCGTAATGCTAGGTGCCGCGTTCTGCAGCGGTCTAGGTTTTCATAGAGTAAGTGCAATTGCACGCCGGTGCATAGTGCAGAATAGTTACTTGTACTAGGAAAACATACCGCGCGAAGAGTTGGCCGGGCGCGTTCTCTTAGCACACACGCCCCACCTCCGCGCCGCCAATAGTTGCATAGCTCCCTAGCACCGCCCCTCCCACGGTCGTACACACGGGGCGGGAAACACCCCTCGGCTACGTCACGGAACCTGCGCAGACTGCTGCAGACCGGTAGCGCAAACCGAAAAATTAGACTCTCGCAGGAGGTGTTTACTTGCGCAGCGCACCATTTTGGCGAAAAAAAAACAGAAAAATAGGAGAAACTGTCGGAGAGGGGAAAGAAGTTACAGCTACCACTGCTGCGAGAATACTGGCAAGAGGACGTCCATTAATTACGTGAGGCGTTTACTTTAAAATTTGGACTTCCTCATTGGTGAGATGTGGTGCGACCCGTTCCCTCTCAAATTAAATTTAACCCATAATATGATAAGAAAACGTAACAAGGAACAGTTATTTGCTTTAAACACTGATTAAGACACCTTAATAAAAACATGTTTCATTCGTAAAGTGTATGAGATCGTTTTTTTTAACACATGATTAAAAACACTGTTTTAAACATGCTAATCCTGAGTAGTGTTAGGACTGACAGACAGACAAGGGGCAGGTGGACAAAGAGGCTCCACGAAAATAGCATCAACCGTTTGGCGGATTCCTAAGAAACTAACATTTTATTGATATATAATATACAAGGTGAACATTTATAAACCCGACAAACTGCAGGGACGGATTCTTGCCAGGAAGTGGAAGAGGAAAGGTCCTATGAATATGTGTCGGGAATGCCTCGTTGCCTTGCTAGATGGCGCTGACGACAGAAAGTTCCCCTGGCCACGTGCTGTGTGTTCCTTGTACGTTGCAGGCTGTGTGATTAAAGGTTCAAATGGCTCTGAGCACTATGGGACTCAACATCTTAGGTCATAAGTCCCCTAGAACTTAGAACTACTTAAACCTAACTAACCTAAGGACATCACACACACCCATGCCCGAGGCAGGATTCGAACCTGCGACAGTAGCAGTCCCACGGTTCCGGACTGAGGCTGTGTGATTGACGCAGCGTAATGTAAGCTGCAGAGTAGTCCGGTATTCGTGTCAGCAACAAGCCGAGATGTGCGGCCACGCATATGGGAACAGTTAAGATGCAGCACGGCTCTGCCGAAACATGTAGCCTCACGGGTACCAACCACATCACACAACATTTCAAATCCTTTTTGGCCGTTTCTGTAATCATGGGTCCTTTCAGATAGATGGAGGAGCAGGGAGGTGGAGGACTGTGGGTACACCAGATCTGGAGCACCGGGTTCTACGCCTGTAACTCTACTCTGAATGAGTGCTGGAATCCACGACATGACGCGAGAAAGCGTGCGTTGCATCCCGTGGAGGCCACTTCGAACATGTGTTTAGACGTGCATGCGATGCAGCCCTGTACTCTGTGTTCCCGGACGATTTGTTGTCCTTGCACGCGCACCGTCCATTTCAGGACACATGTTCATAGTACCCTTTTTCCTCAATTTCAAATGCAATTGAACCTTTAATTACATTGCACATGAAAGACGACATTGTCCGTACCTTCCTTTGAACTCTACGATTACGAAACTTTTAAGTCTCTAGATTTATGTGACCACTGAGAGCATTCTTGTCAGTGAACACTGGCTTTGCTTCCTCCACAAACTAATAACGACTTGCTCGCACATCTGTTGTGGCTTTTCGGCGTATCGCTTGACAAATTCATTTAAAAGTTTAGATACAAGTTCACGTTGAACACAATAACATCGACTTTATTTGCTTAGCATAATATCACTTGCGGTGATTCTGACCGGCGTGGCAGAGAACATCCCCCCCCCCCCCCCCCAAATCAAATCTAACATCTGAGTGGCATTTGTTTCAAATCGGGGAATCCCAGACATACTGTGTAAAGCACTGAGTTAAGTTCAGAGAGGCCGCAAAGACTGGTGAGCACTTTAATATTGTCTAGGCTCAGAACTAATTATATAAGATAAAATATTGTCCATTTTAAAAATGTATATTCTCTAAATTAAAATTTCTCACCTCATTTCGACCTCATGTAATTAATGGACGTCCCCCAACACCAAATCGTCTTGTCGCCCTTCACGACTTTCCCTTTGGGACTTAGAACACGACAACAGATAAGAAACTAGATGAAAGGGACGCGCTTCGTTTGCACTCTTCTTCTCAGAACTGAAAAAAAGACCGTTACTCATCTCGTTAATATAACATCCAACTTGTTCAAACTATATCGATATAAACTTCATTTGTTATTTTACTTTCGAGTGCAACGGCGAACATATTTTGTGATTGTCCAGCAGGCGAACACGATACATATAAGTCGTCTATGCTTGGTGCCAAGTACTTCGTAAGTAATTGTTAAAACACACCTTGCCGTATGCCACAACGTGCTTGTAAAAGTATTTAGTTGCCAATCCCATCCAATTCGACCGATAAGCAAGGCCGTTTATTGATGGACAGCTATAACGAGTCCAAACGACAACCTTTGTACCACTCAGTTCCACCTCAGTTCGACAATCATAAAGGTTCCATACTCGACATACACGTCGCGTGATACAGAAAATACAGGGTGTTTCACAATTCAAGTTAAACGCTTCTAGAGGCTGTAGTTGGGACTTATTAGATCAAGTTTTGCATAGTAAGCCACATCCGCTAACGTCATCCAACGAAGCTGCGGACCGTCAAAGTTACAGACGGCGGCGACTGTATATGTGTGCGTGTACAGCCTGATTCAGTGATGATGTTACAAACTTTCAAGGATGATCGTGGAGGATAAATGTATCAATTTGAGGTAATGATTCCTGGTTCGGAAAAGAACGAGTCGAAAGTGACAAGCGAAAATCATTGTGATAGTTCTAACAGTTGAACACATATACTAGTACTGTTATTGCTAAGAATGTAGGCTATGCTACTTCACAGAGGTCGTAGTATGGACGAAAACAAAGAAAAAATGTCAATAAACGTGGGCTCTAACATGCATACTTGAGGAGTTATAATCACTTGTTCATCTTCGCTACTGTGAAAAGTATGTCCTCTATTGAACAATTACTCATAGCTCTTAAGGTTTGCATTTTAGAACAGACACGTTGTTTTGTTTGGTCCATACTACCATCTCTGAAAGTTTCCTATCCTACAGTCTTAGCAACAACAGTACCAGTAGCCTACATGTATTCCATTGTCAGAGGTGTCAGAAAGGTTTTCGCTTTTAATTTACGACTCGTTCGTTTTCGGTACAGGGACCCACAAATTGATATATTTGTCCTTCACCATTACCCTGGAAAGTTTGTAACATCATCACGGAGTCACCCAGCAAATATACATTCATTTACAGGGGCCAGTGACTATAGCTTTGATGTCCTGTTGCGTCGTTGGATGACGTTACTGGACATAGATTCCTAGATAAAATTTGATCTACTAAGTCCAGTGTACAAACTCTAGAAATGTGTGACATGAATTGTGAAACACCATGTATATACTATTGATGATAGATTATATGCCCGAATAATTAGCCACATCTCTCATTTTTCCTTCAACAATAGTTAGTTTCCTGAACTATTTAATTACTCACAACTATAACAACTTTGTAGGAAAGGAGAAGGTATGATGTAACTATTCTATTTGACCTACTGTAATTCTATGCCATCGGTGTTAGCTAAAGTTTTCGAAAAGACTGAATATATATGGGTAATTGATCATTTAAATTCAGATGATTTGCTGTTAATGGTTCAAATGGCTCTGAGCACTATGGGACTTAACAGCTGTGGTCATCAGTCCCCTAGAACTTAGAACTACTTAAACCTAACTAACCTAAGGACATCACACACATCCATGCCCGAGGCAGGATTCGAACCTGCGACCGTAGCAGTCGCGCGGTTCCGGACTGCGCGCCTAGAACCGCGAGACCATCGCGGCCGGCAATTTGCTGTTAAATATAGAGATTAGTTTGAGAAGTGATTTAACAACTGAAAATGTTATATTCTGTCTTTTGTCTGAGGCTCTGGAAGAGTTACACAAAAAGTAGCGGATCCTAGGCCTCTTCTTTGATTTAACTAAGATGTCACAATCTGTTGATCAGAAATACACTAGTGCAGAATTTGGACCATTATGGAATCAAAGAGAAGTAGCTCGTAGCTAATTCCTCTCATACTTTACGGGTCCATTCTCCACAGTCAGCCAATAAAATAAACGACTTTTACAATTTTTTTCTGGAAAAACTAATGAAGCAAACAAGGTAAATCTTTTTACACGTTATTTATTGATTCTTGGAAAATATATTCTGATTTTTTAAAAGTAATTTAGTCATCACGAAGCCTCCCAACCGAGGAGTTAAAGTTGCTCTGTTCAAAATGAGGTGTGTATGACCAAGTCTTGCAGCCGGAAAATCTTATCTTAATAAAAAAGCAAACAATTTTCTAAATCTATAGGATATTGTGCACGTTGAAACAGCACAGTTTTTCGCGTGGTTTTGGTAACATTTTTACAATAACTAATGAAATACTGAAAATAAAAAATAGCCTATTAGCCTTTGAGGGCATGCCCAAGGAGTAATCCAGCCGAATTTCAGAAAGATATCTTAATTGTGTGCCAGCAATCCATTCCGTCAGTTTGAAATACACCGCACATCAAGACGACGGAATGGATTGCGAGCACATTACGCACACGGCGTTACTCCAGGATGTAACTACATTTTGCTTTGTTAGATTCAAGAAATAAATGTAACTAGCAAAAGATACGGCATTTACGAAATTAGAGCTTACTTTAGAAATCTACTGTATCACCACTGTTATTTTAAGAATCTGCTATATTTGTCCCGAAGTTTTAGAATGCTTGTTCAAAGTCGGCAGTCACCAGATGATTAACCTTGTTCTTCATTACGTTCTTCACCTCAATATTACTTCCGAAACATTTTGCACATTGGAAGTCTTTCACTTTCGTGAAAAAGCTCCCTAAGAGCCACGTCCGGACTCGTCTGTTATAAGTAACCTAAGTCAGAAACGTGTTTCGTGAAGCACACTGTTTTGTCAACTGTTGCACATTTCAAACCACTTTCTCACATTTCTTTCTCCCATTATCTCATCGCAATAGCTGCCTTTAGTTGCCGGCAAATTTCTGCGCGTTTCAACTGCCGAGATTTCAAAAATCGAATAATCTCTGGAACTTCACATGTTCGTACAGCAAAAGCCTAAAGTAAACGTCGAATCGAGGCATGCACTAACGCAGCCATCATTTAAGAAGTGCTTATGCGCTATTGATTATGACTAGTCATTTGAAATCATTGCAGCCATTATACAGTTTATCTGAGCATTGACTGAAATAACTTTTTAATCAAAACTGACAGTCGTGAGACCTTGTATAAAGCATCTCGTTTTAAACAATCATATGATGCCCAACGACGACTTGTTTCGTTCTCCTAACAAGTGGCAGACAAGCGACTACTAAGACTGGTGTTTAGAGTTTGTCAGTATGGAGACGTACGATCGGATTTGAGGGAGAGTACCTTCCACACACTCCCGAAGATAGCGAGGGAAGTTAAGTGCGAGGACTATCGCACAATCAACTGTGCGCCTCAAGAATCCAAGCTGCTGAGAAGAATAATGTACAGAAGAACAGAAAAAAAAACTGAGGCTATCAGTTTGGCTTCCGGAAAGCTAAAGGAACGAGAGACAGTTCTCACGTTGTGATCGATAATCGGTTGTGACCTAATAAAAAGTAAAGACAGGTTCATATTACTTTTCGACATAGAAAAAGCGTTTGACAAGTAAAATAACGCAAAATGTTCGAAATTCTGAGAAAACTAGGAGCGCAGACTGCGGGAAAAGACGGGTGATTAATATGCAATATGTACAGGAACCAAGAGGGAACAGTAAAACTGGAAGACCAAGAAAGAAGTGCTCGAATTGAAAAGGATGCAGGAGATGACTGCAGTCTTTTGATCCTATTGTTCAGGCTATAGATAGAAGAAACAATGACAGAAATAAAAGAAAGGTTCAAGAGGGGGTGGGGGGTTAAAATCCAAGGTGAAAAGGTATCAGTGATAACATTCGTTGACGACATTGCTATTCTTACCGAAAGTGAAGAAGAATTACAGGACCTCTTGAATGGAATGAGCAGTCTAATGGTTAACAATATGGTCTGAGAGTAAATCGAAGAAAGACGAAAATAATGAGAAGTAGCAGAAATGAGAACAGCGAGAAACTTAACCTCAGGATAAGCGGTAACAAAGTAAATAAACGTTCACCAGTTCTGCTCCATGGGCAAGAAAATACGGACTAAGAGTAAGTCGAAGAGAGACGAAAATAATGAGATGTAGCACGGGCGCTGATAACCTCGCTGTTGTGCGCCCTAAAACACTAATCATCATCATCATCATCATCATCGAGATGTAGCAGAAATGAAAATACAGGGAAACTTAACATCAGAGTTGGGGGTCACGAAGGAAATAAAGTTAAGGAGTTCTGCTACCTAGACAGCAAAATAACTCATGATGGACGAACAAGGAGGACATTAAAAGCAGACCATCACCGGCAAAAAGGGCATTCCTGACCAAGGGAAATCTACTGGTATCCAATACAGGGCTTAATTTGGGGAAGAAATTTCTGTAAATGTACGTTTGAAGCACAGAATTGTATAGTAGTGAAACATGGACAGTTGGAAAACAGGAAAAGAAAAGAATCGAAGCGTCTGAGATGAGGTGCTACACAAGGATGTTGAAATTTAGGTAGACTAATAAAGTAAGGAATGAGGAAGTTCCCTGCAGATCCGACAAGGGGAAAAATTGTAGAATGAACGGACAGGATTATACGATGTGTGTTAAGACATCAGGGAATAACTTCCATGGGACTAGAGAGAGTTGTAGAGGGCAAAATCTGTAGACGAAGACAGAGATTGGAATGCATCCAGCAAATAACTGAGGAAGTTAGGTTGCAAGAGCCACTATGAGATGAGGAGGTTGGCACAGGAGAGGAATTCGTGGCGGGCCGCATCAAACCAATAAGAAGGCAGATGACTCCAAACAGGAACAAAAGATTGCGTTCTTATTGATTAATTCAAACGTTTGGCATCCGTTAGTCCGTCATATAGTAATGGATAATGGTTTTTTTCTGAGCCACGAAAATTAAGATTAGGTCGATAGTTGCTGTAAGTTGCTGCATTCGCATTTTACGGCTGAGGAAAAAGTGTAACTTACCAATCTCGTGCAGTTTCCTTAGTAGGAAACAGACGTATGGTTCCTTTTCTCTGCCTCGTGATGACTGGGTGTTATGTGATGTCCTTCGGTTAGTTAGGTTTAAGTAGTTCTAAGTTCTAGGGCACTGATGACCTCAGATGTTAAGTCCCATAGTGCTCAGAGCCATTTGAACCATTTGAACGGATGGTTCTAAGGAATAATGTTCTGCTTGTTGCGCTTATTCTGTGGCATAGGCCGATAACTATAAACCTGTTTATTTTTATCGGGGTTACAAAAGATGAGACCAATTTCGTCACGAATTAAAATGCTTAATTATATTCAACCAAAACCATTCAGCCAGCTGTTCAGCTTTAGGGCTGAAAAAATGCAGATATTCGTATTTCAAATTGTCATAAACACGTAGACTATAGCGAGGCACATTATTTCGAATATTCCGATCCTTGGCAAAATTTTCAGCATAACAATTTGTTTAAGTGTTCAAGGGTAATGCTACGATGCGGCGAGTACGTGAGATCAGTAGTATGGTAGGTGTAAGGAAGCCCTGGATGTTTGTTGGGTGGGTTCTGGTGATGAATACTGTGTCTGAAAGGAACTTGTGTTAGCCATAATTTCCCTAAATTGCTCACCTCAAATTTCAGAATGATTTCACAAGGAAGGGTACGGCCGATGTATTCCCTTGTCGTTCGTCAGTCTGAGCTTCTTTATCATATCTAATGATCTAGTTATTAACTGGACGTTACATCTCAGTCTTCCTTCCTTTTCGAAGTTTGGTGCAGAAAATTTTGTAACTGCGACACGTGCCGTGCTTCAGTACAAGAACATGAATTAGCCGATTTCGCTACTTTTAAACATCAGACTCGGCAGCTGTTATTTACTTGTAATTTATTTTCGTATGGCGACTGACCAACTTCGGCCGAGAGGTAATTTTTGGATGATATTAGGAAGATACGAAAGAGATCAGAGGTCATAATCCTGTCCTACACGTTCGATACATATCCACTGGTGGATAAAAGCCAGGCGGAACCATGGGTGTAACCTTTTAACAAAGAAACATGTAGTGACGGAATTCAGCTGTTGCAATAGCTCAACGTAAGGTACTTTTCGTCTTGCCTTTCCTTTGTGTTCTCACATCACGTACCTCCAAACTGTGAGTTAAGTAGATTGCTATCTTGTCGAACACAGGAGTAAGTGGCATTTACTGTCAGCGTGAAAATCCCAGTTGTTTTCATAGTGACAGTAATGACCGCTATTAACTACTCTACTAATTCAAAATAGAGCATTTAGCGGTACTGAACCGAGAGGTGCACCTTTGGACGGCTGTGTACCTCCATATTTCAGTTATTATTATTTCACTTTTTCAGGCTTCAGCATACAGTAGTTTAAGATTGTTACAAGAGACACGTTTCGCCTTTATTAACAAATCTTCATGAGTAATTGTTTCGTAAATATTACATACGTGACACGGTTTTGCATTTTTATTTCTTTAGTTTTGAGTTGGCGAAGCTAAGGCATGTGGTGCGTTAAGAAGCTATTGATTGGATTATGATAGTACATTGGTGTATATCTTAACCCCAGTTCTAGGTAACATTAAAGGGGGTAACTTGATTAGTAGTTGCCCAAGCCAAAGAATATGATTCCATGGGAAGTTATTACAGTATTCAATGATAATGTACTAATATTTTTCATCTGTTATAGCGAGGAAAAATACCAACTCGGCGACTTTTTATTAGGAAATCCGTTATAGAGGCATCCTTGGATACATATACCTAATTACTACGAAACGCACCTTTTCAGCAGGACAGGGTTCAGACACAACACTGAATCCTCTACAAAGCTATTGCAACTCCAGAATACCGTAGCGAAATGCGGAAAGCATGCAAAACGTCAATGATTGATGCAGAGAATGACATTTGTCTTTGAACGTGAATAAAGGTAGCGTGTTCTTCATAAATAGGCGAAGACATTCAGTACCGTTCGATTGCACTACTGGCGATGAGTTACTGGAAACTGGAACCATCGTGAAATGCCCAGGAATAACCATGCGGCACGACTTAAACTGGAACGAACAAGTAGCACTAACTATAGGAGAAGCGCATGTCTGGCTGGGATTCACTGAGAGAATCTCAGAGAAATTTCATTCATCGATGAAAGCAGTGAGGCACAAATCAGTTCTAAAACCGATTCTTGAGTACTGCTCATCCTCCTGTGACCTTGACCAGGTTGGATTAATAGAAGAGAGAGATAGAGAAGATACAACGAAATGCGGCACGTCCCATCATGGGATCCATTAGCACGAAAGCGTTACAGAAATGCTTAAGAAACTCGCAGTTTCTTTATTAGTATCATCGTCATGACGCTAAAGGCAATCCCTTTCTTTATGTAGCGATTCTTTACTTTCTTTCATCATCTTCGCCATTTGGTTGTAGTTACCGCAGTTCATTCCACTGATAATGCTTTGTAATATGGATGTTCTTGGTCCTCTTCTTGGTTTTCTTTTCATGGATTATTTCCGTGTCTTCTTCTTGTTTCCAGGGTCCTACAGATGTCGCCGCATCCCGCATCGTTTTCGCCATACAACTCTATCTCGCCATTATCCCCATCCCTTTTATTCCTCTTTTCTTCATCGCTTCTTAGATACTCCAGCATGACGAAGCAGCACTCAGCAATTGTTACCAAGGTCTGTTTGAAGGATACGATTTACTGGCAAAACGAGCAGGAAAGAAACAAATCATTATTGCCTTGATTGAGACATACCTCTCTGCGTGTCACAGTACTTCAGAATCTTTCAAAGACACAAAACCCACTTGCTGTGAAAATAGTCAGTATCTCACACCACACTTTTATCTGTTTATTCGTTTTTTAAAGAATACTTATAGTTTCTGTCAAATTATTTTAAAATTTGTCATCTACCACAAAAATAAAATAGATATTAAAAATAAACCGTGAAGCTTGGTCTTTTTTTAGTATGCTGTGCTCTTTCAGATGTCTCAAACAGAAATGTGGGAGTAAAATTGTAAATAATGTCATAAACGTGGGGTTTTCTTAGCTCGAAGCTCTTCTAAGCGACTGGTCTTCAAAGTGTTAGTAGAACCTAAAAGAACATAGAAATCAGGTGATGCTAGGGGAATTAGATTAGAAAACGAGACACTTAAAGTAGCAGACGAGTTTTGCTCTTTGGAAAGCAAAATGGCAATGACAAGAAAAGCATTTCTGAGGAAGAGAAGTTTGTTAACATCAAATATAGATTTAAGTGTCAGGACGCCTTTTCTGAAAGTATTTGTCTGGAGTGTAGCCATGTACGGAAGTGAAACATGGACGATAAAAAGTTTAGTCAAAAAGAGAATAGAAGCTTTAGAAACTTGGTGCTACAGAAAAAAATTAAATATTAGGTGAGTGGATCACATAACTAATGAGGAGGTACTGAACAGATTTGGGGAGATAAGAAATTTGTGGCACAACTTGACCAAAAGAAGGGATCAGTTGATAGGATACATTCTGAGACATCAAGGGATCACCAGTTTATTATTGTTGGGAAGTATGGGGGCTGGGTGCTAAAAATCGTAGAGGGAGACCAAACGATGAATTTAGTAAGCTGATTCAGAAGGATGAAGGTTGTAGTACTGAAACGTCCCCTATGAACAATTATACACGACTGTGCTTAAACTGACACACAATATTTTTAGCGCAACGGAATCTGACTTTCAATAATCCCTACAAAAGAATAGCCCTGACTAACATTAACCTATACCTTTCACAAATCACTTACCTCACAAAATTCTTCGTTACTCGAACTACTGCAATACAGCGAGCGCCACTACTGCCAGCTAAATAAAAGATTGAAACTACTGATAGCACTAACTACTGATAGGCATAGTTAGCAAATGAAAGATTTTGATAGAGAACAAACAATGTATTTACCTTAATAGTGTTCAAAAGTCATAATATATATAGCAGTTCATGACGTCCACTCCTACAAATTTCAAAACTCCACCGTTTCTCTCCACACTTCCACCACTGCTGGCGGCTCACCTCCAACTGCGCAACGCTATGAGCTGTTAACATCCAGCTGCCCAACACTACAATGGCTGACAACAATGCAAATTGGCCACAGACTGCACACAGCACAGCCAGTGATTTTCATACAGAACGCTACGTAACGTTGCCAATAAGAAAACATAAACAGCCTACTTACAGTACTTATTCGGAGGTGAAGAGGCTTGCACAGTTTAAAGTCGTGCTGAAGACCACAACAACAAATAGCACAGGAAGGAAACAAAAATAAAGTTTTATGTAACTAAGTCTCTGACGTCTCTGCCGCACGGGAATGAAATGGCATCTAACAAAGAGGGAAAAGAGTGAAATACAGGCAGCTGGAATGAGGTCTCTAAGAACAAAGATAAGCTGCACACTCCCGGATCGGATTAGGAATGAACAAATTAGAGAAGGACTAAATGCCGAAGGGGTTAACAAAGCAACAGAGACATACAGAAACAGCGAGTGAGCAGAATTCCAGAAGACAGGCTGACGAAACGGCTGTGGAATTAAAGACCGAGATGAAGAAGAAATTCTACAAGGCTCAAAATGAGGTGGGCTCTACATAACTCTTGGAAGACTGCTCGAGCAGTCAGCCGGATCCATGGAAGCGAAGATGATGGTGATAAAAATGTAAAGTCATATGGCACGAATGCCTGCGAGACACCGAAAGGAAGGTTCAGCCACCTAATAGGAAATATTTTTCCCTATTGCTTCACGCCCGCGGACACCTTTCCGTCGCGAAGTGTGAGGGCCTGCCCTCGAATAGCCCCAAGGTGGGCCGCCGAAAGTGACGTCACCATTCGAAGGACGGAGGGCTATCGACAGTGTCACATGCCCTCACTTCATGAGAGGTTTGGAGACTGGTGATCACGGACTTCGCAGTACCACCTCCCCTAGCTCCTCTGCCGCAAATCCAAAGGGAAAATTGCTGTCACCACGCGGTGCGACCGAAAGATCACCCATCCGACTAAGGGCCATGCCCAGTGGGGCTTAACTTCAGTGATCTGACAGGAACCAGAGTATTCCCCCTTTTCTTCTTGTCGGGGCCTACCACGCATGGCTGCTGTCAGAATCACACAAAAATGAGAAAAAAAAGCAGCATTGAGATTCGATTCAAAGACAAGCGCCTGTGAAACAAGCGGTTACTCGCCTTTTTCTTATTTTATTTTTTTTCTCTTCAACCTTTCGTCGTTTCCTAGCCTATTCCTCTACCATTCAAACTTCCTTTTACTTTTTATTTATTTATTTATTTATTTATTTGGCGACGCAGACACACGCGTCCCTATATAGACGCGGTACCTCAAACTCCATAGGTACGAAACAATAAACTAATTTTGAATCCGCGGACGACAGAGCTTCAACGCTAACCGAATTTATTTTTCTTTGTTTCCTTTTCTTCCTATATATAACAGAGCACAATAAGTGAGGTCGCTCTCCAAAGTTAGAAACGAGAAAAGTAATGATCATCTGCCCCAATAGGACAGCTCGATATCTCTGTCGTATAAGGGCCACACCCTGTCTGGTAAACATGAGATTTATTCAGCATGGCCGGCCTGTGTGGCCGAGCGGTTCTAGGCGCTTCAGTCTGGAACCACGCGACCGCTACGGTCGCAGGTTCGAATCCTGCCTCGGGCATGGATGTGTGTGATGTCCTTAGGTTAGTTAGGTTTGAGTAGCTCTAAGTTCTAGGGGACTGATGACCTCAGATGTTAAGTACCTAGTGCTCAGAGGCATTTTTTTTTTTTTGTTTATTCAGCGTGTTAGCAAAATTGTCCTGGTATCGGTACAACTGCGAGGCGTCCCGTCATTTTTTATTATTTTATTTCCTACTACCATTTACAACAACTTGCCACCTGGCCGCTTAGAAAGGTCGTCTTTTCGCAATATGAAATTTTACATGGAGAGAATGTGAATCTTATTTGATATTCTTATTTGTATCAAGGAATAATATAACTGCAGTTATAAATACTTCTTAACTTAAAAGCAAATAAGAAATTAAGATTTTAACATTAAAGATTTATGAACAAAAGACAGAAATTTAGGAAGGTGGAAAGAGGTTCGACATGTTATCACTTTTTGACATATTCTAAATTCGGAAAAATTTCTAAAATAACAAGAATTTCTTACTTAATACGGAGAAGCAGAAAATAGGAGAGATCAGTGATTTGTGTTGGAGATCCCACCATCTAGCCATTTCGTTTCTGAAGGCTCGCCAAATCATCGAGCCTGTCACATTCTAAGTAGTGTACAAAATATATACATCTTTAATGCTCGTTTTATAAATCTATGTTTACTGACGTGTTTTGTATCCTAGTATGCAGTAAGTATGCTGAAAGGTAAAGGAGTGATTTCCCCCCCCCCCCTCCCCTCCTGTCAGGCACCCACCTACACACCCATCCACCACACACACACACACACACACACACACACACACTCACACACACCAGCAACAAGATGAACGAAACGAGCAATCGGCACGGCCGTTGACGTGATGATGAAAATGATGACGGAGGTTTACCAATCACAACAGCCGTTCCATCAGCGGACAAATCGTTAACCGAACAGGTAAGAACGGGGTGTGGGCAAATCCTTTTGACAGCAGAAGCTCCCTCCGCCACACACTTTGCTTGTTGGCTCGCGGAGTACAGCTGTAGGCGTAGGGCGTCACAAACGCGTCAGTCCGTCGTTCCCAGTGAGTTAATTTGAACAGTTTTGTTTGTTTATTTATCGACCGCGGAGTGGCGAGGGGCCGGGAGGCTGCATCCGGCGGCCAGGCGGCCACGCGCGGCGAGAGGTCGCGCGTTCGAGCCCCGCGCCAGCGCCGCCGGCGCTCGCTGCAGCCGGCGTGACGTCACGGCCGCGGCCCGGGCAGCCGGCCAGCCAGCCGCTGCGCGCCACCTCCCGGCACCGGCTGCTCGCCTGGTGGCAAGTAGGCGCGCGATGCAGCGCTGGCGGCCAGGTACACGCGCGTACGCCTCACAATTACTCCCCGGACCGCACCGACATTGCTCTTCTGGTCATTTCGGGGTCCTGGCCCTGCCAGAGACGGCAAGTCGGCTTCGCCGCGTTGCACCAACAGTTCCCAGCACAAGCCTAAACACGCCCAAAGTTTCGCCGATAATTCTGAAGCGTTGCCTCGTCAGCTATACGTCCCGGGGCGAAGCAGACGAGAGTTTTTCGGCAGTGGGCCCTCTCAGTTTGGCAGTCTGGCGAACTCTGGCCCCGAAAATTGGCAGCTGCGACCCTTCTGAATTTCGCGAGTACTCCTCTACATACACGCGTGTGGATCCTCTACCCAGCCCGTCTCTCTTCAGAGAAAATCGCTGTCAAAATAAAATTCGGCAACACCTATATCGATTGCGGAAAAAAATTGCCCGTCGCCGTTTAAAAATCAGCAGGCCCGCCTTCTTTCACTTGGCAGGAGTGACGAAACGATCTCGAGGAATCGCGAGCGAACTGAGCGGCACTCGGAGGATATTTCTGCTGGGACGGACCACGCGAGACAGATTCGGTACTGTGTGTGCAGTGACCCTTTTTCGGTAGTTGGCCCACCCAGTCGCGGGCCCCGGCTCCGAAAAGAATTCGGCAGGGGGCACTGGCGACCGCAAAAAAGAGTTCCGGCGCAGCGGAATGGGCGGAAAACGCACCATTCGGGCAGCGAACCCGCGATTTTCCCGGCAGGGACAACGGTCTCTGGCGGCTCGTGGCCACAGGCAGGGGACCGGACTGTCCTAGACCAAAGTGCAGGGTGCATCTAGGCGCTCTAGGCGCCGCAGTCGGGCTCCCCGCACCCCGCCACCGCCCGCGACGCCACGGTACTCGCGCCTCGCCGGCAGCCGTATGATCTAGGAGGGCATACGGCGCACCAGGCGAGCAGCCGGCCCCAGGAGGTGGCCGCGTGTGTCTGCGCGCTGCCGCTGCTGCCCAGGGGCCCGGAGTGGGGGGCGGCGCGCCGCGGGCCGTGGTGGGGGCGCAAGCAGGGGCCCCGCGGGGACTCGAACGCGCGACCTCCCGAGCCGCGCCGGCGGCCGCACGGCTGCGCGCGGGTAAATCGATGACGGTCGACTGACCCCGCTGGCCTTCGCGCTCTGCCGGACCTCCAAATCAATATCGACTGCGGCCCGACACCGCGGAAATGCTCTCGCACTGGTATCCGACTGGGTGTTGCTTTATGCCTGTAAGGAGGCAACTACTTGCACGCTTTCCTATCGAGGCCGTTTCTACCGTCAGGCAAGACTAGGTTGCCATCTAAAGCGAAAATTAATTTCAAATCGAGCAGCATAAAAAGTGAGGAAATGAGAGAAAAAATGAAAACGAGAAAAATTAAAACACGTTTCTTATAGTGGCCATTTTCGCAGCAGCTGTATATAAATTGCAGTTGTTTCAAAGAAAATGCCTTTTGCATGGTGCACATTAAAATTTTTATTTTTATTTCTGCACCCAGACGCGTATCGCCTTTTTTTTTTACAAGACATCTTAAGTGGGTGTCCTGAAATATTACATGATTTGTCCTTTTTACATATAGGTTATGATTTCACATCTTGGTTATAGATTTAAAAACAGTTCCTTAACGTGTTTTTTACGAAATGGAAAGGTACTTACAGGTAACTTCTAATTCACTGCATCTAAGCAAACTGTTTTTTCTCATCTGGCAACCAGGTGGACATCTTACAGTTCACTTTCGGTTCACTGTTTTCGTTACACATGGAAGGTATTATTGGACAAACCAGCAGAACATTTGGCACCCGCTACAAAGAACATATCAGAGCATGGAAATATGGATCGAGCCACTCAACTTTTAGAGAACATTTGAGAGAAAATAACCGCAAACCTACTACAAGAGAAAATGATACGAAAATAATTAGAATAAGTAATGAAAGACATTTCCTAACATTACAGGAAAATTATTATATATACAAAACAAAGGCTGAAAAGAAACAACTACTAAATGACCAAGTAAATATGACTAACTGCTCACTGTTTACACTGGTTGATCATATAACAGACAGAAATCCCAACAAACGAGTACACATCTGATTCCTCTCATAAGTATATACAGGAAAATATAATAATAATAATAATAATAATTATTATTATTATTATTATTATTACTTTTAAGAATAAAAAATGAAAATCTCTCTCCCTCTCTAACACACACACACACACACACACACACACACACACACACACACACACACGCACATACATTCACAAAACAGTTAGTAACACTTAGAAAAACAAATGAATCTCTGTATTAAAAAGATGGCAGTTACAGTGATGTGCAACGAAAACAGTGAACTGAAAGTGAACTGTAAGATGTCCACCTGGTTGCAAGATGAGAAAAAGCAGTTTGCTTGGATGCAGTGAATTAGAAGTTACCTGTAAGTACCTTTCCATTTCGTAAAAAAACACGTTAAGGAACTATTTTCAAGTCTATAACCTAGATGTGAAACCGTAACCTATGTGTAAAAAGGACAAGGCATGTAATATTTCAGGACACCCACTTAAGATGCCTTGTAAAAAGAGGCGAAACGCGTCTGGGTGCACAAATAAAAATAAAAATTTCAATGTGCAGCATGGAAAAGGCATTTTCTTTGAAACAACTGCAATTTATGTACAGCTGCTGCTAAAATGGCCACTATATGTATCGTGTCTTAATATTTCTCGTTTTCATTGTAATGTAATTTAATTTTGTACTGAGAAACGTTTTCGCTACAGGTCGCGATTGTCGAGTGATTCAGGAAAAATGTACGAAACTGACTTTACAGATCTTACTTCGTAAACTGTTGGGAATTTGGCAAATGTACGTGTGAAGTTCCCTTTTCTTTCTTTTTTCAGGGTCACAAATACAATCATATCTTAAAACATGTAGCTTCCCTTGTGACTCATCCTGTATGCGCGCCAGATATTGCACTTTTTCATTATTTTTCAAAAACATAGAGAGTTAATTTTACGAGGTGCAGCAATCGTATTAGTATTGACAGAATATGTACAGATTCTTAGTTCAACGGTAGATCGTTTATTTCACTGTGACAATATGTGTTACAGAGCGAATACTGATTTTCAGTTAATTCCAGAGTGCCTAGTTTCTTTTCATTAGTGACTGCTGTGCGAATCTGGGACCACTATTTATACTTAGTTTTTCTTTGATATTTGCAGGATATTGAAAGGTGGCTACACTGAGCCACAGCGCCAGAGATCGCACCAGAGAGTATTGTTCCGCCGCCTCCACTGGCAGTGATTATTGAGAGGTAGCGGCACGCAGTTCTTGCCGAGAAGTTGTGGTGGACACTGTTTGTCGTGAAGTCGGAGTGGAGATGTGATAGTGGAGAGTGTTGTTCCATGTTTTATGCAGTGGTTTGATGGGAGAGATAGCAGATGTTGTTCCAATGGAGATATTGTAATGATCTGAGTGCTTTTCGTCAATATATATGAAGGTAACAAGTTCCCTGTTTTTTCTTTTTAATATTTCTGTATCTCAAATAATGCATCATTACAGGCTCCGTCAACAAAGCATCTGGCTTGTGTTCTTGTATTAGAGTGTAATTCTGCTTTCCTTACGGAATTATAGTATTTCTAATTTTCTTTTATCACGTCAATATAATTGGTATTTAAAAATTCTTGTCTTGTTGAAGAAGAACCGTGCCAGATGTGCGTTGAGTCATACTACCACACACAGAACAGTTACTCTTGTGCTTTGGTTTCGTAGGTTTCGTAGTTGCTGGGGACTTAATTAATTAATTGTGTTAACGAAAATTTTCATTTCATTCTTTGTTGTTGTTCTATGCAGTCAGATAGCGTAATAATACTAGTCAGGGCCAGCCGTTTACGAGACTTGCGTAATCGGACATACAGCTACTAAAAAATATTTGCATTCATTCTTTATATATAATTAAGCCCCCATGCAATATTTGAGAAGAAATTTGTGAGACTGTACGTTTGGAGCACACCATTGTATGGTAGTGAAACATGGACTGTAGGAAAACCGGAAAGAAGTCAATCGAAGCGTTTGAAATGTGGTGTTACAGACGAATGTTGAAAATTAGTTGCACTGATAAAGTGAGGATTGAGGAGGTTCTATGCAGAATCGCAGAGGAAAGGAATATGTGGGAACCACTAACAAGGAGAAGGGACAGGATGATAGGACACCCGTTAATAAATCGAGGAATCACTTCCACGGTACTACAGGGAACTGTAGAGAGCAATAACTGTAGAGGAAAACAGAGATTGGAATACATTCAGCAAATAATTGAGGACGTAGATTGCAAGTACTACTCTCAGATAAAGAGGTCGGCAGAGGAGAGGAATTTGTGGCGGGCAGCATTAAAACGGTTAGAAGACTGATGACTCAAAAAAAAAAGAAGCAGGACTTTCTTTGCACAGTAGCACATCATGCGAAAGCTACTTTCGTCATTACGCTTTTACATCAGTGTATAAAAAAATCACACTGACCATCGCTTAAGATCTGTGCCCATTAGTTGGGTTTCAGGCTAGTTTGTGTGCAAAACTGTGCCATACTAGTTGGCTGTTCATACCGTTCTTTTTCCGAAAACCGTATTGCTACCTGAATTCCTCCCTCAGTGCCAATTAACGGCGACAGCACGCACTGCCGCGGATTACAGGGGAATTGTCCCTTTTTGTGTCTAATATCGCCGGCTGTTTCACGGCACGACTTGGATACGTACGACACGTACGTGTTGGTATACGAAGGCGCTGGCGAAGCGTTGCGAAAGTTTCGCACATTATCAGGCGCGCGTTGCAGCCGCATTAGGAGCGTGCGGGGCAGGAAACGGAAGCATCACACGCGACACCCACGCTCTGCTGTGACGGCGTGTGGCCGCTGCCAGCCTCGTCGCGCCCTCGGCCGATATCTCTTTTCACTCGCTCGAGCTGATCATACGCTGAGACTCATGAAATACCTCCTAGTATCGTGTCGGACCTCCATGCGGAAATACTGACCAATGGTGCCTCCAGAGCCGCCCTTAACTGCGGAGGTATTGTTGGTGCAGGATTTTGTGCACGAAAGGACCTCTCCATTTCCTCCCATAGATGTCCTATGGCATTCATGTCAGGAGATCAGGGTGGTCAAATGATTCTATCGAATTCTCCAGAATGTTCTTGAAACCAATCGCGAAGAATTGTGGCCTGGTGACATGTTTGGGAACGCAAAGCCATGGATGCCTGAAAATAGTCACCAGATACCCGAACATGGCCATTTCCAGTAAACGATCGGTACAGCTGGACCAAAGGAACCAGTCCATCCCATGTAAATACAGCCTGTGTAAATATAGCCCACCACCAGCTCGTACAGTTGGTCGCGGAAAATTTGGGTCCATTACTTCGTGGGGTCTGCGCCGCACTCAAAACCCACCATCAGTCCTTACCAACTGAAAACGGAAGTCATCTGACCAGGACACGATTTTCCAGTCGTCTAGGATCCAACCGATACGGTCACGAGACCAGGAGAGCCGCTACAGGAGATGACGTGCTGCTAGCAAAGGCATTCGCGTCGGTCGTCTGCGGCCACAGCTCATTGACGTCAAATTTCGCTGCACTGTCTCAATGGATACGTTCGCCGTACTTCCACATTGATTTTTGCGGTTGTTTCACTCGGTATAGTTTGTCTGCTAGCGCTTACATCTCTGCGCAAACGCCTCTGACATCGGTCGTTAAGTGAAGGCCACCGGCCACTGTGTTGCCCGTTGTGAGAGGTGATGCCTGGAATTTGGTATTCTCGCCACATTCTTGACACAGTGGATCTGGGAATACTGAATTCCCTAAGGACTTCCGAAATGCACTGTCCCATGCGTCTAGCTCCAACTACCATTCCGCTTTGAAAGTCTGTTAGTTCCCGTCGTGCGACCATAATGACGTCGGAAACTTTTTCACTTTGAATCACCTAAGCTGAAGATTAGATGGGTAGATAACATAACTAATGAGGAGGTATTGAATAGAATTGGGGAGAAGAAAAATTTGTGGCACAATTTGACCAGAAGAAGGGATCGGTTGGTAGGACATGTTCTGAGGCATCAAGTGATCACCAATTTAGTATTGAAGGGCAACGTGGAGGGTAAAAATCGTAGAGGCAGACCAAAAGATGAATACACTATGCACATTCAGAAGGATGTGGGTTGCAGTAGGTGCTGGGAGATGAAGAACCTTGCACATGATAGAGTAGCATCGAGAGCTTGCAAGGGGGCTTAATGAAAAAGAAAAGACTAATATTAATGAATAAATGAAATAATTTTACTAGCTGTGTGACCCGTTACGAAGTCTCGTAACCGCTTGGCCCTGACTAGTATTAGCACGCAATCTGACTGCAAAAAATAAAAATAAAGAATGACAAGCGATTTCCGTTAACACATTTGATTAAGTAAGTCCCCTGCAACTATAAAAGCTACGAAACAACAAAGCACAAGTGTAACTGTTCTGTGTGTCGTAGTGTGACTCAACGTACATGTATTTAGCTCGGTTCTTTCTCAATACGACAAAATATTTTAAACACCATTTACAATGAACTAGTTGAAAAACCAGAAATACTATAATTGCACACAGAAACCAGAATTACAAGTCTAATATGTGGTGTCACCGCCAGACACCACACTTGCTAGGTGGTAGCCTTTAAATCGGCCGCGGTCCGCTAGTATACGACGGACCCGCGTGTCGCCACTGTCAGTGATTGCAGACCGAGCGCCGCCACACGGCAGGTCTAGAGACAGATCCTAGCACTTTCCCCAGTTGTACAGCCGACTTCGCTAGCGAAGCTACACTGACAAATACGCTCTCATTTGCCGAGACGATAGTTAGCATAGCCTTCAGCTACGTCATTTGCTACGACCTAGCAAGGCGCCATTACCAGTGTATATTGAGATTGCACTTATGTATCATCAAGAGCGATGTACAACAATTATGGATTAAAGTTAAGTATTCCAGCAACTACGTTCTTTTCTTACTAGACTCAACTACTTTACTGTTCCAGACCTCACGCCAGCCTGCGTGATCTTAACGCGTGCATTTCGGCCTCCTCTAGCTACACGGTGTTGGCTCTTCTGCCAACACATCATAATAAATGAACACGAGCCAGATACCTTGTTGACTGTACCTGTGAGCAAGAGGCATTGTCATTAAAGAAAACTTTAATACCTTTTTACCTCATTATATATCGACGGAAATTTTCCATTACACCAGCATCACAAATCAAAAGCCCATCTCCTTTCTCAAATATATTCTAACAATTGTATCTTCTTACATCTATACGTTACACCAACCGAACAGTACCACATTTCAGTCAACACTCAGATCGTCTACTCCCTCGCCCAACAGAACAACGACTGCTCTCGACATCCTCTGAACTACTACTGCCCCAGTGGATGCGGCGGAATAATAATCTTTGGCGTAATCTCTGGCGCTATGACTCAGTGTAGCCACCTTTCAAGCTGCATCAAACGAGTCTCTGGACTGAAGACCACAGCAAAAACAACATCACTTAAGTACAACTGACATCTCCGCCAATGCACTGCCCTTTTATGCCTTGTGTAAACGATACTGCCGCCATTAGTATATATGCATTTTGCTATCCTCTGACTTCTGTCACCTCGGTATACACCTCGGTAGTCACGTTGGATTGACACTGCATCCTGTGGTCAGGTGCTGCAGGCTGAGCGGGTATGTGAAACTTGCCAGGTTTGCGGAAACCCAGGCTGACCTGCTCCAAAACTGCATTTCAGCATACGTGTACATCTGTGTCTCCGTTACGACAGGTTCAACTGGTGGAGATGGGACCAGGCAGGCTGAACTTGTAAACCCCTGTGTTATGCATGATATTCTAATGCCTCAACTGATTCTGAGAACAGAATAAAACATTCTGAGGCATTACTTTCTAAGACGCTCGCACCCAGCCGGGCAGCAGCGGTCTAGGATAGAGCCTAGACGGAGCAGCGCGCCTACTTTCCTCGCCTGGCTTCGCGGCTAGCGCCAACTCCCCGCCGAGGCCAAAGCTTTCTGACAGACGGCCTGGAAGACCGCCAGCGCAGCCGAGCTGCTCCAGAGACAGAGGGGGAGGGGGAGGGGGCGGGGGGTGTCCAGTTCTCTGCTACTAGGCGTGAAATACGGACAGTAAAAACAGCAATGGCGGCTGGCGAGCTGCGAGAGTGAAAATCTTTTGCAAGAAATTGGCGCCGCCGGTCGCCGGACTTGCAGAGAGCGCACCTGTCTTTTGCGTAGGAGTGGAGAGGCAGTGATTTCCACCACAGCCGGACGTCCCTCGCGCGGCGATTATAAAAATACGATGGCGGCGAGAGATGGAGCTGATACGGCGGCGTCCGGCCGAATCACTGGCCGAGTTGGTAGCGCGTGCAGAGAAATACGGTCTCGTTATGCCGGACCCCGCTAACCGCCGATTCCGCATAATAAGCGATCAGACAGGAGTGTCGGCGACTGTCTGGAACACATCCAGCTTCTCCTGTTATGGTAGCCTACGAATGGCAGCAGGTTTCCTTCCTTACAAGTATTTTTTTTTATTCTCCCGCCAAACGGTCTTGCAAAGCGAGTACATGAAATTATACCGGGGATGACGTAACGCAAACATTGGTAGCACCCACCTCTACATCCAACTGTTTCTGCGCTGAAGTTAAGTACGGCGGCAAGGTTTTTGATGCAGGACAAAGATGACCTCCAGTTAGCAGTAAATCGGCTAAAACAAATACGTACAAAATACAATCTTGAAATTTCATTACATGACGCAACTTAGACGGCCTTTCAAGATAAATCTCCGAAATGGTAGCTCAGTGGTACCGTGCCAGACTATGGATGGAGGGCCTTGGATTCGATTTCTTACAGTCTTAACATTTTTATCCTTTATTCACCTTTCTTAATGTTTATTTATTCACTTTTTTTAATGTTTGTTAATGCGAAAAAGGCATGGTTCGGAGTCCACTTCAGACTGTAGTTGCCCCTATAATTTCCTCTGTCCTTATGTAGCATGCATACTACATATAATTTTTTCCTTTAATTATTTTATTTTTTACTTCTTTTAGCTACGGTAATAAACTAAACTCACTGTGCCTGATTGTAACATATACCTCACACCTTCTGTTTTTAATGTATCAGTTCTTTTTTCACCTCTGCTTAAAGTGGATTGCAAGAGCTGCTTAAAGAAAGCTGCTAATCGCAGTATCAGCATGTATTAGAGAAAGAAAGGCAATGTTTGCCTTTAGTAATCCTGAACTACGATGTCTTTAGAAAATGCTGTAATAAATTAATATATCCTACACTTTCGAATAAGTGATTGTTGGTTTCATCATGACAATACAGTGATATATATATATATATATATATATATATATATATATATATATATATATATATATATATATATATATATATTTATTTATTTGTAGCATTGGAACTACATGAAACAACGACCTATTCACATTCTAGTGGAACTTTTTCATAGTTTTAGGTGTTTAATGTTAGTTTCTCTGAATATTTTCTAATATAAGTAGTATTCGCTTCGAACACACTCTAAAGCTTTTTTAAGTTTAATATTTTGATCTCACTTAGTCTCAGAACAGTACATTGGCAACCCACATAAACTTATCATTCATAAAATCTAAGCTCAGGAGAGGAGGATAACTGTCAGTGTAAGTCAGTTCGAGGGTCGGAGGGAGGCAACGGTATACCACATGCAGCAGGACCACGCCGAGTAAAGTGCTGCACTGCTCAGTCCAACCTAGTGGTTGTGTTCAGCTTTACTTTTGCCATCGAAGACTGGATTTAAAATCGAAGTAATTGGACAGGTGTCACGTTCACAATACCTGGGTTGCGACACGAGATACGATAATGATAACGATGCCATGAAACGCTGCACAAAATTCAAGCAATATTTGCAACAGTAAACACAACACTAAGCTGTACAGCACGAAAAGACATGAAAAATGAATTTTGTCAAACTATGGCGATAACTTTACTGTTGAACGAAAGCGAGACTTGAATACATAAAGAGAAAGATGACAGCAAAATGCAAACAGCAGAGATGGGAACTTTGAGGAGAGTAGAGGACTGCACGATAAGAGATTTAGTAAAAAATGATGATGTGGAAGTGAGTTGAAAGCACACGCCGTTAATAAGGAGATGACTGAATACTGTCATAAGTGAATAACATGTGAATAGCATGAAAGACTATGCACGGAACTGCAAGCCGCAAGGATATAGAGACACAGGCCGAACAAGGAAATTGTGGGCGTAACCAGAATGAAAGACGGCGACGTGACAAAAAATAATTGCATCGTTTTCTGCAAAACTGAACGCAAGCGCTTACAATCGTCTGAATGACGGATGTCCGATTACCGCCCTACGTGCTCTTAGTTGTTTGGAGCATAAAACTATAATGTGTTCAGATATCAGATATTATGTCAGTGGAGTTCGCCATCTCCGCGCTCATATTGTGGCTAGAATGATTCCCCATTCGTCTCAGCTCCAGGTACGTACACTAACTGATGAAAAGTATCCGAACAGTACATCCTGCGCATTCGGGAGGACGACGGTTCAATCCCACGCCCGGGCATCCTGATTTAGGTTTTCCGTGATTTCTCTAAATCCCTTCAGGCAAATGCCGGGATGGTTCCTTTGAAAGGGCACGGCCGACATCCTTCCCTAATCAGACGGGACTGATGACCACGCTGTCTGGTCCTTCCCCCTCCCCTCTCCCCCCCCCCCAAATCAACCATTAATTGCCAGCATTACTTTAGAAGTCGAAGCTATGTAGATAGCAGCGAAAGCGCCCTCTAGACGTCGGTCAGAGGCACGGGATGTGGACCGTTCGCTGTGTGTTCCACAATAAATTCTGTATTAGGAGTGCTGTAAATAATGCAATCGACAGCATCCGATCTGGGTATTGGATGCACGTAACGCAAACAAGACCATTCCGAGGAAGCTCCCAACAGTAGGTGAGGTTTTGATTGTCTATAAACATTTCATTATATGGCACGAATTCGATGGGCAGGGTGTCGAGAAGAGTAGCCTATAACCCGTGGGCTGGGAGACTTGGACTCACCAGTAACGGAGTCAGTCAAGGAGTTATGAGAGAAAGAGAGAAAGAGAGCGATGAGTAAGATATGATAATTTGTAATTTGTGGAACCTGTGACACCTGCCTTGGTAAGTCTATAGCTGCGCTATCGACTAACTCTGGCCTGTGTGTCTGAGAACTCTACTGAATGCAGGCTGCAGTTACATTCTTAACATAGTCTCAATCGTTCGCTACCTGAATACGTTTCATGTGTAATTGTATCCACGCTACGTTTAAGTTCTTAACTTAAATTCAGTAGTGGGTCGAGAAAGTGAAGCTCTAATATACTCATTGTTTGGTATATTTCGTCTTGCTCTTTCAAAAGTAGTTCATTTCTTGTAGCATCCTCAGAATCTCGTACCTTTTCAGCAGACTTCGTGTCAGCTCAAAATTCTAGCTGTAGCCTTATGCATTTATACTTCTGCTACACGATCCCGGCTCTGTTTCCTGACGTCCTGAACTCGCTCGCAGGATGCAGTCGGAGGTAAATGTTTTGTTGTATTGCTAAGGATAACACAGCGACACGATAGTAACGTCTATATATGTCCATACAGGTTCAGCAATTATAACCCCCACAACATACGTTCACACAATCTACTGAAATTTATGTACTTATATATCTACGTTCCACATCTCCTCCTAAACCAATGGACCGATTTCAACAAAACTTGGCACACATATCTGGAAAGAATCATGTGAGGCTAAAAACAACCAACTATCAAAGAGACTAGGATTGGGATGAAAAAGCCGTGTAGCCCACGACTTGAGAATACCCATATGTTAGTTACCAAGTATTTGAGACAGAGAACTTTACACATAATTTCAAACCTTTGCGAAACTTTTCTTCGCTAACGACTAACACAAAATGATGAAAGGGAAAAACGTTTGTCGCTCACTACATTTCCCTTGCTCATACAGTGAAACTGTCACATGAAGAATGACGTTTTAATTCGTTACTTCTATACTACCAACTCTATCTGAAAACATTATTCACACACACCACTGAATTTAACAGAAAAGTTACATCTTTGTGCGACCCTTAGTTCAGGAGTTACGACGTGATAAACACTGAATGCGTGAAAAACTTGCATAATGCAAAACGTTTAAATTTATCACTTCGTTGCTACTAACTCTATTCACAAGATTTTTGCCGACAGTAGGCACATGTAACGCTGAATGTACCTGCACTACTATATCTTAGTACAGCACATATTTCGGCAGGTACGACGTCGTAAACATTAAGGTGTGTGAAAATTAAATTACAGGGTAAAATTCGCTAGACGTACAGGTGAAATATGTGTACAAATACGCGTAAAATACGTTAAATTACATATAACAACGTTGGAGTCACTGATGACAACGCCACTAAAGCAGGGTTATTAAACACGGTTTTCCGAAACTCCTTCACCAAACAAGACGAAGTAAATATTCCTGAATTCCAATCAAGAACAACTGGCAAGATGAGAAACATAGAAGTAGATATCCTCGGTGTAACAAAGCAGCTTAAATCAGTTAATAAAGCCAAGGCCTCCGATCCAGACTGTATACCACTCAGGTTCCTCTCAGAAAGTACTGATACAATAGCTCCACATTTAGCAATTATATACAACCGCTCGCTCACAGAAAGATCCCTACCTAAAGACTGGAAAATTTCTCAAGTCACACCAATACCCAAAAAGGGAAGTAGGAGTAATCCGCTGAATTACAGGGTGATATCACTAACGTCGATCTGCGTTGAGGTTTGGAACATATACTGTATTCGAACATTATGAAGTACCTCGAAGGAAACTATTTTTGACACATAGTCAGCACGGATTCAGAAAATATCGTTCTTACGAAACACAACTAGCTCTTTATACTCATGAAGTAATTAGTGCTGTCAACAGGGGATGTCAAATTGATTCCATATTTTTAGATTTCCAGAAGGCTTTCGACACCGTTCCTCACAAGCGTCTTCTAACCAAACTACGTGACTACAGAATATTGCCTCAGCTGTGCGACTAGATTCGGGGTTTCCTGTCCGAAAGGTAACAGTTCGTAGTAATAATCGGAAAGTCATTGAGTAAAACAGAAGCAATGTCCGGCGTTCCCCAAGGACGTGTTCTGGGCCCTGTATTGTTTCTGACCCATATTAACGACATAGGAGACAATCTGAATAGCCATCTTTGATTGTTTGCAGATGACGCTGTCATTTACCGTCTTGTAAAGTCGTCATATGAACAAATTGCCAAATGATTTAGATATCTCTATGGTGTGAAAAGTGGCAACTGATCCTGAATAAAGAAAAGTGTGAAGTTATTCGAATGCGTACTAAAAGAAATCCGCTAAATTTCGATTACGTCGTAAGTCACACAAATCCCAAAATATTTAGGGATTACAATTACAAATAACCTAAATTGGAGCGATCACATAGATAATGTCGTAGGTAGAGCATACCAAAGACTGCGATTCACTGGCAGAGCACTTAGAAGGTGCAACAGGTCTACTAAAGAGACTGCTTACACCACGCTTGTCCGTTCTGTTCTGGAGTATTGCTGTGTGGTGTGCGATCCGCATCAGAAGGGATCCGCACCAGGTGGGACTAAAGGATGACATCGGAAAAGTACAAGGAAGGGGAGCTCGTTTCGTATTATCGAGAAAGAGGGGAGACAGTGCCACAGACATGATACGTGAACTGGAGTGGCAATCATTAAAGGAAAGGCTTTTTTCGTTGCGACGGGATCTTCTCATGAAAATTTAAGCACTAGTTATCTCCTCCGATTGAGAAAATATTCTGTTGGCACCCACCTACGTAGAGAGAAATGATGATCACGATAAAATAAGAGAATTCAGGGCTCGCACACGAAAATTTAACTGCTCGTTTTTCCGGAGCGCCGTTCGAGAGTCGAACGGTAGAGAGACAGCTTGAAGGTGGTTCATTGAACCCTCTGTCAGGTACTTTATTGTGAATAGCAGAGTAATCCCGTAGATGTAGATGTAAATGTAAATATGTTTCACATGTGCGTATGGGGGTAAACCACCAGTTAAAAGCTGACCCTAAACCCCTGGAACAATTTCGGGCAAATTTGGTACATACATTAGCTACAATCAGGAAAGAAATACTGTAGGGGTAATAAGAATCAGCCTCGAATTGTGGCAGGAGTGATAACCTGAAGAGATAAGGGAGGAGCAGGAGCCGCCAGACGGTGAGGGCGAAGGAGGAGATAGGCACAGATTGGAGGAGGAAGAGATGGACACAGGTAGGGGAGGGGGAAATGGACAGAGAAACGGAAGAGGAGGAGAAGAACAGCGAAAGGCAAGAGGAGGAGGTGGACAGAGACAAGGGGAGCCAGATACAGGCAGAGAGATGGCGGAGAAAGAGATCAAAAGACAGAGTGGGAGGAGGAAATGGATAGGGAAAGGGAAGAGGAGAAGATGGACAGAGAGAAGGGAGAGGAGGAGATGGATGGAGAGAAGGGAGAGTAGGAGATGGACAGAGAGAAGGGAGAGGAGAAGACTGACAGATAAGTTGAGGAGGAGATGGAATTAGAGGCGAAAGGAGGAGATGGTTAGATGGGGAAGGAGCAGATGGACAAAGGGGTGAGGAGCAGATTGACAGAGAGAAGTTGAGAGGAGGAAATGGACAGAGAGAAGGGAGAGGAGGAGACTGACAGAGAGGTTGAGGATTAGATGGAATTAGAGGCGAAAGGAGGAGATAGTCAGATGAGGAAGGAGCAGATGGGCAAATGGGTGAGGAGCAGATTGACAGAGAGAAGGGAGGGGGAGAGGAGGCGATGGACATGGAGGGGGGGGGGGGAAGAGGAGATGGACAGAGAGGGAGTGGGGGAGGAGGAAGAGATGGACTAAAAGAAGACTGGAATAAATAAATACCCTGCCAGCGCTGGGTTCTTCAGCTAGTGGCTTATAATTGCCTTTGTATTCTCTTCAGGAAGCGAACGGCAGAGGTAACCGCTGTCGACATTTGCACAGGCGGTCACTCTGCGAGACGAGAGCGCTTCGCCTCATCTCCGGCGGACAAACAGCCGCAGATCCGACGGCAAACCAGTTCCCGGTCTGCATTCCGAGGCGGCGGACGATCTAGCCTCCGCGGTCCGCCTATCGTTTCGATGCAAATGCGCGCCTCCTCGGCTGTTAATTCCGCGAGCCGCTGCTCGCTAAGTGGCCAAGGATTCCAGGCTGGCCGTAGAGCGCCCGTCGCCCTTGGGCGTGGCCGCGCGGGAGAGCCTCAGCCGTCCGGCGCCGATGGCGGATAATCTGCGGAAAGCTTGCGAGTTCAGCCCCAACTGGGAGTTACGAGCGCGAGCGTTCGTTTCGCAGAGAAAGCTGCTTGAAAATGTGTAATCCTTTTAGTTGCTGATCATCTTGCTGTACTCTCGGAATATCAAGAATAGATTTACAAGACAATCCCTTGCAGCAGACAGCCAGTACAGGAGGTTTATGGAGGTTTTTAAGAATCTCTGCAAAGATCATAAATTTTATCACTAACATAAAACATGTATAATATCTGACACCCAGTTGCTTGTCTTTTATAAGCGGCAATCAGAGTTTCCGTTGGAAGACATACAGTGTAGAATCGGTATGCTAGTCAGACAAAATCGGTGTGAACACTGAGGCTATCATCAGAGCGGCGCACGAGATTCAAAATACCCGTTCGGCAAAAGACGGTGCACCGTGCACCGCTGCATGAACAAGTTAGTAACTGCCTGCTGCATATTCCCGTCCGACAGGAATCGTCGATACATCCAGGCATTTTTTTTAAGGGACTCAAGGCGTGATAACCACAAGGCGAGAGATGAGGGTTATAGGGCGGGTGCTCGAGTGTTCCCACTTGTTGTGAAGCAGCCCCGCCCCTTGTAACGCACCATTCCAAAACGGTACTTTTCGGCAGACATGCTACCGCCATACACATCCTTCCTTCTCCGATGGATGTGTATCGGTGTTTCTCCTTCGGCAGCCAAGAAAAGAGTAACAAACACAACGTTGGTCCTGTTTCGACTTTTGTGGTAATAACGTTGCAGTAATTCATGTTTGCCTGCACGAAAGTCGGAAAGACTCGAATGCCACATTACTACCTCGCCTATGTGCTGGTGCTTACATACCTGCATCGGAGTTGCGCAACTTTCAGTATACGCTGCAGCAACGCCCTGAAACGGAATGTTCTTGGTGACCCCTAGTATTATATCAAGCAGTTTATATTTACACCATCATAGCGATAACTGTGCACAATGCATGAACCAATTAGAAATGCGTTAAGTGTAATTGAATGTACATGGACGAAATGTGTAAAGTGTAATTAAATGCAGATGGGCCGTATAAATTATTACTTGTAAAAGGCGAAATATCAGTAATCAATTATGTCAAAATGGTGATCCGTTTATGTACTCCCTCATCTGTACTGCTGAACTTCCACAGAACCGAGCAGCTTATCTTTGAACAAAAGGAGTTTTGTCCAACTTGAATTCACAGTTTGACCATCACCTCAAATAAATGGACCGAAAACTGTCCAACTGTAGATGTTTGTTGCAAAGAACAAATCAAAGGGAAGATGTAAAGAAAGCTGCTTGATGCCTACAGATTTAAAAGTTATTACAAAATGTTAAGTAAAACATTAACTCTAAAAATGAGAACAATTTGTACTATAAAATTAAAAGCCAGTTATACTTGAGTGGAATGAAAATAGAAAATAGTAACATCGCAGAACTAATAGTGCAAACACTTGAAAATAGTAGGCCTACACAATAAAATTTTTATTCTGTTTATACGTCTACGGCGTATGTTTTATGCAACATACTGTAGTGACTTTCAACACTGACTGCATGAAGCAGCATTACTTGTATCAAGCACCATACCGGCTTCTTCCCAACGTGAGTACCGGACCATTCTGCTGCTTACAGTACGCTGCGTCAATCACACAGTCTGCAGCACGCAAGAAACACAGGGCACGTCGTCAGAGGAGGTTTCATTCGTCAGCGCCATCTACCCTGGCAACGATGCATTCTCGGGAACATTTTCATAGGACCTTTTTTCCTCCATTAATGTTCACCATGTATAAATGCAGCGTGTAGGAAACTGCGTACTGAAGAAACTTCACAATGCCCTCTAACCCTAAGAATAATCGGCAGTGTCCATAGAAACTGGTTTGCGGATATATGTGGCATGTTGTAAGCAGTAACTTTGTCAAGTACAAAACGCACGTGGGAAGCCCACAGAATCTGTCCAGACCAGCCCTCACCACAAGGGAAGAGAGAGAGAGTAGTGAAATAAATCATTTAATTCTGGTCACGTATTCGAACTGCAAATGCAATTCCGAGTAAATTGATACGTAACTCAGTCCAGTCGATTAATCAATTAACAATTCATCAAATTTAATTACTGAATTGATACAACTAAATCAATTTTCCCAAGCCCACAGACACTACCGAGGTATTGTCTACGTAGGGCCCATCGGTTGGAGGGGTAGGACAAATTTAGTAAGTAATGTAAGTGACTAGGAAAGGACGGCAACTTTACAATCGACCGTATATTAAACAGCTCGGCTTATTCCTTGGAATAGAGAAGGAAAAGTATGAAAAACAGTTAATAGCGAAAACGTACACGCGGGAAAGTATACGATAGTACAGGCAAGACCGTTCGAGTAAACATGGATGTGCAAATGATCAGTTAGCGTAATAATTGCGAATGCGTGCCTACGAATGGCCAGTGACTTCCGTATAAAATACCGTACCAGTTAATACAAAGTATGTATTAGCTTGTTGCACAGGTTTGTAGCGCTTTCCTGTAAGTTTATTAAACACAACAGGTACACACAGCAAACACCTCAGTCGTCAATAATACATTGTCCTTCACTATTTACGGCAGTCTACCAACGCTGAGGTAACTTTTCCATTGCGCGACTGTAGAAATCATGTCGAGCCATGTTCGGACCGCATTTTCTTCCGGAAAGGAAGTACCTTGAGTGATTGGGAAAGGTGAAAAACTGAGGGCGCAGGATCAGGTGAATAAGATGAGTGTGGAATGACTTCACAAACCAACTCCTGTATAGTGGTGTTTGTCGGTCTAGCAGAATGCGGGCGGGCTTTATCGAGGAGTAGCGTCACTTCAAGCAGTCTTCCTGGTCGTTGTTCTTGGACTGCGTCTGCAAGACGTCTCAGGCGTTGACACTAAATGACAGGAGCGATGGCTACACCTCGGAGAAGCCATTCGTAGTACCCCACACCGTCGCTGCTCCACCAGATGCATCACATTACCTTTTGTGAATGCGCTCCGGTCTTTGTATGAGGAATTACTGCTTTGTTTCGGTCCAGCTGTTCCTTTCTTTTCCTTATTAAGCCTGCATTTTTCGTCACCATTAGCGATACACGATAAGAATGGTCGGCGTTGTTCATGAGCTAGTTGATGACGAGCAAGAATAGTTGCACATATGGCCATCAGCTGATGCTTTGAGCATGCGGTACCCATACACCCGATTTTTGAATCTTTCCCATTGCATGAAAATGTCGCACGAAGGTGGAATGATCACATTTACCAGTTATCGATTACAGTGACGTGGGTTATTGTGGTTTAAGGTCCTATTGAAAGTGGATAATTACTAATATCAAAACAATCTTCCTTGCAACGAAAAAACAATTTCCTTGACGCGCTCTGTCCAATGGCAATATGCCCACACGTGATGCAAACGCTTCTGGCTACCTCTGCTGCTGTCACCGCTCTCGTTAACTCAAACAGAAGAATATGTTGGAATGTTGTGATTTCGGAGTAGCCGTGTGGTTCTAGGCGCTACAGTCTGGCACCGTGCGACAGCTACGGTCGCAGGTTTGAATCCTGCCTCGGGCATGGATGTGTGTGATGTCCATAGGTTAGTTAGGTTTAAGTAGTTCTAAGTCTATGGGACTGATGACCTCAGATGTTACGTCCCATAGTGCTCAGAGCCATTTGAACCATTTTTTAATGTTGTGGTTTCTCCACTTGGTATTCCATTTTCTAGCATCCGCATCTCGACACGCAATCTCCAAATGACAAAGTGAAATATGTAAACTCAAATAGCGGGTGTGAACTAGAAACAAAAAATAACAGTCGAGAAATAAACCCTCAACAATCAGAAAAGCAACACGGAAAATAAAAACACTACGAACTTATGCACCAATCTGATTGTTTTAATATAAACTTTTCGATTAAACACCCGTAAAATAGGACTCATGTTTCGCCCATGGTTGTGAAATGTGCTACATGCATGATGGGGCACCCGGGCATCCAGCTGCCAATGTTACGCGACATGTAGGATGCTGTTGTTGCTGTTGTTGTTGAGGGCTTCAGTCCTGAGACTGGTTTGATGCAGCTCTCCATGCTACCCTATCCTGTGCAAGCTTCTTCATCTCCCAGTACTTACTGTAACCCACATCCTTCTGTATCTGCTTAGTATATTCATCTCTTGGTCTCCCTCTACGATTTTTACCCTCCACGCTGCCCTCCAATACTAAATTGGTGATCCCTTGATGCCTCAGAACAAGTCCTACCAACCGATCCCTTCTTCTAGTCAAGTTGTGCCACAAACTTCTCTTCTCCCCAATCCTATTCAATATCTCCTCATTAGTTATATGATCTACCCATCTAATCTTCAGTATTCTTCTGTAGCACCACATTTCGAAAGCTTCAATTCTCTTCTCGTCCAAACTATTTATCGTCCATGTTTCACTTCCATACATGGCTACACTCCATACAAATACTTTCAGAAACGACTTCCTGACACTTAAATCTATACTCGATGTTAACAAATTTCTCTTCTTCAGAAATGCTTTCCTTGCCATTGCCAGTCTACATTTTATATCCTCTCGACTTCGACCATCATGAGTTATTTTGTTCCCTAAATAGCAAAAGTCCATTACTAGCATGCTAACAGGAAAAAAATGGCTCTGAGCACTATGGGACTTAACATCTTAGGTCATCAGTCCCCTAGACTAACTAACCTGAGGACATCACACACATCCATTCCCGAGGCAGGATTCGAACCTGCGACGGTAGCAGCAGCGCGGTTCTGGACTAAAGCGCCTAGAACCGCACGGCCACAACGGCCGGTCATGCTAACAGGATTCAAGATGCCTAGGACCAAGCAGACGGAAATGGCAGAGAGGCAGCACGGCTACAACTAAACAAGGATCCTCACAGACATCAACCACATCACACAACATTCATTCCCTTTTGGATGTTTGTGTTGTGAAGGGTCCCTTCAGGGAGGCGGCGGACTGTGTGTACATCAGATACGGAGGACAGGGTTCTACAGGATACGGAGACGAACCCTAGCACAAGCTCCAGGCCAGTGGCGCACCAACATGGCGTTATAAGCCACAGTAACATCATATCTGCCCTGCATGACAACCGCTACTATCCCTGTCATCTGCAATGCCTTGTAGCCCACTTTGAACGATGCAGCTCTGTACTGTGTTCGGGGACGATTAGATCTCGTTGCACGCACACCGTCCATTTCCGAATACATGTTGATTGGACCTGTTCTCCTCCATTTTCCAGTCCGGAAACAGTTTGATTAAGGTTCTCGCTGTCTTTAACTGCAGACAAGTGACTACGTGAGCGTTGATCCTGCCGAGCTGACGCGACTGGACGCGGAGCACGCAGACAGCATTCTCGCCGCGTCATTCGAGACCGCCTCAGGCCTCTCGAGGGACAAGGAGGGCCGCGCCGCTTCCGCAGTTGAGCAACGCCGAAGGCCGTGCCGTGCGGTGCGGCGTGGCGCGGCGGCGAACGCACCTGCGCCGGCTGCGTGGGTGGCGCGACACGCAGAGCGGCCGCGCCGGCACGCGACGCGCCGCGCATCGCCGCCTCCACTTCAAGGCGGCCGGCCGCCGTGCGCTCCGGAGGACTTCCGCCGGCTCCGCCACTGCGCCAGACACCGGGCACGGGGTGCCGACGCCCCCACCGCTGGCTCTACTCTGGACGGACACCGCTAACGAGCCCATCCAGGCAATGGAGACACGCCAAATACTGAATTTTGCTCCCAATTCCCATACCGCCTGTGCGTGGACAGGCCGATTTTCCTCATAGTCTGGAATCCGCCGCGTACAGGACTAGGGGGAGTGGATTCAAAAATGGCTCTGAGTACTGTGGGACTTAACAGCTATAGTCATCAGTCCCCTAGAACTTAGAACTACTTAAACCTAACTAACCTAAGGACGGCACACAACACCCAGTCATCAAGAGGCAGAGAAAATCCCTGACCCCGCCGGGAATCGAACCCGGGAACCCGGGCGCGAGAAGCGAGAACGCTACCGCACGACCACGAGCTGCGGACAGGGGGAGTGGGGTACGACATCACCGACACAGGACGAAGCACCGGTTCACAGGTAGATGCCGTGTTTATTGACTTCCACAAGGCGTTCAAAAAGGTTCAAATGGCTCTGAGCACTATGGGACTCAACTGCTGAGGTCATTAGTCCCCTAGAACTTAGAACTAGTTAAACCTAACTAACCTAAGGACATCACACACATCCATGCCCGAGGCAGGATTCGAACCTGCGACCGTAGCGGTCTCGCGGTTCCAGACTGCAGCGCCAGAACCGCGCGGCCACTTCGGCCGGCCCCGCAAGGCGTTCGATACAGTTCCCCACAGTCATTTAATGAACAAAGTAAGAGCATATGGACTATCAGACCAATTATGCGATTGGATTGAAGAGTTCCTAGATAACAGAACGCAGCATGTCATTCTCAATGGAGAGAAGTCTTCCGAAGTAAGAGTGACTTCAGTTGTACCGCAGTGGAGTGTCGTAGGACCGTTGCTATTCACAATATACATAAATGACCTTGTGGATGACATGGGAAGTTCACTGAGGCTTTTAGCGGATGATGCTCTGGTATATCGAGAGGTTGTAACAATGGAAAATTGTACTGAAATGCAGGAGGATCTGCAGCGAATTGACGCATGGTGCAGGGAATGGCAATTGAATCTGAACGTAGACAAATGTAATGTGCTGCGAATACATAGAAAGAAAGATCCTTCATCATTTATCTACAATATAGCAGGTCAGCAACTGGAAGCAGTTAATTCCATAAATTATCTGGGAGTACGCATTAGGAGTGATTTAAAATGGAATGATCATATAAAGTTGATCGTCGGTAAAGCAGATGCCAGACTGAGATTCATTGGAAGAATCCTAAGGAAATGCAATCAGAAAACAAAGGAAGTAGGTTACAGTACGCTTGTTCGCCCGCTGCTTGAATACTGTCACCTGTTTGGGACCCGTACCAGATCGGGTTGATAGAAGAGATAGAGAAGATCCAACGGAGAGCAGCGCGCTTCGTTACAGGACCATTTAGTAATCGCGAAAGCGTTACGGAGATGATAAACTTCAGTGGAAGACTCTGCAGGAGAGACGCTCACTAGCTCGGTACGGGCTTTTGTTAAAGTTTAGAGAACATACTTTCACCGAGGAGTCCAGCAGTATATTGCTCCCTCCTACGTATATCTCGCGAAGAGACCATGAGGATAAAGTCAGAGAGATTAGAGCCCACACAGAGGCATACAGACAATCTTTCTTTCCACGAACAATACGAGGCTGGAATAGAAGGGAGAACCGATAGAGGTACTCAAGGTACCCTCCGCCAAACACCGTCAGATGGCTTGCGGAGTATGGGTGTAGATGTAGATGTAGGTGAGAACTAGTTAGCAGGACTTAGATTAGGAAATTAGCTATTCAGGAACCTGCAGCGAATAACATCCTGGCCTGCCCAGTGTCAGGGGCACGCCCGTCGGGATTATAGATAAATTAGTTGCCCATTGTTATCTAGTTATAGCTGTAGCTCACTAATTAATCAAATTTGTATCTACAAGTTAATGTTTGGATGAAATTAGGACCCACTAATCACTTAAGGATTTGGGTTACGTTTATATAATTATTATAAAATTTGCAGTATAGAATTTTTTAATGGCCCTCTGCATTGACTTAAATGAGCATAAATGTAAGATTACGCCTGTAAAGAAGAGGAACAACCCTAAAGTATCTCACTACAAGGTAATGACGTCGTGGTAGTCTTCAATCCGAGGACTGGTCAATCCTTCATCTCTGCATAACAACTGCAACATTCATATAAACTTGGACTACTTCACTGGGTCATAGCTTCCCTCCGAAAGCCTGTAGGAGGGGGAAAGGTGTCCTAATCATGTCGGTAGCTCTGGGAGTATCAGAAGTACCGCTCGTTGTTGGCAAGTTTATTGTCGTTTCTGTACATGGCCTCCTACTGTAATGTCACAATCTAATATGAACAATTTTATTAGTGAAATGTCTGTTTGACACTGTGCAATGTATTTAGGAATCAAAGACGCTGTAATTTTGGAGAAACATGTGAAAAACACTATCACCTTTGGTTTATATATAATTTCAGTTGTTATCTTGAATGTCAGTGACTGTGACTATCTTTCTTCTGACTACTGTTCTCGTCAAGATTATGATCAAACTACTAAAGCTCTGTAGATATATTGTATTGTATCAGAACGAATAAAAGAATTTAAATACATAAAACTGCAAACAGTCAGTCTTTTGAATAGTTATTTATTATTCCGTGAACCGGTTTTCGAACGTTGTCAGGTTCATCTTCAGGTGATTTACTGGAAGTTGCATCATTATTTCTAGCATAACAGCGATTAAAATATTTGCTCGGAAACTGACTGTAGTTTTAGTGATATTAGATAATGCTCTTTGTACAGATTTCATTGTTTGTGACTACGTCAGCAAGAAAGGTTTTAATTTAGTAAAAAATGTGTAATTACGTAATTTCAATTGTCAGATGTTTCGAAAACCCAAAATTAACTTCGAAAAAACTTCACTATTGAAAAATTCAGTGGTAACAATTCACCGTAATCACTACCGCCTCCCTGTCCAGGTCATATGTTTTTATTAAAGACATTCAGTTTTTCTTAAATGTTTTAATTAATCAGCCAAAAGAAGTTTATGTATATTTCAAAATATTACTACCAGCATTACACACTGTTGAGACTCTAGCTAGTATATTTTATTCTTCTTCATGTGAGAGCAGAACATAACGTGCTACTTTAGAGATAAGACAATTCTGTTTATTTGTTGTACGCACAGTGAGCAAAGTTATCAGTTCTGAACAGGGCCAGAGGATTCAGTACTTAAGGGGCTGAATGTATTTTCAGTCACCGTATTTCTTTATTGGTATTGCGAGTTGCATTGTCCAAACAGTTCATACAAAGTTTTGCCAACAATAACACAGAGTAAGCATACAACTAGCAGTCACAAGACGCAACACGGTAACTCAAGTTCTGTATCCATTCCCAGTTCCGACATTCATTTAAGTATTTCAATAATTTTAAAGAACCTTACACCGTTGCAGAAAAAGTTCTCGAAGTCCTGCCAGCAGGCACCACCCTGCGGAGGGGTCTTAAGCAGCAGCTTAAAATGACAAATACGAAGGCCTACATAATTTTCCTGGTTCTGATTGGCTAGTACGCTTACCGATTACAATATTTCGTGGAAAGTTTTCACGGACTCGCGAAATCGAGGAATCGGCGAGCAGCTCTGTTGGGATTGAGGTGTCAAGTCCTGTGCACTCTGGGGCTGTGTTTGCGTTTCAGAAAGCGGTTACCATATCGGTAGTCTCGCATTGGTGGTACTCCGTGAACAACGAGGTTACTGTTCCGGTACGGAATGCCTAAAAAGCATTCGAAAGCGCGTTCCCGTACACGGGCGTCGTATTCTGTTCAGGCACTTCCCTGTTGTTTTTTTTTTTCGGCTGACATTGAGGATTAGTGGACGTGGACTTCAATGGTAAAAAGAGACCTCAGAGTGAAGCCTGCAAGCATTAGCTAGCTGCAGGTGGTGTAAGATAAAAGTGGCGAAGCCGGCCGTTGTGGCCAAGCGGTTTTAGGCGCTTCAGTCGGGAACCGCGCTGCTGCTACGGTCGCAGGTTCGAATCCTGCCTCGGGCATGGGTGTGTGTGATGTCCTTACGTTAATTAGGTTTAAGTTGTTCTAAGTCTAGGGGACAGACGACCTCAGAAATTAAGTCCCATGGTTTCAGAGTTATTTGAACCATTTGAAAAGCGGCGTATTTCGCAAGGCTTAATGCATCCCAATAAATTTCTTTTGATCCCATTCAGAATTTGTAGCGGTATTTTCGTGTAATTGCTCAGCTACTCACTCTGCTTTTGTTGTTGTGTTGATTATCGGCGAGATTATCTAGTAATCATTCGGGGGCGGCGCACTCAACTGCTACTGGTGACGTTGTCGACTCTCGTAATATTTCCTAAAAGTAGCTGGACTGAATTTTCTCACGTTGAGAAATTATAAAGGGCCATCTATGGTTCACTTAGTAAAAAAACTTTCAATTGCCTACCAACATCGCATAAATTCGTCTTTAGTTTTGACAACCGTTTCGACGGATGTAACTTTAATCTTCTGGTCAGTAACATAAGTCATATACATGAAATATACTCTGAGATGGAAAAGACGCATCTCGAAGAAGAAATACAAAACGCCCACAAACTGATATTCACACAGGTATCAACGGAAGATACAAAACTGTAAAATTTGGCGGCCGATGGACGAATGTGTGACGCAACAGTATAGTTTCACCACGCAACTGGCAAAGATAGCAAACAGGAGAAACGCCGATACCAGAGCACCAAGTCTTCGCGAACTTCATTCCGTGTACTCAGCCAAACAGTAACTATACCTCGCATAGAGGCTAGTGAAGTAATCAGCGAACAGTCTGACATTTGAAGAGAGGCAATGCCACTATTCGACGATGTTGGCAAGAATGGGTGAACCACGACCAAACACATTGCTAAGAAGGAGGCGGTCGACCCAGAGAGACGACAGAGCAATACTCAGAGTGGCAGTCAGAGCCGCGGATTCAGCATCATCACCGATCGAAGGTGTAACTCGTGCTTCACTGACCAACAGAACCATTAATAGGGGCCTCACAGAAAGAGGGCTCAATGCGCCCCTTGAGCCGACTACGAATGACCTCTACACACCAACAAGCCTTTTTGCAGTGGTGTTGACACATTCGGCCTGGGATCTCATTGACTGGAGTACAACTGTCTTCACTGATGAGTCCCGCTTCGAAATGAGTCCCCAATGACCAGTGTATGGAGACGTCGCGGACAGTGGTGGGACATTAACCTAACTACCGGTCCGGCAACCGATAGTGTTGGTCTTGGGCGCCATTTCTGTTCATAGCAGGACTCTTTGGCTGTCGTCCACGGCACCCCCTTACACCACAGCAATGAGTCGACGTCATTCTACGCCACGTTTTGTTGCTCTTCATGGCAATCCATTCTGAGCCTACATTTCAGCATGATAATGCCCGTCCGCAGACGGCAAGTTTCTACTGCTTCTCTTTGTGCTTGCTAAACCCTACCTTGGCCAGAAGACATGCCGAGTCTCTCCCCAATTGAGAGATTTGGAGCATTATGGGGAGGGCCGCTAACTAGCTCGGAATTTTGAGATCTAACGCGCCAGTAGGACAGATTGTGGCACGACATCCCTGCGGAGGAGATCCAACAATTCTGTCACTCAATGCCAAGCCCATTAACTGCCTGCATATGGGCCACAAGTGCAGGAATGTGTTAATGACTGCTCAATTTGTGAAGCTCTTTCACTTGAACAAATCATCCAATTTTTCTGAAACTGTTCATCTTTACATGTACGTCACAACGATCGGTTTCCGTCATATTCGGAGAATTCTTTCGTCGTGCCTAGTTTTTTTTTTTTTTTTTTTTTTTTTTTTTAGAGTGTAGACACTATTCGTTCGATGTACACTCAGCCATACACTGTATATTGACTTGCGGGGAACATGTGTGTATATTGACTTTAGCAGACTGCAACAAGCCCGGAAATATTACGTAGTGTGCAAGATTTGCGACTAGAGAAAGGTGGGAGAGGATATCATGAATCTTAAGTCGTATACTGGAAAGGAACAGATTATAGCAATGACTTCTTTTGAGCGGGATTTCGGATCAAACGAACACTCAAGGTGGCTGGATACCGTTTTTATTCAGTTCATGTTGCCTTGTGTGCAATGGCGAGGTTGACGCGCTGAGGCAGAAGTACGTGCTCCGTCCAGCGGTACGCGCAAGTACAGGGAAGCAGACGTCAGAATAACCTGTTCCTGCCCGGCTGAAGCCCGGCTCGTGGCATCCGTATCGAGGACGGCGAACCCACGGCCAGGCGTCCGGCCTTCGAATCTCCCCTCAGGCGTTACCACTCGGTGCGGCTGCTACTTTGCACGGTGAAGACAAGCTGTAAACAACACGTCTACCAAGCAGCGATATTTTTGCAGTGACCTGGCCTTGCGTAGAATCGCAACAGCCTCGTGAAATCAGCGAAGATTTTCGGTGCGCCCAAAAATCAAATACGTCGACAGGAAGGAAGGAAGACGAGTGTTTAACGCTTCGTCATCACAGACGGTGTGAAGACCTAGGATGGAGGTAGGGTGGGCCAGGATTCGACAGGATCATTCTTTAAGAAATCATCCCAGGTAGGCAAGAATTGACATCACTTAGTTCCAGTAAGGTGAACGTAGAGGAATTATGGGCAAAGTTTAAGCAGAGTGTAAATCATCGTGTGGATAATTATAAGCCTAGTAAGTGAATTAAGGATGGAAATGGTCAACCATGGGTTAATAAGGAGATTTGAAAAATGCCGAAGAAGCAGAGACTGATGCACTTACGGTTCAAAAGATAAACCGCAAATGACGTTAAGCAAAGGTTTGAAGAGATTTGTGAGTCCGTGAAAAGACTTGTGCGCGAAGCATACAACTGCCAGCACCGGCATACCTTAGCAAAAGATCTGGCAGAGAATCCGAAAAAATATTGGTCCTAAATAAAATTGCTAAGTGGGTCTAAGGCTTCCATCCAGTAACTCGTTGACGGCAAAACGAAAGTCGAAGTTTTAAATTTCACGTTCAAGAAATCGTTGGCGCACGAGAGTCGTACAAACATACCGTCGTTTGATCTACGAACAGACTCTAGTATGGATGACATAGTAATAAGCATCAGTGACGTAAAGAAGCAGTTAAAAGAGTTGGAAACAAATAGGTCACCAGGTCCGGATGGAATCCCAGTTCGGTTTTCCGAAGAGTGCGCTACGGCACTGGCCCCTTACTAAACTCGCATTTATCGCGAATCCCTCGCCCAGCGCAAAGTCCCAAGTGACTGGAAAAATGTGCAGTTGACGCCACTGTACAATAATGGCAAGAGAACGGACCCACAAAATTTCAGACCAATATTGGTAACATCGGTTTGCTGCTTGAACATATTCTTAGTTCGAATATAATAAATTTTCTTGTGACCGAGAAGCTTATGTCCACGAATCAGCACGGTTTTAGAGAGCATTACAAGTGCGAATCTCAGCTTGCCCTTTTCTCACAAGATGTACTGCGAAATATGGACGAAGTTCAACATGCCGAATCCGCATTTCTAGATTTCCGGAAAGCCTTTGACACGGTTCCTAGATGCTGTCTTTTAAATAAGGTACAAGCATTTGGAACAGATTCACGGATATGGGAGTGGCTTGAAGACTTCTTCAGTAATAGAATCCAGTTGTTCTCGACGGTGGGTGTTCATTAGAGTCAATTATACTATCAAGAGTGCCCCAGAAAAGTGTGATAGGACGGCTGTCGTTCTATATACAGAGGGTTCCAAAAAATGTATCAACTGTTTAAAAGTCCATAACTTGCAAACTAATTGACGAAGTTGTCTCATTTTTGGTGAAAGTGTAGCTTAAAGTCCAACTTAAAGATATCACTGTAGGTGTTTGAAATGATCACCATTAACATCCACACACAAACGATGTCGCCGAACTGCAGCACGAACTACTGACTGCAACGTGTTCAGTTGGATATTTGCATATGAATGTACGACGGATTCTCGAAGTTCATCCAATGCGCGTGGCTTTTGTCGATAAGCGACGTCCTTTAGTGTTCTTCACAGATAAAAGTCCAGAGGAGTTAGGTCTGGGGAACGTGGTGGATACTCCACAATACCTCTACGGCCTATCCATCTTCCTGGTAGATTTTCGTCGAGATGCGCCCTAACAAGATTTTGCTAGTGGGTTGGGGCACCATCTTGTTGAAAGTAAACTCTTCCGTCTCCATACAAGTCTCGGATGGCAGGTAAAATGGATGTCTGAAGCTTCTGAAGGTACACCTCACCGGTAACTGTGCCGTCAAATAAGAATGGCACAATCAAGCCCTGGTAAGACAACCCACACCACACATTTACTCCTGGCAAATTCACGGCTTTGTCTACATGGACGTTCGGATTCTCGGCGGCCCAGTAGATGCAATTGTGGCGATTTACCGTACCATTGAGTTTGAACTGTGCCTCATCAGACCACCCAATCATCTCTGCAAACTCTTCATCGTTGCGCACCATGTTAGTAAACCACTCGCAGTACTCCATTCCACGATCTGGGTCGTCCTCGTACATTGGATGTAACAATGGTGGGATGTGGCACTTCCTCTTTGCTGTCTTCAAAATTCGCCGAACACTTGGAGTGACTCACTCCAGTTTCACGGGCACACTGTCTCACAGACTTCTGTGGTGAGCGAGTGAATTGTTGTAACACACGACGGGAGTTAGCTGGACTTGTTACTGTTACAGGTCGTCCAGATCGTTGTTTGTGTACATCTTTAACACAGCCTTCGGCTTCAAATTTGTCTCGAATGCGACGAATCGTTAAACGTGTCGGTGGCTCTGTTTGATACTCATTTCGCCATTGCCGTTAAACTTCATTAATGTTTTCGTACTTAAAATACCACTTCAAAATTGACTTCCTTTCATCGAAAGTAATCCTTGCGCCAGCCATGTTTACTCGAGTAACTAGGTGCTACTATGAACAAAACACTGACTATCTGGCGACTGTCATCTGACAAAACAAAACAACGCAATACAACGCTTGTGTGGCGATTGCCGGAACTACATACTATTACACTACCGAAGATGAGACAACTCCGTCAGCTAGTTTGCCAGTTATGGACTTTTAAACAGTGGATACATTTTTTTTGGATCCCTCTGTACACACAAATGATCTAGCAGATAGGGTGGGCAACAATGTGCGGTTGTTTTCTGCTGATACAGTGGTGTGCGGTAAGCTGTCGCAGTTGACTGATGTAGGAAGATACAGGACGACTTACACAAAATTTCTGGTTGGTGTGATAAATGGCACCTAGCTCTAAATGCACAAAAATGTAAGTTAATGAGGATGAATAGGATAAACAAACCCTCATTAGGAGCTGTGTCCTGTTTGATGCAATCGTGTCGTTTAAATATCTGGGCGTAGCGTTGGAAAGCGATATAAAATGGAATCAGCGTGTGAAGATTGTGGAAGCGGTAGAGAATTCTAGGAAAGAATTGTTCGTCTGTAAAGGACATCGCGTATAGGACGCTGGTGGGACGTATTCTTGAGTATTGCTCCAGTGTTTGGGAACCGTACCAGGTCGGGTTGAAGGAGGACATCGAAGTAATACAGAGGCAGGCTGCTAGATTTGTTACTGATAGGTTCGAACAATGAGTAACTCTTACGGAGGTGCTTCGGGAACTCAAATGCAATTCCCCTGGAGGGAAGACAACATTCTTATCGTGGAACACTATTGAGAAAAACTCAAATGCAATTCCCCTGGAGGGAAGACAGCATTCTTCTCGAGGAAAACTATTGATAAAATTTAGAGAACCGGATTGCAGAACGATTCTGTTGCCTCCAACATACTTGTGCGTAAGGACTATAAAGATAAGATACGAGACAAATCGGGACTCACACGAAATGATGCTCATTTGTGTGCGCAACTGCCCCTCCACACCACGCATTTCGTAATCATTTCTCGCGACGAATACAACGTGATTAGTTGATAGGGCTGCTGTACGGCGTAGGCGCGCCTAAAACCAAAACGTAATGAGAAAAGTCTCGACTGAGGTTCTGGACTCACGTACAGAAACTGTGAGGTTCAACCTCCCAGATTGCCATAGGGGTGGTTCCATTGGGAACGATCTTGTCTATTTCCTTTCCAAATCTTGTCCAATCCGAGCTTAAGCCAATTTCCAACCATGTAGATGTCGAGGGCACGCTACACGTCAAACTTTCTGTGAGACGGATGTGTGTCCGTGCGGCCTCTAAAGTCAGTTTATGGTTTATTTTATGGAAGACGGTAAGCAGTAGCTCCCTGAAGCTTGCGTAGCACGCATGTCGTCCAGTGTCGATTTATAAATTAATAGGTCATAACGCCGACGTAGGTTCAGCGAAGTAAAAGCTTTCTCTTGTTAGCTGCCGACTTGTTGGCAGTTACGATCTACCTGCAAGATGCAACTATTGGCATTTGTCGCGAGCGTAGGAAGTCTTGTTATTTATACCACAGTCCGTAACTGTGGCGAGACAAGTATAAATAAGTTCGCCGAGTGCGCCACAGATAGTTTAAACGGCACTCACTTAACAACTGTTGTAACATGTCATTTCCTAGCCGCCCAGCTGTACTAGACTTATTTGGTATTGCAGACAGTTTCCGGCAGTAGGTGGAAGACATATATATAGAAAGAAACCGTTATAGGCATGCGTATTCAAATACAGAGATATGTAAACAGGCAGAATAGGGCGCTGCGGTCGGCAACGCCTTTGTAAGACAACAGGTATCTGGAGCAGTTGGTAGACCGGTTACTCCTGCTACAATGGCAGGTTATCAAGATTTAAGTGAGTTTGAACGTCGTTTTATAGTCGGCGCACGACGGATGGGACACAGCATCTCTGAACTAGCGATGAAGTGGGGACTTTCCCGTACGACCACTTCACGAGTGTACCGTGAATAATAGGAATCCGGTGAAACATCAAATCTCCGATATTGCTGCGACCGGAAGAAGATCGTGCAAGAACGGTACCGACGACGTCTAAAGAGAATCGTCCAGCGTGATGGAAGTGTAACCCTTCCGCAAATTGCTGAAGATTTCAATGTTGGATCATCAACAAATGTCAGTGTGCGAACCATTCAACGAAAAATCATCGATACGGGCTTTCCGGGCTGAAGGTCCACTCGCGTACCTTTGATGTCTGCAAGAAACAAAGCTTTACGCCTCACTTGGGCTCGTCAACACTGACATTGGACTGTTGATGATTGGAAATATGGCGCCTGATCGGACAAGCCTCCCTTCAAACTTTATCGAGCGGAAGTGGACAGGTATGGAGACAAACTCATGAATCCACGCGCCCTGCTTGTCAGCAGGGCACTGTTGAAGAAGCTGGTGGAGGCTCTGTAATGGTGCGGAGCATGTGCAGCTGTAGTGATATGGGACTCCTGATACGTCTAGATACGACTCTGACAGGTGACACGCACGTAAGCATCCTTTCTGATCACCTGCATCCATTGATGTCCCTTGTGCGTTCTGACGGACTTGGGCAATTCCTGCAGGACAATGCGACACCCCACACGTCCGTAATTGCCACATAGTAGCTCCAACAACACCCTTCTCAGTTTAAACACTTCCGCTGGTCACCAAACTCCCCAGACATGAAAATTATTGGTTAAAATGGCTCTGAGCACTATGCGACTTACTTTCCGAGATCATCAGTCGCCTAGAACTTAGATCTAATTAAACCTAACTAACCTGAGGGCACCACACACATCCATACCCGAGGTAGGATTCGAACCTGCGACCGTAACGGTCGCTCGGTTCCAGACTGTAAAGCCTAGAACCGCACGGCCACTCCGGCCGGCATGAACGTTATTGAGCATATCTGGGATGTCTTGCAACATGCTGTTCAGACGAGATTTCCACCCTCTCTTACGGATTTATGGATCGCCATGCAGGATTCAATGTGTCAGTTCCCTCCAGCACTACTTCAGACATTAGTCGAGTCCACGCCACGTCGTGTTGCGACACATGTGCGTGCTCGCGGTCCTACACGATGTTAGGCAGGTGTACCAATTTTTTTGGCTCTTCAGTATGTATATGTTACAAAAACATACGGCCAAACTTTCAGGAAACATTCCTCACACACAAATAAAGAAAATATGTTATGTGGACATGTGTCCGGAAACGCTTAATTTCCATGTTAGCGCTCATTTTAGTTTCGTAAGAATGTACTGTACTTCCTCGATTCACCGCCAGTTGGCCCAAATGAAGGGAGGTAATGTTGACTTCGGTCCTTGTGTTGACATGCGACTCATTGCTCTACAGTACTAGCATCAAGCACATCAGTACGTAGCATCAACAGGTTAGTGTTCATCACGAACGTGGTTTTGCAGTCAGTGCAATGTCTACAAATGCGGAGTTGGCAGATGCCCACTTGATGTATGGATTAGCACGGAGCAATAGTCGTGGCGCGGTACGTTTATATCGAGAAAGATTTCCAGAACGAAGGTGTCCCGACAGGAAGACGTTCGAAGCAATTGATCGGCGTCTTAGGGAGCACGAAACATTCCAGCCTATGACTCGCGACTGGGGAAGACCTAGAACGACGAGGACACCTGAAATGCACGAGGCAATTCTTGGTGCAGTTGACGATAACCCTAATTTCAGCTTCAGAGAAGTTGCTGCCGTACGAGGTAACGTTGACCACGTCACAGTATGGAGAGTGCTACGGGAGAACCAGTTGTTTCCGTACCATGTACAGCGTATGCAGGCACTATCAGCAGCTGATTTGCCTCCACGGGTACACTTCTGCGAATGGTTCATCCAACAATGTGTCAATCCTCATTTCAGTGCAAATGTTCTCTTTACGGATGAGGATTCATTCCAACGTGATCAAATTGTAAATTTTCACAATCAACATGTGTGGGCTGACGAGAACCCGCATGCAATTGTGCAATCACGTCATCAACACAGATTTTCTGTGAACGTTTGGGCAGGCATTGTTGGTGATGTCTTGCTTGGGCCCCACGTTCTTCCACCTACGCTCAATGGAGCACGTTATCATAATTTCATACGGGATACGCTACCTGTGCTGCTAGAACATGTGCATTTACAAGTACGACACAACATGTGGTTCATGCACGATGGAGCTCCTGCACATTTCAGTCGAAGTGTTCGTACGCTTCTCAACAACAGATTCGGTGACCGATGGATTGGTAGAGGCGGACCAATTCCATGGCCTCCACGCTCTCCTGACCTCAACCCTCTTGACTTTCATTTATGAGGGCATTTGAAAGCTCTTGTCTACGCAGCCCCGGTACCAAATGTAGAGACTCTTCGTGCTCGTATTGTGGACGGCTGTGATACAATACGCCATTCTCCACGGCTGCATCAGCGCATTAGGGATTCCATGCGACGGAGGGTGGATGCATGTATCCTCGCTAACGGAGGACATTTTGAACATTTCCTGTAACAAAGTGTTGCAAGTCACGCTGGTACGTTCTGTTACAGTGTGTTTCCATTCCATGATTAATGTGATTTGAAGAGAAGTAATAAAATGAGCTCTAACTTGGAAAGTAAGCATTTCCGGACACATGTCCACATAACATATTTTCTTTATTTGTGTGTGAGGAATGTTTCCTGAAAGTTTGGCCGCACCTTTTTGTAACACCCTATATATATATATATATATATATATAGGGTGTCCCAGCTATCTTGTCCACCCAAAATATCTCTGGGTACACCCTATATATATATATATATATATATATATATATATAGGGTGTCCCAGCTATCTCTGGAACAATAACAGCTATTGGAAAACGACTTTCACCGGTATCAATGTAGGGCCTGGGGCCCATGAATTTACATATTTGGAAACATTCTAAAACGAAAGCATATATGTTCTTTAAGACAAACTTATGTTTTTTTTTAAATGGAGCTCCTGTACTTTTTCTTCAGCAATCCATAGCATGACAAAGCACATACAGAATGGCGTTGATTGCATCGCAATATTCCCATTACATCCCGAGATATTGAGACGCGAAGTTGACGCTTAAAACACCCGACATGCGCTGCTAGCGCACGTCCTGAGGCTCAGGCGTAAACCCCATGCTGCCCGTAATCGCGATGTGATTGACATGTGTAATCACACCTCCATACTTATCAAGAGGTCCGAAACGAATAATACGGTCTGCTGCCATCAACTCTCATAAGCACATAATGGTTTCCCTCTTGTACGTTTTACGTATCTACGTACACAATATGAATCAGTACCGATCGGTGTACACCCGTCAGGTTGTCTTATTTATCCTGCACACCCAAAATAAGGTTTATCTAATGCGTTATATGACCCATTGTGCCTGTCGCGCAGGGCCTGGCTCTACCTAGTCAAGTGTCCAACGTAGCTCCCACTACTGCCACAGTTACCACTTCGCCTTGTTGATGATTTGCGACCCATGCAAACTCCTGTACTCCACCACCCTCCGAGCATCCCATTTGTTGTTGCTTTGGCGTGCAGTACACCGCTTGTCAGTGTAGTCGTGCATCAGAGTAATCTAGTGACGGCACGGAGGTAGTACACATTGTGAATAAACGTTGTCTTGTGGAACCTATACTGTACAGTATAATGTACACACCTGAAGATATGGTAGAAATGCTGCTGATCTATGGAGAATGTACGTTGACGGGAAATACGTTATGAGATTGCTTGTTTGTTGATAGTACTGATAGCGAACATTATGATTATTAATTTAATATGTCTGTTTTCTACCCTACTCTACATACCCGTTGTAGGTGGACGAAATGCTGTTCAGGCAGAACGACTGTACAGAAGACGATACCCTGACAAGCCATCGTCTTCGCGCCGGATGTTTGGTCGTCTCACATCTCGTCTACGTGAAACGGGAAGCTTAAATCGAAGACCTCGACATCGTCCTAGAACACGCTCAGATGAACATGCTGAAGTTCCTGTGCTCGCTAGCATAGCTGTGAATCCTCAAATCAGCACACGTCAAATTGAACGTGAAGTTGGTGTGTCGAAATCACGTGCACAGCGTATTCTTTAACGTCATAAATTTCATCCTTACCATGTTCATTTACACCAGGATCTTCATGGAAATGACTTCCGCAATAGGGTAACATTTTGTCGGTGGACTCAGCAAAAACTTCTGACTAATCAAAATTTTTTTGCAGATGTTCTCTTTACCGACGAGGCATCGTTTTCCAACAAAGGAATTGTCAATATGAGGAATATGCATTATTGATCCGCAGACAATACAAAATGGCTCCGTCAGGTAGAGCATCAACGTCCGTGGAAAGTTAATGTTTGGTGTGGGATTATTGGAGATACCATTATCGGACCTTTCTTTATAAATTGCATTCAAAATGGCAGACAATACTCCAGATTTATACGACACAATCTTCCTGTTCTCTTGGACACCGTACCTCTGAACCGGAGAATGGTCATGTGCTATCAGCATGACGGATGCCCTGCACATAACGCCTTACGAGCCGACGACTTCTGAACCGTAAGTTCCCTGGTAGGTGGATTGGACGAGGTGGCCCAGTTAGGTGGCCTGCCCGATCTCCGGACCTTACACCGCTGGATTATTTTCTTTGGGGAGCAGTGAAGGATGCTGTTTACCAACATGAACCAACAACACCAGAGGACATGAAGCAACGCATTATTGATGTTTGTACAGCCATCAAAGAGGAAACAGTAGCACGAAGTAGGGCATCCTTCATCCGCAGAATGACCCAATGTATGCAAGCCAATGGGCATCACTCTGAGCATGAGATGTGAACGCTATGTTTAGTATGTAGTGCTGGTATCACAGTGGAAGTTTCTACAAAGGGCCATTTTACCCAGTGATGTTAAAAAACATTTGTTTGCAACAATTTGTCATTTAATGCATTAGATAAACATAACATTGATAATTATGTGATAATAAAACTAATTGGTTAAACATGTTTACATTCATCTTCTATGTCCTACCTGAACTTCCAAAATCAAAACATATTTACCTAAACAACGGTAAAACTTTTAGTCCACTTGTTCGTTTCACTAAAACCATCAACATGAATTTTACTATCATGAGTGAATGATTAACTGTCACTTGCGCTAGATCTACAATAATGTAAAGTTTTAACGTTGAACGGCATTACCTTTTTAGTAACGGATTAACGATAAACGAAGTTAACTTTGTGACTAACGTTGCAGTACACAGATATGTTACAGAACTGCATCACCCCTAGCCTATGGGATAAATACCTGCTGGAATGTACGACGTTAATGCAGGATGGCAGCAGACCGTATTATTCGTTTCGGACCTCTTGATAAGTATGGAAATGTGATTACGCATGTCAATCACATCGCGATTACGGGCAGCATGGGGTTGACGCCTGAGCCTCAGGACGTGCGCTAGCAGCGCATGTCGGGTGTTTCAAGCGTCAACTTCGCGTCTTAATATCTCGGGATGTAATGGGAATATTGCGATGCAATCAACGACATTGTGTATGTGCTTTATCATGATATGGACTGATGAAGAAAAAATATAGGAGGTCCATTTAAAAAAAACATAAGTTTGTGTTAAAAAACATATATGCTTTCGTTTTAGAATGTCTCCAAATATGTACATTCATGGGCCCCAGTCCTACATTGATACCGGTGAAAGTCGTTTTCCAACTAGCTTTTTATTTACGAATATGTTGCAGTTTCCGAGATAGTACCAAGAACAGCCGACAGGACTGGTACAGCGAAGAGAATCACCGGAAATATTCTTCTCTTTCTGAGAAGTATGGATCAGGTCCCAACGTTTTGCTGGAGACGGGGTCTTGGTTCCGTTTGTAGAAATTCCCAATCGGCATATTTATGAGTGCCAGACGGAGCAGATAGTTTGGTTTGTAAGGAGTGTGATTTCACCATGACTGCCATTGCAGTAAGAGTTCTTAATATTATGGTAGGAGGTGCCACTTTACAGAAGAATGGTCAATGAGAATGCCTGCATTCTGCTCCTGATGATGACTGGTTGAAAGGGCTACAACTTCGTAAAGCAAGGCATGAAACGTACTTGCAGTTGCGAACACGGAATTAATATCACATCAGCTGCATAATGGAATAACGACAATGAAAATTTGTGTCCGACCGGGACTCGAACCCGGATTTCGCGCTTATCACGAACAGTCGCCTTACCATTTGGCTATTCGATCACGACTCACGACCAAAGCCAAACTTCCGTATGTCGTCGACCACATATCTACAACCTGCACTCGTACATCCATTTTGTATATTCCTGTACAAAGGAGACTTCTACTAGAACGGCACATGAATACTACACTGCAGTGGCTGTGTTATTCGCAACCAGCTGCGGTACGCGGCTTCGCTCAGTGAGCTGAGGTTGTGAGGTAGCTGGAACCAAAGGATTTATTGAGAATATATAACTAATTACAATACTTGTTTATTAACAACAATTTCCATTCGTTATCCTGGTGCTTAGCTTTCGAAATGTGGTGCTACAGAAGAATGCTGAAGATTAGATGGGTAGATCACGTAACTAGTGAGGAGGTATTGAATATAATTGGAGAGAAGAGAAATTTGTGGCACAACTTGAGTAGAAGAAGGGATCGGTTGGTAGGGCATATTCCGAGCCATCAAGGGATCACCAATTTAGTATTGGAGGACAGCGTGGAGGGTAAAAATCGTAGAGGGAGACCACGAGATGAATACACTAAGCAGATTCAGAAGGATGTAGGTTGCGTAGGTACTGGGAGATGAAGAAGCTTGCACAGGATAAAGTAGCATTGAGAGCTGCATCAAACCAGTCTCTGGACTGAAGACCACAACAACAACATCCTGGTGCTTCGCGCCCTTCGTCTGTTTCGTTTTTCTTTTGAAGTTATTTTCATTTTCGTCGTTTTGATACAGAACTGGCAAGATCTACTTCTCTTTTACGTTTGGGCATCGTCTAAAATATAAATCAAATCAAATTTTCATTAACAAATACACTAAGCACACTTTACACACTTTCCATACTTTATTTTAGGTTTATATTCAGTCACCGTTTTACTTTGGGTACTCACACTTCACTATTTGTTTTTATTCATTCACTGAAGAACGAATCCGTTTTCTCCCTTCGTCACTGATAAGAAACTGACGCTCTAACTCATGACGGGCTTTGCATTATGTACCTTACCAATGGTTAGCCCCAGCAGCGGCGAAGTCGAGAACGTACCAAAAGGGCTTCGAATGGACCACAATGTTCCAGAACATTACACAACATTTGAGAGTCTTCTGGAATGTTCCACAGTGTTCTGGGATGTTCTCGAAAATTCTGCAATCTTCCCGAATATTTCAGACTATTTCCGAACATTTCACAACATACTGGAGCACTGTAGAACATCCGGATCATTCTGGAATGTTGTGCAATGCTCTCGAATTTCTGTAATGTTGTCGAATAGTCTCGAATGTATCGTAATAGTCTAGAAATTTCTAGAGGGCAAAACTTCCCAGACCTTATATCTACAAAAGCGTGCCCTTCATGTAAAAACGGGAACTTCTTCGTGGATGGGGTATAGACGCCTACAACGCCATGTAACTCCCTTGATAATATCGGGATTTTTTCTGAGTTTTAGAGACACTCACAATGTACACTTACTTTTATAGTATAGTGAGTACGATGCAATGCAAGTACATGTATGAGTATTACAGGGAACTTTGCATTGCAATTCAGCCGAAGCCCTCGTGGCGTTGAGGTAGCAAATCATGAACTCTCTGGGACATAGACTGTCTCTTAAAGTGGTTAGCATTTCGGAATTCCGGAGTCGGTAATTCTTTGTTATCAACGAAGTCACTTCTCCTGTAAGGAAAGCTTACAAGACCGTCGACAGTGCAGTCCCCTGCGCGGGCTTGGCATTCTGCTGACGTAATTTCCTGTTCATCTCCTTGAGTATTGCAGCTTATTGTGGGTGGAGTTGCTCGGTAAAAAAGAGGAGTCAGAGCAAAGCGTGTAGGCAGGAGCCGGATGGAAGTGGTGTTCCATAAAAGTGACGGACTTGGCTAGGGGAGGGTAAACAAGCTTCATTTGTTTCCGTGCAAATTTCAGACTGTGTCACGTGATTCTTCCTCTATTGAGTTTTCAGTATATTTCTAGTTATTAGTAGCTAGCTGGGTAAAGTGTAGTGAGCTATTGTAGTAATGATTTGTTCGATCAGGCCTTGGAAGGCACCACTGTAACGACCGACTGCTGTGTCATCTGCAGCCAACAGGCGTCACTGGATGCAGACAGAGGAGCGTGTGATCAGCAGACTCCTCTCCCAGCCACTGTTAGATTTTGTGACTTTGGAGCAGCTGTTACTCGGTCACGTGGCTCCTGAGTTGGCCTCACAAGGACTCAGTGCACTCCGGCAGGCGAACAGCGAATAGCGGCCCAGATGCATACCAGACTCTGATTGTTAGCTGTAAAGGAAGGGAACTGCTGAATGTGAACAAAATATGGGCCCAATATAGATCCTTGTGGGACTCCATATTATTACTTGTCGCCCTTCACAGTTTTTGAAAGAGGGGGAAGGGAGCCACTGCTATGATTAGAAACATAAGAAAACTGTAGACACTTTATAGGCAGCGATTATTCGCCATAACGAGAAGAACTGATGGCTGTGAAGAAAAAATGTGTCCAGTATAGATCCTTGTAGGACCCGAAACATTGGGCCCAATATGGATCCTTGGGGAACTCCTAACTCTTAGTTGCACCCTTTATAGCTTGTCATGAGAGGGTTTGTGGAACAGTTAGAAATTGTGAACAAACGAAAACTTGAAACACCGTATAGACAACGATTTTTAGCTGTAAAGGAGAGGAACTGATAAATGTGACGAAAAAATGGACCTAGTATAAATCCTTGTGGCACATGAAAGCACTGCATCCAATACGGATCCTTGTGGAACTTTACAGCTCGACGGCGAATGTGAATGGTACAGAAACTGTAAACACCATACAGACAGTGATTGTTAGCTGTAAAGGAGAGGAACTGATGAATGTGAAGGAAAAATGGACCCAGTATAGATCCTTGTGGCACACGAAAACACTGGACCCAATATTGATCCTTGGGGAACTCCAGATTCTTACTTGCCGGTTCTTACAGCTCGAGATGGGGATGGAAATGCTTAGCTGAGCAAGGCCCTTGGCTGTGACGTGGGAACAGGCGCGCGGGGCAGCGCAGGCCGCAGTGGGAAAGTGCGGCGGCTGGCGCGCGACCTTGGCCGGCCGCGCTATCGAGACGCGGAACGGCGCACACGTGTTGGGCGCGCAGACACGCGACGGCCGCGTCCGCCGATGGCGGCGCCAGATAGGCGGGAAAAAGCAGTGCAGCGCGCGCCGCAGCCGCCTGCCGCAACTCCAGTCTGGAACCGAGCCGCCCCGGCTCCAGCAAGCGGACTGGTGTCGCCACAGGTGGCCAGTCAATTCTGGAAGGTACTGGATCCGGCAGAATGAATAGCAGCATCTGAGTCACAGTACTGCGTCGTTGCCGTTGTACCTGCGCGGAGCAAGTATGTGTGCACTGTATTGAAGGAGGACAGCCGTTCGTAATTGTGGTCTTACTTGAATTAAAATTTTGACTCTGCAGCGGAGTGTGCGCTGATATGAAACTTCCTGGTGGATTAAAACTGTGTACCGGACCGAGACTCCAACTCGGGATCTTTGCTTTTCGCGGGCAAGTGCTCTATCATCTGGAGCTACCCAAGCATGCCCCGTCCTCACAGCTTTACTTCTGCCAGTACTATTCTGTCTCACTGTTTAACGGCACAAATCGCGTGGGTGTTTTCAGCTCGTCACTAAATGCAAATAAGTAGGAGGCCGAGTTGATAGGAGCTCAAGGAGTCCAGGTTGCAATAATATGCGGTACGGCACACTGTTAGAGAAAAGGATTATTATTCAAGAAACACAAGTACAGTGAAATTACTTATTTTCAGTAGCTTGTAGGACTGCAGCTGTGGCTATGAACTGACAATCTCGTAACATGGAATACCATGAACTAATACAACAAATTCTCCGGGACTAAGCCTGATGGGCCCTCCTCAGAAAATCAGTGCAAACATTACAGAATTGGCTGAGGGCCGATTATGAAAAGTACCTCGTCCCCTACCTTCCAAACTTCACAGAATCTCTCCTGCGAACCTTGCAGAACTAGCACTCCTGGAAGAAAGAAGTTGGTAGAGCACTCGCCTGCCAAAGGCAAATGTCCCGTGTTCGAGTCTCGGTCCGGCACACATTTTTAATCTGCCAAGAAGTTTCATGGTCTTACTTGATCAGAGCATCCAGCTTTCACCGTCAATGTGTATTTAAAAAATTAGGCGTCTCCCATTGCAGTTCAGCCACTCTTTCATCGCAATTTCCTTCAGGATATTTTTCCAAAACGTATCGGTGATATATCTTCTACGATATATCGATATCCAAACTGAAATAACGAGTGCTGGAATTTCTGTATCATATTTTTTCCCTATTTTCGGTAAATATTTCAATCTGTTCATTTGAAATTGTAATAGAACACAATTTTACTTTCACTGTATGGAGGAGTCTTACTACTTTTTGATATGTCATCGAGTCCAGCTTCTCTCTCTGACTATGTGAAGCAAATACAGACGGCACACAAGAAGTCCGATTGCTCTGCCGGGGAGGAAGGACGGAAGCTGGCGGTGTCAATAGAAAACAGAGTTTCCGATGATTTTTAACGCAACTAGTGTGCTATTTCTTCACATCGAGATTCTTCTAAACCAGTTGCAGAAAACGATGAATTAAAATCGAAATGACATGTGTGGGTAGAGACGCGAGAAGGGAAATGCTGACGTATTCGGCACTCGGAGCTACCAACAGAAACTTCATCGTTTAGTTTCACCACACAATTTTGACACCACAACTGCTAGGTCGCTGGAAAAACAGGCAAGTCGACACGAAGTGTTCCGGATAAATCCGATATAGGACGTAACCGAACGATGGACCCATCATGCACCTTTAATTGTGTCGCTTACCTGCAGTTACCATTGATAACACAGTGGTTATCTCCGAGTGTGAACGAGCATCGTTTTCCTTTAAATTCTTGCTCTAAGTGGGATAGAGAGGCTGTTGATTTACGGAATGACAGAATGATGATGATGATGATGATGATGTCCCATACTCTGAGGAGCGTAGGGGAAGATGCGGGAGACCCGGGCCGCCGAAGAGGCAATGTCCTAGCGGAGGTGGTTTGCCATTGCCTTCCTCTGACCTTAATGGGGATGAACGATGATGATGAAGATGACACAGCAACATCCAGTCATCTGGAGGCAGGGAAAATCCCTGACCCCGCTGGGAATCGAACACGGGACCCCTCCGGGAGAACAGTACCGCAAGACCACAAACTTCGGACGATTTACAGAATATCTAGTAGTAAATCAACAGTTAAATATACAGCTGTAAAACCGGCAGTATACTTACAATGTGCAAGCGATATTTTTGTAGGCAGGTACATTGATACTTTTTCCGCAGATATATCGACACGTTTTTCGATACATCAAGAGCCTATACTTCGTTTTTAAATATCAATATATCGGACTAGCGATATTTTAAAAACATCAACACTACTATGCCTGATCACCAGACCATTGCTGGACCACATTTCCGGACTACTGCATCTTATACAAGGAAGAAAAGTCCAGAACGATGAAGCACACGCTGGACGACGGAGTTACGGCAAGTGAAATAGAAAGATTGCGAGACAGATTTACGTGTGTATGGTAAATCATTCCCTCAAAGACTTCCTCCCTTCATACCTCCTCTGTGTTACCACAGACGACGCGTCACTGGCCTCATTTGTAGTAAAACTGCAGTACACGCGCGGTAGCCAGTTGCTTCCAACGCCCATAGTGGAATGCAAAAGTTCTGAATAACGTTCACTAACATGCGTTTTTCTATACTTGTTGTCACCTGCGTAGAAATCAGCACGGGGGTCCCGAATCCGTTAACGTGAGGCTGTAATAAACTGTTAGCGAGGAACTAGTATTGTATAAATAATTAAATTTGGATCTGGTTTGTTTAACCAGGGTGCCACTCGGGTTTTCTTAGCAGAATACCAGAAACTGCAAATTTATTGCAAATAGCTTCCATTCTTCAAAATTTCACGGAGAATAAACGAAACAATGCATTGTTTGTTTATGTAATTGCTTACAAACTAGTTCTCAATTAAACGTCCAAAAATCAGGGATGGCTAATTAAATTCATAACCAATACCGACTGTGACAGATAACATGTTTGTCCCCCTTAACCGCCGATCGAGCTCTTACATTTACAAACCACAGATTGCTACCTAAGTCTTAACTGACACCAGCCACCGCAGACAACATTTCAGTCCTCCGAGACTGCTGAACCCGCACTGATCTTCCAGCTGCGTCACTTCGCCCGCCATTCAAGTTGGGCGCGGCCTGAAGTGCATCATCTGCCTTTTCGTTTAGCAATTTCTTACCATCCTGATGTTTATTAACGCTTTTGAAATAATGGAATAATAGGCTGCTCGTGAGAGGTCTTTCATATGAAATAACAGTAAATTCAGTGCTTAGTTCTTCTTACACTAATAACAAAAAATTATCATTTTGGTGCGCTAGTTTCTAAAACAGCAGCCAATTGCGAAGAAGGGCCACAATTTAGGAGGTCTTTCCCACGATACAGTACCAAATAAACCATCTGTAGCTGCCACCTCACAGCACAGTAAGTCATCTTCCCACTGCTGCCTTCTCGACTGCTCTAAGAAGAGCTTCTTCTAGCTGAATGTGATAGCTGTAAAGCCAGAAACCTTAAAGAGTGAACGAAAGAGGCGCGCCATTCACTCGCCGTTCCGCCACCAGACAACGTGCCGCTAGCTGTGTCAGATCGTTCTCAGCGGTGCCTCTTCCGTGGTAACCTCCACTTCCACCCACACATCTGCAGATCGTACCCAAGCTAAACAAAGAAGATAAAGGTGTCCGGCGATCCTCCGTCTTGTACCTCCTCGAATTTTTGGCACCCGACCCGCAGATTTGAAACAACATCTTGACGAGGGATAAGGACCCCTTTCAACTAGACAGCAGTGTAAAATAAACAGAATTGCAGGCACCGGACGCCGCGTAAAAAGGAGATAATGGTCGTCGGCTGCGTGAGAATCCCGTGCTGCGTGAACATGTGAGTGCTTGGCCTCATCGATCCATATCTTCTTGAGGATCTTCAAGGCCGTCCAGTATCTGGTACTAGCGACTGCTATGTCCAGAGTTAAATGACTTCCTCGTTCCTGTGTTGAGCAACGACATTTATTTTTAAAGCGCAAGAGCAGCAGCGTATATGGTGTTGCAGCGTCACCTTTCTGGTCGATTGCTTCCCAGATTTGGAGGCATGCATTGGCCAGCGCGGTCGCCAAATTTTTCTGCCCCTGATTTCTTCTTGTGCAGGCACAGGAAGAGTCAAGTGTACGATACACGTCCTGATTCCACAGTTGGAATCCGTATATCTGTGGAGGAGATTCCAATTGAATGTACTGAATCAGATGATGTAAGCTTTCGTTTGCGACCTGGACAAATGAACAGAACGTGATGGCGACCATCGCTGTGGTGGTATGTTAAAAACCAAGTGAAGGGCGTGTATGACATGTAACGGCATATGTTTTCCATCGTTTTCAACGTGTGCGTCAAAAGACTTGGCATTTTTTTTCGAAGTTCTATCCTTTTTGCATCCTATCATTCATTCTGCAGGGCATGAATTGCTGAGAAGCTGTTACAAGCAGTGGGACTCACACTTCCAGCCCGTCTTCCACTGATGACACAGCATCGAAGTGCCCGGGTCCACAGTTGCCTTCAGAGGATCACTTGGAAGACGGAATGGCGCGCTCTGATCTTGAGCGATGAAAGCAGATTCTGCCTGTACGCAAATGATGGCCGTTGGCACGTAAGAAGTAGCACATGGTGAGTGCTTGCCCGTAGAGTGCATTCGTCCAAAACACACACACCCCACCCCAGGCCTTATGAACTGTGGTGCGATAACCTAATCTTTCGTTCATCTTTGGAGTTTCTGGAAGGGGCGCGAGCCAGCACTCGGCATGTACAGAATTTTGTTACACCCGTTCGTCTGCCGTTCTTGGAACAGGAAGGGTAGGTGTTATTCCAACAGGATAACGCTCGCCGGCACACTGCCCGTGAAACTCAACGTGCTCTGCAAGGCGTGCAGCAACTTCCCTGGCAAGCACGAGCTCCGGACTCGTCTCCAATCGAGCACGTGTGGGATATGATGGGACGAGAAGCGACTCGTCAACCAACAACTCCTACAGAACTAAGTGGAAAGGTCGATCAGGCGTGACACAACGTAAACCAAGACAGTAATCGCCATTTGTACAATCGACTGGATGCCAGAGTCAGCGCCTGCATTCCCACTCTACATCTACATCTACATTTATACTCCGCAAGCCACCCAACGGTGTATGGCTGGGGGCACTTTACGTGTCACTGTCATTACCTCCCTTTCCTGTTCCAGTTGCGTATGTTTCGCGGGAAGAACGACTGCCGGAAGGCCTCCGCGCGCGCTCAAATCTCTCTAATTTTACATTCGTGATCTCCTCGGGAGGTATAAACAGCGGGAAGCAATATATTCGACACCTCATCCAGAAACGCACCCTCTCGAAACCTGGACAGCAAGCTACTCCGCGATGCAGAGCGCCTCTCTTGCAGAGTCTGCCACTTGAGTTTGCTAAACATCTCCGTAAGACTATCACGCTTACCAAATAACCCTGTGACGAAACGCGCCGCTCTTCTTTGGACCTTCTCTATCTCCTCTGTCAACCCGACCTAGTACGGATCCCACACTGATGAGCAATACTCAAGTATAGGTCGAACGAGTGTTTTGTAAGCCACCTCCTTTGTTGATGGACTACATTTTCTAAGGACTCTCCCAATGAATCTCAACCTGGTACCCGTCTTACCAACAATTAATTTTATATGATCATTTCACTTCAAATCGTTCCGTATGCATACTGCCAGATATTTCACAGAAGTAACTGCTACCAGTGTTTGTTCCGGATTGGACTGGATTGTTTGGGGGAAGAGACCAAACAGCGAGGTCATCGGTCTCATCGGATTAGGGAACGGCAGGGAAGGAAGTCGGCCGTGCCCTTTCAAAGGAACCATCCCGGCATTTGCCTGGAGCGATTTAGGGAAATCACGGAAAACCTAAATCAGGATGGCCGGACGCGGGATTGAACCGTCATCTTCCCGAATACGAGTCCAGTGTGCTAACCACTGCGCCACCTCGCTCGGTATGTTTGTTCCGCTATCATATAATCGTACAATAAAGGATCCTTTTTTCTATGTATTCGCAATACATTACATTTGTCTATGTTAAGGGTCAGTTGCCACTCCCTGCACCAAGTGCTTATCCGCTGCAGATATTCCTGCTTTTCGCTCCAATTTTCTAATGCTGCAACTTCTCTGTATACTACAGCATCATCCGCGAAAAGCCGCATGGAACTTCGGACACTATGCTAGGGGCTTGGAGCTTCACGTCGTACTAATAAAGAGTGTTTCAGCTCCATATGCACTGTTGCAGCAATAAATCTCGAGTGAACAGGAAATCCCTAAAAGGACATACGAGTTTTTGTCCAGGAGTGAATAAAATCTCAAAAGTGATGCAATTTAGACAACTCTCACCTATTCGGCTTTTCGAAATGTGAATCGAGAGTCTCACGCGGTGAGCGGAAATAGAGACGTTTGCCGTCAAAAGCAGACGGCGTGCGAAGCGCGCAAGAGGAGAGGCAGAGAGTATCCAGGCCCGAGCCCTGTCAGTTTATACGCATTATTTATGCGGCTGATGCGTTCCGCTGTATGGCGGGACGAAGGGCCGGCGGAAAAGTTTGTGTGTCCAGCGCGGCCGCTGCTACGTATATTCGCGATATACCGGCAGGGAGGCGCGTCCACTTTTATAGCCGCCTGCGCGGGCCTGGGGTTGCTCCAGCCATGATGGACGCGGAGCGGGGCGATATCGTAAAGTCCGGCCCCCATGCATGCATGCATGCATAGACGGACAGAGAGGCGGGACGCGTGAGCCGTGGCGGCTATAATTCACTGTGCCGACTGAATGCAGAGCAGCCGGGGATAGCCGGACGGACTGCACACTGCTTCCAGTTTCTCGTCCACGTGCGTACTTCGTTTTCTGCTAGCTCTCTCTCCTTCGTGCTTTACTCTCACTGTACTGAAGGTTACGAGATACTACGGCATATACCTGGACCGAAATTAAGCCGCTGTAACCAACACATCAAAACGTCTACAGTAATTGCATGCACATTCCAATGGGAAGAAAACGACCCACCAAAAAGAAATTATCCGAATGGGACAGAAATTATTTCCTTCTCCCGAAAAATTCGATGATTTGTTCAAGAGAAAGAGCTTCAGAAATTCACCAAATACGACCACTTCTGGCCCTTATACAAGAAGTTATTCGGCTCGGCATTGGTTGACAGATTTGTCGGATGTCCTCGTGAGGAATACTGTGCCAAATTATGTCCAATTGGAGAGTTAGATCGTCGAAATTCTGAGCTCTTTGGAGTCCCTGGGACCGAGCTGGGCAATGCAGCGTCTGGCAATCACGAACGCGAGCGACAGACACTTTCGTTTTGTGCGGACGGGCATTATCTTGCTGATATGTAAGTCACGGGTTGCTTGCCACGAAGGACAATAAAACGGGGCGTAGAATTTCGTCGACGTACCCCTGTACTGTAAGGGTACGACGAAAGGGGTCCTGCTATGAAAAGAATTGGAGCCCCAGAGCATTACTCCTGCCTGTCGAGCCGTATTACGGCGGGCTGAGTCAGATTGGTATTCTACCGCTGTCCGGAGCGTCTGGAGACACGACTTCACTCGTCATAGGGGTCCAGCTTGAAGTGAGACTCATCACTGAAGACAGCTGCACTCAAGTCAGTTAGATTCCAGGCCGAAGATGTGTCTGGAGACGCCCCGGATAGCGGAGGGACATCAGTCTGACAGTCGCTCACAAAACGGCCTGACAACCAGGAGTGATGAACTGGGGTGCCGTTTCCTTCCATAACACGACCTCTCCGGTTGTCAGCCGCAGTACCCCTACAGCACAACGGTACGTCCACGACATTCTACTTCCAGTTTCGTTGGCCGGCCGCGGTGGTCGAGCGGTTCTAGGTGCTTCAGTCCGAAACCTTGTGACTGCTACGGTCGCAGGTTCGAATCCTGCCTCAGGCATGGATGTGTGTGGTGTCCTTATGTTAGTTAGGTTTAAGTAGTTCTAAGTTCTAGGGGACTGATGACCTCAGATGTTAAGTCTCATAGTGCTCAGAGCCATTTGAACCAGCCCAGTTTTGTTGTCCTTCATGGCAAGCCACCATAGGCTTACATGAAATCAAGGTGGGTCCAATATCCGCCCGCACATGGCAAGAGTTTCAACTTATTGTCTTCCTGCTTGCCAAACTCTCGCTTGGCCAACAAGGTCACCAGACCTCTCCCCAATCGATTGGAGCATTATTGGCAGGGCCCTCGAACCAGCTCGGGATTTTGACGATCTAACGTGCCAGTTGGGCAGATTTTGGCACGATATCCTTCAGGAGGTCATCCAACAAGTCTGTCAATCAACGTCAAGCCGAATAACTGCTTGCAAAAGGACCAGAGATGGACAAGCGCGTTACCCATGCCCGAGGCAGGATTCGAAACTGCGACCGTAGCAGCGGCGCGGTTCCGCACTGAAGCTCCTAAAACCGGTCGGCCACAGAGGCCGGCGTATGTAGATCACATCGATCGGTTTCTGTCGCATTCGGATAATGCCTTCGTGGTTCGTGCTTTTTTTTCGTCTTACAGAGTACTACTGTAACTAAGATACGAGTTTAATCATCTTGCTATTTCTCTTTTATGAAAATTACCTCAAATCCATTTTCCTCTACAGCTATGTCCCCAAGCAAGCTTGGCGGTACTTAGTATATGCCTGGAACTTTCCTAAATTCCTGTTCAAGTAGTGAATAGTCCTCAGGAAGAACAACTGTTGGTAGGCTTCCGCGTGAATAGTCCTCAGGAAGAACAACTGTTGGTAGGCTTCCGCTTGAGCTCAGATCTAAATTTGCCTCCATACTCGGGTCCCGAGTTCGAGTCTCGGTCGGGCACACAGTTTTAATCTGCCAGGAAGTTTCATATCAGCGCACACTCCGCTGCAGAGTGAAAATCTCATTCTGGAAACACTCCGCATCCCTGCCGATAGATTTAGATAGCGATAGAGCCCTGTCCTGTGCTCGGGTGACGGTGAGGCCACGTATCGGCTGGCAGAATGGAACACGCGTGGAATAGAGACAGCTGGCAAAGCAGTTGGCAGCGGGCGGACCATAAAACGCGCTCACCTATCGCTATCGCCGCATCTATGGCGCCGGGCGCCCTTTGACTTAGCACCGGATATACTGCTGTATCGCCTGCAGTAGCAGCTTCCAGCGACGCGGGAGTGACAATTTACGGCCGGGAGTGGGTTTAAAAGTGAGAGAAACGGCTGATATTAAACGCTAATGGCCCACTCGTTTTCATAACAAGCGTTCAGTCGTAACGTGTAATGGGTGCTTTCATTCCGTCCTTAACATCCAAATCTAGAAACTCGATTAATCTCAATGTAAATATTTCCAGCTGTGTTACGAGTTCATAGAAGGCGCAAAGGTCGTAAATTTTTTCGCAAGTCGCCTGGATAAGAGATTATTAGGTTCAATATCTGATTTGAAGTCACGAGACACGATATCGTGATTATTTTAGCTCGAATTCAACAAAAAGTTTCACGCTTTTGGGAAAATTCTACAGTTATTGGAGAACACAATGCGTTTCGAGAGTAACTAGGATAACTAGGCTCTTATCTAACAAGAAGAGTAACAAAAACAGTTTCTTTCGTTGGCCAACGTTACTGAACTTGTTGTCCCGAGATCTTTTTAAGGTGAATACACAGCTGAATTAGCTCCCTTCCTAGCTCACATGTAACGAGAAACGCTTGCGCTGTGAACTGTACGCTGAAAGTGGGAAAACAGCGGAGGTAAGTTCTGTTTACAAAGAGGTTAACAGATGTCGTAGAATCGTAGAGGACAATCTAAGCTCATGCACTATGACGTTCCTAAAGCATAACAAGTTCCTCTCAAAACTAAACCGACCTATTCAATAAAAACAAAAATATTCGTGTGTAACAAAGCTTACTTTATTCATCCACAAGATACTGCAAGCAATATATGCAGGTGAGCAGGTAATCTGCGTCCTCCCAGATCTCCGTAAGAGGATTCGCACTGTAACACGTCGTCGACTTCTGTCTGAGATACTGTCGTACAGAGTGTCTTCGTAAATATGGGATTGAACCGAAGATCATTTTACTAATAGAAATCAGTACGCTATTATGGCAGTGAATGTCCCATAGAGACGAAAATAGCATCAAGTGTGGCTCATAGAAGTGTACGGATTCGGAATGAGGACGGCTCAAATCCACGTCCAACCATCCACGGTACGATTTTCCGTGATTTTCCTAAATCACTCCAGGGAAATGCCGAGATGGTTCCTTCGAAAGGACATCCCCGATTTCCTGCCCCATCCTTGAGCCAATCTGAGCTTCTCCTCTGTCTCTAATGACCTAGATATCGACAGGTCGTTAAACCCTAAGCTACCTTTCTTTCTTCAAATGAGTATAGAGACTTCGATATGTATATAAAGAAGAGAGTCCGTTTGTCTGTTTGTTATTCATACAAATCTACAATTTCGTCAGCATCTTTATGAAAGTTTGCACACTTTACCTTCACGACAAGCGGGTGTTAACTGCCTGCATGAGATTTCGTAATCTGACTTGAAACATATATGTATGTTATATATAAAGGGGAACGTTGTTACCAAAAATCTCTAAAAGTTCTTGGCCAATTTACTTCAGGTCGATTTACTACAAATTTCTAGATTCCGCTGAAACAATGAAGAAAGTAAATGAAGAATTAAATGCCTAACAAACAATATATACCGACGTAAACTGGATGTAATTCCTATCGCGAGGATACGTTACAGCTGCAACACCCGTCTAAGAGATAATACCACCAGACGCCACTAGATCAGAGGACGACGAAATCTCGAGAATTTGACAGAGACATGATTGCTAAGTCTTATTTATTGAGTAGCTGCCGCTGTTGCATATGATATATGCCTCAAAAATATTTTAATTCGGGTTTCAAAGTTATTTTTATTATTAAAATCGACTGTGCCACACAAACGATAAGGCAGGTGGTGTATATAGCACCAACGAAGTCACTAGATCGCGGACCGATTAAAATATCGAAGAACCCGCGATTTGCCGAACTGTGACCTAAACTGTTTGAACAGTTCGAAACGGGCTCAAACACAGCCCTACTTGAAACTGTGAAAACTGAGATGAAACAATAGAAGACGCGTTCTCCAAGAGCACAAAGAAATGCCTACCGCAAACTGTAACAACAGATAGCGTAACTAATCATCTTCTCATACAGGTGACGGTCGTCACATTCCGTTGACACCCAGTGATTCAACTGCATTCGCTGTATCAACAAGACACAGGGCCAGTCTCTTCGTGTGGCAGATATTAAACATCATCGGGAAACACCGATCACTCAGCTAGTCTTCAGTACATAGTGAATGTTAAAATGAAAAGGTAAAAAACGTCGTAACTAACAAACCGGTGGAAATCTGCATTTATTGCCTCGGGATAACATAGTGAGACATCCAAGCAGTGAAAGCATACGTCGTTATCTCTCCCTAAGAGTTTCATAGCTCTGCCCTCAGCAGGCAATGTGATGCTCACATGCTCACGACCTTTTCCGATGTCCTAGGTTCGTTTCTCAGATAATTCCTGGAGTGCGGGTAAACTGTGACTGAAGCCGCCATTCTCTCAGGTGCAGCAGCGCAAGGGATCTCACGTACTCCGTAAACCAATGATCCAACCGTTTTACCCACTTATTTTAAGCGACTTCAGGTCCCTATGAGTTTCATTGTCTATGTTGTTGTTGTTGTTGAGGTCTTCAGTCCTGAGACTGGTTTGATGCAGCTCTCCATGCTACTCTATCCTGTGCAAGCTTCTTCATCTCCCAGTATCTACTGCAACCTACATCCTTCTGAATCTGCTTAGTGTATTCATCTCTTGGGCTCCCTCTACGATTTTTACCCTCCACACTGCCCTCCAATGCTAAATTTGTGATCCCTTGATGCCTCAAAACATGTCCTACCAACCGATCCCTTCTTCTAGTCAAGTTGTGCCACAAATTTCTCTTCTCCCCAATCCTATTCAATACCTCCTCATTAGTTACGTGATTTACCCACCTTATCTTCAGCATTCTTCTGTAGCACCACATTTCGAAAGCTTCTATTCTCTTCTTGTCCAAACTAGTTATCGTCCATGTTTCACTTCCATACATGGCTACACTCCATACAAATACTTTCAGAAACGACTTCCTGACACTTAAATCTATACTCGATGTTAACAAATTCCTCTTCTTGAGAAACGCTTTCCTTGCCATTGCCAGTCTACATTTTATATCCTCTCTACTTCGACCATCATCGGTTATTTTACTCCCTAAATAGCAAAACTCCTTTACTACTTTAAGTGTCTCATTTCCTAATCGAATTCCCTCAGCATCACCCGACTTAATTTGACTACATTCCATTATCCTCGTTTTGCTTTTGTTGATGTTCATCTTATATCCTTCTTTCGAGACACTGTCCATTCCGTTCAACTGCTCTTCCAAGTCCTTTGCTGTCTCTCACAGAATTACAATGTCATCAGCGAACCTCAAAGTTTTTATTTCTTCTCCATGGATTTTAATACCTACTCCGAATTTTTCCTTTGTTTCCTTTACTGCTTGTTCAATATACAGATTGAATAACATCGGGGAGAGACTACAACCCTGTCTTACTCCTTTCCCAACCACTGCTTCCCTTTCATGCCCCTCGACTCTTATAACTGCCATCTGGTTTCTGTACAAACTGTAAATAGCCTTTCGCTCCCTGTATTTTACCCCTGCCACCTTCAGGATTTGAAAGAGAGTATTCCAGTTAACATTGTCAAAAGCTTTCTCTAAGTCTACAAATGCTAGAAATGTAGGTTTGCCTTTTCTTAATCTTTCTTCTAAGATAAGTCGTAAGGTCAGTATTGCCTCACGTGTTCCAACATTTCTACGGAATACAAACTGATCTTCCCCGAGGTCGGCTTCTACCAGTTTTTCCATTCGTCTGTAAAGAATTCGCGTTAGTATTTTGCAGCTGTGACTTATTAAACTGATTGTTCGGTAATTTTCACATCTGTCAACACCTGCTTTCTTTGGGATTGGAATTATTATATTCTTCTTGAAGTCTGAGGGTATTTCGCCTGTCTCATACATCGTGCTCACCAGATGGTAGAGTTTTTTCATGACTGGCTCTCCCGAGGCCATCAGTAGTTCAAATGGAATGTTGTCTACTCCCGGGGCCTTGTTTCGACTCAGGTCTTTCAGTGCTCTGTCAAACTCTTCACGCAGTATCTTATCTCCCATTTCGTCTTCATCTACATCCTCTGCCATTTCCATAATATTGTCCTCAAGTACATCGCCCTTGTATAAACCCTCTATATACTCCTTCCACCTTTCTGCCTTCCCTTCTTTGCTTAGAACTGGGTTGCCATCTGAGCTCTTGATATTTATACAAGTGGTTCTCTTCTCTCCAAACGTCTCTTTAATTTTCCTGTAGGCAGTATCTATCTTACCCCTGGTGAGCCAAGCCTCTACATCCTTACATTTGGCCTCTAGCCATCCCTGCTTAGCCATTTTGCACTTCCTGTCGATATCATTTTTGAGACGTTTGTATTCTTTTTTGCCTGCTTCATTTACTGCATTTTTATATTTTCTCCTTTCATCAATTAAATTCAATATTTCTTCTGTTACCCAAGGATTTCTATTAGCCCTCGTCTTTTTACCTACTTGATCCTCTGCTGCCTTCACTAGTTCAAATGGAATGTTGTCTACTCCCGGGGCCTTGTTTCGACTCAGGTCTTTCAGTGCTCTGTCAAACTCTTCACGCAGTATCTTATCTCCCATTTCGTCTTCATCTACATCCTCTGCCATTTCCATAATATTGTCCTCAAGTACATCGCCCTTGTATAAACCCTCTATATACTCCTTCCACCTTTCTGCCTTCCCTTCTTTGCTTAGAACTGGGTTGCCATCTGAGCTCTTGATATTCATACAAGTGGTTCTCTTCTCTCCAAACGTCTCTTTAATTTTCCTGTAGGCAGTATCTATCTTACCCCTGGTGAGCCAAGCCTCTACATCCTTACATTTGTCCTCTAGCCATCCCTGCTTAGCCATTTTGCACTTCCTGTCGATATCATTTTTGAGACGTTTGTATTCTTTTTTGCCTGCTTCATTTACTGCATTTTTATATTTTCTCCTTTCATCAATTAAATTCAATATTTCTTCTGTTACCCAAGGATTTCTATTAGCCCTCGTCTTTTTACCTACTTGATCCTCTGCTGCCTTCACTACTTCATCCCTCAGAGCTACCCATTCTTCTTCTACTGTATTTCTTTCCCCCATTCCTGTCAATTGTTCCCTTATGCTCTCCCTGAAACTCTCTACAACCTCTGGTTCTTTCAGTTTATCCAGGTCCCATCTCCTTAAATTCCCACCTTTTTGCAGTTTCTTCAGTTTCAATCTGCATTTCATAACCAATAGATTGTGGTCAGAATCCACATCTGCCCCAGGAAATGTCTTACAATTTAAAACCTGGTTCCTAAATCTCTGTCTTACCATTATATAATCTATCTGATACCTTTTAGTATCTCCAGGATTCTTCCAGGTATACAACCTTCTTTTATGATTCTTGAACCAAGTGTTAGCTATGATTAAGTTGTGCTCTGTGCAAAATTCTACCAGGCGGCTTCCTCTTTCATATCTTAGCCCCAATCCATATTCAACTACTACGTTTCCTTCTCTTCCTTTCCTACTACCGAATTCCAGTCACCCATGACTATTAAATTTTCGTCTCCTTTCACTATCTGAATAATTTCTTTTATCTCGTCATACATTCCATCTATTTCTTCATCATCTGCCTAACTTGGGCAGGTGAAGGTGTGGAACTTAGTCCCGTACCGCGAAAAATACAGGGACTTGTAGTCCGGGGTGATACGTTACAATACAGCATCACCGGTCTTGCGGTCTAACTGTGATGGTGAGGCAGTGAGTTTCCGCTAATATAGCTCCCCACAACAGAAAATAAACTGCGAGACACAGAAATTTCAACACCATACAGGCAGCATGCAACAGACATCAAAATAGCAAGAAGTATGGATACTAAAATGATTAATGTTTTAGTATATTCGCGCTAACTACACCGTTGATCCGATGACGGCACGTGTCATCTGGGGGATAGTAGATGTACTGATAACCGTTTCAACACCGTCCGCCAACACTTAGCGTAGCGGCGTAGCTACCGGAGCGCCATCATGTCTACCCTTTAATAGCGAATCCTCAGTGTGATGCCCATTGTTTTTCTTATTTCGCAATTTAATTCCGAAAAACCGGAATAAATTCCGCTTCATGCGAGACACCGTTTTACAATTTTGTGCTATCCAAACATGTTTAGCACTTTACGTACTAACTTCAGTGGACCTTTTTGTTTACTTTCTTTCTGAAAAATTATTATTACATGTCAACCTTTTGTGTAGATTATATACGTTTTTGTCTAAAAGCTATTTACATGTTCGAAGGAGCGGCAGTTAGGTATTAAATGATTTAGATTTGCTTACATATGGTACACAGTTCTGTAAACTAAAGTAAAAATTTTCAGGAAGGAAAAAAACGGAGAAATCCCACTGAAGAGAGCACATGAAGAGCTGAAACATGTTCGGGCGAAACAAAACTATAAAACGGTGTCCACTATAAGATGGAATTTCTCCCCACATTATCAGAGTTAAATTGTCAAATGAATAAAAAAGTAGGGCGCATACGACAGAATAAAAGTTACAAAAGAGAGTCTCCTTTCTTCTTTACAACACATTTTTATTGCTCGCTTATGGCGAATAAAGATTATTTCGTTTGGGTGCCTTTTCTCAGAAGATAATTCAGTGAGACGATAGTTGTGGGAGTGTGCAAGATAAACCAACACCGTGGGCTGCGTGTGAACATAATGAGAGAAACCTCCGGCTGAAGAACATGCTGAACTGATCTCCGTGTTAGTTCGTGTACAAGTTGACCCTACTGTAGCTTGTTGCACAGCTGGAACCCTAGCAGCCACAGAAAATAAGTAGAGGTAGAACAGCCAAAATATGATTATCAATTAATTTTCATTTTAACTTTCCCGCTGCACACCCTTTCTGTCGTCACAGTTGAAAGATACCTAAGAAAGGGAAGTCGTGTGCGCCACTAGTTTCTGAACAGTGTAAATTCTTTCTCAGTGTTGTCGTTTTTAAACTGTTTGTTGTATTTTCTGTGGCCGAGATTCGGCAGCAGCCCAGCGTTTGCCTGAGCGACCGTGGAAAACCACTCTCAAGCTGACCAGTGTACCCGATCGACAGCAAGGTGGCTCCTTAAAGCTGTTTGTTGCTAGTAATAATAATCACTTGAAGCTGCACTGTGACTAGCACAACCACAAAACAAGACAGTAAAATAATCTCATTAGAGACATTTTCTGCTTATCTCGCGTTTAGATTGAGATACTGTTTCCTAGCGAGAACATCTTCAAAAAAATCGTGTCTGACATAGTGTAATAAATCAGGAATCACTAAAAAAATTGTGAAGAAAAGTGAAGTACATTCACTGTTACGTACTCCATCTACAAATAATCTACATTCAAACACTGAGTAGCGCTATCGGCTGCTTATTGTATAGGAACCTTTGCTTCTATAGACAATGATAGTGTTCTATGATACACCTCAATGTGGTTATGTGGATATTAAGTCGGGAACAGACGATGTAAGGCCGCTATTTAACATCAGTGAAAGAGAAGCATCAGCGCCCTTCGAAGGAGCCGCTCTTATGTTGCTTTTACTGGGTCACATTCAGCTACAGCGAGAGTAGACAGTTTACAGTACTTTTATTAATGCAGTTTTTAACACTTCCTAGGCTTTGTTAGTGTATTCTTTGACTCATCCTGTCTCATTTCTTGGCTAATTCTATCTTCCTGAATGTTCTCTTTCACGTGGAATGCTTGAGGACAGGGAATGACACTGTCGAACGATTGTAATCATCAAAGCTGCTAGTTACCCCCGCAGCAACATATGATGTGCTCGTAGGACCCAACTTAGCCTCCATCTCGGAAATCGCTACATATTTCGCAAAAACAGTACGCCATGAGCCACGTAACAATCACTCCAAATCAAAGTTTCTTTCATATTTTTACGAAATAATATCCTGAAAAACCCATTTAGGCCAAAGACAAGGTGTTTAAGAGTCACATATTTCTACAAGAGAGAGTATTGGAGAACTATAAGAAAAGTTTCTATAATTTAATATCCGGATACCAAAACCACTTGAGATATGGACCAGACTGTACAGTCATTCCCATCCGTCTGTTACGTAGAAGAAGATACTACAGGCAATGCTGCATGTGGTAACCACACACCCCAACACATCCATCACCATTTCTTCGCAGTGAATCACGTACTATTTCACACGCACCTGGCTCCATTCGGATTGCGTCACATGCGTTGGTCGCACGCTCCTGTAACGTCTGCACATTGTCGATGGGTTTGGCCTACGCCGATGACTTTAAATGTCCCCAAAGCCAGCAATCCGACGGTTTCAGATCCGGTGAACGGGACCTCCTCGACCCATATATCACCCACGAAACGTTGCGGTGAAGCACCATTGCATGATGCGTAGAAAATGGGGTTATGTCCCGTCGTGCATAAACAACAGTCATTGTCCTTCTTCACGACAAGATGTTTCCCAATAGAGCTAGTAAGCTATCGTACAAAATTCTGTATGCTCCTATGAGTCTGTCACTGCTGATTTATGTCGAAACATTGAAACTGAAGTGATCCTGATGTCTGGCATCTATGATTGGTCTAGGATTCGTATATGCTCACACGTGCCTGTAATAGTAATTTACGGGATTAGTGAAGAATGGGATACAACCCGTCGGCTTTGACCAATGACGTCAGAAGTTACAAGAAATGATTTGTTGCACACATTTAACAGCAAAGACGAATGTTGAGTAACAAAGGAATACAGGACAGAGAAAACATATGGTAGACATATATCACGTACATCTATATTACAACGTAATGTTAAGTATATTACTTCTTCGAATCGTACTATCCTATTCTTCAGTTGACCTATATAACTGAAGAAGGGGGTACTAGTGCAAAAAAAGAAATGAAAGAAAGAATAGAAGGAACGTTAGTATGGAATACCTCGGCTGACGTATATGAATTATATCCCGAACTTCAGATCATCTGCACAGGTTAACTGACATATTGTACTGCTGTTGCTTTTTTCGCCTCCGCTACTACCAGCATCGTATACTTCAGTTGATACTGGTACTAGCAAAAGCGCGAAGACCGACACACGTAAAATTTGTATCCCAGACTTCAGTTGACCGAGATAGGTGAACTGAAGAATACGATACTACTGCTAGCGTAGACGAGAAAACCAACATACGTAACCCTGGAATCCTGTGCCTCAGTTGAACTACGAAGATAGTATCCTGTTCTTCAGTTGCGCTCTGTAGTCAACTGAAGAACGGGATACAACTGCTAGCGAAAGCGTAAAATAACGACATACATATCATTTGCAACTCTTACTTCACTTGACCTATATAGGTCAGCTGAAGCACAGAATACGGTCATCGTAACTGTACTGAGGTACAGGACGCCATTGTTACGTATGTCGTTTTTTCTCTTTCTTCCGTCTTTGCTAGCACTATTATCCTATTCTTCAGTTGATCTATGTAGGTAAACTGAAGTACGGGATACAAATTTTTCGTATGTCGCGCTTTTCGCCTTCGGAAGAATTAGTGTGACTGGAACATATTGTAGTAATACCAGTGCTAGCGAAGGCGAAAAAAGGGACAACTTTAAAATTTGTATCGCATACTGCAGTTAAGATGAATAAATCCATTCCTACAAACGAAAATCAAAAAGTAAAAACTGTCCATAATGACAAACAATTTTTCCAAAGTATCTCAAACTCATTAAGAATGAAAATAAGTACTGAACGAATTGGAAGGAACAAATGATTTAAATTAATACAAGCGACAAAAATCGTACCCAATATCTAGCCCTGTCATTTAAAAACATATTCATTTATTTTAATTTACAGTGATGACGCCTCGCCACAGAAGATAAGTGATTTATTATGTATGATTCGAAAGACATTAATAGCTATGAGTAAACTATGACGTCATTGGTCAGAATCTAATGGGTTGTATCCCATTCTTCGGTAGACCCTAATTTACTATGGCACCTATTGTGAATTCTCCCTGAAGTGCAAATAAAACGCAGGCTATTCGTAAATAACATGCAGGCTTTGAACTGCGGATGTTCATCCCATATTGCGGTACGTGTTGGTTTCCGGACATATAACTATGGGAGTTTTCTTCTAATTTTGACCAATACTACCTCCTGCAGAAATACGTGATACTTATATTTTAAAACTCACGTTGATTTCCTCAAGAGGCGTTACAGCTGTGCCGATTCCAAGCTAGTCCGCACACTTTCCGGAAGAGGCGCTGCCACGGCCCGTATTTATCATTGCCAACTTCCCGTCCGTCGCGAGTCTACTGAAATTTAGCCCAGATGTAGATGTAGATGACGCCAACAAAGCTGCTTTTGAAGACTACGATGATCTAAGGGATCCTGTGGCGCTGTCGGTACATACCTCTAAAAGAACCGGCGAAGTCGAAGCCTGCAACAGGCGCTCCATAGTCGGCGGAGACTGTTTGTTTTAGAGTCCACAGCGAACGCCGCACACGGAGCCCAGTGACAGAGACAGCCTCAGGGCGAGTTTCCGTCGCGTGGCAACCGCCCCGAGTTCCGTTACGTCACCCTCAGCCGCCGCTCGACAAAGCTCCGACCTGTGACGCTCGCCCCGAGCGGGCGTAACGGGTGGGACCGCCCGGTTGTGGGACGAGGGACCGCAAGTAGGTCAACCGGCGACACACAAACTGCCCACCCACCCAACGAGGCTTTCTCTCCCTATGGAACCGTAACGGACCAGAGGGCTGGACTGTACCAATGCTTCCTTCAAAGGGAAAGACCGATTTCTTTCACCAATCTGAACCTGTGCTCCGTCACTAATGACCTCGTCGTCGACGAAGTGTTTAATTCCAATCTTCGTTCTTCTTGATGCTTCGATCAATACCGCTGCTTCCCATGCAATAGAGGAAGAAATTGACAAACACAACGATAACTCTAACCTACACTATGTGATGAGAAGTATCCGCACAGTCTGGAAAACATACGTTTTTCATATTAGCTGCATCGTGTTGCCACCTACTGCCAGGTACTCCATATCAGCGACTTAAGTAGTCATTAGACGTCGTAAGAGAGCAGAATGGGCGCTCCGCGGAACTCACGGACTTCGAAGGTGGTCAGGTGATTGGGTGTCACTCGTGTCATACGTCTTTACGCGAGATTTCCACACCCCTAAACATCCATAGGTCCACTGTTTCCGATGTGATAGTGAAGTGGAAACGTGAAGGGACACGTTTAGCAAAACGGCGTACACGCCGACCTCGTCTGTCACTGACAGACACCGCCGACAGTTGAAGAGGTCGTAATGTGTAATAGGCAGACATCAATCCCACCATCGCACTGGAATTCCAAACTGCATCAGGATCCACTGGAAGTACTATAACAGTTAGGCGGAAGGTGAGAAAACTTGGATTTCATGGTCGAGCGGCTGCTCATAAGCCACACATCATACCGGTAAATGCCAAACGACGCCTCGCTTGGTGTAAGGAGCGCAAAAATTGGACGATTGAACAGTTGAAAAACGTTATGTGGTGTGATGAACCGCTGTAAAGAAATGTGGCGATCCGATAGCAGGGTATGGGAATCGCGAATGCCCCGTGAAAGTCATCTGCCAGGGTGTGTAGTGCCAACAGTAAAATTCGGAGGCGTTGGTGTTTGGGTATGGTCGTGTTTTTCATGGAGGGGGCTTACATCCCTTGTTGTTTTGCGTCGCACTATCACAGCACTGGCCTACATTGATGTTTTAAGCGCCTTCTTGCTTCCCATAGTTGAAGAGCAATTCGGGGATGGCGATTGCACCTTTCAACACGATGGAGCACCTGTTCATAATGCACGGCCTGTGACGGAGTGGTTACACGACAATAACATTCCTGTAATGTACTGGACTGCACAGAGTCCTGACCTGAATCCATCCTTTGGGATGGTTTGGAACGACGACTTCGTGCCAGACCTCACCGACCGACATCGATACTTTTCCTCAGTGCAGCACTCCGTGAAGAATGGGCTGCCATTCCCCAAGAAACCTTCCAACACCTGATTGAACGTATGCCTGCCAGAGTGGGAGCCGTCATCAATGCTAAGGGTGGGCCACCACCATACTGAATTCCAGCATTACCGATTGAGAGCCCCACAAACTTGTAAGTCACTTCCAGCCAGGTATTCTGATACTTTTGCTCACATATTGTACATCTACATCCACAACCCACAAGCCACTTTAAGGCCTGTGCCGATGAGTACTCCTGGTACTAAAAAGCTAACCTGTTCTCCATCTATACGCACACTTCCCAAATCACCGCACGGTGCATGGCGGAGGATACCTTGTACTACAGCTACTCATTCCCTTTTGTGTTGCGTCAGCAAATGGAGTGAGGCAAAAACTGTCTGTAGAGGGTGTCCCAAGAGGAACAGTCAATATTTAGAGATGAACAGGAACTCTCATTTGAAGCAAAAATTTCGTATGTACTTAAGACCTATTCCGAATAGTTTCCGAGAGAACACATTTGCAGAATGAATTTTTCACTCTGCAGTGCAATGTTCACTGGCAAGAAACTATGTCCTGGACCGTGACTCGAACTCTGGATCTGCGCCTTCAAACTTCACAGAACCTCGTCTGCTAAACTTGGAGACCTAACACTCCCCGAAGTAAGGATAGTGGACTTGACTACGAAACACCAAGGTCCAGGGGTGTAATCGTTTCATGTGACCTACCCAGCCAGTTGTAAGAACACGTACAGTCAAGCAATAGCTGTACGTCAAGCAGTTTCCAAGCAATTCATTGCTAAGGGCGAAACAAAATGTAAGTGAAAGATAATATCCGTAGCAACGACTGACAAGCAAATAACCCTTTGACATGTACTATGATACTTATTCAGTTAATCACAGGCTTTGTGTTCCAAATCGTCGTCCTGCCGTTCTGATTTAATAGCCGGTAGTCTTCGGTCTTTCGATATCGTCTGGGACACTCAGACACGATGACCTGATGAAGTTTCAACTTAAGTTACAGAAACACAGCTGCGAGAAGTATTACCGAAAATACAACTACAAGAAGTAGTTAGGACAGTTCTTCATTTTACTCACTTAATCAAGAAGCAATATTTTTTCATATCACAGGAGCAGCCGTTGTTAAGTTGGACACGCTGTGGATGCTGGCACCGCACTCACCTGTCACCTGCAAAGAAGGAACAATGAGATTTTACTTTTCTGGAATTATCGCGAACATTCGCATGGATTGCTGCACAGTAATACACAGTATGTAAATAACACGCAGTTTCCTGCTCACAACACAGCAAATGAACATCTTTTAGTAATACGTTAAGCTGTCATGCGAGAGTGGACGAAATTACGGACGAAATGATTGGGATATTAAGAGCTTTCACTGATCATTGAATTCATATGGTCTTCTATTATGGTTCATAGGTATTTTTAGTTCCCTTTCCTCTCGTGACTATACAGGTAAGAACCTTACACAACGTCCAGATGTGGAATATGTTACTGTCTACAGCCCTTGAACCTCCAGAAAGAGTAAAACCATTGGGGAAAGCAGTATTATTTGTAGATCTAGAGACAAAACAACAGTAAGAAGCTAAGACAGCATTTCTGGGTGTAAAGAATTATAAGGCAGAATATAAATTTTTTTGGAAATTTGTGGTAAGTTTCTATGGGACAAAACTACTGAGGTCATAGGTCCCTAGGCTTCCACACTACTTAATCTAACTTACGGTGAGGACAATACACACATGCATGACCGAGGGAGGACTCGAACCTCCAACAGGGGGGGGGGGAGGGGCGAACCATGGAAAGGCGACCCTAGACCGCGCTGCTACCCAGGGCGGTGGCAGAATATATAAATTTCAAATTAAGGAAAACCAGCGAATGTAGCAGTAAAGTAATGTAGTTGTTTGATCCATGTGTAGGTGGGGCGAGTGAAGACTTTTTTTTAAAAGATGTTCAGAAGTGGGGAAATAATTGTCATGTGGCCTTCCTGCACCAAACGAGGTGGTGGAGTGGCAACCACGCTGAACTTTCATTCTGGAGGTCGACGATTGAGATCCGCATCCGGCTGTCTAGCTTTAGCTTTGAAGTGCTTACGCTAAATCCCTTAAAGTAAACGTCGAGATAATTTATTTGAAAAGGACACCACCTATTATTTCCTGCCTCATTATTCCTGGTTTGTTCTCTGTCTCTGATCGCTTTGTCGTGACCGAAACTTAAATCGCAGTCTTCCTTCTTTCTCTCTTTCCCGTTCCCGACAGTTCATATATAAAATCTGTGCTTTCATCTGATTCGCCCGAATTCTTCTTGGTGTGGCGATATTCACAGCCTTTAGCCTACTAGCTTGCCTTTTTTTTGGCGTTGTCATGTGGTTTGGAATAAGATGCGAATGACAACTGACGTTTTCTAAACTGACATAACTAGCGCTCGTCGGATATATTGGTTTCGCAGTGCTGCTGGTCACCTAGAAGTCAGCGTCAGCTTCGCAAGACATCGTCGGGTCCAGCGGTTTCTGCCAACGCACCATGGCTCCAGACACTCACTTTGATCTCGTCACTGCCCACTCGAGTTTGTCGCCGTAGGCACTGCACACGAGTGCTGTAACGATGGCTGGAGGAGCAAAGGGACGGCGGCGGAAGGCTCACCTTGAGAGGGTCCGCAAAACAAGGACGCTGATGATGAGCATCCCTGCAAGAAACGGACGCTGGCAGCGCTCCAGGAGGGAAGACCCGGCATGTAGCGACGCTCTGACGTCCGAGACGCGACTGTCCTAGAGAAGCTGAGTGAGATAAGAAATCCTGTCCTAATAACAGGGTATTCGTTTTCCATGGCGTATCTAACGCGACTACCAGTTTTTTTTTCTATAGAACTGGTTAATCCTAGTTCCCTTTTTAGTCATAGAGCCAGTGTTATTATTGCAACTCAGACTGACTTGATAACGACCGAATTCCTAGACGTTCCTAATTTTTTAAATACGTCACGTATTTCAGTATATTAACTGTGTGCTGCAACGGGACTCGAACCTAAGATCTTTTGCCTTACGCGGAGGAGTGTTGCACCGAGTGAACTATCCATGCCCTACTGGCGACCCACTCTCACGGCTTTACTTCCATCTATACCTGACTTTTTATTTGGGCTTTCAGCCGAAGAATTAACTTGAATTTTCCTTAATATGGCCTTTAGCCAGAATTTGTAAATGCTTGGCTTTTAAAGAATTTCCTTAGCTGATCTGAAATATTTCGGCCTTTAGCCGAGAAGATATTGTAATTTTACTTACGTAAGGCCTTCAGCCGTTTCTCTGAATCCTGGTGTTTTAAAAGCAATCATTTAAACTTGTTCTGGAGAAGTTACTTGGGCCCTCAGAAGTGAATTGATCTTTGTTGTTTTAAAGAGAAAACTGTGCATTGGTCTGAGGAATAAAGTTCTTGTATAGCTAACAGTAATTGACCCTGGCCCCTTTCCACAACCTGATCCGCTCTGTCCTGTGAATCCAGATTTCACCTCAGCTATTCTTACAAACTGTTCTGATTACAAAAGCTAAACGGCCGCTAACCGAATATGTAACTGCTTCGAGTCGGTGGACTGCATTAACACTGGACTATGTATCAGTCAGTAAACATTACCCGCTTTACGAAGTGCTACTTTTTGCCCATCTTGTGACTGCATGTTTAACAGGATTAGAGGCTATAAAATGTAGCCCCGCTGGGAATTTCCAGCTGGCGTGCTGTATCTACGGCCAACGATCTACTGTGCACCGACTACGGACAAATTACTGCACTTGGCAGGCGAGCGCTGTCACGCAAGAAACTAGCGCCAGGACCGAGACGTCTGTCTGCTACCTGACTCGCTGCACGCCTTTCTGCAACGCGACAGCTCATATCAAATGCCTCTCATCATTTCGTAACTGCAGTACCATATCGTATACTTCCAGCGTCATGGCTACACCTTTGCGTAACACTAAATCCCCATCTCCTCCTCCGTTTCATTCATACGACTGTGAAACAAATTACCCTGTAACATGTCTCTTACCAAAATCACTCTGCAGTCTTTTATCATCGGCACAGCTTCCCTCTCACCACGTCGCAGTTGGTTTGTTCCTCTCCAACAGTAAACCAGTATTTGTGTCGCACTTTTAACTGTCTAAGTTTTTCTCGTTGCTTTCTACACAGCTGGAAACAATATCCAACACTGTGAATGACTGTGTTCAGTGGCAACTGGGTGTGGTACACTGACGTGAAATAAAGTCGTGGGATAGCGATATGTGCATATACAGATGGCGGTAGTATTGCGAACGTAAGGGCAATGCATTGGAGGAGCTGACATTTGTACTCAGGTGATTCATGTGAAAATATCTGCGATGTGATTATGGCCGTACGACGGAAATTAACAGACTTTGAACAGGGAATTGTGATTGGAGCCAGACACACGAGATATTCCATTTCGGATCTTGTTCGGGAATTCAGTGCTCCGGGATCCATTGTGTCACGACTATGTCACGAATACCAAATTTCTGGCATTACTTCGCACCATGGACGACGCAGTATCCAACAACTTTCCCTTAGCGACCGACAGCAGCGGCGTTTGCGCAGAGTTGTCAGTGCTATCAGACGAGCCACACTGCGCGAAACAACGGCAGAAATCAGCGTGAGACGTGCGACTAATGCATCCGTTAGGACAGTGCGATGAAATATGGCGAGTGGCTTTGCTGACAGCCCCTTTCCCGGGCCCTTGACCACATTTGTTGGAGTTCAGACGACCGTTGCCTGGTCAGATGAGTCCCGATTTCAGTTGGTAGGAGCTGATGTCAGGGTTCGAGTGTGACGCAGACCCCACGTAACCATGGACCCAAGTTTTCGACAAGGTATCGTGCAAGCTGATGGTGTCTCCATAATGGCGTGGACTCTGATTAAATGGAATGGACTCGGTCCTCGCGTCCAACGGAACCACGTCACGTTATCAAATAACGATGGAATTTGTACGGATGACAATGCGCCAGTCACCTGGCCACTGTTGCAGGCGACTGGTATGAAGAACATTCTGAACAATTCGAGCGAATGATTTGGCCACTCAGATTGCGCGACATGAATACCGTCGAGCATTTCTGGGACGTAATAGAGAGGACAGTTCGTGCACAAACCTCCGCAGCGGCAACACTTCCGCAATTATAGACGGCTATAGAGGCAGCATGGCTGAATATTTCTGCAGGGGAGTTTCAACGAGTTGTTGAGTCCATGACACGTGAAGTGGTTGCTCTTCGCCGGGAAAAACGTAGGTTCTGAGACGGTAGTAGGAGGTATGCTTCAACTTTAATCCCCTCAGTGTAAGCCGTGTGACAGATGGCGCTTTCATCTATGCGTTTGTCTGGTGACTTATAAGGGAGTTTATTAACGCCGACATCATGCTGGGCAATCTAGGTTTTAACGTTCTTTAAAAAAAATTTTGTGTTTTTGTTCGCCAATGAATACCAAATGTGTAATGTTTGCGTCATTCAGATTTACTGTGTGATGTGTTGTTGAGCAAATGACTTAATCTGCAAAAATTAATACGCAATTTTCATAATGAAATCAGCGAACTGATGGCCTCAGCTGTTAAGTCCCATAGTGTTCAGAGCCATTTGAACCATAATGAAATCAATTCCTCTGAAATTTACTCAGTCCCGTGAGCACTGAGTTCTATGGCTCTGTGCAATAAACTGATAAAATTCCCTGTGCAAACAAACAATGAAATAAATTTCCCTTAGCTCTAGAGTCGCAACGAATGTAATCTTGGTGTTCTGTTCTCTCCACAGTAGGTATAGAAAATATTCAGTCTTCGCACAGCGAAGTGCAATGCTGGCCGTAAAGTAGCTTCATCCATCTAATATCAGTAGATTGCTTGATAAATGAATAATGTTGCAAATGTTCAGTGAAAATACTGGATACTGCAGCGCTGTGCAGTGCTGCCCGCATTGAAGATTTTACAAACATTAACATTTTTTTCTGATTCTGGCAAATTAATATTTGTTTTATGACTCTGATTGAAAAATGATTTCTTTAAAAAAATATTCCTCGTGTTCAAACAAACAAGACATGGAAGAGTATGAGGTACTGATAAGGGGGTATCCAAACGCTTCAGTTTGAAAATAGTATTCAAAATAAAGTTTCTCCTTCGCAGAATCTGGTATCAGACATTTTACATTAACTTCAAAATCAATGAACTTCTGAACTGTTCTACAAATCTCACTTGTCGTCGTAATTAAAAACACTTGAATTTTTACATGTCAAAAAGTCTGACGTCGTTTGACGAAACAGATTCCAAAATTTAATTTTTCTGTATCAGGATTACAGAACACACAAAATATTACCAATCGGGTATATTTAATCAACCTATACATTAAATATGATAGAAAATATAAGAGCGTCATCTGCGAGAAGCGTTGTGGAACATCCAGGGTTATGTACTAGGTCATTGCAGTTGGGAATACAGACACCCATCAGCTGTATAAGGGAACCACGACAATGAAAATTTGTGCCGGACCGCGACAGGAACCCGTATTTGCCACTTTATGCGCGCGGTTGACTTACCGCTGTGATTATCCATGCACGACTAACAGCGAGACCCAACTTCCAAATGTTATCTTTTCAGCGTCACAGCCTGTACCCGTGCACACATTATGTAGGCCTCGTTTCCGTACGGAACGGGGAATTTTGACTGAAACCCGCGGCCTGGCATCGGCCTATAAATACGATACTGCAGTGCATGTGTTGTTCATAAATACGATCCAATATTTCTTCGGACATGCGTGCATGTTCAAAGGAACACTGTATCGTTCCTGCAAGATGACAATTATTGAACTATATGAAAAAACTGTAAATTAGTTACAAACTACGACGTGCATTCACTTTATTCAATATGTGAACGTCACTACAGATTTTCGGATTTAGGTTATGACACGTGCGATATGCTTGCCATCATTGGCGATGATGTAGCGCAGACGAACAGCGAAATTCAGCATGACCCGCTGAAGTGTCAGAAAATCGATACTGTCGATAACCTCCTGAATGACTGTTTTCAACTCGGCAACGGTTTTGAAGTTATTGATGTACACCGTGTCTTTAATATACCATCACAAAAAGGAGTCGCATGTGTTAAGATCTGGATAATATGGCTGACAATCGAGGCCCATGCCTGTGGACTCTGGGTACCCCAGAGCCAGAATTCGGTCCCCGAAGTGCTCCTCCAGGACATCAAACACTCTCCTGCTTCGATGGGGTCTGTCTCCCTCTTGCCTGAACCACACCTTGTCTAAATCAGGGTCACTTTGGATAATGGGGATGAAATCAGCTTCCAAAACCTTCACGTACAGTTCGGTAGTCACCATGTCTTCGAGGAATATCGCACCGGTTGCACCGTGACTGGACACTGCACACCAGACAGACAACCGTTGAGGGTGAAGAGACTTTTCGATCGTGAAATGCGGATTCTCAGTCTCCCAAATGCGTCAGTTTTGCTTTCTGACAAACTCATCCAACTGAAAGTGGGCTTCATCGCTAAACCAAACCATGCATGCGTATATTGATTCTCATCATGCCTCGCGGCCAACTGTGCAGTTTGAACGTCCTAAGATAAACCTTTCAGAAGTTATGACGATTTCATTCCATATAGTTCAAAACTATTCACCCTGTATTAATAACACAGTCACTGCAATGTTGCATGATCCAAAACTGTACAATAGAGCGACGTCAGAGACACAGGCCTGTAGTTTTGTGCGTCTGTTCGACGACCTTTCTTGCCAAGGGGGATGACCTGCGCACATTCCAGTCACCTGGAAGGCCTCAATCCTCCAGAGACCTACTGTACTCCGCTGCTACATTCCAAACGTTACACTGTTTATGGTCAGCATCAGCTGGCAATCTCTGCAGCAAGCGTCGAGTGTCTGCTGGTTTTCCCGCAATTCCCTGCAATCTTCCGGCCCTGAGACTACCCTATGTACAAGACCATCAAATGGGAACAGCCTCAAAGAGGTTCGGAAGTATCCGCTAGGTCACTTATGTACTTCATCGCCTCCCAGTCACACAAGGTGCGCTCTACGCGCTAAGCTTTTTAGGCAAGTGGAATTTTCGGGTGAACCCTCTGAAATTTTGTTTCCCCTCGGAACGTCGGAGTCGGCGATGCGCGTCGTGGGCGTCGGCCGATGTACGTGCAGGGGGTGCCGTAAGGCGCCATTAACGGTGATCAGCACGCAGACACTTTCCCGGGAAACCAATCGGCGCACGGCGGCGCCTGTGAAGCCCGGGGACCACACAGACCGCCGGGCCGCCTTCAGGGGCGTGCCGCCGCAGCCGGCGACCTCCCTCGGAGTTCCCAGAAGCTAATTGCCTCCGCGGACAACAATGTTCCTCCGAAAAAGGTGGCGCCGACGCCAGACGTCACTTCCGGGTGCTCACCGTCTTGTAGGACACGGAGTGCGGACAGCTGCCACATCTTGCACACGGCTTCCAACCAAACCTCACCGACTTGACCTCATATTTTAGGGAGAAAACAGCACACTTCTTCGATATCAGTCCCGGCAGTCGATAGCACGCTATGATTGGAGTCGTAATTGTTATAGTAAGCAGTTAAGACCTTCTGAATGTGGATCTTTCAAACTTCCCACGCAATCGTTGATTGTCACTGCTCCGTCCCACTGTCGAAGCCTAACGGCCGAGCACGAAGGATTATACTGCGAAGGTCACGTTTGCCTCACGTGTTCTGAAATCTTCTTCCAGAGCACTTGTTGTGTTACGCGAAAAACAAGTAACTAATATGAGTACGCACTATGTCACGTTCATACATTCATATACGTATAGGTTCACTATATATATAATCGGGTACGGCCCCCGCGAGCACGCAGAAGTGCCGCAACACGACGTGGCATGGACTCGACTACTGTCTGATGTAATGCTGGAGAGAACTGACAACAAGAATCCTGCAGAGCTGTCCTTAAATCCGTAACAGTACGAGGGGCTGGATATCCCTTCTGAACAGCACACTCCAGGGTATCCCAGATATGGTCAACAATGTTCATGTATGAGGAGTTTGGTGACAAGCGGAACTGTTCAAACTTAGAAGACTGTGCCTGGACCACTCTGTAGCAATTTTGGACGTATGGGGTGTCGCACTGCCCCCTCGGATTGCCGAAGTCTGTCGGCATGCACCATGGCCATGAATGGAGACAGGTGATCAGACAGGATGCTTACGTACGTGTCACCTGTCAGAGTCGTATCTTGACGTGGCAGGGGTCTCACACCACTCTCACACCACTACAGAGCTTCCACCGCCTTGAACAGTTCCCTGCTGACAAATGGCTCAAATGGCTCTGAGCACTATGGGACTTAACATCTGAGGTCATCAGTCCCCTAGAGCTTAGAACTACTTAAACCTAACTATCCTAAGGACATCACACACATCCATGCCTGAGGCAGGATTCGAACCTGCGACCGTAGCAGTCGCGCGGTTCCGGACTGAAGCGCCTAGAACCGCTCGGCCACCGTGGCCGGCTCCTTGCTGACATGCAGCGTCCATGCGTTCATGAGCTTGTCCCCATACCCGTAAATGTCCATCCACTCGATACAATCTGAAACGAGACCCGTTCGACCAGACAACATGTTTCCAGTCATCAACAGTCCAATCTCGGTACTGACAGGCCCAGGCGAGGCGTAAAGCTCTGTCTCGTGCAGTCATCAAGGGTTCACGAGCAGGCCTTCGGCTTCGAAAGCTCATATCGATGATGTTTCGTTGAATGGTTCGCAATCTGACATTTGTTGTCGGCCCACCACTGAAATCTGCAGTAATTTGCGGAAGGGTTGCGCTTCTGTCAAATTGAACGATTCTCTTCAGTCGTCGCTGGTCCCCTTCTTGCAGGATCTTTCTCCGGTCGCAGCGATGTCAGAGTTTTGATCGGATTCCCGATATTCGTGGTACATTCGTGAAATGGTCATACGGAAAAATCCCTACGTCATCGTTACCTCGGAGATGCTGTGTCCCATCGCTCGTGCGCCGACTATAACGCCACGCTCAAACTCTCTTAAATCTTGATATCCTGCCAATGTAACCGACGTAACAACTGCGCCAGACACTTGTTGTCTTATACAGGCGTTCCCGACCGCAGCGTCGTATTTTGTCTGTTTGCATATGTCTGTATTTGAATACGCATTTCTATATCAGTTTCTTTGGCGCATATATATACGTTCAATTGTGTTAACGTACCGCTGTAATGCCTGTTCCACGTTATCATCGTCGCCGTTCGCGTCGCAGTGTTCTTGTGTATAAGTCATTGAAGGCTGTAGATATTGTCCTTACTGGGCAGTTCAATAAGCAGCAGTTTATTGAAGGTCCATGTGTCTTACGTGGACTTAGAATGCACTTCATCTGTGATGTTTCAGCTGTGTTTCGAGGCAGTACATGGCGGTAGTGTGGGGCGGTCATGCAGATTATGGTGGCCTTGAAGATTTTCCTGGTGCTAACATTCTAGCTTCGAAGACTTGGAGTATAACAGAGAGTACAGGACTACTGAGTAAAAATTCCGCACGTTACTTTGGTTCCAGACAAGCCGTGTTATTTGTCAACTAGAAGAAAGAAGCAGCTCAATTCTGACGAGTATTTATTTATTTGGGCTAAAGTAGGCAATAATAACTGTAAGATAAAGATTGCAGGTGACTGTATGCTGTATTATAGGCAATAAACTTGACTTTGAATGCAGTTTCAAACAAATAATGAGATGGCTCGTTCAAGAGGAACAGCTTCACCAACTGAGCAAGTCAGTAACGCATTCGATCTCCCCTGGCCCTTATGGAAGCAGTTATTCTGCGTGGTTGACAGAGTCGTCGTACATCCCCGTGCTAGATTCTGTCCAACTGCAGCATCAGCTCGTGAAAATACCTAGCTGGTTGGAGGACCCTCTCGGGAAGCCCCAAACTTTCTCAAATGCGGAAAATCCTTGCGGCATTGTTGACCAAGGTAGCGTTTCGCAAGTACGAAGCAAAGCAGTACAAACTGTCGCCGCATGCGGGTGGGCGTTATCTTGTTGAAATTTAAGTTCAGGATGGTTCACCATGAAGGGCAACAAAACGGAGCGTGGAATACCGTCGGCGAACCGCTGTGCTGTAAGGGCGCCGCAGACGATATTCTATGCTCCATTTTGTTGCCCTTCATGGCCGACCATCCTAGGCTTACATTTCTGGAAGATAATGCCCACCTGCATGCGTAGAGAGTTTCTACTGCCTGTCTTCGTCCTTGCCAAACCCTACCTTGGCCAGCAAGGTAGCTGAATCTCTCCTCAGTTGAGAATGTCTGAAGCGTTATGAACAGGGTCCTCCAACCAGCTCGGAATTTTGACGCTCCAACGAGTCAATTTGGCAGAAATAGGCACGATATCCCTCAGGAGGACATCCATCAATTCTATAAACCAATGCCGAGCCGAATAACTGCTTGAATAAAGGCCATCGGTGGATCAAGTCGTTATTGACTTCCTCAGTTGGTGGAGCTCCTCCTATCGAATGAATCATTCAATTTTTCTGAAATTGTAATCATGTGTTTGTCTCTACGTGGACATCACGTGTATTGATTCCGTCCCTTTTCCTAGAGTGTATTTCAAATTGTCTATTTAGAGTCAATAGGCCCAACACAACTGTTGGAAAAGCCAGAAAAACAAGAGCATTCCGCTGGTCAAGTAGACCCGTTATTTGATTTGACTGTGTAGCAAGACGCGAAATATTAATTTCCGTTGAACGAAGGCCATCTGTGTGGCACTCGGACCACGTATCTCCTCTTTTCGTACACGTTAGCTCTTGCATCTGTCGTTACATACTGTCTACAGTTAAACCTTTGAATCCCCTCTGTGTCGGTAAACAAGAAAGATGTGTCTGTAATACAAGCGTCAAATTTGTCACCGTTTCCTTCAAGCACGTAAAAAGGCTCGCACGTCTGAGGTTTGAAGGTGGTAGACGGACGGATTTTATGAGTCGTATAGGTGTTTATGAGTGGTATAAATGTCTTAATGATGGTCGTGAATGTGCGGGAGTGATGAATGGTGCTGAGCACCGTTGGGTGTTGCCGACTGTCTCTGCCGATCGTAAAGAAGCTGTTCCACCACCACGCTCCGCTCCTGTTAGCAACTGAAGAGCCCAGCTAGGATGGCCCTTCATCGTCTAATGGGAATATCGGCACAGTAGTTCTGATCGTGGCAACGTTGTGACTGTGAGCTACGAACGTCCAGAGCCATCTGCTTTACCTACACCTCAGTCTAAGAGATCGTTGCACATCATATCCCCACAAATTGTTACACTCAGCTCTTTTTAGGTGTTGACCGACTGCAGTCGTGATTCATCGATACTGATGTTGCAGAACACTTCCAGTTTCCGATTCCTGAAGTGCGCAATTTTACATTCATAAGCTTTTAAAACGAGCTGTCAACCTTTGCATCACTTGGATGTCTTAAGATCTTGACTGTTCCTGCAGCTGCTTTCAGACGGAGTTCTCTACAGCTAACAACATCGTCTACGAAACGACTGAGGTTGCTATGAATGTTATCTGTCTGGTCATCAGATTACAGAATGAAGAGCAATTATCTCAACGGACTGTCCTGGGGCACACCTTAGTTACTTCTACACTGCGCAACAAAACTAAATTGTCACTTTTTCGAAATCCCGTAATTGCCACCCGCTGCGACGCTTAAGCTTCAAATTGGACTCAAAGGTGGCTACAACCTTCGTCTGCAACGGTGCAAATGCGTGGCGCCCTGCGGTTCCACCTTCGGCCTCGGCGTTGCTTCAAACAGAGCTCGGAAGTTCTCGTGAGCTGCAAGGTGGGTTAATGAGGTCACACTGGCACCGAATTTCGCCACAATTCTGCCCAAAGCCATGTGGACGCGTCACACGATGAGAAGTTCGTCACAGCTACTCTTACTACCATTTCACTCCTTGATCATAGAATGAAGGCTTTCACGGCAGGAGTTGTCATACTTAACACTTCCGGGCTCAGATGCCGTGGTCCATACATAAGACTCTCCCCTGACGTTTCGCCTTCGACTGCGGAAGGCATCTTCCGAGCACAATCGCAGTTCGCCGATTGTCCTCGGAGGATGCCTTCCGCAGTCGAGGGCGAAACGTCAGGGGAGAGTCTTATGTATGGACCACGGCATCTCAGCCTGGAAGTGATAAGTGATGATTTCACTCCTCCTTCTGACGGCTTTGCGATGGAGGTCAGAACGGCGACACCCAGCGCTGAAACCACACGGTTTTCTTATGTGTTACCAAGGAAAATATTTCAGGCACACTGCCGCTCAGAATCAACACGGAACGGCCTCAGGGTGTGGCATAAAGAGCGTCGCACTGTCATCTGTCCTTTTCAACGCGAAACATGCGGGGATCAAAGCCGCAGGCAAATGTGTGGTCTGACCGACGTCCTTTATGCCACCCTCTGAGGCCTTTTCGAGTCAATTCATAGTGGTGGTATGCCTGGAGTGTTTTCCTAGGCCACCCATAAGAAAATGGCGTTATTTCAGCAATGCGTGTCGCGGCTCTAAACTCCATCGCAGATACGTCGAAATAAGGGATCAGGGGGGGGGGGGGGGGTAATAGAGGCTGTCACACGACGACGGTGCCGTTGGGCATAATTGTGGAGATACCTGGTGGCAATGTGACGTAGGTAATCTACCTTACAGCTCACATGAACTTCTGAGCCGTGACCTTATTTTCGCCGGTGTCGACACCCTGCTGCCTGAAGCGTCGCCAAGCCCGACGTTAACTTCGAAGACCACCATGGTTTTGCACCATTACAGAGGAAGGTTGCACGCACATTTGAGCCAAATTTCAAAGCTATGCGTCGCAGTGGAAGGTAATTACGGAGTTTGGAAAAAGTGATCCTTTAATTCTATTGTCCACCCCGATAGCTGAATGGTCAGCGCGGCAGTTTGTCAAGCCAAGGATCCCGGATTCGATTCCAGGCTGGGTCGGAGATTTTCTCCGCTCAGGGACTAGGTGTTGTGTTGTCCTCATTGTCATTTCATCATCATCAGTGGAAGGCAACGGGAAACCACCACTGGAATCATTTCTCTAGACGCTCATGCGGTGGACCCCTCTGACGAGGCTTCCCCCATGACAAAACCTGCCGCAAGGCACAACACAAAGTTAAAAAAAGAAGTTAATTCTATTGCGCAGTGTAATCTTTCGATAACTGCCCATCCAAGTTGACGTGATGCATCCTCCCTAACAATAAATCCTGTAATCAGTGATAAATTTGATTGGATACCTATATTACTGTACTTTAGACAATAAGTGTAGATGTGGCGGTGAGTCACATGTCTTTCGGAAGCAAATAAGTACTGCATCTACGCGACTGTCGTGACTGACTGCTTTCGGATTTCCACGTGAGGAAATTGCGATCCTGATTTGGCGCGACCGTTGTTTTCGGTCTCAATGCTGGTTGGCATGGAGGAGGTCATTTCGTTCGAGACAACTCGTTCCGTTTGATTTCAGAACACTTTAAGATGAGTGTCGATATATATCGTGAAGTGAAGAGTAGGAAACTAAAATCAGAGCTTAAAACTGACGTAACAATGAAATCAACAAGAACCAGTAGTACGGCAGATGGCTTAGCTTTTGCAGACGATCTGGTCATTGTATGTCGCAATACTCAAACAGTACAAACTAAAACAAAAAAAAAAAAAAGAAAATTATAAAAAACTGTAGAATATCTTAAGGAAACAGCAGAGCGGAATAGAGCTCAAAATATCATTTGGAGTAGTAAAATGACTGTATAGCTACTTCGCATGCAAAACTGTATCGAACAAATAGAGGTAAATCGAGAGAGTTTCTCAGTTCACATACATGCTCGGACAAAAAAGAAAAAAGGAAAGAAAAGATGTACTACGAAGGAATTATCCGAATGGGACAGAAATCTATAGATATGTACATATACTGACAAACGAATAACTACAGTTTCAAAGAAATATCATGATTTATTCAAAAGAAAGAGCTTGACACGTTGAGTTAGTCAATAACGCGTTGATCCACCTCTGTCCGTTATTCAAGGAGCCATTCAACTTGTCTGATTGACAGAGTTGTTCGACGCCCTCCTAAGGCACATCGTGCCAAAATCTGTCCAACTGACTCGTAAAAACGTGAAAATCCGCATCAGATTGGAGGGGAGAGATCGGGCGACCTCGCTGATCAAGGTGTGGTTTGGCAAGCACGAAGGCAAGCAGTAGAAATTCTCACTGTGTGCAGGCGGGCATTACCTTGCTGAAACATAACACCAGGATGGCTTCAAACGGAGGGCAACAAAACGGGGCAAATAATATCGTCGACGCACGGCTATGCTAAAAGGGAGTAACAGCCCGCCTCTGAATTGCTTCGATGTCTTTCTTCAGTCCGACCTGGTGCGAACCCCAAACACTAGAGAAGTGCTCAAGAAAAGGTCACACAGGCGTCCTACATGGGGTCCCCTTTAGAGATCAACTACATTTTCCCAAAATTCTGCCAATAAACCGAAGTCGACAATTCGCCATCCCTACCACAATCCTCGCGTGCTCGTTCCATTTCGAATCGATTTGCAACGTTACGCCCAGATACTTAAACGACGTCACTGTCTCGAGCAAGACACTACTAAAGCTGTATCCGTACATTACGAGTTTGTTGTCCCTGCTCATTCGCATTTAGAGCTAGCTGCGAGCGCTCGAACTATAAGTTTTGTCTAAGTCTTTCCTTATTCTCCTACAGTCACTCAACTTGGACAACTTCCCCTACATCACAGCTGCATCACTAAACAACCGCAGATTGCTGCCCACCCTGACTGTCAGATCAAATTATGTATATAAAATAAAATCAAAATGTATATAGAAATCAACCAGATTCCACAGACATGGCGTGTAATTCTACGACAGTCGCAGTAAAAAAGAGCAGAAAGAGGAAGAAATAAGTTAATATATCAGAAATAGTACTTCTTTTGCAGAAAATTTACACTTGGTAGATTGGCCCAAGAACAATCAACATTGTCTGACGAGCGGAAAAGAGCCCATTGTGAGAGAAAGTAAGTTTTATGGGCGCCAATTAAACCTAAAACAAAACTCTGAAAATGCCCCTTCTACATGGCTTAGTTCAGTAGCGCCCAAACATGAATGATAATGAAGTGAATGTAAAGATGCATAGGTGGCAAAGATTTTTTTCAAATGCCAATGTCAATCCCAGTGCCAAAAAAATGCTGGAAAATTCACATATATTTCTTGATGTATTCATAAAAATGACATACAATTCATTCACAAAGATAGACCCAATTTCAAACTAACTACGAATTTTTTAAAACTTTGTAACACATGACCATGTCACCTGTGTGTCCCTATGGGATAGCCACACAGGCAAGGGACAGATGGCCAGCTGGCAAAATACTTTAAAAAGAAAGAGGAAATAGTGTTAAAAGAGTATCAAATAATCTTAACATGCTTTTGTTGAACTACTTGTTAAAAGGAAGATAAAATTATAGGAAATAAAAAAACTCGATCCTCATTAGCTAAACTGAAACAGATACCTGGGAACCTGGAATCATAACCACATTTTATTTTTCGCTGTGGGATTTTCCTTGGAATAATGAACTCCGTAGAACATTTCCTGACTGAATAATTATCATTTCTTACCTTTTTAATAGCAATTTGAAGTCTTCATCTCTAAATCTTCCCTTAGTAGAAGCAATCTTTTGAAAGTTCTTAGTTGGCATCCGTAAAAAAAATGAATTGGCGTCAAAACTAAGAAATAAGCGTAGCTTCACGTGGTAGCTAACTATCCCAAAAGTGATATGGCCATCTGACCCAATCGACAGGAAGTAGATGGCCATAGCGCGTCATAAAACAGTGAGGACGAGAACACAAATAAAAACAAAATGACGGTTTGCAGCCAGACCTATACAGCCCTAAAATACAAGTTCCGTAACCACACTCAGTCTAATTTACGGATAATGGAAAAGTATCGAAATAATATAAAGGTGTACTGTTGTTGTTGTGGTTTTCAGTCCAGAGTCTGGTTTGATGCAGCTCCCCATGCTACTCTAACCTCTGCAAGCTTCTTCATCTCCCAGTACCTACTGCAACCTACATCCTTCTGAATCTGCTTAGTGTATTCATCTCTTGGTCTCCCTCTAAGATTTTTACCCTCAATGCTTCCCTCCAATACTAAACTGACGATCCCTTCATGCCTCAGAAAGTGTCCTACCAACCGATCTCTTCTTGTAGTCAAGTTGTGCCACAAATTCCTCCTCTTCCCAGTTCTATTACCTGATCTACTGTAGCACCACATTTGGAAAGCTTCTGTTCTCTTGTTGTTCAAACTACTTATCGTCCATGTTTCACTTCCTTACACGGAGACACTCCATACAAATATTTTAAGAAAAGACTCGATTTAACAAATTTCTCTTCTTCAGAAACGCTTTCCTTCCCATCGCCAGTCTACATTTTATATCCTCTCTACTTCGACCATCATCAGTTATTTTGCTGCCCAAATAACAAAACTCATCTACTACTTTAAATGTCTCGTTTACTAATCTAATTTCATCAGCATCACCTGCTTTAATTCGATATTCATCTTATATCCTCGTGTCAGACACTGTCTGTTTCGTTGAACTGGTCTTCCAGGACCTTTGCTGTCTCTGACAAAATTACTATGTGATCGGCAAACATAAAAGTTTATATTTCTTCTCCATGGATTTTAATTCCTACTCCGAATTTTTCTTTTCTTTCCTTTACTGCTTGCTCAATATACGGACTGAATAACATCGGGGATAGGTTACAACACTGTCTTACTCCCATCTCAACTACTGCTTCCCTTTCATGCTCCTCGACTCTTATAACTGCCATCTGATTTCTGTACAAATTGTAAATAGGCTTTCTCTCCCTGTATTTGACCCCTGCCACCTTCAGAATTTGAAGGAGAGTATTCCAGTCAACACTGTCTAAAGCTTTTTCTGAGTCTACAAATATTACAAATGTGGGTTTGTCTTTCCTTAATGTATCTTCACATTCCGCAGCTCGTGGTCGTGCGGTAGCGTTCTCGCTTCCCGCACCCGGATTACGGGGTTCGATTCCCGGCGGCGTCAGGGATTTTCTCTGCCTCGTGATGACTGGGTGTTGCGTGATGTCCTTAGGTTAGTTAGGTTTAAATATTTTTAAGTTCTAGGGGACTGATGACAATAGATGTTAAGTCCCATAGTGCTCAGAGCCATTTTTCTATCTTCACAGATAAGTGGTAGGGTCAGTATTGCCTCACATGTTCAAACATTTTTGCGGAATCCAAACTGATCTTCCCCGAGGTTGTCATCTACCAGTTTTTCCATTCGTATGTAAAGAATTTACTTACTAAACTGATGGTTCGCTAATTTTCACACCTGCCAGCACTTACTTTATTCGGGACTGGAATTAAAATCATGAAAAATACTTACTTTTTGTTGGAATAGAGAGTCAACGGAAGCATTAGCGTTTCACTCGCGATGAAGACTCGCTATCAATTGACAGTAAGCGCTGTAAAGCGGGTAGTTGGATAACCACAACCGTTGGGCATCTCCCCCGCATGGCCATCTATCCCTGTTTTACCCTATAAGCAGACTCAGATTAGATGCTTTCGCATGCATTTTGCACTGCCGGAGAGGAATCTAGACCAGACGTATCTGGGGTGCGTGGAAACGGGAAAGCCTCCACAAGCTGTGCGGTAGATGCTCTGTTCGGTCCAGAGCAATGCGGTCGCTATTTATCCGCGGGGCAGCGTCGCAGAGACAGACGTAGAAAGCCCGCGCTGACCTACATTCAGTGTGGACCGCGTCCCTCCAGGGGGCGGTCGCGCCATTAAGATGCGCGGCTTTCTAAACACTGGCCTAGAGCGGACTTGGCTGGTGGCAACACGGCGGGTCAGCCAGCGCCGGGTCGCCCCGAGCACAGTCTCCTCTTCGCCGCGGGCCAAGTGTAACCTCCTCCTGCTACGTCGAGACGTCTCAACTGTCACAACACGCGCCCGCCGTCGGTCACCACAGAAATGCTGCAGGCGAAGTCAACATCGCACGGTGAGTTCCACATTAGTGTGCACCCGTCAGTTCGCAATTTTGCCACAAGACATCGCAATTCGCCTGGTTCTGGGATGGTATCGCTTCCTATTTAGGCAGATACAACCGTACGAGGGTAGCATTCCGCGGCCGCTGTCGCCTTCTTGTATGTAACGCAGTCGTCGCGTTGTGTAACGATGCGTCGTTTCGGCCTCCATTGCCTCAGTATTTCATTACGATGGTGTATTTACCAGTGGGCCAGTTCAGAGACCAGATGGTTCAAATGGCTCTGAGCACTATTGGACTTAACATCTGAGGTTATCAGTCCCCTAGAACTTAGAACTACTTAAACCTAACTAACCTAAGGACATCACACACATCCATGCCCGAGGCAGGATTCGAACCTGCGACCGTAAAGGTTACGTGGTTCCAGACTGAAGCGCCTAGAACCGCTCGGCCACATCGGTCGGCTCAGAGTCCACTATCCGAGCTACGAAAGCTGCACTGGTCCGTTAGTGAATATGTAGCTGTGCCGAAGCACACTTTCAACACGGGCCAAAATGTTTGACTGCAAAACAGAATGACGACGCAGTGATACACCAGGAAATTTTTACTGAAGGCAGAAGAAAGTGACCCGATTCGCATCTCGTAAACGACTGTCGTTCATAGATTAGTTATTACTTCGTTTGTCGTGTGCATAAATACAGGTGTTCCACACGATGTGTTTTACTCTGTATCTAACAAAATAGTATGTGATAAGAATATTTACGTGGACAGGTGAACGTAAGAAACAGTCCTGTTTCTGTGGAGTTATGAATTTAGTTTATTTATTTCTATGAAGTAGGGAATAATGAAAGAAACGGTAGGTATGGGCGAAAATTCCTAACTTCCTGTCGCACAGGGCCTTATGGTAATGCAATGGCAACAGTCGAAAATTTGTACTGGAAAGGGTCTCGAATCCGGATCTACTGTCTCTCACGAACGGTTGTCTTAACCGCTTCGGCCGAAGCGGTTAAAGGAACTGCTCATGAAATACTCCTGGTTCCAGTCGCGGTTCGTGGCGAATTTTCAGGTTTCGGCAACGCATTACAACAATGCTATGTGCGGCTGTAAGTCACGAATTTCCACCCATCCCTTCCATTTCTTTCGCCATTCTCTACTTCATATAGATGTATGCACCAGCTGCGGACATGTCCAACAGAATAGATACCACTCAAATATATATAGTTTATTCAGTTATTTCTAAGAGAATTATGGCAAAGATTTGCATTTTTTTATGTTGAAGTTTATTTTTGTTTATCGTGTTAACTAACGTATTGAGACAGAGTGTGCACGAATCAACTTAAATTTCTATCAATTTTAGCTAGAGAACTAGAAACGTTCGGAATTTTAGAGATGGATGCAACATGCTATATGCAATTTGGTGTGTTCAGACAGATGTTCTCGTCGCTGACTGTTCAGACGGTGCCAGTTTCCTGAAGGCACAGCTCAGTGCGATTTCTAAACGGCCTGTTTCTTGACACCACCAACTCTGCATCTCGTTCAGGGGAGGTTTATAACAAATTCGAGAGCGAATGTTCCGGAAAGAGTCGTGCAACATACTGCTTCCTCCCTATACGTCTCTTGAAATGCTCACAACATCATGCCAATCTCACAACACAGTTAGTTAGTACAGAGGTTTACCGACAGTCATTCTGGAGTGCAAGAAGGTCGTGCGATCACTAGTTGGTCGCATAACTACCCTCCGCCACAAGCCATTAGGTGGCTTGCGCTATTTATGTACATTCACTCTAAGACAAGAAACAAATGACATCCCGCAAACGATTTAATCATTCGAATGGGACAGAAATCGGTAGATGTGATGTACATGTACAGCCAAACAAATGACTACAATTTTAGAGAAATTGGACGATGGTCCAAACGTTCTCAATTACGGAGACATCCGGCGACGTTGCTGGACAAGGCGATATGGACTTGCTCAGTTTGTAAAGCTCTTTCTTTTGAATAAATCATCCAATTCTCCTAGAATTGTGATCATTTGTTTGCCTGTACATGTATATCATGCACCGACTTCCGTCCCATTCGGATAATTCGTTCGTAGTACATCTTGTTTCATTTTTATTATTATTTATTTCGAAGAGTGTATATAGAAGGTGAACCTGAAGTCCACCGACAAATTTTCAGAGGTGGTAGTATAGAGTATGGACCAAAAGAGGAAGAAAGAGTCTAGTAAACTTGGGCTCTAAAGTGTACTTCTTAAGAGCTACCAGCACTTGTTCATCTTCCACACTGTGAAACGCAACTCTTCCACTCCAAGTTCTTTCCTTTTCATATTTTCGGAAGAGGTAGTGTGCTTCAAGAAATGAAAGAAATGTCCATTCAGCATGGGCTCTAAAGCGACTACGTGGTAGAGATGTGTTTCACAGTGCTATTAGCTCTTAAGATATCCCCTTTACAGACCATGTTTACTGGACATTGTTTTCCTGTTTTGGTCCATACTGCCACCTCTGACAGTTTGTAGGTGTACTTCTCGTGTGTATACTCGTATGATATCGGATAAAAGAGGAAGCGAAATCTTTACCGGCACTGTTTCGTATCGGCAACTTCGCCGGGACAACGGGTTCATCATTTCGACAGCCGAGCAGCGTAAATGCGGCCGCGTCTGACCGTGCAGTGCGTAACGCATTGACAGCTGCCAGCCGCCTGAGAGGCGGACGTAAACGTCTGCTGCGATGTTTACGGCCCTTAAAAGCAATCCCGCTTGCCCATACGCCGAGTGGAAGCGGGCTCCTTATTAGTGAATTACTCGCGTCAGCCCGTGGGCGTGTGGCCGGGCTTTCGCTGATGATGACGGCGGCTCTGTGGACGGCCGAAACGAAACGAAACGGCACATCAGACTGGGGACGTCTGGCGCCCACCATTACTACTGTGGGAGCAAGCGAGCAATAAACCAGTCAGAAGAATGATGAGCCCAAAGTCTAAAACTCTTTTGAACTGATCTTAGTGTAACAGGATCATCGTGAGTTAATGGTGGGCATTTAAGATCAATAAACAAATGGCACACACACGTCAATTAATATTAAGCGATCAGTTTCACTTAATTGTTACCTCTCCTGTGAACTTCACCTAATATGCTAATATACTTCCGACTCTCTATCGCCGGCCAATGTGGCCGCCGAGCGGTTCTAGGCGCTTTAGTCCGTAACCGCGCTGCTGCTACGATCGCCGGTTCGAACCATGCCTCGGGCATGGATGTGTGTGATGTCCTTAGGTTAGTTAGGTTTAAGTAGTTCTAAGTCTAGGGGACTGCTGACCTCAGATGTTAAGTCCCATAGTGCTTGGAGCCATTTGGACCGTTTTTGACTAGCTATCTTATTCTACTAACCTCTTTTGTGTCTGTTTATTTTGCTGTTAGTTTAAGAGTATTCTAAAATCTAAAATATTCCGACCCAACAAGCCTCAGCGGTATCATCCCAGTGTCAGCCAAACTCGACAGCGCTTAACTTCGCTGATCTGTGGGGAACCGTCAAGGCCGTCGGTTCAGTGTACTACACAAGGTAATAATCCGCTGCTATGGATAGGTATTCTTCTCCGCTGCAGTGTGCATAAAAACTGCCTAGCGCAGGCAAAGGCGGCAGCTACAAGCTGGTAAACAACTTTGCGAAAGGTATTACGCAAGAAAGGTTTATTGCAAATCTCACAGAGGGGAAGCCATTTTTGTCTTTTATGGTGCAACTATGACATAACAAGCTATTTTAATACCAATGATAGAAAAGAAAGGGTGCAGAGACTAGGTTGTGGAGACGACTCGTGTGAGAACAATGGCGTTATAGTTTAAACTCGTGCTGTAACTAAATTGATTCACGTAGCTAATGACTTATCTTCACGAGTCCGCAAACCAATGGTTACCCTGATACGACGCGTGTACGAGGGCTGCTCTGAAAGTAAGATCTGATAGGTCGCGAAATGGAAACCACAGTAAAAATCGAAAATGTTTTATATGCAACAGTTAGCTACACCTTTCAGCTACTTCTCTACATAGTCGCCTCTCCGACTTGGGCATTTGTCGTAGCGTTGTACCAACATTCCCATACCTTCGTCATAAATGGCAGCGGCCTGTGTTTTCCGTCACTTCTCTACTGTGGTCTACAGCTCATTGTCAGTGCCAAATATTTGTCTTCAAAGCCTGCGGTCCATGTGAGTAGAGGTGAAAATCAGAGCCCGCTAATTACAGTAGGTATCGTGGGTGATCAAACACTTCCCATAGAAACCGCTACAGGAGCATCATCATTGCTCCTACAGATTGCGGCCGAGAATTGTCATAAAGAAGGAAACACATGACAGGTATGTTATGTGGGCTCCATGACATCAGGCGAAATCTCCCGGCAGGCACCCATACTTGGTGGGAGAGACAATGTCTTAGGCATCGTTGAGTGCTCACTGTGCAGTCAGGACTGAAAAGACCGACGTAACATCGTTGACGGACACACTAGAGACACAGCCCAAACATCTAATCAAAGCTTCATTGGACTTTCCGCGATGTTTCCATTTCCCGTCCGATCGGGCCTTACATTCGGAATAGCAGTCATACAATCGCTATCATGCCAATCTCACAACACAGTTAATGTTGAAGGCTACGTCTATTTTGAAATACCGAAAGTGTGGCGGAAATTATGAAGTGGACAATTACCCTCATTTGATTCTACCATTAGTCCTGATTCTTAAGTATTGGTAAACAGTGTTTCAACAAGAAGTGTATCGGTCGTGGCTCGCCAATACTATAGCCTTCGAAGATTCCCGACTTGAATCCGTTGGATTTTTTTTTTTTCTTTTGGTGGGTAGATTCAAAAGGTTTGGTGTATTCCAGACCCGTTGATAGTGTCAATAAACTCCTGGAAAGCGTTATGAATGGTTGTCAATGCATTCTGAACGCGCATGCGATTCTTAGCGTGTTCCGACATCTATGACAGGATGCGCTTAGCACGCCTTCACATGAACGTTGCTCATGTGGAACACTCGTTGTTACGTGTTTCTCCTCAACCGCATATCTGTGATGGTGGCAGCACAATGATCGCACAGTCTTCTTCGAGTATTTTTCCAATAATTCCCATTTAAGTTGCTGGAAAGTTTTCGTTACACTCTCTTACGGGGTGTACTCACGTGTTACCACCCTACTAGTGTGTTTCTGACTTCGTTCGACGTCTTTTATCGTGCCTAATTTATAAGGAGTTCAGACAATAGAAAAGAACTCTACAGAGTGGGCCTGAATAAATTGAGCAATAACATGACCGTTCACAGAGAGTAGGAGAATGTACCAGGTGGTTACAATTAAAGTGCAGCTTCTCACTGAGGTCTAGTGTGGGCTGTAATTATCGTACGGCAGCGCAACTTGGTAGGTATTCTATTGCGTTAACGCGGAACCGATTTACACTTTAAAAAAAAAAAGTCCCAAATTTGGCCACCAGCTGCAAATCTGGTGATGTGAATGGAAGATAGACGACATGCTCTATAGTGCCAGATTTGCACCTGGTGACCGAAACTGGAACTAATATTTTTCCAGCTTAAATCGGCCCCACATTAACTCATTGTACCAATTTTCGCTGCCATACGATAATTACATCCACACTGGGTCTCCCTGAGCAGCTGCAATTTAAAAGTAAGCACCCGGTACCTTGGGTTAGTGTCCTGAGTTTTAGGTAGATAGCACCTCCAATGACACTGTTTTGGTCAGTTAGCGCGCATTGTGGCGGGAAAAAGGCTCTCCGTCGATAAGCGAGTAAAATCTATGCCTGCAGTCTACAGGGGCACAATGGCTCGAATGAACAGGCGTTTAATGTAGGTGTCATTGGTGTAAACCCCAAACATGGCGCCCAGCCGAGAACGGTCCTAACTCCAGGCACAGAAGCACGTGTTGCTGCGGAACTGGCATCCCCTCCTGAGAAATCGAAGCCTTCCCGTCGTTTGTCAGCCCTGCTGAATGTACCAAGAACAAGTTTGCGAAGACTTTTGCGTGACTTGAAGTTGGCACCATACCATCCACGGCTTGTTCGTGCGCCTAACGAGGACGACTTCGACAGGCAACTGGAGTTAGCATGAGGTGATAGTCGCCAAGTTTTTGGTGGAACCTGACCTCACTCAGGGGGAATACTGTGTGGACTGACGAAGCCGTTTTTCACATATCAGGATAGGTGAACAAGCACAACTGCACATTTTGGTGGTGAGAGAACCCATTGTCAGCACTGGGCAGAGGAAAGTGCTCTGTTATCGAGTACCGTTTTCAAATTAAAAATTACCAGTGAAGTCTTTATACTATGGAAAATGTGCTACTCCATTACTAGAGAATATTTAAATAACACTCTTGGAAAAGAATTTTCCGAATACTTTCTCTTTCTGCAATAACAGAACACACACTTATTATCTCCGGAAAATATGGTTCATAACTATGGGTTTCTTAAATACGAGTTGTAAATAACTACTAAAATTTACTGAAGCAGTAACACAGACTTTATCCGGACCAAATGTTTGTTTACAAAGTAAAAAGCACTGCATAACTGTCGTTCTTCTGCGGAAGGTTTAGCCATAACAACAAAAATGCTCACTCTTTGTGCTTTATTGTACAGAAATTAAGTTTAAAAAATTTCCAAGTATCGTCGTCGACACCTGCACGAAGTTCGCAACACCAGCGAAATCAACTGATGCACGTAATCCGGGTCTCTTTAGAGGTAGTTACCAGTTGACCACAGTCGGTCGCAGCAAGTGCACTCCTCGTCCTCTTCGCATTCATATGTTAAGTCTTTCAACATGATTTCATCAACGCTTCAGTTGGAGTCTTCCACACCATGATCCACCTGCTTCATGACTTCCTGGTTCCTCCCTGTAGCCCCAGATGTTGAAGGTGTGCTAGATGCATCAAATGAAACACCTGGAGTAGGTTTTGTTGAAAGTGGTGTCTTCTCTGTAGTGCCGGCACTTGTTTTATTTCTTCCTACAGCCAGGGACTCTTTTTTAGAAGGAGATGACGTCAACACTACAGCACTAGCTCTTGGCGTCGGCTATGATGGCGGAGGTACTAGAGGTGGGTTACTTTCAAAAGTAGAAGCCACTGTTTAATGCATTCCAAGTGGCCCTACTGTGGCTTATTATCCACGTATGTTGCAGATTGCTGAGGACGAAAATCTACAGATGAAGAATCCAGGAGATCACAAGCATAGATCCCAAATTTTTGGAAGCTCTGCAGTACTCCCAACGTATGAAAGGCCCAAAGTCCTCGTCTCTCAAACAATGGAAAGTTGGCCTCTGGGATAAAATTCAGAATGTGTGTTCGTGTAAACTGACGCCAACTTTTCGGGTACCCGAAATCGTGTAACCTATTACTACCATCTGTTAAGGACGATTCATTACTTATGTTTAGGCACTGCCCAACCCTTGTGTGGACGACAAGGTTCCATCAATATATAAGAAGGGGCATGCTTTAGAGTGCTGTCTCATGTGAAATACTTTGAAAGTTCATCTTACTTGGCTTGAGGAAGGACTTCCAAGCGATCAATGTAGAAAATCTTTATCTCGATCACAAAGAAAAAATAGCTTGACCATCGCTACTGATCGTCTGAGCGACCTATGGAGTGCAGTGCTAAGCAAGGGAGATCTCCAGCTACCGGGAATCAGGCAATCATCCGAAATACAGGCACTTTTCCCTACGATTTCCAGTCCCTTGGAGTGATGGTGTGGGGCAGCATGATGTATGGAGGACTGACTGACCCGTTCTTCCTGGAGGGTTGTGTCACGTACGAACTTAAGTTGAGTTATTGAAGGATACTGTTATCTCAGAACTTCAGAACAGATCCAAGTCTGACGAACTGTGGTGGCAGCAAGACGGTGTTCCGTGTCACGCTTTCGTCAACATTGTTCGGGCGTTCTTGCGTGAAGTGTTTTCTGCGCGCTGGATTGGCCGGACTGTTTTACGAGGGCCACTCGGAAAGTAAGGAACGATTGGTCGTGAAATGGAAACCACAGTGAAAATCAAAACTGTTTTATTTGCAACTTTTAGCTACACCTTTCAGCTACTTCTCTACATAGTCGCCTCCCGGACTTGGACATTTGTCGTAGCGTTGTACCAACTTTCGAATACCTTCGTCATAAATGGCAGCACTGTCTGCTCAGAGCTAAAAAGAACGACGTAATGCGATCGACAGGCATACCAGAGACACTGCCCAACACACCTGTGCAAAACTTCATCGGATTTTCACTATGGTTTCCATTTCGCGACCGATCGTTCCTTACTTTCCGAATAACCCCCGTATTTGTGGTTTCTGTAAGGTTCAGGTGTACGCTAAAAAGCGCTCTTATTTCGGAAGGTTGCCTGATTCCTGGTAACCAACGAGCATCATCTGCATGAGATGACTGTCCGGGAGCTCAACCATGTTACGCTGGACATGTGCAGGACTACGTGAGGAAATGTTTCTGTGCGTCTGCAAGCCTATGGTGACGTAGAGGGTGGATTGGTCGAACACTACCCTGAAAATCTATGACTGTGTCATAACCGTTACTAACAGTGTGCTTTCTCCCGTTATTGCCGGCCGGTGTGGCCGAGCGGTTCTAGGCGCTTCAGTCTGGAACCGCGGGACCGCTACGGTCGCAGGTTCGAATCCTGCCTCGGGCATGGATGTGTGTGATGTCCTTAGGTTAGTTAGGTTTAATTAGTTCTAAGTTCTAGGCGACTGATGACCTCAGAAGTTAAGTCGCATAGTGCTCAGAGCCATTTGAACCATCTCCCGTTATTGTATCCCCTACTAGCATTTAACTGTGAAAATAACGTACAATCAGTATCTGCCTAATTGAGTCTCGGTCTCCCTATAGAATTGGCCGCACTAGCGTCTTGTGTGCCACACTGCACCTTTACAGAACCTTCCCAACAAACCTAAGTCTCCCATTAGCCTTCCCCAAAACTGATTTTACTTGATTGTCCCATACATAGCTTCTTAGTAATACCAGTAACTACAATGTTGCGACTCCCAACTGCACACTGACTTGACCCGTGTTTACAGACAGTACCGGCATTCTTTTTCTTCCATTGTGAGTGAGCGACTGTTTCCAGTGACATTTTTACTACGCCTGTCACATACTTTACTCACATGCGTTATCAGCCAACACTTCGTGATTCACACTGTCGTCTAAAGCGGCCGTGCTGAAATAGTCTTTCGCTCAGTCTTTTTACCTGTGTACACTTGCCTTCGACCCATATTATGTGACTCTGAGGACAAACTTACGGAGTGGATCTCAAAGCCGTGTGAGGGATCTCGATAAAATAAGTTTAATTCGCTAAAGATATTTTTAAGCTTTTATCAGTGATTTGTCGTCGCCTCTAATGATGTCTCCGTAGAACATATGTCGTGTGTCTCTTCATTCGTTGGTGAATGCTGTCATTCCCATCCGTTCTCTCTCACGTTCGTTTCCGGGTACCCCCTTGTAGGATATTTCGTTGTCCATCTGCCTGTCAGTTGGACAGATAGTTCAAAACCCTTTTTTTCAGGAACGGGTATAAGTTTCAAGTACACATTTATGTCATATATTAGGATATACGGTCCGGTGGCGATGTAAAAAATTGAAACTCGTGAGTCAAAGCAATGAAAAGATATGGTCATTTATGTCACATAGTTTGATAGTAGCAAATTCACTCATTAGAACGTTGTGGGTACTTCCCGTTGTCCTAGAACCATGAAATTTGCCAAGAAGCAACCACAGAAAGATATTTGAAAATTTTTAATTTATAATTGTATCACACGAAAAAAATTATTTTTTATCATTTGCTCTCAGGCTGCCTGTCCGTCCCTGTGATAAGACCCCTTTTTCCTTAGGATCGGGTACGCTTATCAAGTTGAAAATTGTGTCAAATACTTATTTCTTTTGTCTTTTGTCATCCGACTTCAAACTTTAAATCAAAACGTTTTCGAAAGCACTGGAATCTTTGGGACCGATATCTTGCCAGTATCAGTATCGATAACAGAAAAAAAGTTTTCGAGGTCCTCGATTTCCGAACGGATGAACTGTCTGTATACATAACTCAGTATGTACAGAACCCTCATGGTGCGAGTCCTATCCGCACCTGACTAATTATTTTGTTTCATGTGGTGCAGCCTTGTGAGACACATGGACGAACACAACGTGTTGAATGGAATGAACAGTGTAACGCAGAGGCTTCAAACTGATCAAGTATTCGTGCGGCTAGCGGTTCTCAGCCGTATTGTATTAATAAAAAGGGCCGTATTTCACAATAACAACAATCTAACAACAAACAGCCGAGTTCTAAGCCGTCAAATAACAATTTATACACATAGGTTCCACCGTTTATGCAAAAACACTGTTCTTTCTTGCTACCGAAACATTTTTCGGCACCGTTATGGCATCGTCAGTGGGTTTCGTTTGCTTAAAAACTGTAAAAAATAAACATGTTTCAGGTTGTAACTGATCCAAAAAGTGAGGCCGAAAGACACTTTTTGTTCGTTTTTGTTCTTACCGCGATTTTCCATTATAAGGATTCGCAGGGCCGTCTGTACGGTGGCCTGCACTGATAGCTTGTCATTTGCAAAACCAAACGATGTAAACGTGCATCTGTCAGCGCAGGAAACCACACAGATGGTCCTGCAAAACCATTTAATCTAGAATCACGGTATGAACAAAAACGAAGAAAAACTGTCCTTAGGCATCACTTTCTTAGATCAGTTACAACCTAAAATATGTTCAATTTTCACAGTTTTCAATAAATAAAACCCACTGATGATGGCACAGAGGTGCCGAAACATGTTTGGTAGCAAGAAAAAACAGTGCTTTTGCGTATAAGGCGGAATCTATATATATTAATTTTAACTGCAAATACGGAGAAAAAACAAGAACTACACATCCAAATGATGAATAATCCGTCAAATAACATTAACAGCTTCTGAAGAGTGTATTTTTCTTTCTCAGAAAGAAAATTATTTACAGAGACACTGCTTTATTTTAAATGATGTTGGTGAATTCAGCCCTGAGCCAAGTAAAGTTGGGCGCTTACCTCAGTGGCAGAGGGGTAAGTAGCGCGCCCCACTGGGGAGTTAGAGGAAATGAGGAGGGTAGTGTTCTGTTCTTTGTCTTCCAGGACTGATAACTCGTGGCCGTGTCTGCCTCGGACCAATCACCTGTTATGGTACAAATTTCGAACGAAAGTAACATGATTTTGTGAATACGGATTCCAATGACAATCTTTTCCAAGTGGGTTCTATATTTGTAGCAAGGAATATTAAATGAAATTAACATAGCAAAGAGCAGATGAAAAATGGTATTCAGAACATTTACTAAACATTTGAGATCATGTCTCATATTCCACAGTTAATCTAAATATAATTACATTTACTGTTGTTAATCATCCGCTAACATATACGAAGCAACAGTGTCACAGTTTTTGGGTCACTGTGAGTGGCAGCAATGTGAAACAGACGACAACCGACACGAAGTGTTCCTAAATATGGCCGACTTATAGCGACCAATACTTGGGGGCCGGCGGCCAACGTATCACTCTATTACTGCAGCTAGTCTACTGGGCACTCATAATATTTTATTTGTGTAGGCTTCCAATTACGTATTAGTAACATCGGGTTGTATGACGTCCCACAACGTCAATATTGGCTCGTGAGCAGAAAAGCTTAATGCCCAATAAACTGAGGAGTGTAGATTAGAATATGGCTTGAGAGTAAACCGATGAAAGACGAAAGTAATGAGGAGTAAAAGAAATAACATTATAGAGAAACTTAATATCAAAACGTGGTAGACGAAGTTAAGGAATTCTGGTGATCTGAGAGAAAATAACACATGACGAACGAAGCAAAGACGACATAAGAAGAAGATACGAAGAGCTAATGAAGGTATTGTGGACAAGATAATTTGGCTAGGATAAGACATTGGCCTTAAGCTGAGGAAAATATTTATGAGAACGTACATCTGAGGCGCAGCAGTGTATGGTAGTGAATAATGGACTGTGGGAAGACCGAATAAGAAGAGAAACTAAGGGTTCCAGTTGTGATGCTGTCGGAGGATGTCGAAAACCTGGTGGACTGATAAGAGAGGGAATGAGTAAGTTCTCCGCAGAATCAGCGAATAAAGGACAAGAAGAAGGGACTGGATGATAGGACGTGCGTTAAGCCATTTCATTGTGCCAGAGGGAACCGTTTTTGAGTCCTCAGTCTTCTGACTTCTGTTTTGCGGTCTGCCTCTTCCTCTCCTATCCCGAGCTTTTCATCTCAGAATAGCTCTTACAACCTACGTCTTTAGTTATTTGCTGGATGTATCCCAACATTTGTCTTCCTCTAAAGTTTCATGATGATGATGATGATGATGATGATGATAAAGTTTTTATCCTCCAAAGCTCCCTCTACAACCATGCGAATTATTCACTGGTGTTTCAAGAGATGTCCTATCATCCTGTTTCTTCTTCTTGTCAACGTTTTACACATTTTCCTCTCATCGTCGCTTCTGCGCAGAATCTCCTCATTCTTTACCTTATACGTCCGCCTGATTTTCAACATTCTTCTGTACCACCACATCTCAGCTGCTTCTATTATCTCCCGTTCCGGTTTCCCCATACTCCACATCTCACAGCCGTACAGTGCTATGGTCCAGACGTTCATTCTCAGAAATTTCTTTCTCAAATTAGGACCTATGTTTGATAGTAGTAAACTTCTCTTGGCCAGGAATGTCATTTTTGCCAGTGCTAGTTTCCTTTTTATATCCTCCTTGCTCCGACCATGATGGGTCATTTTGCTGCATAGACAGCAGAATTCCTCAACTCCATCTACTTTGTGATGAACAATTACGGTGTTAAGTTTCACGCTGTTCTCACTTCTGCTACTTCTCAATCGACAGATGCTGTAAATCTACTTAAATTGTAACTGACGATAGCAATTTCATTACCGAATCTTAGCATTAATATCCTTTCTATTTGAATTTTTATCGCACTCTTGAACTTTTCTTGTCTTTCCATCATTGCTTCTTCAAGGTATAGATCGAAAGGGTACAGCCCTCTCTTACACCCTTTTCAATCCTTGTATTTCGTTCTTGGTCTTCCACCCTTATTCTCCCCTCTTGTTTCTTGTACATATTAGATATTTACCCGTCTTTCCATGGAGTTAACGCCAATTTTTCCAAGAATTTCGAACATCTACCGCCATTTCGCATTTTGGAACGCTTTTTCCAAGTCGACAGATCCTAGAACGTGTCTTGGTTTTTCTTCATTCTTTCTTCCCATATCAACCGCAACATCAGAACTGCCTCTGTGGTCCCTTTAACTTACCTGAAGCCAAACTGATCGTCATGTAACATATTCTCAATTTTCTTTCCCGTTCTTCTGTAGAGCACTATTGTCAACAACGTGTATACATGAGCTGTTAAGCCGACAGTGAGATAATTCTCGTAATTGTGCGCTCTTGCAATCTTGAGAATTGCGCGGATGAAGATTTTCTAAAAAGTCTGATGGTATACTTTCAGTCTAATACATTCTACACGTCGACGTGTATATTCTTTTTGTTCACGCTTTCCTAACGATTCTAGAAATTGCGACTGAATTTTATCTATACTTCCTGCCTGATTTGGGCAACGGCCTTGTCGCAGTGGATACACCGTTTCCCGTCAGATCACCGAATTTAAGAGCTGTCGGGCGTGGCCGGCGATTGGATAGGTGACCATCCGGGCCACCATGCGCTGTTGCCATTTTTCGAGGTGCACTCAGGCTCGTGATGCCAACTGAGGAGCTACTCGACCGAATAGTAGCGGCTCCGGTCAAAGAAAACCATTGTAACGACCGGGAGAGCGGTGTGCTGACCACACGCCTCTTCTCTCCGTATCCTCATTGAGGATGACACGGCGGTCGGATGATCCCGATGGGCCACTTGTGGGCTGCAGACTGAGTGCTTTTGCTGTCTGATTTGATTTTAAGTCATCGCTTTGGCTCTGAGCACTATGGGACTCAACTGCTGTGGTCATAAGTCCCCTAGAACTTAGAACAACTTAAACCTAACTAACCTAAGGACATCACACACATCCATGCCCGAGGCAGGATTCGAACCTGCGACCGTAGCGGTCGTGCGGTTCCAGGCTGTAGCGCTTTTAAGTCATGCAAAACTCGTCCATGTTCTGATTCTTATACTGCATCCTCTCTATCTTCCTTATCGACTCCTTTTTTTTTTTCTTTTATTGCGGCATCAGGCAAGTCTCTCCCCTCGTAAAGGCCTTCAATGTACTCTTCCCACATATCCACTATCTCCTCTGCATTTAACAGTGGAATTCCCCCTTGCACTGTTAATGTTACGGCCGTGTACAGGGTAAAAAATTTAGATAAAGGTAGACACTGGAATACATCCAACAAAGAAGCGAGGACGTTGGGTGCAGTTGCTACTCTGAGATGAAGACTTGGCGCATAGAGAAATTCGTGAAGGGTTGCATCGAACAAGTCAGAAAACTAAGGCCTAAAAAAGGGGGATATTAATTCAAGTATTTTACCGAACCTGTACAGAGCGGTTGTCCATTGTTAGGCGGCCACAAAGTACAGTAAAGAAGTGGACGCCACTGCTGTGAGAAGGGATACTTAGTGGCTTCAGCTCTCGCTGCTCGAAGACCAAAGGTCAGCCGTACAATACAGCACAGGCATAACCTCTCGGTTCGCTCTCCTCGCGACTGCCCGTTCGCCGCTGACTCGACGCTGAAAGTCGCCGTCAGCGTCTGTCTCATTTAGCAGTTACGGCGATGAGACACTGCCGACAAGTCTCCCCCAAAGCGTTATTTAGTGGCACCGGCCCGGCCGCCGTAATCCTCGCCGCTGCGCCGCGCATTGTGGTCGCATTCCGCGGGCGAGGAGTTCTCTCCGTACGAAGAGAGAGCGAAATAAAAGCTCGGGAATGGGGAAGCGGACCAGAAAAATATTCCTCCTCTCCCCTTTCCCGTCTCCTCCTCCGGTGCACGTCGGCTCCCCTTCCTAAACAACTTAAAAGATAATTCACTGCGAATAAAAATGCCTCCGCGGGCGTGGGCGCACTCCGACTCGGGACTTTGTTGCAGGCCGCAGCGCCGCGGGGAAATGAAGTGTGCTACATTATACCCACAGGGTCACTAAAGAACCAGGAAAGGGATGTGCGCCCGAGGAGGAGGAGGAGGAGGAAGAGGAGGAGGCGATATGTCGTCCTACTCCGGGCGGGCATCAACGGTTTTGTTCCTCGCTTTTCGCCCCGGCCAGTCGTAATCCTATCGTCAAAGGGAATCTGGTCGGATGTTTAGTGTGGTCCGTAATTTACAGTGGACGTAAGTCGATGCAAAAATGGCGCAAGCGAGCAGTTGCCGAAACGTTTTATACAGCCGTAAAGGTAATTGGATCAGCAGGGCGCTCCGTGACGACGTCAACTCCCGTCATTGACGAAGGACGGGTGACGAAGGACGTGCCCAGCCCCGCAGGGGAGCGGCCGCAATCTGTGCTGAAAGACGGTGGCGTCGACTGGATATTGGGACAAATATTTACCGAGACCCTCTGGCACGCAGCTAACAGTCTCCGCGCAACTGTAAAAGAGCGTTGCTCCTGTTTACAAATGTGGTAAGAGATTGATGAACACAATTATAGTCCAATATCACTGACTCCCGACTGTTGCCGAATCCTACCGTGTATGTTGTTGTTGTTGTGGTCTTCAGTCCTGAGACTGGTTTGATGCAGCTCTCCATGCTATTCTATGCCGTGCAAGTTTCTTCATCTCCCAGTACCTACTGCAGCCTACATCCTTCTGAATCTGCTTGGTGTATTCATCTCTTGCGTGGAGCTGTAAATGGAGTGCCAATGGAGATTGTGACTGGAGTTGTAAATGGAGTGCCGAAGTGGAGAAATTGGAGCATTCCCGACATATTCCTCTGCATTACTTCAATAGAGGGGTGATAACAGCGGAAGCAGCCATAAACTTTGCGCCGTGTAAGGGGACAATGCTATTGGACAGCGTATTCATCTCTTGGTCTCCCTCTACGATTTTTACCCTCCACGCTGCCCTCCAGTACCAAATTGGTGATCCCTTGATGCCTCAGAACATGTCCTACCAACCGATGTTGTGCCACAAACTCCTCTTCTCCCCAATTCTGTTCAATACCTCCTCATTAGTTATGTGATCTACCCATCTAATCTTCAGCATTCTTCTGTAGCACCACATTTCGAAAGTTTCTATTCTCTTCTTGTCTAAACTATTTATCGTCCATGCTTCACTTCCATACATGGCTACACTCCATACAAATACTTTCAGAAACGACTTCCTGACACTTAAATCAATACTCGATGTTAACAAATTCCTATACTTCAGAAACACTTTCCTTGCCATTGCCAGTCTACATTTTATATCCTCTCTACTTCGACCATCATCAGTTATTTTGCTCCCCAAATAGCAAAACTCCTTTACTACTTTAAGTGTCTCATTTCCTAATCGAATTCCGTCAGCATCACCCGACTTAATTCGACTACATTCCATTTTCCTCGTTTTGCTTTTGTTGATGTTCATCTTATACCCTCCTTTCAAGATACTGTCCATTCCGTTCAATTGCTCTTCCAAGTCCTTTGCTGTCTCTGACAGAATTACAATGTCATCGGCAAACCTCAAAGTTTTTATTTCTTCTCCATGGATTTTAATACCTACTCCGAATTTTTCTTTTGTTTCCTTTACTGCTTGCTCAATATACAGACTGAATAGCATCGGGGAGAGGCTACAACCCTGTCTCACTCCCTTCCCAACCACTGCTTCCCTTTCATGCCCCTCGACTCTTATAACTGCCATCTCGTTTCTGTACAAATTGTAAATAGCCTTTCGATCCCTGTATTTTACCCCTGCGACCTTCAGAATTTGAAAGAGAGTATTCCAGCCAACATTATCAAACGCTCTCTCTAAGTCTACAAATGCTAGGATTGTAGGTTTGCCTTTCCTTAAATGGTTCATATGGCTCTGAGCACTATGGGACTTAACATCTGAGGTCATCAGTCCCCTAGAACTTAGAACTACTTAAACCTAACTAACCTAAGGACATCACACACATCCATGCCCGAGGCAGGATTCGAACCTGCGTCCGTAGCAGTCCCACGGTTCCGGACTGCGCGCCTAGAACCGCGAGACCACCGCGGCCGGCTTGCCTTTCCTTAATCTAGCTTCTAAGATAATATATACGGTATATATAATATATATATATATATATATACTGTATATAATATATATATATACTGTATATATAATACGGTATATACTGAGACCAAACTATATGACGCTCCGTAAGGAAAACAATTTTGCTTGTACATCATTCCATCCTGCTGCACCTCAGTTCTACAAGTACAATTCATCAGCCGTAGTCACTGGTGAGTGTTGGGGTGGCAGTTTTACGTCTACATCTACATGGATACTCTGCAAATCACTCGTAAGTGTCTGGCAGAGGGTTCATCGAACCCCCTACACAATTCTCTATTATTCTAATTTCGTATAGCATGCGGAAAGAGAGAACACCTATAATCTTTCCGTATGAGCTCTGATTTACGTTATTTTATCATGGTACAAGTTGCTCCCCATGTAGGTCGGTGTCAACCAAATATTTTCGCATTCGGAGGAGAAAGTTGATGACTGGAATTTCTTGAGAAGATTGCCCCGCAACAAAAAACGCCTTTCTTTCGATGAAGTCCATCCCAAATCGTGTATCATTTCAGTGACACTCTCTCCCCTATTTCGCGATAACACAGAACGTGCTGCCCTTCTCTGAACTTTTAGGATGTACTCTGACAATCCGATCTGGCAAGGATCCCACACCGCGCAGCAGTGTTCTGAAAGAGCACGGACAACCGTAAAGTAGGCAGTCTCCTTAGTAGGTCTGTTACATTTCCTAAGTGTTCTGCCAATAAAACGCAAGTTTTTGTTCAGCCTTCCTCTCAACATTTTCTATGCTCTCCTTCCAATTTAAGCTGTTCGTAATTATAATTCCTAGGTATTTAGTTGAATTTATAGTCTTTACATTGGACTGATTTATCACGTAACCGAGGTTTAACGAATTCCTTGTAGCGCTCATGTGGATGACCTCACACTTTTCGTTATTTAAGACCAAAACTGGTTCAAATGGCTCTGAGCGCTATGGGACTTAACATTTGAGATAATGAGTCCCCTGGAACTTAGAACTACTTAAACCTAACTAACCTAAGGACAGCACACACATCCATGCCCGAGGCAGAATTCGAACCTGCGACCGTAGCAGCAGCTCGGTTGCGTACTGAAGCGCCTAGAACCGCTAGGCCACAGTGGCGGGCAGTCACATAACTGAGACGATATTCTATAAATACGCAATTTTACTACAAGCCACTTGTGTGGTACAGTGTCCAAAGCCTTACGGAAATCCATAAATACGGAATCAATTTGAAATCACTTGTGAATAGCACTTACCACTTCATGCGACTAAAGAGGTAGTTCTGCAATCCATGACCAGATTATTGCTATGGATGAGATACCTGGAGAACGTGGTGGCCAGGACAACAGTCGGAAACATTGAGGTGACTCGGACCAGTGGGTGACAAATGGGGTCTTGCGATGTCTTGTCGAAAGACACCGTCGTGGACACCTCGAAGACAGAGCACAGCCAGCAGTCATTACACTTCAGTAATGTAACGGCTGCTGTCCAAATTACCGGCAAAGCGATCCAGAGCTGATGGCGTCGTGCATTCGGATGCATTCCATGTTAGGTGTTACGTATGTATGACGATGACGTGTCCTCCTTTGACCCTCCACATCCGGAGACGTTTATCGAGATACGCAGAAGCAAGACACGTCTGAGAAGAAGACGTGGTACGACTTCTGAGGCGAGTATTGTCACTGTGAGCACCGATGTCACTGTAAGCGTTCAGTGACGGTGTTACGCGCCCTTTCGTTATTGGTAAAATGTCACTTTGCGCACGAGGTTCCCTATACAACTTCCAGGCGCCTAGACACTGTGGAACGCCTGTAGAATGTCGAGCAAGAATGAATTCGTAGCAGCAGCATACCGATAATAGACGTGTGCCAGAATGTCGACGTCGGTGACTCGCGGTACACATCTTCCGCCACAGTCACTGTGCTGCAGGCAGAGGAGTGCTTCCGTGCGTGCGTGCGTGAGGCGGGAGCGTTACGCATGTTTACGCGCCGCGGACTCCCATTAAGCCGAATTAATGGCCGGTCGGGACACGCGACCGGCTTTAGCAGCAGACGGAGGCTGGCTTACTCTAGCAGCACGCAGTGGGCGATCGCGACCGAGCTGACCACAGCGGGCGACTCGCGGTGTTAGGTACTCGAGCGAGTAGCTCCCAAACACTGCGGCACCGCACGCTTAATTAGGTTCAAATGGCTCTTAGCACTATGGAACTTAACTGCTGAGGTCATCGGACCCGTAGAACTTAAAACTACTTAAACCTACAGGGTGTTTCAAAAATGACCGGTATATTTGAAACGGCAATAAAAACTAAACGAGCAGCGATAGAAATACACCGTTTGTTGCAATATGCTTGGGACAACAGTACATTTTCAGGCAGACAAACTTTCGAAATTACAGTAGTTACAATTTTCAACAACAGATGGCGCTGCGGTCTGGGAAACTCTATAGTACGATATTTTCCACATATCCACCATGCGTAGCAATAATATGGGGTAGTCTCTGAATGAAATTACCCGAAACCTTTGACAACGTGTCTGGCGGAATGGCTTCACATGCAGATGAGATGTACTGCTTCAGATGTTCAATTGTTTCTGGATTCTGGCGGTACACCTGGTCTTTCAAGTGTCCCCACAGAAAGAAGTCACAGGGGTTCATGTCTGGCGAATAGGGAGGCCAATCCACGCCGCCTCCTGTATGTTTCGGATAGCCCAAAGCAATCACACGATCATCGAAATATTCATTCAGGAAATTAAAGACGTCGGCCGTGCGATGTGGCCGGGCACCATCTTGCATAAACCACGAGGTGTTCGCAGTGTCGTCTAAGGCAGTTTGTACCGCCGCAAATTCACGAAGAATGTCCAGATAGCGTGATGCAGTAATCGTTTCGGATCTGAAAAATGGGCCAATGATTCCTTTGGAAGAAATGGCGGCCCAGACCAGTACTTTTTGAGGATGCAGAGACGATGGGACTGCAACATGGGGCTTTTCGGTTCCCCATATGCGCCAGTTCTGTTTATTGACGAAGCCGTCCAGGTAAAAATAAGCTTCCTCAGTAAACCAAATGCTGCCCACATGCATATGGCCGTCATCAATCCTGTGCACTATATTGTTAGCGAATGTCTCTCGTGCAGCAATGGTAGCGGCGCTGAGGGGTTGCCGCGTTTGAATTTTGTATGGATAGAGGTGTAAACTCTGGCGCATGAGACGATACGTGGACGTTGGCGTCATTTGGACCGCAGCTGCAACACGGCGAACGGAAACCCGAGGCCGCTGTTGGATCACCTGCTGCACTAGCTGCGCGTTGCCCTCTGTGGTTGCCGTACGCGGTCGCCCTACCTTTCCAGCACGTTCATCCGTCACGTTCCCAGTCCGTTGAAATTTCTCAAACAGATCATTTATTGTATCGCTTTTCGGTCCTTTGGTTACATTAAACCTCCGTTGAAAACTTCGTCTTGTTGCAACAACACTGTGTTCTAGGCGGTGGAATTCCAACACCAGAAAAATTCTCTGTTCTAAGGAATAAACCATGTTGTCTACAGCACACTTGCACGTTGTGAACAGCACACGCTTACAGCAGAAAGACGACGTACAGAATGGCGCACCCACAGACTGCGTTGTCTTCTATCTCTTTCACATCACTTGCAGCGCCATCTGTTGTTGAAAATTGTAACTACTGTAATTTCGAAAGTTTGTCCGCCTGAAAATGTACTGTTGTCCCAAGCATATTGCAACAAACGGTGTATTTCTATCGCTGCTCGTTTAGTTTTTACTGCCGTTTCAAATATACCGGTCATTTTTGAAACACCCTGTAACTAACCTAAGGACATCACACACACCCATGCCCGAGGCAGGATTCGAACCTGCGACCGTAGCGGTCGCTGCGACTCCAGACTGTAGCGCCTAGAACCGCTCGGCCACTCCGGCCGTCTGAATTAGGCTTGTAAGTTTTGCCAAGTCTTATAGGTTCATAATCGCCGATAAGGCTGCAGGAAGAATCATTTGGAATCTCGAACGAAACAGAGAATTTGCTTTGGGTTTCGGAAATAGGGTTTACACATAAAACTCATCGTTATCTGTCCAAATTTCTATCGATCCAGTACGCTCCACCACCACCCCTCAGTTCCCTTCCCCGGCCTCCCGAAACCCCAGATTCCTTCAAGAATCGGACTACCATGTATGAAACACTTACAACAGCAGCTTATATTTAAAAGCTAATTTTTCATGCGTCTCAATGTTTATAACGTGATATCTTGTGAACTAAAAGCCGTACAGTGTCATACACTGAGGCGACAAAAGTCGTGCCATATTTCCTAATATCGTGTTGGACCCCCTTTTGCCCGGCGTGGTCGAGCAAATCGACGTTTCATGGACTCGACCAATCGTTGGAAGTTCCCTGCATAAATATCGAGCCATGCTCCCTCTATGGCCATCCATAACTTCAAAAGCGTCGCCGATGCTGGATCAGTTGTACCAACTGACCACTCGATTACGTCCCATAAATGTTCGATGTGATTCATGTCGGGGGATCTTAGTAGCCAAATCATTCGCTGTAACTGTCCAGACTGTTCTTCGAACCAATCGCGAACAACTGTGGCCTAGTGACATGGCACATTGTCATCCTTAAGAATTCCATCGTTGTTTGCGAACCTGAACCCCATGAAACGCTCCAAATGGTCTTCAAATAGCCAAACATAACCATTTCTAGACAACGATCGTTTCCGTTGGACCATAGGACCCAGACTATTCCGTGTAAACACAGCCTAAACCATTGCGGAGTCACCACCAGCTTGCACAGTGCCTTGTTGACAACTAGGCTCGATGGCTTCGTGGGGTCTGCACCACATTCGAATCCTACCACATACCTTACCAGGTGAAATCGGGGCTCATCCGACGTGGCACCGGTTTACCAGTCGTATAGGATCCAACCGATAAGGTCACGACCCAATGAGAGGTGCTGCAGGTGATGTCACGCTGTTAACAGAGGCATCCGTGTCGGTCTTCTGCTGCCATATCACATTAAAGTCAAATTTCGCCGCACTGTCCTAACGGATAGGTTCCTCGTACCTCCCACGTTGATTTCAGCCGTTATTTCACACATTGTTGCTTGTCTGTCAGCACCGACAACTACACGCAAACGGCGCTGCTCTCGGTCGTTAAGTAAAGGTCGTCGGCCGCTGCTTTGTCCGTAGTGAGAGGAAATGCCTCAAATGTGGTATTCGCGGCACACTCTTGACACTGTGGGTCTCAGAACAATGAATTAGCAAACAGTTTCGGAACTGGAGTGGCTCATGCGTCTAGCTCCAACTACCAATCTGCGTTCAGAGTCTGTTTATTCCCACCAAGTCGGAAATATTTTCACATGAATCACCTCAGTAAAAATGACAGCTCCGCCAACGCACCGTCTTTTTATATCTTGTATACGCGATACTACCGCCATCTGTACGAATGAATATCGCTGTCCCGTGATTTTCGTTACCTCAGTGAATTTGGAAGAGAGGGCGAAACGTAGAAGAATCACATCCCTGGAATCTGGTAGCCCTTTGGGATCCAGTCACCAAAGAGTGCCTTCACCTGGATATGGCATACCTGTATAATTTGCAGACTGTCTTCCTCGCCGAATTGAGGCCATTATCAAGACCTCAGGATTAGAGGCAGTGTTACAGGATATTACCATCAATAAAATTCTGCTGAGTTTGTGACGCATTTGGCTCTGAGCACTATGGGACTTAACTTCTGAGGACATCAGTCCCCTAGAACTTAGAACTACTGAAACCTGACTAACCTAAGGACGTCACACACATTCATGCCCGAGGCAGGGTTCGAACTTGCGACCGCAGCCGTCGCGGGTTCCAGCCTGTAGCGCCTAGAACCGCTCGGGCACCCAGGCCGCCTGTGACGCATTGTCAGAACGTAAAACTACCGACGCTTCGATCACTGTTGCAAGTGACCTCCTTCAGGATGTGAAACAAAAACACCCTGAAGATAGCCACTTGCAACAATGACCGAAACGTCGGTAGTTTTACGTATTGACAATGAGGTCACAAATCCAGAAGAATTTTATTGACTGTGACAATGGCTGCGGAAGCCTACGTTCGATATTACCGTGTTGAATAACCATCTGGTTTGACTATGCAGTCTTAACAGTGATATCCGACGCAGAACTGTGGTCTCTACTACGTTTCAATCCCACGAACCCTGCATTCCCCCAGAGAAGTCTTTCGATACCCTCGCACAGGCGTCGTACCACACGCGGTCGACACGTGTTCGACTCGACATCGATCGCGGTCGATATTTCCGGAAAGGCACGCACTAATTAACGACGGCTGCACGCAAAATGCGACGTTAACGAACCAGGAAGTCCCATTGTTCTCCCAGCGGGTCGACAGGCTCCGAATTTATCGATACAGCGCCGGCAGCTACGGCGCGCTCGATCTGCGCCAATTAGCGTAAACACAGGCCGGCCGAGCGCCGGAGAGCGCGTAATTGCAGCACTCATTACAGCCGGCACAGGGTGCCTCGCAAGTGCGCGCACCATCGGCGGATCTCCCACGGCACTGAGCATTCATCGTTCAGCTTGATTTTAGCAAATGTTATCAGCTGTAAATATTGCATAATGGGGATGTGTAGGTAAACATGGTTCCTCCGAAGTCTGTGCACCAATATCGAACCGCAGTAAAAGCAAATATTATGAACGAGCAGAGCCGAAAATTCCCTAGAATTTCTAGCTCCACACAGGTAAAATTACCAAATTATTGTAAATTCCATAATACGCACGAAATTTAATCGTGGGATTACCAAGCCATTTGAATCAAATAAACGTACGAAATAATAATGTCTGCTGGAAATATGACGGAGTGACAATAGAAGATGTACGCTGTGCGCAAACCAGCCAGCGGACTTTTTCAACATTTAATCACTAGTGGCTTCCAGGGATACAAAAATTTTATTTTAAGTATTTTCTGTAATTATTGACGGATTTTAAAAATTCAAAATACTCTTATAATTTACTAATTAAGAGGTATAAACTATTACGCTAAACGTGTAGTCAATTTTTAAAAATTAGGAACTAGTTATACGAGTACGTCTTGAGGTAGCATAACTCAGCTCGAAAATTTTCCTGGTTATATTTACTCAGTATTAGAGAATGAGAGCATTTACCGACTCCCAGCAAACTTTACACATAATTTCAGACCCTTACAAAACTTTCTGTCGCCGACGCCCATCACAAAATCACGAAAAAATAAATCATTTCTGAACACCTTTTTGCTGTTCGTACCACTAAATGTATGTGGAAATTATATTCTTGTACGACACATAGTTCAGGAGATATGACGTGATAAAAATTGAGATACGAGGGTTGGAACTTTAAATAGTGTCAACTATTTATTCACAACTGATACAAAAGAGTTACATGTTTGCACTTGTTACTGTCCTTCAAAGTAATCACCAGCGTTGTGTAGAACCCGTTGCCAGCCATGTGGAAGGCGTAGTATACCGTTAGCAGAGTCTATTCTGTTGATGGTGCGAATGGAGCCGTCTAAAGTTATGGTGATTCTCGTGTACGACTGTGATGGTGTTATCCTAACGCATTACGTTCCTCCACGGCAGACCGTCAGTGCACAGTATTACTGTTTGTTTCTGGACCGTTGCCTGCGGCCAGCTTTGCGAAAGAAGCGGCGACGCTTTCTGCGCAGACCACCCATCATTTTGCACAACAATGCGCGGGCGCATACTGAGGCTCCTCTGTTCGGTCGATGGGACTGGGAAGTACTGTACAATCCACCATACTCCCCGGACTTAAGGCCTTGTGACTTCGCTTCAGAACTGTTCCAGAGATTCGACAGGCAGTAGACCGCTCCATTCGCACCATCAACAGAACAGGCTCTACTAACGGTATACTACGCCTTCCACATAGCTGGCAACGGGTTCTACACAACGCTGGTGACTACTTTGAAGGACAGTAACAAGTGCAAACATGTAACTCTTTTGTATCAGTTGTGAATAAATAGTTGACACTATTTAAAGTTCCAACCCTCGTACGTTAAAAACTAGTTTTTCTTCAAACGGGGCGCATATTACTCCGGTAATAAACACGTAGCGAGTGCCAACAAACATAATTTTAAGCCGGCCAGGGTGGCCGAGGGGTTCTAGGCGCTACAGTCTGGAACCGCGTGACCGCTACGGTCGCAGGTTCGAATCCTGCCTCGGGTATGGATGTGTATGATGTCCTTACGTTAGTTAGGTTTAAGAAATTCTAAGTTCGAGGGGACTGATGACCTTAGAAGTTAAGTTCCATAGTGCTCAGAGGTATAATTTCAAACCGTTCCAATGCTTTTTCTCTCATGCAGTCCCGCAAAGTAATGAACAAAACCAGTGTATCTCTTCCTAATGTTCGATATAACTGCGTTGAAACCTCGGTATATACATTTTTCTGAGAGGGTTCACAATTATCGCTGCAGATACAGAGCTTGTGAAGTACGGTATTATATTTTGGGGTAACCCTTCCTATTCTCAAAGGATACTTTTTGCTCAGAAACGGGCGATACGGGCAATAATTGGTGTAAATCCGCGAACCTCTTCTCTGCGTATTATGACATTGGTCTCCCAATATATATATATTCTTTACTGTCGTTTCTTCTTAACAATATCAGCCTATTCCCAAGAATTAGCAGTTTTCACGCAGTTAATAATAGGCAGAAATCCATTCTATATTTGGATCGCACTTCCTTGACTTTCGTGCAGAAATATGCGCAGTTAAGTGCTGTATCCATTTTCAATAAGCTACCACAAGAATTCAAAAATCTTAGCGGTAATCCACACGCTTTCAAATCGAAACTGAAGAGTTTCTACATGGGTGACTCCTATTCTGTCGAGGAGTTCCTCGAAAAATTAAGTTGATGTTTCTGTTATATTGCTCATTGCGTTTGCATAAACTTACGGCTTGTCCTTTTTTTGATTTCACAAACATTTTATTTCATCTGTTGTCGCTTTTGTGTTGTAATTTCATGTACTGACACGTTCCATTACCTTGGAGATTTGTTTGTCAATTTGGTCCTACCGAACTAGACGTGTAAAAAACAAAAACAAATAAAAATAAAAAAATTTAAAAAAATTTAAATTTAAAAAAATTAAAAATTGTATTTGTGCCACACTGAGTTTATGGGTAAATAATTCGAAAGTAATAAAACTAACACAATTGGTGTTTTACAAGCTTATCGTCAAATACGTATTCAAAATGCTCACTCATTTCTAAGGTAATCAGACGTTTGAAGCTTTTCCATACACGGTATCTCAAATATGTAAAGAATCAGTGTTTGGGGGAGTTACTAGTCTCTCAGAGACATGACGTTTAGATGCTGACTAGCGTATCCAACACAGGACGTCCGTAACATCCGCCGCAACGCAGACTGCTGGAGACGGCGGCCGGGCTGTTGCCGGAACACCCTGTGCGAGGCCTGGCGGGCCGGGCAGGGCTCACGACTGATGGGCTCGCCTCGTCTCTGCCAGCTGCCGGTGCGGAGTTCGGCCCTGGAATGCGGCGGCGCTGTGCTGCGTGTCTGATTTACTGGAAGCAGCAGGCGGCTCCGCCACGCCGGTGCCAAGTGCCTCAGGGCGACGTACCGCCAGAATATTTGACGGCTGCCTGCCGAGTGTATATAGCGAGCACGTGCTCCCCGCGGGGACACGGGCTCACCGTGTTGCGCCTCCGTTCCCCTCTGCTAGCTACAGAACATTCGTGACTGCCTCGCTCGCATCCGCATTTGCGAGAGTTTCGACTCTTACGAGTCATCATCAGGACACGAAAAATAGTCACCTTAACGCCCATCGTGGTCGCTTAAGTGAGCACGACGGGCTTTAGGTTACTATTGGACGTATTGCTTTCGTAATAAGATACTGGCTCTGACAACGACTGATTCTTTAAGAACGGACGGCAGAGTGTCACTGTCCACACTAATGACAAAGGCCGTGCAGTGGCGCCTGACTGGAGCACAGTTAAGTGGTGTCTGGCTTAAAGGTTGAAACGTCCCCTTAGAAAAATTATACATGACTGTGCTGAAACTGACACACAATATTTTTTAGCGCAACGCAATCTGACTTTCAACAATCCCTACAAGAAAATGGACCTGACTAAATGAACCTATACGTTTCACAAATCACTTACCTCACAAAAACCTTAGTTACTTGAACTACTGCAATATAGCGAGCGCCACTACTGCCAGCTAAATAAAAGATTCAAACTACTGAAGGCACTAACTACTGATAGGCATAGTTAGCAAATGAAAGATTTTGATGGAGAATAAACAATGTATTTACCTTAATAATGTTCAAAAGTGATAATATACATATCAGTCCATGATATCCATTCTTACAAATGTACTGTTTCTGATGGACACACGTCCAGATCATCCGCTCTCAAAATTCCGCCATTTCTCTCCCCACATCCACCACTGCTTGCGGCTCACCTCCAACTGCTCAACGCTACGCGCTGTTAACAGCCAACTGCCCAACACTACAATGGCGAATGTTGCAACAATGCCGACCAGCCTCAGACTGCACACAGCACAGTCAGTGATTTTCATACCGAGCGCTACGTGGCGTTACCAATAAAAAAAACCTAAACAGCCTAATTACAGGGTCAGTGCTGGGACAGCTATTGTTTCTTACGAGGGTCGTTCAATAATTAAAGAGACAAATTGGTCTGGAGAAAAAAGCGTTAATTTTTACAAAACGATACCTTTTTCTACTTATACAACATAATCGCCGTGAACATTTATGCACTTGTTCCAAGGGCTACAAGCTTTTTCCTTCCCGGTTGCAAAGAACTCTTTATCTTGATGTTTGAACCAATTCCCCACAAACTTTTTCACGCCCTCGTTGTCCTGGAAACTCTTCCCACGTAATGCCTCCTTCAGTGCACCAAACAAATGCAGATCACTAGGTGCTAAGTCAGGGCTGTAAGGGGCATGAGGCAGTACTTGGTTAAAATGGCTCTGAGCACTATGGGACTTAACATCTGAGATCATCAGTCCCCTGGAACTGAGAACTACTTAAACTTAACTAACCTAGCGACATCACACACATCCATGCCCGAGGCAGGATTCGAACCGGCGACCGTAGCGCTCGCGCGGTTTCAGATTGAAGCGCCTAGAACCGCTCGGCCACACCGGCCGGCGAGGCAGCACTTCCCAGCCCATTTTGTCGATGGTTTCACGGGTTCGTTGAGCAAAATGAGGACGAGCGTTGTCTGTCTGGAGAATCACAATTCTCCTCTGAGATCCACGACATCTGTCTCTCATGCCTGGCTTCACCTTGTTTAATAGCAAATTCGAGTAATATTGGCTGTTCATTGTACGCTGCTCTTAGAGATAATCACAAAAAAACTGGACCTTCAGCATCCCAAAACGCCGTGAACATGACTTTTCCTGCTGATGCTTGGGTTTTGAATTTTTTCTCTATAGGTGAGTTGGTGTGCTTCCACTCCATTCTTTGACTTTTTTATTCTGGCTCATAGCAGTGAACCCAAGTTTCATCACAAGTTAATATTTTGTTGGGGCGCTGCTCACCTTCTCTTTCATAACGTCCCTTCAGCTCTGTGCACACACTCCACCTTGTTTCCTTGTGTAGCCACGTCAACTCCGTTGGGGCCCATCTTGCACATGTTTTGCGGTACTTCAGCTTGTTACAGATAATGTGACGAACATTACCAGTACTAACTTGAACGTTATCAACTATCATTTCAACCGTCACACGGCGGTCGGCACGAATAATGTCATCAATTCGACTTTCACGTGAGGGAGTTGAAAATGAAACGGTGTTCGTCGGTGTTCGTCAGTCTCTGAGTCCCGACCATTTTGAACTGTTCTACCCACTTGTAAAAATTTGCACCATTCATACAACCCTCACCATAAACTTTAGACATTTTGCAGTATATACTCACCGTTCTCTCGCCTTCAGCAAGTAAAAAACGAATAACAGAACGCTGTTCAACTAATGTGGACGTTCCAAGCGGACTCGCCATCTTGAAATGTATTTTTGAGGTTATAGACAAAACTATGTTGATACATCAGCTGGTCAGGGCTCATCCCAACTTAAAGCCATAAAAGTACCAAACTTGCCCTACTAACAGCTTTTTCTCGGGACCAATTTGTCTCTATAATTATTGAAATACCCTCGTATTTACACACTATCCAGTTATGCTAATGGGACTACCTCCAATGTTGGGAGTTAATATTCGACAACCGCTTACGGATGGCAGGAGGCAGCACTAGCAGTGGAGGGCATATAAAGCGTGTCGGGGCACTGCGGAAAATACTGCAGTTGTTGTCGTAATGCGGAGAAGGACTGATGTAAATTATCTTAAAAATATATATGGTGGATAAATATGTTATATCAACCGTTCTGGAGTCTGAAAAAGTGCTGTACTTCTCGTCAAATTAGATAGTCCAGGCGCGATACCTCTTCGAATTCTTCTACCGAGGTGTATAAACGATAGCAATTGTAGAATTTTGCTCCCTCTTAGATAAATTTGTGCGGACACCCGTTCCCTCAACAGGTACAGTTGAGAAATAACTCTCATGAAATGGGGTCACTGTGCGGGGACGAAGAAAAAACTGCTGTATTTATGGCTTTTCAGTTTAATTCCAATCTATATCGAAGCTACAAGGCTCCACCTTCAGGCGCAAAACTCAGGATCGATTTACAGCACCTCCGTAAGTATATCACCTGAACATGAGCTACTAGATCGTCCACAAATAGCTATGAAAACACCTCTACATACAACGTCACAGAGGCATTACATTCGACTCCATTTCAAGTTCTTGCGGTTTCATTAACTTCATACCCCTTCGAATGCTATCAATGCATTTAATTCGTGTCAAATATCTAAAATCAGAAAATATTTTCGCTAACCGTTCACTGTTGGTGGCAACGCCCCCGATTAGATAAGAAACTTCCGGTCGCCAGAAATAGTCGAAGCATCTCCTGTACTTTTGGCTTGTGTCCGCGGGGACAACCTGTGTTGCTTATGCGTGTTGTATGATGAATTTTGTGTGTCTCTTAAGAATTTATGCTTTCGTGTGTTCAACGTAACTGATTAGAATTTCGCTACCGGCTTATACTTCGTGAGTTTGGCGTGTTCTGTGTGCTATATATAATCTTCCAAAATAGATCTTGTTTGTAGTACGTGTTACGCAAATTATGCTTTCATGTTTGTAGAACGTTGTAAGCTTTTACTACTCAAAGCAAACTGCTCTCTGGCGAAAGGTATCAGGCTTAAAATTATTTCAATAAACATCCGAGCTTCTCCCGTAAATCGCTCATGTTTCTTACCAATTTTGTGTATTTTGCATGCTAGAAAAGCAATCAGTACAGAAAACTATCGTTACAAGGCTGCTGTTGCATAAAATTTCCTTCAAATTCGACAGATTAGGTGGTAGGAGGTGGTTAGGTAGTTCAATGAGAACAATGCGAATTCAGTTTGGCTCACAGTTTCGAAACATAAACGGCTCACAAAAGGTTGTGTATTAGCTGTCGTCAGTGTAATCGCGCCAGTCACAGTTTTCACCTACATTTTTAGTGCTTAACGAATTCTCTCACACAGTAACAGATGTAACATGAAAACAACTGCCTCTTCGAGTCGTGAGATCTGCTAGAGTGAGTTCTAATTTCTATTTCGTTTGGATGAAATATCTATCTTCGAGACTTCGATTGTAGCCACCTAATGCGGAATATCAACAGTAGAACCTTCTCATGCGTTTATCACGTATATTTGTAAATATTTATTTTATTCATAGGTTGTATATAAGTCCAGGTACAGATTTCCCTTGAAGTTATATCACTGTTAACCAAAACCTATGTGGTTAAGCGCTCTTTTCGTTCTGATTTTATTTTGGTGACAATAACCTGTGTTTACTTTGTGCTCTGTATTTCAAATACGTTTATCCTTGTATGTGCTAAGTTGCCTCAAAATGACCACACTGCCGAAACTTCTTCGTACATAAAATAAAATAAAATAAATTCAAAATTAGCAAATAAAATTCGTGAAACATTAACAGGTACAATATCTAATTCAAATTCAAATTTATGGGAGAAGTATCTCAGCTAAGGTGTTAGACAAGGTGATGGTTTATCATCTTTACTATTACTTGTGTTCTAGAAAAAATTGTTCGGATCTGGAATTCGGAGCTAAAAAATCACAAAATTGAATCAGTAACTCTGGGAAGGAAAACAAGTGGGATCAAGGTAAACTGCTTGGCTTTTGCGGATTATTTTGTAATACTTTCAGAAAAGATGACAGACGCAGTTATTCAAATAAACCTTCTGGAAAAAGTAGCAAACAGAACGGTCTCAAAATTTCAGCTGAAAAAACAAAATTCGTGGCAAATATAAGAAAAATGCCCCAAAATACTAAGAAACAGAAACAGGTATAATACAGCGTGTAATTAATTTTAAATATCTTGGAGAAACTATACAACAGAATGGACTAGAAAAATCTGCAATAGATGTAAGAATTAATAAAATCGAGAGAGCATATGGTTTAACCAAAAATATTTACAACAAGAAATGTATATCCAAAAAAGCAAAACTAAAACACTACACCACAATGGTACGACCGCAATGTTTGTATGCATCTGAATGCCTAAAGATGAACTATAAGATGGACAAACTAGAGGTACTGGAAAGAAGGATTATTAGAAAAATAATGGGTGCAATGAAAACAGCAGATGGTTGGAAAATATGAAGTAATGAGGAGATTTACAAAAATATAGAGAAAATATCTGACGTAATGGCGAAACGAAGATTAGCCTTTTTCGAACACCTCTGCCGAACGGATGGAAATAGAGTAACAAAACAAATACTTCTACATCTCTGGAGGAAGAAATTGACAATAGCATGGATTGCAGAAGTAAAGAAAGATCTAGCAAGAAACAATATCAAAGCCGCGCGGGATTAGCCGAGCGGTCTAAGAGGCTGCAGTCATAAACTGTGCGGCTGGTCCCGGCGGAGGTTCGAGTCCTCCCTCGGGCATGGGTGTGTGTGTTTGTGTTTGTTCTTAGGATAATTTAGGTTAAGTAGCGTGTAAGCTTAGGGACTGATGACCTTAGCAGTTAAGTCCCATAAGATTTCACACACATTTGAACATTTTTGAACAATATCAAAGAATCAGAAATAGCAGAAAGAAAACGTTTTAAAAATAAAATACTAAATCTGGAAGGCTTTCAAGGCAAAAGAAATAAAAAGTCGGGAACAACAGGGACTGAAAAATGAAAATGAGGGAATACAGGAAAAACAGGAAACAACAACAAGGGAAGAAGAGGAACTGAAGTTGTTAACGTGATCCAAGTTGGTCAATACAATTGTAAAAAAAGTAAATAAATAAAACAAAATAGAAATGAAAAGCAGCCGGTGCTGGAAACATTTCTTTCAAGAAGTTTAGTACAGCTGCAGATGCTCTTGCAACTAAATTAGTGGGAATAATCTCAGAACACCTCTCATTGTTTAGAGAAAAAAAAAGGGAAAAAAGAAAGTTATATCTTCATCTTTAATATTCTTTATTGTGCAAAAAATTGGAAGAAAGACTGACTAAAAAGTCAGAATATGCCGCAAAAGACGGTTATGCATCGGCAGCTTCACAGAGAAATTGATTTACATCTGAGCTGTGAGAAGTTCATTACAGAAACTATTCTAGCGTTAAGGATATGCAGCGGTTTAGGAGATTTCGGCGCCGTTTTGCGATCAATACGAATGCGATCGTTTACACAGCAATGCCGAAATAGAGTCCACAATCCTGTCCTAGTCGCTTCCCCGTAAATCTCTTATCAAACTGCGGAAAGGGATCGATCCAGCACCCGACATGCCGTTTTCAGTCACAACTTGACCATGACTTCAGTATACACGCCCTTCATCCCTCAACGTTTCCCACGAAGACACCTCTCCTCATGCTGCACAACCGAATCACAACACTAGTTTACCGTTTGCCTTTAGACGAGAAAGACCCGTGGTAGGCTTGGTAATTCTGCCTTCAGTTTTACAAAAAATGGCTAGAAGCACTATGGGACTTAACATCGGAGGCCATCAGTCCCCTAGACTTAGAACTAATTAAGCCTAACTAACGTAAGGACATCACACACATCCACGCCAGAGGCAGCATTCGAACCTGCGGCCATAGCAACAGCGGCCGCCTCAGTTTTACACCGCGAAGCAATTGCAGCATATTCGTGAAACACGGCAATTACCGGTGTTTACGTAATTACTTAACCTATGGGCCCAAATGCGGCAGTTGATAAGACAAAATAGCCTTCTCTGCTCTAGAACAGAGGGAGAGAGAAAAACAGTGCAGAGTTTCAAAACTACAGAGACGTCCTATCCACAATTTACGACCTTATTAAAGTCAATTGCAAATCGCATCAGAGATGAATAATTCTCTTTCAAAAATTATGCCCCGTTTATCCACTTAACGGCAGTTGTAGTGAACCTGGTCGTTGCGGACGTTCCAGTTTTCGTGATGGGTAGTGGTCAGTATGAGTTTTAAAAACATTTTCGTTGGTTTTTCATAAAATTTTAACATGAAGTATTTGGTAACTATTTATTGTTATATGCCTTAACCTGCTGCATCTCTGCTTCATAAACTTTACAGAGTCACTTCCCTGTTTCATAAGCGACCATTACTGAGGAAGCAGAGGGCGGTTATATAATTTTGCTATTAACAGAGATGCAGAAGTGGGCTGTCGATAAAATGTCGAATATTTTGTTGCTTATTTTTGCTGATATCCGACAGAATTTTCTCAGTATATCGATTTTTTTGCTATTTCAGTACTGTAATTTACAAATGGTTTAAATGACTCTGAGCACTATGGGACATAACATCTGAGGTCATCAGTCACACTTAGAACTACTTAAACCTAACTAACCTAAGGGCATCACACACATCCACGCCCGAGGCAGGACTCGAACCTGCGAACGTAGAAGCAGCGCTGTTCCGGACTGAAGCGCCTAGAACCTCTCGGCCACAACGGCCGGCTGTAATTTTCAGTCCCGAAGTAACTTTACGGGAATATGAATACAGGAAAAGGTGAAAAAATAGTCACAGGTGTAATTATGAGCACCCCTCACGAAGAGGGTATGGGAAGTGCTGAAGTCTGGCAACCAGGACTGAAAACGGTGCCTGTTGTTGATAGACGGTAGCAGTGGCCACTTCGAAGCATCGTCGCAAGCAGTGTAGTTACAGCGTCGGTTATTGTGTGAATTGGTGTTCGTTCAGGACTCCAAACGTTTGGAAGGTATGTGAAATCGTTTTCTTTTTATATCCTTCTGATTAGTTCAAAACAATTACTCAGTTATATGCGGAATAACGGAATCCTAAGGTACTTTTAGAAGCACGTTTTACGTTAGACACGGTTTTAGAGCCGGCCGGAGTGGCCGAGCGGTTCTAGGCGCTTCAGTCTGGAACCTCATGACCGCTACGATCGCAGGTTCGAATCCTGCCTCGGGCATGGATGTGTGTGATGTCCTTAGGTTACTTAGGTGTAAGTAGTTCTAAGTTCTAGGGGACTGATGACCTCAGATGTTAAGTACCATAGTGCTCAGAGCTATTTGAGCCATTTGAACGGTTTTAGATTAGACTTGTTATTAGCCATGTTGCTTAAGAATGTCTGGTGTAGATATGGACCCATTGGGTTGCAAAAATGGGCCCTATTTAAGGAGGTCCCATAATTACACCATCTCTTCTTTTAAACAATGTAAAACTTTTAAATAATTTAATGGGGATATATTTGGTAAAATTTTTTTTAATGATCATATATACAACTCACACAGCAACAAATAAACAAACGGAATTTTCAAATTGCGATGATGAACCTTAGTGCTTTTCTTCGTCCTTGCAGAATTCCGAGAAGAAGAAGCGCTATGACTGTAAGAACCAGAGGTATTATTGGGATAAACCTCAATTCCCACCTGCCGTAGCAGCTGTGAAAGCAAAGGAGGCTTCTGTGAAATGTGCTGCAAGAACATTCAGAGTGCCTCGCACCACTTTGCAGAGATTTCTTAAACTTAATAAAATCCCTGAGCAAGCGGTTCAAGAGACAAAGCTTGGAAGGAAACCGATTTTAAACGCAAAGACATGTTGTCTTACCTCCTTGAGATGGATACCCTGGATATCCGTGGATATCGTGAATTTAATCATATATTTCAGATCGTTGAATCAAAAAAGTAGTATTTACATTCATATTAATAACATAAAAATATGTACTGTGCATTTATATGCTGTTGAAATATGCAAATTGTTTAACTATCAGTGTAATCTACATTGAAAATACTAAGTGGGTAACTTATGTTTAAGGTGCACTTACTTGTTATCAAATTTTAGTCTTCGTGCAAGACACGTTTACAAAGTTACTGAAGCTATTATATCAACACTGACACATTTAGAATCGAGTTTCCTTTTGGAAAACATTCTGCAGACGCCCATGCCCTGCAAGCAGGTACAGGGAGTAGCCTGTGTCATTTCAGGTAAACTTCTACGTAACGGATTTACGCTGAACCGTCTTAAAATGACTGTTGCGACCTTCCACATTTCTCTGTCTTAAGCATCTACATTAAGAGCAAAAATTGTCTCCGTGTGGGCTACGCTTTTCATGCAGTCTGCTACAGCATCCAGCTCCGTCAATTACCCCAGGAAAAAAAAAGGAAACGTCTCCTAACATATGCTAAATATGACGCAAACACGACGACGGCAGCTACACAAAGTTCTAAAATTATTCCAGAAAGTCCATTTGGCATGACGGCCGTGGGCCGTACGCATTCGCAGGCAGGGGAGAGTTATTTAGGCGCAAATGCTGCATGCTTGATGCCTGGGCCACCCACCGCCTCTTCGCGAAACACATGGCGTGGGCAGCCCCCCCCCCCCCCCCTGCTTTCATATCCCCTCTTGCCTCTTCTTTTCGCCTGTCCTGTCCGTTTCTCCGCGTCCCGCCCTTTCTTTCCCTCCGCGCGCGGCGTTGCCAGATGCAACGGACGCCGACTTGGCTCTGAAAACAAGATGTCCGCCCACTGCACGCCGGTTCAGGACGCTGTTCTCGCCGTTAATTGTAAGTACGGAAACTCGCTTATCTCAAACATTCCTTGCGCTCGGAAAGTATGCTTGTCCTGGTATCTTGCCACTCGTACAATACTATTTTACGTCCACCCTTGCGTTAAGAAGTTGTCTATTATAACAATTCGTAAAGCATTTTCAGTGTCTGATGCTTCCTCATTCCACCCACCAATATACAATAAACGTAAATCCATAAGTGCAATTTTTGTCGATTCGGTTTCAAGTGATTGCGAAGATTGGTAAAATGGAATATAAAGTTACTAATTTCGGCGTCCATGTTTGTTTAGATGTGATTTCACGTACAAGTGACGTCACAGCAGCAAGCTTGTACAAGATTTGCTCGCCGCAGCTCGATTTTTCGCGTGTTTATCAGTGTTGCTCAGTGTAAATCACTAAATTTCATTAACCGCCATTTTACACTGCAAATGTAAAATTCTGTGTTGCTTCCACGTTTGTGTAATACCGATCCGTGCACAAAACAACGTAATAACGTCACGTACAAACAAATTTACCTACCACAGGCATTTCAAATAATATAGCTTTCAGCATTAGACATAAGCAAGGTCATTCTGTTACCAACCATTACCGCCTATTTCTTTAATTTGATACAAAGGGATTTTACATGGTATCCATGTTGCGTCAGCAGTAACAGGCCCTATTACAAGAATAGCTCCCCACGAGATCGATATTTGTGTGTTTATTATCAGTGTTATGCAGTGTCGTTCGCTTAGTGTCATTAACTGCCATTATAAATTACAAATACCGCGAAATTATATGTTGGGCCGTTGTTGGTTTAGTAATGTATCTACGCACAACATAACATAATAACATCACATGTATACGAAGTTTCCCCATGCAAGCAATTGTTTCGAAGAATTAAGTTATCAGCATTACGCAACGACAGTATGTTACTGTAATTTAACGGTTGTTTAGTTTATATTAATGCAACAGAATTCTATACGGCATCCATGTTTAGTTCGCAGTGATAGCTACATGAAAATTTCGCTGCAGTAACAAATGGACAGAGCAATCTTAGGCGAAGTATATCGGTTTTCGTTGTTTCTGTTTAACAATATTATGTCAAGTAACCCATTTAATTTCTATTCCTTAGGAAGATTTTTTGTAGAAATTATGTTACCGTGCGCCTTGTATTTCTCTTTGTTTATGTGTGTTGTATGTACACAATATGCACCAGTATGCTGGTCGGGAATTTGTTTATTATCAGATATAGCTTTCCTGAATTTAGCTGGAAGCTTCAGTTTTTATAGTTAAAAGTGCACTAAATATGGCTACAGGTCAAAGAACGGTTCTTGGTGAGACGTCTTAAATTTTTACATTAAGAACACCGTGTTTGAACATTGCGACAGTATGTCTCTTACTTCCATTCGCGTCATTTTTGTTGAGCAGTAGTAGAATTAGAGCACAATTTATAACATAGTTGTGACAGTGGAATGCTGCAGCAAGTTTCCTAGGACTATGGTATGAATTCATGGTGAAATGTACCATTTAATGTTGTTAGCACCAAATGTGTAGGCTAAGTCTGCAGCCGAAATATTAAGCCGTAATGAAATGATTTAAGATTTATTAAAGAAGCATAAATAATTCTGTATTTTATATGTCATCCCTGGAAACTATAATTCTGTATTGAAACTTGTACTTTCATCTTTGAGAAATGTGTATGTGGAAGTTCCTTCATTGTTATATCATAAAAAATCAACAAAATTTGCAGGTATGCCATAAGAATGAACAAAAATCAACACATAATGTTGCACATATTTCCACAACAGTCTCACAAATTGCAGTTAGGAATGCAGTATAACTCCCACAGATGATTACCACGAATTTGCATTTCTTCATACTGTACTAACTTTGTTTTCCTATGTCATAATTTTTGCTACCTCAAAAACGTCTCTCTTAACTTTTGAACTATCTACTATGTACATGCTGGTTTATTTCCCGTTTGTAGATTTTACAAAAGCTTTATGTAAGGATCAGAACCTGGTCTTCTATTTATTTCTAAATAAGTTGAGTAGAAATTTACAGTTAATCTTCCTTTCACCCATTTTAATAATAGACAGAGTTTTGCTTTTTTCAAAAACAGTGTAGTTTTTTTTATAAAGGAATATAAACTTTATATACCAGTTTTGGGAATGGGTTCCCCCAGTAACAAAAGAGTACAGAAAGTCTTCTAACATTCTCACTTGCATTCCTACACACGTTTAGTGGTATGGCGTTATTTGCTTTACGCCATCTTCCACTGTTGCGACGTATTTCTACATTACGCATGCGCGCAAGATGTGAAGCCGTTTGGTGAGAAACTGTTTACAAGCTACAGCCAATTTAAGAGTAACCTTACCTCTGTAAATAAATTCCCTTTTTTGTGTTCGTACACGGCTACGTGTCTTGGTATAATAGAGTTTTAAAAAATCTTCAGTAACTTTCAGTGTTTGGAGCTACTTAATCGTTGTGTAACAGCCGACCGAGTCAGGGACTCCTGCACATATTTGGTTACAACGAAGCACACAACCAGCTGTTTGACTAGAGCATTTTGAACAGAATGTGACATTAATATGTGAACGTTTTCTGACGCCATAACATACTTGCAGCTTCGTTTAGTGGAATCACACGTACACAGATTTTCCTGTCAGCTATTTCACACGAATAACACGTACTTGTACGAGCTTTAGCGATCGACATAACAGAATTTTTATGCTTTCTCGCTGTTTATTTATTAAACCAATGCTTATTAAAAAGTACAACATAAGCGTCCTGGAACGATATACGCAATAATTTGTTGCGCAGTATGTGCACAGAACAAACATGCTTTCAGTGCTCTCAAAATAACTGTCTCATGTGTGTTTATGATAACGAATTTATCTTGTGACAAACGTTTAGATATAATAACGGTGGTGAATTATACTAACCGTATATTCTTATGTAGAGTTAATAATTAACTGTTTATGTTCCTAAATCAGAATGTAGGCATCAAGACGCAGTGGCTTACAATCGCTAATAACCCGATAAATTACGCCAACTCCTATGTTGAAAATGTTAGACTCAACTACTGAGCCACCAATAAAAACAATGTGTTTTCAGAATCGCACAAATAAATTCTCTTACGAAATTTAATTCAATAGTCTCGTACCTTTCCTTTCTGCGCGGAACCTTCATGCTGTTTTGTTATCCATGTCTTATTAATTTTATACATGTAATCTGTTTACATACATCATATGAATACCACACCTGATCCGTAATTAGTTCTTGCGGTAGGCGGAGCAGTACTTTAAACTGACGTCAGTGCAGTAAAAAAAAAAAAAAAAAAAAAAAAAAAAAAACCAGAAATGCTTGTAAGTCAAAACTCACTTGTTACAACAAATAGTCGAAAATTTCACGTCGACTAAAATTTGTATTCGGTTTTGGCGGAGGACTGACAGTATAGAAATAAATGTTTCATTGTTCTATGAAGACTAACAGCCATTTGCCAAAAGCTAGATAAGGACTAATTGATGGCAGGTCTCAGCGCTTGTTTTCTTCTCATGTCTGCATCACCGCTTATGAATGACTCTGCTTGTCGAACAAATCTGAAATATTTGAAAAATTTACGACCATTGCGAAATAACCCTTGTCTTGGCGGTGACGAAATGAACCTTTACACTTCACCCGAGTATTGACAAGCTGCTTGGTAACAAAGAAAATTACTGCGGTGAAGAGGTCTATAGTTTTGAGGAAGAAACTGTGAGGCACTTTGGAGAATAGAATGCCAAAGAAGGAACGCGAGGATGACTGCAAACAAGACGATTTCTGGTAGTAGTAGAGCAATTGAGGAAGAAATATAGACGAAAATGTTGGGTGCAAAGTAAATTTAAAGGCGATGAACAGATCACTGACAACGCCAGAGAAGTAAGTGTGGAGAGGCAAGGAGTTTGACATAGCAAATAAATAAATTAGAGAAGAAAGTAAGATTGGGGATTGTTGTCCCGTTGACGAAGGAGTCATTAGAGACAGAAGGACTGCGAAATGGTTGAAAACAACAGTAAGCCGTGACCTTTCGAATGAACCATCCTAGAATTCGCCTTAAGTGATTTAGGGAAATCGGGAAAACTAAATTTAGAATGGCAGACAATGATCTCAGCCACATTTCTCTCTAATACGAGTCGAATGTCTTACGATTGCGATAAATAAGTGAAAAACGGAAATGAAACAGCCGAAAGACCGATGGATTTTCAAAATGGAAAAACACAAATAGATTACTCCTCTACGAGCAACTTGCTTTTAATATTCAGAAATGTAAAATTGTGCACTTCACAAAACGAAGTCAAGTTGGAGACGGCCAGCTCGTACAGAAACCTGGATGTAAAACTTTGTACGGATATGAAATGTAACAATCACATAGACTCAGTCAGGCAGGTGATAAAATTCGGTTTATTAGTAGAATACTGAGAAAATGCAATCATTCTACAAAGGAGGTTACTTACAAATCACTCGTGAGACCCATTCTGGAATACTGATCAAGTGTGACGGATCCATAGCAAATAGGACTAACAGGGGATACTGAATGTGTACAGAGAAGGGCAGCACGAATGTTCACAGGTTTGCTTGGCCCGCGGAAGAGTGTCACAGAACTGCTGAATAAACCAAAACAGTAGACTCTTACAGATAGACAGGAACTATCCCGCGAAAGCCTACTTACTAAGTTGTAAGAACCTGCTTTACATGATGCAACCCCTTACTTATCGTTCACATAGGTGTCGCGAGGACAACATTGAATTAACAACAGCACATACAGTGGAATTTAAACAAGCATTCCTCCTGCCCTGCAGCCCTAACGACTAGTACACTGTGACATGCACTTCACGGTGGTTTGCAAGATGTATATGTAGGATTGGAGGGTCTTGACAAGGCCAGCAATAAAGTGAGTTTTAATCTGCTTGTTACATTCCCTTTGAATGAAACAAATTCCGACAACCTTTCTGGAATGTTGGCTCATGGTAATTTTCTGTAATCTGAGACTGGAACGGAACACAGTTCGGATACAGTACACTAAATCTACTCTATCAGTTACCCAAATTTTGTGTAAGTAATGACCCGGCTGTGAACATTCAAATCATTAGTGTGAGTGATTAATGCGATTGTCAAATGGGTACTAAAAGGAGGACCAGAAATTGATTTTCTTGTCTGCCAGTTTAGGAGCTATAATCAGTTCCTTGTGCTACAGAGATTTTTTTCTTTTCCCGTGGGAGAACTGATAGGGCGTCCACTCAATCTCATGACGACAACATAAGAGCTGCTTGAAAAGGCAATAGAGGCTCTGATTTCGATTACAGATATTAACATTAGGGAGAATGGTATCGCGAGCAACTATCCCCAGTACTTGCCTCAATGAACAGACATTGAATTTTGATGTATAATACCAACTGTAAGGAAATCACAAATTTCAGAGTATGGACACAAACGAAAACTTAAAAGTATATGGTCGCAATGGGTTTTGAAACCCACTCCTTGTGAAAGCTAGTATAATGCAACCAATGCAGAATCTGACTCGCTCTGCTTGATTTGATATCAACTGCTGTTATTTCTTCAAATACATTGGTCCCATATTTCACACTCCAGTTCACTTCAAAACATGTTTCTCTTATCACTGCGTGGAATTGACAAAAATAAAATTAGTTAAAATTTTCTGTATAGTATCAAACTAGGTTTTTCTTTCTTTTGTCGTTGAGTCACTATGAGCACATAATGCTTATTATAATTATCCATAATCTGTTGTTCTCACTTCTTGTAACAATTTTGTTCTATAGCTGCTTATGTACAATTCTTCTTCTTCTTGTTCTCCTCCTCCTCCTCCTCCTCCTTCTTCTCCCCCGCTCCCCACCTCCTCCCTCTCCTCCTCTGTGTCTCAATTCTTTTTAATCGTTACTGACTTCCCATTCTACATAAATGACCGAAGACTATCAGTCTCCTCTTCCTTCATCTTTGTGACACAAATTCTCTTTTCAAATAAATTTCAAAATTAGTCCATAATTTCATGGAGTCAGCGGATGCAGTATTTTCGGCACAGTTCTCGTTTCCTATGTTTCTGGTTTACCTGACCTGCAATTCAATACTGGGCAATCAATAGCACATAAACGTTCTGGATGCACAACTGCCTTGAAGTGCATTATTTTGAGACTGGTAGAAGGGATTCTCTTTGTTGCTAAGTTATGTTACTTCATCATACCACACGCGGTTTTGATCTTGTGTGGTCATTCTTCTGAATCAGATGTTTGTAAATAACGTTCTTGAATTATTTGTCACACGTATCAGTTACTAAAAAATTTTGGAGACTGTTTTGTTTTCGCCATTTTTTCTCTCCGGCATGGTCTGTTGAACCTTTTTTTATTGCTTACCTAATGCAGCAGATAGACATGCAACGCACCAACAGGCCATTTCTGTTTTAAATATGACTGTCATCTGTGGACTCTTTCAGTCATCTCAACACATTGTCTGAGGAGGAAAATCTTTTATAGTGAGCCACTTGCACAGAATTTCACATACTCTCCCCCTCCCCCCCCTCCCCCCCTCCCTCCCAGCACACACACATACAACCAATACTTTCGTTTCTCTCATTTCTAATGCTGCTTGTTTATTGACACAAACTTAGCCACTGCAGTGCAACATTTAAGACCTACACCCGTGCACCAAACAGAGTTCTAACCCGTTGCTTCACGAGATGGGAACACGTTCCGGAAGACCACTGATATTCACTCCTATCTAGTTACACTGTAAACGGGTTGTAACGGGTATGAGTGCAGATACTTCTATTAGTGATTGAGGACGGTGTACTGATTAAAATTAGATGAGTATTTGCGTAATTTGCAGACTAATAATTACAGCTATTACAAGTCACATGTTTTTGGGTTGGGTAGCACCTTCAAGTACATGTCGCAACAACAAGCAATTAATTCATACTATCCCCTGAGCAGCAAAACAAGTGTTGATCTGTAGACACGTGGACGCAAAATGGTTAATCTATACTGATAGGCGAAGTCTACTTAGTGGTGCAGGTACGGCTATGCATAAAACATTCGGTAGTAATTATGTGACGTGTTTGTGAGAAGATTGTTCGAGACAGAGAAAAAGCGTATGTACGTTGGCCAGTCTCCTGACGATATTTTATTTTCTTTGGCTTGTGGTTTTCTCTCTTTCTCATTCTGATACGTGTTCCCTCACCCTGCTGCTTTCTCTCTTCAATATAAATGACAGAAATAAACATATTGCGATGAAAAATGATCTTGAAATTAAAAATTTTATGGTTTACTCTGGTTTTATTGTATCTTGAGTTTATAAGAGAAGGCTCCTATGTCTACCTAGAGTCCACTCATCTTACACATAACATACACACTATTCATCTTTTCACTCGAGTTAGCCATTTTTTTTAACATTCCATTCGGTCGCCGCAAAGATAATATATTGTTCCAAATCGCACGACGATAACCATAAAATAAAATATAAAATAAAATATTATCTGCTCCTGTTCACTCCAACGTGGGCCGAGCCCCAGCTCCATGAGCCAATCTCGCAGACTAACTACCTACGCACCTTTTCTGCAGGCGACCATGACGGCTTTAACTCTGCTGGGGACACTTCCAATAACGTGTCCTCATATCACTGATGGAATGGCGGCCCATTATTCCTCAAGAGCCAAAACCAGAGAAGGTAATGATGTTGGACGCTAGGGTATGGAGCGAAGTCAACGTTCTGACTCGTCCCAAAATGTTCCTCGACTTCAGGTCAGGAGTCTGCGCATGCTAAGCTAATTCAGGAGTGTTATCGTCGAGGAATGTGGCAAGGAAGGGGAATGGTCACTTCTGTTTATTGGAATTATTTTAGGAAAGTGTGGTTCACCTGTAAAGGAGGCCGCATATAGGACGCTGCTGCGACCAATTCTTGACTACTGCTCGAGAGTTTGGGATCAGCACCAGGTCACATTGAAAGCGATTCGGAACCGAGCTGATAGATTTGTTACCTGTAGGTTTGATCAGCATGCAAACGTTACGAATATGCTTCGGGAGCTCATGTGGGAATACCTGGAGGGAAGGAGACAATCATTTCAAAGAACGCTACTGACAAAGTTTAAAGAACCTACGTTTTAAGATGACTGCAGAGCGATCCTACTGCCACCAACACGTATTTCGAGTAGGGACCACGAATATAAGATACGAGAAATTAGGGCTCATACAGAGGCATATAGATAGTCGTTTTTCCCTCGTTCTATCTATGAGTAGAACAGGAAATGAAACACCTAGTTCTGATACAGGGTACCCTCCACCACGCACCTTACGGTGGCTTCCGGAGTATGTATCTATATGTAGATGCTTGTGTAGACAAACTATTGCCTTACAGATGCTGCATTAACACAGGGTGCATTGTCATACTGATATAAACATCGTCTCCCAACTGTTCCTCTACCTTACGCAGTACAGAATCCTTTAGAATATGTTTATACCCTTCCGCATTTCTCAAGCGCGGTAAGAGGCCCATACCCCAACACTGAAAAACATCCCCATACCGTAACATCACTTCCGTCGTACTTCACTGCTGGCACTGCTCATGGTGGTGCACAACCTTCTCCAGGCTTCGCCAAATCCAAAGTTTCCCATCGGACTGTAACTAGGTGCACCACTCGAAATCACTTGTTTCCAGTCACACATTCCAGCCACTCTTTACATTACCTTAGGGGTCGCTTAGGAGTGACGACACAAAAGTGTGGCTTATGAGGAGCTGGTCTACCGCTGTACCCGATCCTTTTTAAGTCGATAAGCACTGCCATGGTGCTAGCTGGAGTGCTGTTGGCAGATTCAGCTGATTTTGTGCGACTTCCTACAGCCCCCCCCCCCCCCCCCTCTGTAATGATCGACGGTCCCAGTGCGTCATGACATGAGGTCTACCTGGCGTTGGCGTTCCTGTGGGGGCTCCTTCACGTTTCCGCTTTACCATCACATCATCAACAGTCGACGCGTGCAGCCTTTGAACGGTTGTAATGCCCCTGGGGTGAAAAGAAATGACTACTCTACGTTCGAAGTAAGTAAACTCTGAAATTTCTTGGCATATTAAAACTGTGGGCCAGACCGAGTTTCGAACTAGGGACCTTTGCCTTTCTGGGGCAAACGCTCGATCACTGAGATCTACCCAAGCACGATTCAGGACCCGTTCTCACAGCTCTACTCCCGCCAGTACCTCGTTTCCCATCTTCCAAATTTCACAGACGTCCTCATGCGATACTTGCAAGAGCAGTGCTCCTAGAAGAAAGGATATTGCGGAGACATGGCTTAGCCACAACCTGCGGGATGTTTCTAGAACGAAATTTTCGCTCTACAGTGGAGAGTGCGCCGATATGAAACTTCCTGGAAGATTAAAACTGTCTGCCGGACGGAGACTCGAACTCGGTACCTTCGCCTTTTATGGGCAAGTATTCTACCACTGAGGTACCTTGACACGACTCATGACCCGTCTTCACAGCTTTATTCCCGGCGGTGTCTCGTCCCCTGCCTTCCAAGTTGTCGGTCCAGCATACAGTTTTACTGTGCCAGTAAGCTTCTTATCATCACACTCCGCTGCGGAGTGAAATTTTGACTCAAGTGAGCGAACTGTGTTGACGGACCGATTTTCTGTTACTGCTTGTCTACAGGCAACACAGTAGCCCGCGCCTCCTTTCATACTGGCCATTGTTCCTCTCGTGATATCTAATAGTCAATCTTGCATTTATCTAGGTGTCGGGATAGTTTTGATCAGTTAGTGTGGATGCAGAAGAAGATCGGCAACTGTGTGGAGCTAAAACGAATATCCCGACACTGCCAGAACAGAAGCAGTGTTGGGACTATGGCCGTCGATGTCTCTTGCCGCCTTTCCACGGCGAACGACGCGGCACGGATTTCCATAGCGACAGTGCCGCAGCCCGCCAGATTATACGTAAGCCCGCTCCTTAATGAGCTCTTTATAAAGTCATGGCGCACGTCTCCGAAAAGAGGGGAAGTCGGGGATGAGGGATTTCCTTTTTCTTTTCTTACCGAGGCGTGGCTGTTATGACGTCATACTTCATCGTGACAGGGGGATGCCTATAAGCACGACGGAAAAAAGGAGGAGTACGAAAAAAAAAAAGAAGAAGCGGCGCAGAGACGAGAGGGTTGAGGAGATGCCAGGATAGAGGAAGTCGTTGTTTTCCGGGGGATTACCCTCGCGTCCTGTACAATCTCTTTCTCTCTCCGCGGCCATCGGCATATCTTCCGCATCATCTCGTGCATACTCTTTGTAATTTTATGTCAAAGAATATAAGGAGGCTGGGGTGGGGTGTGGGGGGAGGTGTCTCGGGGCTACCGAAAGAGTAACAAAGAAAAATCCCGGACCGCCTATATAAGACCCGCAGCTGTAATACCAGGTTTCCCGTCTCGGGGCGCGCGGAATTAAGATTTCGGCCGGTGCCATTACCGCGCTGCCGGCGAGGCGATGGCCGCCTCATCTCCACAGGCAATTTACGTGGAGCCTCCGTGCGTAAACTTAACGCACGGGCGCGCCGCCGCCGGAGACATTGGCTCTGCCTCCTTAAAAAAGACGCAGGCCCGAGAAGAGGCACGAGATTTACCGCAAATGAGACCCAGCGGGAGGAACGCGAAAGCTCATTAGCGCGATCTGATCGATGAAGACTCTCGCTCGCCCCCCCCCCCCCCACGCCACGCTCACTCACTCTCTCTCTCTCTCTCTTCCTCTCCCTCTCTGCCGTCGTAGAACCGAAAAAGATAGTCTAACGACTCATCTCCAAACTACATTATACACAGCCGGAGAAAAAATTAGTACATTCTTTTCGAAGTTTCCAGTTCATTCAAGAAGAATGCATAGGGAGTATATGAAATGATTACCTTTGCAGATCACTAGCACAAGCAGTTCTGTGGTACCATGTATCGATCGATGCTGAAACACCCAGCCGCGAGGAGTGGCTGCGCGGTTTGAGGCGCAATGTCACGGACTGCGCGACCCCTCCCGCCGGAGGTTCGACTCCTCCCTCGGGCATGGGTGTGTATGTTGTCCTTGGCATAAGTTAGTTTAAGTAGTGTGTACGTCTAGAGACCGATGACCTCTGCAGTTTGCTTCCTTAGGAATTCACACACTTCTGAACATTTTTTGCTGAAACACGCATATTAGTACGTGTTGCTATAATGCAGGACCTGACTCAGGCATACAGTCTACATCTACATCGATACTCCGTAAGCCACCGTAACGTGCATGGCGGAGGGAACCCTGTATCACTACTTCTCATTTCGTTTTCTGTTCCACTCGCAAATAGAGCGAGAAAAAAATGACTATCTACATGTCTCCGTAAGAGCAATAATTCCTCGTATCTTATCTTCGTGGTTCTTACGCGTAATGTGTGTTGGCGGCGGTTGAATCTTTCGGCAATCAGCTTCAAATGCCGGTTCTCTAAATTTTCTCAATAGTGTTTCCCGAAAAGAACGTCGCCTCCCTTACAGCGATTCCCTTTCGAGTTCCCGAAGCATCTTTGTAACACTTACATGTTGTTAAAATCTACCAGTAACAAATCTAGCATCCCGCCTTTGAATTTCTTGGAGCTCTTCCTTCAATCTGAGCTGGTACGGATCCCGAACACCCTAGCAGTAGTCAAGAATAGGTCGCACCAGCGTTCTACATGCTGCCTCCTTTACAAGTGAACCACACTTCCCTAAAATTCTCCCAATAAGCCGAAGTTCTTTGGAGAAAAGAGAACCACTTGCATGAATATCAAGAGTTCAGATGGAAACCCAGTTCTAAGCAAAGAAGGGAAAGCAGAAAGGTGGGAAAGTTGGAAGCAGTATTTAGAGGGTCTATACGAGGGCGATATTCTTGAGCACAATATTACGGAAATGGAAGAGGATGTAGATGAACATGAAATGGGAGATATGATACTGCGTGAGGAGTTTGACAGAGCACTGAAAGATCTAAGTCGAAACAAGGCCTCGGTAGTGGACAACATTCCATTAGAACCACTAATAGCCTTGGGAGAGCCAGCCCTGACAAAGCTCTACCATCTGGTGAGCAAGATGTATGAGACAGGGGAAATACCCTCAGACTTCAAGAAGAATATAATAATCCCAGTCCCAAAGAAAGCACGTATTGACATGTGAAAATCACAGAACTATCAGTTTAATAAGCCACGGCTGCAAAATACTAACGCGAATTCTTTATAGACGAATGGAAAAACTAGTAGAAGCCGACCTCGGGAAAGATCGGTTTGGATTCCATAGAAATGTTTGAACATGTGGGGCAATACTGATCCTACGACTTATCTTAGAAGCTAGATTAAGGAAAGGCAAACCTACATTTCTAGCATTTGTAGACTTAGAGAAAGCTTTAGACAATGTTGACTGGAGTACTTTCCTTCAAATTCTAAAGGTGACAGGGGTAAAATACAGGGAGCGAAAGGCTTTTACAATTTGTACAGAAACCAGATGGCAGTTATAAGAGTCGAGGGACATGAAAGGGAAGCAGTGGTTGGGAAGGGAGTGAGACAGGGCTGTAGCCTCTCCCCGATGTTATTCAGGCTATATATTGAGCAAGCAGTAAAGGAAACAAAAGAAAAATTCGGAGTAGGAATTAAAATCCATGGAGAAGAAATAAAACTTTGAGTTTCACCGATGACATTGTAATTCTGTGAGAGACAGCAAAGGACCTGGAAGAGCAGCTGAAAGGAATGGAACAGTCTCTTGAAAGGAGGATATAAGATGAACATCAACAAATGGAAAACTGTGATAATGGAATGTAGTCGAATTAAATAGGGTGATGCTGAGGGAATTAGATTAGGAAATGAGACGCTTAAAGTAGTAAATGAGTTTTGCTATTTGGAGAGAAAAATAACTAATGATGGTCGAAGAAGAGAGGATATAAAATGTAGACTGGCAATGGCATGGAAGACGTTTCTCAAGAAGAGAGATTTGTTAACGTCGAGTATAGATTTAAGTATCAGGGAGTCGTTTCTGAAAGTATTTGTATGGAGTGTAGCCATGTATGGAAGTGAAATGTGGACGATAAATAGTTTAGACAAGAAGAGAATAGAAGCTTTCGAAATGTAGTGTTACAGAAGAATGCTGAATATTAGATGGGTAGTTCACATAACTAATGAGGAGGTTGAATTGGGGAGAAGAGATATTTGTGGCACAACTTGACTAGAAGAAGGGATCGGATGGTAGGACACTTTCTGAGGCATGAAGGGATCGTCAGTTTAGTATTGGAGGGAAGCATGGAGGGTAAAAATCTTAGAGGGAGACCAAGAGATGAATACACTAAACAGATTCAGAAGGATGTAGGTTTCAGTAGGTACTGGGAGATGAAGAAGCTTGCACAGGATAGAGTAGCATGGAGAGCAGCATCAAACCAGTCTCTGGACTGAAGACCACAACAACAACGACAAGCCGAAGCCGACAATTCGCCATCATTTCCATACTTCTCACATGCTCGTTCCACATCGTTTCGCTTTGCAACGTTCCCCTCAGATATTTAAACGACTTGACTGTGTCAAGCGGACACAGTTAATACTGTATGCGAACATGACAGGTTTGTTCTTCCACCCGCAAACACAGCACGTAATTTACTACCAGATTTTCTTCGGCACGCTTGTAACTGACCACTTAGCGGACTACGCCTGTAGTATAGACTAACCGTTTTGCGTCAAGCGTCCACACGTCCCTGACATGCTGTACAGGGGAAAATAAGTATTCATGTTTTGCTCTTGCCACATGTAACATGGAGCTGCTACCCAACCTAAAAACATGCTACTCATAATAGCAATAATTATTAGTCTGCAAGTGAATTATATGCTGACGTGACGTTGTTGAGTATACTGTCTTCAGTCATCAACAAAAATATATGCACTGATACTCGTGATACAGTGTGTAACGCTTTTACGTAAAGAATCAGGTAGGGACACGTGGGAGTTTATTGTTTCAACTGGACGCATTTCTTTTAAGGATCTCCAGACGCGTCTTCGGCGCCAGCAGTCTGGGAGGACAAAACGAAAGACCACCCATCAAGCGGTAACCCCAGCAGACCAGGACAGCGTTACGTCACGCGTTGCGTGAAGCAGTCCGTGCTGGCTTCAACAGTGCGTGTATAAGTGCTGGCTGCGGGCAGTGTTGGCCAGCTGATTTATTAGACAGCGGGGCAGATGTATCTCAGCCAGGGGACCGCTTACTGCCTCCCGCCGTCCTCTGTGTATACTGATTAGTTACCGAGAGCAACAGCTTTGGCAGCAGATAACTGGCTGCACAACATTAGAGAAGTGCTCCTGAATGAAGACTCTATCACAGAGTTCGCGGTTTTCTGAACTTCGTATCAGAGTAAAGCCGTGTGTTGGACTGGAACTCGAAACCACAACCTTGCTTTCCGAAGGCAAATGAAAGATTCCTTGTTCGAGTTCCGGCTCAGCATACTGTTGTAACCTGCTACGCAGTTTCGAAGGAGTATCGTTACACCTACCTATACGAGGGTCGTTCAATAAGTAGTGCTACACGTTTCTTCCTCGATCTATTTCGGTTGAATAAATGAGAGCTTTGTTGCGGGTATCGTGGAAAATTCCCTCTTCAGCCTCAATAGTTTTATGAAGTTCCGATAGGTTGCGGTGATATACATAGCGTTCAAAATGGCGTCTGTAACGGTGTGTTCGAAGCAGAGCTGTAACTGAGTTTCCTTTGTCGGAAAATCATAGCATCGCAGATACGCACAGGCGCTAGGAGAATGTCTACAGAGACCTGGCAGCGAACAAAAGCACGGTGAGTCTTTGTGCGAGGCGTTTGTCATCATTGCAAGCAGGTCTCGCAAACCCGCCCGATCTTCCGCCTGCCGGCAGGCCGCACACAGGTGTGACTCCTGCAATGCTGTAACGTAAGGACACCCTCATTCGAGGTGGTCGACGGTTTACAGTCAAACACCTCGCTGCACAGCTGGATGTCTCTATTGACAGTGTCGCCATACTCGTCCACCGCCGCCTATCAGAAGACTTCTACCTGTATGCCCCAATGAAGGATGCACTCCGCAGCAAGTACGCGGGTGACGGGGAAGTTACTGATACAGCAACACATTGGCTCCGAGATCGACCAGTAGAGTGGTACGATGCAGGGATACAGGCCCTCATATAAATGTGCGTAAGGCCGTCACATTGAACGTAGGTTATGTTGAAAAACATGGTTTTGTAGCGAAAATACTGGGGAATAATATGGTGTATTGGAATCCTGAATAAAAACCACCTGTTTGCAGACAAGAACTGTGTTGCATTACTTATGAACTCCCCAATATTTGCACACGTAACCGCTCCTCATTGCACTGCCCTACGTCGTGGGTCAACTCCTAATCCCTGCAACATGCATGGGTCTTCTGCAGGTTCTGCATTTCTCTACTGTTGTGACTTCCTCTTACGCTACAGCATTATTCGCCAGCACCCTTATAGAGCTTCCAGGATCATGCACTTGGTCGTTTCAACATTTTGTGATAATTAATGGTCCTATAACACTCCCTCCGGGTACGTCGGGCGTTGATTTTACGCCAGGTATGATTGTAAAGCGTGGATGACCGTGACAAGCAGTTGTGCTGTGTAGTGTAGGGTTTGTTTTGTTATGGAATGAAAACGAGCGTTATCTCGGTGCCACCACAGGTTACCCCTCTGGTGTAGCATTGAGGTTACCGCCTAGCTTAAAGCCCCCATTTGAGGGACAGATCGCTACCACCAGTGTAACATGTCATCACCTCATGAGACCCTGCCGAAGAGCTGACACAGAGAATAGACGCACAGTGTCATAACTACAAACCAGTCGCCAGGACCTCTGCTCAACTGCTGATGAATACCTCTTCCCCCACCAAGATTCGAACGAGCTATCTCCGTGTCGAGTTGCATTGTTACGTTATGCAGTAGAAACCTCCGCTACAGCGTTTGCTATGAGGATTCACAACTTTGAAATTCTTCATACCCACAACACGGAAAACAACAAAATGCCAAAACCACAGTATCGTCAAATACTCTGTGTAAGTAATGAGACAGGCACTCTAAAAGTGCACAGTTTGTTACCGTCCGACAACAAACCGCAACTTTTCGCTTAGAACCAGATCGTTTGTCACAGGGCGCGCTAATGAAGACGTCATTTCCTATCGGTGAAAGACAACAAAAATTTGTTTTCACAATAACACCAGCCACACGAACAAAAAGTCGTATATCCTGAAGCCATTCTTCGAGACGCTATCCTTCAGGAAGCAAGTTGTTTCTATTGTACAGCTGTCACGCCTAACTACTGACTAAAGAGGTGACGACAGCCAACGAACAAAAGGCGGTGCGATTAGGAACCGGAAAATATACCGACCTTTTAACTCTGCTCTAAAAATGTTTTGTCTTCAGTTGACCCTCACCGAAGCTTATTTATGCCTGCTATATCTCTTACGTGATCTTGCTTTCGAAATTGCAGAAAAATGAAGATGCTACCACGCCGGTTCTGTAAATACAGTGATTAAAACATGGTGACCATCTGTTTAAAAGGGTGTTGCTCCACCTTTGAAGAGCTATATAGCAGCGATTCGTCAAGTCCTTGGAATGTTCCAGGAGGTTTGTAGCTCCAGAGGTCTATGCACTATTCGCAAATTTCCCAGTGGTGTCTGGGCGCGGAGCTTGCACCCCGTACCGCCCAAAACGTGGCCCAATGAGTTCAGATCTGGTGAATTGGTGGCCAAGACATCAAGACATCACGATCGCGGTCTTCAAACCACCATAGCACGATTATGGTCTTATGGGTCGGAGAGTTATCGCGCTGGTAAATGCCATCGCCGTCGGGGAAGACATCAAGCATGAAGGGATTCAGGTGGTCCGTAATAATGTTCACTTGGCTACAGCTGTCATCGAGCTCCGGATTACTACCGCAGGTGCCATGGAAGCCCAGATAAATGTCATTTTAGAATAGCAGCACAGCAGATTCGGCTGTGTCTGCTGCGCGGTGCGTATCTCGAACAGCCGTTCGCCTACATTTTGGTGTATCCAGACAAGATACGTGGCATTGCGACCAGGCGACACGTATCTACGGTCTAATCTCACAGATCCCGTGCCCACTGTAATCTTTATCGGCGATGAGAACACTTTGTGGTCCCCTGCTGCTGAACACCATGTTCAGCGATGTGCGCTGAACGGTGTGCTTCGCAGCACTTGTTGTTACACCAGCACTGTACTCTGTCTTCAGACCACTCTCGCCTCTGATCACTAGGATCGATTCGCTTTCAGCAGGTAATTTGTAATTGTGTAACACAACCAACAGAACTTTATCTGCTGCTGTCCTGCTTCCATGGTACATGTTTCTGGTGTATCATTCAATACGTGTTCCCACCGCTGATGTCTCGTTGTTCGCGAGGGAAAATGTTTTCAGCACGACGACGCACCGTCCAACTTGGATACCTGTGAGCGCTCGAGCGCCAAATACAATCACAGTTGGAATGGAATGGGAGATCATGCCTCATGGTCAGCACTATCACTCCTACTTTTAAGGTTCCGTACCTCACTCGGTAAAAAAGAAACCCTTATGACATCGTTTTGTTGCTTGTCTGTTAGTTTGCTAAGAAATATTTTTCTCAGGAACGGTTAGAGGTATCAAGTTGAAATTTTGTCAAATACCATGGTCGACGGTCCCTTGACATCGTCAAAAAGTGTAAGCTTCGAAGTCAACGCAACCGAAAGCTACGGCCATGTCACACATTATGGTAACTGCAACCTCACTCATCAAGAACTATGGGATACCTGCCGTTGAACTAGAATCATAAAACTTGGCAAGAAGCCGGGTTTCTCAATACAAGAAAAGAGAAAAATCCTAAAATGGTTAATTTATAATTATATCACATACATCATATTTTTCTACCATCTGTTGCCCGTCTGTCTTTTTGTCCGTCTCTTAAGACCCCTTTTTATCAAGTAGGGGCGGAAGTATCAAGTTGAAATTTATGTCAAATACTATGGTACATGGTCCATTGACAATGTAAAAAATTAAATCCAATGGAATTAAAACACACAGCCATTTGTGTTACATATTTTAATACTCGGAAATTCACTCGTCCAAACCTACAGATGAACTGTTTATACACATAATTAAGTTTTCGCGGAACTCTCAGAACGCGCATCCTACTTGCAGTTGCCCGTGTTTCGTTTTCTTGTGGGAACACGTGAAGTCACTGGTCTATGAACGCCATTACAAACTGAACAGGAAGTTTTTAACAGGGACTTAAGTACTTGTCTTATGGTAGAAGGGACCACAGGGTTCTTTGCGACGCTGTGTAATTCACGGATCAACACGAGCTTTGATCAGGTGGTATCAGCATGCTATATGTACGATGAAACTTCGTTACAGATTAGCACTATGTAATGGACCGGGACTCTGAGCGGGACCCTGAGCGGGCAAGTACTGTAACGACTTAGAACGGATCAAAAGCCGCGCTGCAAACTTTACTTCTGTCAGTGCCCCTCTCGTGGCTTTCAAATTTCACAGACGTTCTCCTGCATACCTTGTGGGACTAGCGCTTTTGGAAAAAAAACGATACTGCGGAGAAAGGACTTGGAAGGCAGGAGAAAAAGACTGGAATAAGGAGAGCTGTGAGAGAGAGTCGCGATTCGTGCCTGGATCGATCCATCGGCAGAGCAACTGCCAGCGAAAGGCAAAGGCTCACAGTTTTTTTTTTCATGGTGGTAAGTTTCATCAAAATCAACCAGCTCTGTGGCAATGGACGAGTTTTTTCCTTCATACGAGTTCTTCCGGTATACAGACGATGACTGTACTAAACTTGTCGTCCGATGCCTCTGAGGATTTGATTTAGCGTAAAGAACCTTGCACTATTATCCCATGACAGCTGGTTCCCTAGTAACGCGAACAGATTTGTCCCTTTTCTTGCCAACATTCAGGGTGTGTTAAAAAGATTTATGCGATTTCACAAGATTATACACGGTCCGGTCACATTAATGTCACCACCGGCGATGTTCGAAATCAACATACGATAACCAGCCATTGGCGGCGGGTGGCCTCAGTAGCAGTGGAGGTTATATAAGCGCGTAGGAAGTGGGAAACAGTGCAGTCGTTCTCATGATGCGAAAACGGAGCGATTTATCTTACGTCCAAAAGGGCACGATCATTGGCATTAAGGCCAAGGGTGGAAGCGTTTCCGAAACTGTTAACATTGTAAACTGTTCGGGTGCTGCCGTAGTTAAAGTATAGCGTGCATGGGAAAATGGTGCTACCCAAAAGCCGGCCGCTGTGGCCGAGCGGTTCTAGGCGCGTCAGTCCCAAGCCGCGCAATTGCTACGGTCACAGGTTCGAATCCTGCCTCGGGCATGGATGTGTGTGTTGTCCTTAGGTTCGTTAAGTTTAAGTAGTTCTAAGTTCTAGGGGACTGATGACCTCAGATGTTAAGCCCCATTGTGCTCAGAGCTATTTGAATCATTTTTTTGCTATCCAAAACCGACGACGAGGCAAATGTGATTCAGTTAGCGCTACAGACGATAGGGGTAACGCCGGCTCCGGACACATGCTCTACGCCGAACATACACTGTTACTTATTTGCTGTATTATTCTGTGCATTGTCAGGTTTAAACACGTACATGCGTACAACAGTTAGTTAACATTAAAACTTGCATTTAATAAAGTATCAATTGAAAAATTCACATTTTAACACATTCAACTCCAACAGCTGTTGTACAGTTCATAATGAATGTTCGAATAACGCGCCGTCAACTCTTATGCATTTGTGTACGCTTGAGAGAATATGCTGTGTTGTTTGTCTGAGCTCCTCTACACGTTCCCTGACGAGGGCAGCAGAGCCCACTGTGCGACCAAGCAGTTCATCTCGCGTATTCAACATTCAAATGGTTGAAATGGCTCTAAGCACTATAGGACTTAAGATCTGACGTCATCAGTCCCCTAAACGTAGAACTACTTAAACCTATCTAACTTAAGGACATCACACAATCCATATCCGAGGCAGGATTCGAACCTGCGACCGTAGCAGCAGCGCGGTTCCGGACTGACACCCCTAGAACCGCTCGGCCACAGCGGCCGGCTATTCAGCATTAATTTGTACACCTCAGATGTCATCCAAGCCCATAAAAGAATCTAAAGGCGTAAAGCCGGGTGATCTTGGTGGCCGGTTAATTGTACTACCACGACCAATTCATCGATTACGATTAGTGCGGTTGAGATGTTCTCTCACGCGCCTAGGAAAATATGGAGTGGCTCAGTCCTGCTGCAAGGTAATTGCAGTGCGCCAAAGGAGCGTTCTCAACGTGTCAGACAAACGAATCTTCCAAAAAATGCAAGTAATTCTCTACCATTATTCGGTCTTCTGTCAACATGCCACACGCAACACTAATCGAAAAACGAACTTGGTAATTGGTTTCTACCTGTAGCGTATGGATTTTCCTGCGACAATCGGTGATTATTACGTGTGTTGTTCATTCCATGTAATCATGGCTTCCTCAGTGAATAGTATTAATGGAAGAAGGTGACCATTGTCATTTATACAATGACAAAATTCAAGTCATATGGCATTGTCGACAGTGTGAAGATTGTGGAGACGCTGTATCTGAAATGGGTAGAAGTTTTCCGCGTGTAATGTTCGCCACATCCCTGCCGAAAGTCGCCTTGTGCTGGTAGTAATTATACGCTGCACCATTTCAACTATGTGTTGTCGTTCCTGCACAGAATGATTTTTGTTCGTGTTACACTCTGACAATGGTATGGGGAGAGACGGAAATCGACTTACTAACCCTACCATTACTGTTAGTTTGATGTGATGAGTAGGAAGTCGTTAGCAAACCATATAAGAATCGGGGGGGGGGGGGGGGGGGGGGCAGCTATATGCTGTTACACTTGACCACGGACGACACCTGAGCAATGTCGTCGATAGTTGCGTGTGTTAGTCGTCGTCAAAACAGTATTCTGTGTCGGAGCAAAGTGAACTCGATCGTCGGCAAATTGGTGTTCGTACGATGAGTGCTTCCGTAACCATGGTAGACGAAGTGTTTAGTATTTCAAGGGGAACCGTATCAAAGATTTACACTGCATACAGGAAAACTGAAAACACATAATCAACAAGTCACAACGCGGGCGATTGTGTGTGTTAAGTGATCGTGAGAGACTGTCATTGAAGAGGGCTGTGACGAAAAATAAGGGAACGAGAACTGCAGAAGTGAATATCGCACTCTTGAAGCCTGTCGACGCCAAAAAATCACTAAGGGGGCTCCATAAGCAGGGAACTGCAGGGCGAGACGGTATTCTAAAACCACTCATGAGTGATGCAGATTTTCGTAACAGGAAAACGTGACGCTGAAGCCATAGTTACCTGGACTATGGAGCAGCGGGAGAAAGTGATCTGGCCGCATGTGTCTTGTTTCACACTGTTTGTAACCTCTAACCAGTTTACGTCCCAAGAATGAAACAGTCAGGCACTCGTAATGACTTTGACAGCCATATCGGGTTCCCTGCAAGCTCGCAGTGATACTAAGCGTTTTGTGGCCCTTTTGGCTGTTCCGTTCCATACCAGGGTGCCATATTTGTTCTCCAATGGTGGCGCTATTCAAATGGTTCAAATGGCTCTAAGCATTTGGGACTTAACATCTGAGGTCACCAGTCCCCTAGAACTTAGAACTACTTAAACCTAACTAACCTAAGAACATCACACACATCCATGCCCGAGGCAGGATTCGAACCTGCGACCGTAGCGGTCTCGCGGTTCCAGACTGAAGCGCCTAGAACCGCTCGGTCACATCGGCCGGCTGCGGCGCTATGTTCCTAGAGTACAGGGCCCCTGTTCACACAGTCTACATCGTTCAGGACTGGTTTTGTAAGCACGAAGATGAATTTTCCCATCTCTCCTGGTCACTACAGTCACCAGATTTCGATATTATTGAGTCTTTTTCGTCTGCTTTAGAGAGAAGGGTGCTTCATCACTATGCACCTCCATCACCGTTATCTGAACTATCCACTATTTTGCAGGAGGAACGGTATAAGATTCCCTTAAATACCATACAGGACCTGTATTTACCCATTCCGACACAACTGGAAGCTATTTCGAATGCCAACGATTTTCTTGTGCCGCATTAGACCTGGTGATATGTCGTGTTTTTGGTGTTTCGATGTATCTGTCCATCCCCTAAGAATCTTTCTACAGAGAAGGCTTTTGCGTGTCTTAGAATATTATGCGGGGCCCATTCCAAGTAGGACTTACAGCGAATGCTGAACGTATACAAACATGGACAGCAGGAATGGTCACAGGACTTCTTGATTAGCGGGAGAGTATCACAGAAATGCTGAAAATTCTGAATTGGCAAACTCTTTAAGACAGACACAAATTATTTAGCCTACGAAACCCTACTTACAAAATTTCAGGGACAAGTATGAAGTGTTGAATCTGAAAATGCACTGCCTGACAAGAATGTGAAGAGCCCGAGAAGATAACGAAATTAAACTCCACGGGTTGAGAGCGTTTGAGATGTTATTTCAGTGATTAAAGTAACTCAGCAATATGAGCCCACTTATCAGCGTGAGGTTGTAACGGCTCTGGTTTGGATGCATGCACTGATTCGGTTCGTAAGGGTGTCACAAATCCGTTGTAGCCTTTCCTGTACCAAGCTGCAAACAGCTGTCGTAACTAGTCCTTGATATCCATCATACTGGCGCTGAGGCAGAGTTGATGTCCCAACTGGCCCACATGCATTCTTATTGATCTGGAGATCTCGCTGGCCACAGAAGTACCTCAAAATCACACAATCAGTTCATAGAGACACGGTTCCCATATGAAAGAGCGTTGTCGAGTTGAAAAGTGGTACCATGATGCTGTCGCATGGTAGTTCACACATGTGGGCCCATAACGTGCTGACGCAACGTTGTGCCGTCACAGTTCATTCAGCCACTACCCACTTTGACTTGATGTCATACCCGATGGCTCCCCACACCATGACGAAAGGAGTAACACCGATTTGCCTTTTCAAAAAATTGGAAGAATGGATCCTCTCCCCAGGTCTCCACCATGCTCGTCGTGGTCATTCAGGGTAATGCAGAACCACGATTCATCGCTGAACTCTGTGCAAAGCGATTCATCAGCAGTACGTGCTTCGTAGTAATTTCAGATGCAGCCGTTTGTGTTACGATATTGACGTCAGCCTACAGATCGAATGGTATGTCCCTTCTTAGACTGCTGCTGGTCTCCGACCAGTGGTGCGCGATGACATCAAATGTTTCAGGGAGTCCACCACTTGTTCCCAGATGGCAGGCGCAGATGTGAAGTGGGTTCGGTGCACAATACAGCTATCGTCTCTTGTGTGATCAGAGCCAGTTGATCGGTACTTTTACGAGTATGCCTGCCAACTGGAGACCCGTAATCAGTCCTTTTTCAAACGCTATCTCAGACGAGTACTCGGTATCTCCAATTGATGCTGCTCACGCCTCTTACGTACGCTAGCAGGCCTAGTAACAAACACTGACCAAGAACATCACTAATCCATTCTGGGATCCGTTCCAGCTATCACAGAGAATTGCAGCTCTAATCCCTCACATACCCCACCTATGTCGGGGTTATAGTGACGTCCGACCATGTCTTCAGGGTGTTTCACGTTTTTGTGAGGCACTGTAGTTGTAGATGTAGTAACATCACGTGCGAATATGACGTTTTCTGCATATCACCATCACAATGCAGAAATTGTAATGGACAGCAGTGTACAGCCTCACCGAACTTTCTGTAGTGGAAAAATGATGATGGTGTATCTTCGGTAACAGTGCCAGTAATGCAAACAAACTTCGTGCAAAAAAAGATGCGTTCAGCATAGCTCATGTTTCGTTTACAATCGCATTTACGTAGCCACGTGACCGGTTCAACATTACAAAGTCGCTCGGGTAGAAGATACAGAGACGAAAGACAGTAAAAAAAGCGAAATTCACTTTGCAACAACGACAGAGAATATTTCTTGCGGTATCTTTTAAGAGAGAAATATGTACCGTCCTCTGCGTCGGCACCTATAAAAAAAAAAAGGAGCCAGATAGAGCGCGAGGAGGACTTCATAAACCGAATGACTCGCTCCCAAGTACATAACCGCACAATCTTATCACGCTCGGGGCTGGAGAAACAACCCTATAAAACAGCCTGCGGTGTCCCGCGGTACGTTTGGGAGGAACCGAGTGCTATCAGTCGGCGTGGACGGCCCAGCAAGACGGAGCCGGCGCGCAGCGTCGCACTTTTTTAAGACTGCTGTCCCCTGGTGCTGTGAGGGCGAGGCAGACGCACGTGTGGGGAACGGGCCGCGCGGAGGCGGAATTATTTGCAGTCGCCGGAGAGGAATGCGTGGTGAGCGCGAATGGGGCGTGAAATTGCGGCCGTGTCGCGGAGAGGGGGCATAGCCGCCCCGAGGTTCAGATAGCGCGGCAAACAGATATTTCTCTTCAACAGTGTATTGCCGCGTACACGAACGGGAGGACCTTCCCACTTCAGATCTGTGCAAGGAAAATGAGCGTTTCGGATCTTTTGCAAGGACGTGTTAGAGAGTTTTGTTTTCATAAGATGTACTACGTAGTCATGAGCACAAATGCCCGCTCCTGGTAGCTGAGTGGTCAACGCAACGGAATGTCATACCTAACGGCCCGGGTTCGATTCTCAGCTGGGTTGGAGATTTTCTCCGCTCAGGGACTGGGTGTTGTGGCGTCTTTATCGTCATCATTTCATCCCCATGGACACGTAAGTCGTCGAAGTGGCGTCAACTCGAAAGACTTGCACCAGGCGAACGGTCTACCCGACGGGAGGCCCTAGCCACACGGCATTTTCATTTCCATAACCACAAATAAGAATAAATAAAATCTCCAGATAAATACCTTAACAAGAGACTTCCTAACATTTAAATTTACATAAGAGGATCACAAATTTCCGTTCCTAGGAACGCATTTCCGGTCATCAGACAAAGGTGTCGAGCTTTTTGTCTGTACACAGCTATTATTTTAAATCCTCTCCTCTTCAGTCATCATCAGTTACTTCGCTACCCAAAGAGCGGAATTCATTTGCTACTTTTGTCTCTCATTTCCTAATCTCGTACCCTCAGCATCGCTTGCTTTAATTCGACTATATACCATTCCACCGATTTACTTTTGGTGATTTTCATCTTACAGTCTCTTTTCACGACACTTATATTCAACTTCCCTCCCACTTCCATTACCGTTTCTGACAGGATTAAAATGTCATCGGAAAGCCACAAAAATGTTGTTTTTTCTTTCTGAACTTCAATTCCCTTTCCAAAGTTTTCCTGGGTGTCATTTACCGTTTCATCAATATGTAGATGGAGTAACATCACGAATAGCCTACAACTCTCTCTCATTCGTATTTCAGCCACTGCTTCCCTATCATGCCCTTCAACTATTGTAGCTCCCGTCCGGGTTCCATTAAAATTGAAAACACCCTTCCGCTCCCTGCATTTTATCCCTGCTACTTTCATAATTTCAAATAGCGTGTCGCTGATAACATTGTACAAACCCTTCACCAAATCTGTAACTGCTATAAATGTTGCCTTTCTTCAACCGATTTGCTAGGATAAGTCGTAGGTCAAATATTTCCTCACGTGATCTTAAATTTCTTCCCCGAGGTCGGCAAAGAGAACTGGAGCCCTGGAAGTTTTTATATGGACTGTACATGGCAATTTTGCTAGATACGGAAAAACTGAAGAAAACGATCCATGGTAGGAAAAGTAGCAAACAAGACCATATGTACATGGTACGACATTCTACTTAAAACAGGTACTATGTAAAACAGTAGTATAAAAAACTGGTATTTAAGTGTAGTTCATTAATGTTTACAATAACCATGTCTGAATGCACGGTCTCGAGGCGATATGAATGAATAAAACCTTATCGGGCTTCCAGCCGCGTCATGTGGTTAAAGTCTCACTGTGACATTTTAGCCACCTGGCGCGGCTGGAAGCCCGAGAAGACTTTATTAAACAGTAATCATGTAAACATGAAACGTAAACTGACTCGTTCCACATAATTTCGATAAAAGATTCGTTCAAATGATCCTTGGAACATGAAACTAAATTTGTTCTGCCAATAAAGGTATAGTGTCTTGAAGATGGGGATAAAAGATCCTTAACAGTGTATGTTTCAATGACTGAAAGTAAACATGAGAAAGACATTAGCCAAGTTAGAATTTACTGACTGTACTAATGTATTAGCGTCACTCCCTGTGAGGGCAGTGAGCTGTACCATCGTAATGCAGTAGCCACATTACCCTTCGCACCACCAAAGGCACGCCTTCCAGCAGGGGAAGCAAAATAATTCGCACGAAGTACGGATATGTCTCAACTGTGAAACTGGCGAGGATATCTGGTGCCACGAGGCGATCGACTGCAGCCCCTGCCAATACACTGAGGCTGATCTAGTGTTGATTGTTCGCTGCCACCATACTATGGGGATTCTCCGTAGTCCACATGTAGATGCTGTGAATTTTGACCACACAAACCTTCACAAAGGAAGCCTCATCCTGAATATGATGGGTGACAAAATGCAAGCACCATGGTGATCTTTGCAACAAACCAGTGACCGAACTGTCGCTGTGGATGATGATGTTTGGTTTGTGGGGCGGTCAACTGTGTGATCATCAGCGCCCATACAAAAGCCCAATTTTAACACAGTCCAATTTCTTTTATACAGTCCAGTCTAGCCATGGTCACGAATGATGATGATGATGATGAAATGACGAGTACAACACATACACTCAGTCACCAGGCGGAGAAAATCCCCCCCTGGGATCCTTTCCTGCACTTTGTACCCATTTAGCAACATTAGCCTGATAGTGATAAGACAGGAAGTTCGATGGTCGGAGGTGCCATTTTATTTCATAGCAGGACCACTTTGGTTGTCATCCGCAGCACCCTTAGGGTACTGAGATCTTCGACGATATTCTACGCCCTGTTCCAGGCAGATAATACCCGTCTGCACACGGCGAGAGTTTCTACTGCTTATCCTCGTGCTTGCCAAACCATACCTTGGTCATCAAGGTCGCCGAATCTCTCCACAACTGAGAACGTTTGGAGCATTATGGGCAGAGCCCTCAAACTACCTCGGGACTGTGATTATCTAACGCGCCAACTGGACACAATTCGGAACGACATCCCACAGGAGGAAATCCATCAAAGCCAAGCCGACTAACTCCTTGCATAAAAGCCAGAGGTTGGCCAACGCGTTACTGACTTGCTCAATTTGTAAGGCTCTTTCTCCTGAATGACTGTCCGCCTTCACAGCTGAGTGGTCAGCGCAGCAGCGTGCCATTCGAGGAGCCCAGGTTCGATTTCCAGCCTGGTCGGAGATTTTCTCCGCTGGGGGTCTGGGTGTTGTGATGTCTTTCAACACTTCGTCCTCATCGACACGCAAGTCGTCGAGGTGGCGTAAACTAATAAGCCTTGTGCCAGCCGAGTTATTTGCCCGACGGGATATCCTTGCCACAGGCTAAAATGGATCAAAAAATGGTTCAAATGGCTCTGAGCACTATGGGACTCAACTGCTGAGGTCATTAGTCCCCTAGAACTTAGAACTACTTAAACCTAACTAACCTAAGGACATCACAAACATCCATGCCCGAGGCAGGATTCGAACCTGCGACCGTAGCGGTCTTGCGGTGCCAGACTGCAGCGCCTTTAACCGCACGGCCACTTCGGCCGGCGCTAAAATGGTTCAAATGGCTCTGAGCACTATGGGACTTAACAGCTGTGGTCATCAGTCCCCTAGAACTTAGAACTACTTAAACCTAACTAACCTAAGGACATCACACACATCCATGCCCGAGGCAGGATTCGAACCTGCGACCGTAGCAGTCGCGCGGTTCCGGACTGCGCGCCTAGAACCGCGAGACCACCGCGGCTGGCTGCCACAGGCCTGTTTCATTTCATTTCTTCAATAAATCATCCATTTCTTTCAGAAATTGTAATCATTCGATTGTCCGCACATGTACCTAGGTCTACCGATTTCCGTTCCATTCGTATAAGGCGGGTTGAAGAGATGTAAGCATCGCTGGGGGAAGTCTGTTGACTTATAACACTACGCTGAAAAACAAATATAAATTTGAAGAAACAATAACTACCTTGGTACGTCCTCTGACACGCCTGCCCCGTAGTGGTATGTTTTACGACTACACCACAGCGTGTACTATGAATCCAACCGTGGGGAGACGCTCTGTCGACCCATAGGTGTGATTTTTCTGTATCCTCGCAGTTGAAACCAGAGAGGTGCTTACTGAACAGCCTTGTATTGAGGACCGCTGCATCCCGGTTCAGGGACGCCCTCGCTTCCCCCGCGATGACACACGCGGCCTCGAAGGGGGGGGGGGAGTTATTTCCTTAATATCTGGCGGCACCAGCTTGTAACTTTAAAGCGGCCGCTGTCCATTGTCCACATCCAGGGCCTCCCATTACGGGCGCCCCGCTTCCTGACGTGCCCCTCCTAACAAATTTTAATTAAACCAGCCCGGGGCGAGTGGCGGGGGGTAGTAGCTGCCGCAGCAGCCGAGTCACACCGCCGTATTATCTGCCCGTATTACCCGTCCGCCGAGGTTCTACTGGGCGGGCTTGTTTCGCCTGCGACCGTGTTCTCCGCGTGATGTCGGCGATATTGTTCACATTACAGCAGCCTCCACCCTCGCACCAAGTGTGCGAGGGGGGGGGGGGGAGGTGAGGTGATGGAAGGGGAGGAAGGGGTGTAGTGCTTGCGCTTGGCAACGGTCGCCGGGTCCGCAGTTCGTGTCCTATCAGAATTAATCTGCCCGACAGCGTGGCACTCGCCCCAACATTATACGCCCGACACAAGCGCCCTCCTGCAGGGCTGCCAACATAACCCCTTCACAAAAACGACGCGGGGTATTCCCCTCCTCTCCGGCTTTAGTATTTTCATAATGGCAGCGGGCGGGAAAGGGTTTCGAGGACGCAATTTCTGCATACGCACGCGCCAGTCCTGTCAGAAATTAACGGAAATAGAGCGGCGTGGAAGGCGGAGGGGTGACAAGAGTGCTTTGGGGAAGAAAAGGGTGAAGTTGGGGGAGGCGCATTTGGTCATATGTCACGTCCGACAACATGCATTGCGTGAACGCTGCATGCGTTTATAGCGCATGCAGGACACATATTTCATGATTATTTCTGCCCACGTCTTGTAGGACTTCAAATATCAGAGGGATACGCATGGCAGTTCGTGCTAAAGTAATGTACGAGGCGACTTCAAATGAAATCCGGCGCATTATTTCCCGAGGATCGCTCTCGGCAGCTTTGTAATCGTTCGTACTCATCCACCCATCCGTTTGCAAACCCACCCACCCACCCACCCACCCACACCCACACCCACCCACACACACACACACACACACACACACACACACACGCACGCACATTTAGAGGCAATACTAAGAAGATACACGACACAGAACGAGCACTAAAAATCAGTAGTAGAGTAGGCGAATGATAGACCACTTACAAGTAGACAGCTGACCCAGCGTTTGCAGTTCCCGGCGAAGTCCAGAGCGATGTAAAACTCATCCTTGCCCACGACAAGAGAACAGTTATTCATGTCTTAGGGTATGGAAGGTACTTACTGGTACTCATAGGTCATAAGCAGCAGCAAAATTGGAGGACTCTGCTAAGGTTAAACGAAATTCCTCTTGAACTTTATACGACAAATATACAATATCATCCACGATTCCTGAACAGGAACTATACGCTAACTTTCAGCGTATGGGAAGGAAGCTTAGGAATGCAGTTATTACAAACTGAAGTAACAAGTTAGGTTTTTCTAATCCAACATTTGGAAAGAGTAGTTACTTAGCGACAAATTCCCATGTCGACAATTTCCTCATCGGAGGACGCTGCCAACTGAAAACAACATTTGTAGAATGGCGGGCAGTGGCCAATTACCCGCCCCGGGGTTAATTCGGTTTTCTTCCGTTTTCACTGTCATTAATGTGAAAAAATGTTGAATGCTTAATACTACGACGTATTTAGAGTGGTTCCGTCATTTTAACCTCAAAACTAGAAAAGGTACTTTAGGACCATCTCCTGTCGTTGGAGATAAGATTTTCCAGACATGTCAAGTAAGGATCTACGATGCGCAGCATTTGAACTATCGCAGAGGAATAATTTTACGTATCATTTTAATAAAGAAACCAGAACGGCTGCCGACCGGAGTGGCCAGGCGGTTCTACGTGCTACAGCCTGGAACCACGAGACCGCTACGGTCGCAGGTCGCAGGTTCGAATCCTGCCTCGGGCATGGATGTGTGTGATGTCCTTAGGTTAGTTACGTTTAAGTAGTTTTAAGTCCTATGGGAGTGATGACCTCAGAAGCTAAGTCCCATAGTGCTCAGAGCCATTTGAACCAAAATGGCTGGAAAAGAGTGGATTTCTGTGCTGTGGAAAAAGATTCCAACGCGAGGTTGTGATCAAGTGCCCAGAAAATACAATATGGGCTCACGAACAGTGGGCGGCTATTGGTGAGGACGAAAATGACTATTTTTGCGAATACTGTGCCTAAAATATTTTTAATTACTTTACTTACTTTCGGTACTAATAATGAATGTTCATGAATTAACTTATTACTCTCAGTACGTAATGTGTACCGTAAACAAGTTGCTTCTTTCTCTCAATATACTTTTCCAAGTTAGACCTGGTTGTCTCAGTTTAGACTCTTTAGCTATGTGGCTTTTATATTCTATTACGTCCGGCACAGTGCCTACTTGCGGATCTTTAGATTATTGATGCGCTTGCCTTTTGTCCAACGAGAATGAAAAAAAAAAGTCAGGCAAGTAATAGGATAGCCAGACTACGCGCCCAGTGATTTGGAGTTCCTAGATCGATTGTAACACAGCTAAAAAATTGTCAAACATTAGGGTGGCCGTTATGTCCACCGTTTCCTTGCAAGAGTTCAGAGTATTAATCAACCAACCAAATTCAGTGTCCGCCTGCATACTATTATTTTCAGGAAATCTCGTTGCAATATTGATCAAGAAATGAGAGGACTCGCAGGTTCTTGGTGGTTTACACTGCTTATGCGCGCCCCCATCTCTTATTATTTTCCTTCTCTTTCCCAAAGTCCTGTCAAGATACGTCTGTCTCTGTCTTTCACTTTCCCCTGCTTTGGTTCACATCCGGTCTGCCTTTCTCCCCCTCCCCCTCCGTCCCTCCCTCCTTTCTCTCTCTCTCTGTCCGTCACTTAATTCCATCTCTAATGACATCAGACCCTATCTTCCACCTTAACTTCTGTCTTTACATTTTTTCTATTAAACTACTCGATTCCTTTCTCTCTAACCTATATTTATTTATTTATTTTCTGAACACACGACCGTGCGAGGTGGTGTAGAGGAAAGACACTGGATTCGCCTGCAGGAAGACGGCGGTTCGTAACTCCTTCTGGTCATCTACATGTAGGTTTTTGTACATTCTACATATCTTTAATGGCAAAATGAAAGCTTTGTTCCACTGAAAAGGTCGCAGTGGATTTTCTTCCCCATTCTTATTCAATCCGGACCTGTGCTCTGTCTCTAATGACATGACACCCTATTTTCTGTTTTACCTTCTGTCCTTACATTTTTTCTGTTAGCCTACTTGCTTTCTTTCTCTCGCGCTGTTTCTTCTCTTCCCTGTTTACCTGTACATTTAGTTCTGGGTCAATACACTCAGACTTAATCTTCTTACCCTCTCTCCATACATTCCTCTGTCAACCAACTCCCTTTCTCTGTCTCACACTTTTGCCCTCTTCCTCATCTACCTGTAGTTGCACTTCTGGTTTGGTACAGAAAACCCTAATCTTCCTTCCTTCATTCTGTTCATACACTTTCTCTACCATTCTAATTACTTCCTTTCTCTCTCAGTTGTTTTCCCCTCCCAGTCTACCCGTACTTGCACTTGTGGTTCGGTACATTCAACCCTGATCTTCCTTATTTCATTCTGTCTATGCATTTTATTTTCTATTTGTCTGTTTAACTTTCGTTCTCCTCCATGCTCATCTGTTCTTGTATCTCTGGTTCAATATATTCAATCTTAATCTTCTTACTTTCTGTATATATATATTTTTTTTCTATCAACCAACTGACTTACTGTCTTTCGCACTTTTCTTTGCCTTCCCCACCTAACCGTACTTGTACCTCTTATCCGGCACATTCAACCCTTATCTTCTTTCCTTTTCTCTGTCGGCCTACTTAATTTCCTTGTCTCACACCTTTCTCTCTCCATTCATCTACCTGCACTTGTGCCTCTGCCGCTCTGTTTCCCCCAGTCTTCGTAAACGCGGAGCTCCCCGCACGAACACAGGCCGCTCGCCGCCCTTGTTTCATTTGACGTGAGGCGACATTCAGAGCTGCCGGGCCCCCTATCGCAGCGCGCGGGACGCAAACCCCCCACCTCCAGTGCCCCGTAAACCGCGCAGCCGTGACGGCGCCCGCGTCGCGCTGCTTAATTCCGGCCAACATTTAACCCCAGCCCGGCTCGGCCCGCTCCCCGCTGCGAGCCGTAATTAAGGAAGCGCATTGAGCGGAGCAGAGACAGCGCTCCCCCGCTATTTACATACGGGAAACGTAATTAACGCCGACGTGTCCACACGTTCCGTCCCCAGCCGCGGAGAGGCGCCGGCAAACACCGCGACACGTGCGGTAGGCGGGCAGCCTCGCGTGTAGAGGACTGATGCACAATGTCGCCGCACTTTGCTGTGCTGTTTCCACCGCGAGGGCAAAATCCATTTAGTGACAGTGGAAAACACAAGCTTCTCTACGTTGCTAATATTCACTTTATCACGTACCACTGAAATCACTTTTCAAAACCTTTAATCACGTGAGTTACTCTGAAATATTATTCTGCGTGAATAACAATAAAATCTTTACTAAATCATAGTTTGGGTTTCAGAAGAATTGCAGAAATCAGAATGCCATTTATACGGTCATCCCCTAAGTGTTACAAGCATTAAATAACAAAACAGCACCTGCTGTTATCTTCTTTAACTTATCTAAGACATTTGACTGTGTGAATCACAATACCTTCCTACGTAAACTGAGATTTTATGGAATTAATGGCATAGCCAACCAATGAATAAAGTCATATATAAATAAAAAAATGCAGGTAAGTTTCTTGTCCGACTGGGAGGAAATCACTTATGGGGTTCCATAAGGCACAATCTTAGGTCCACTGTTGTTTCTAATACGTTTAAACGAACTTCCATTTAACGTACAACAAGCAGAATCAGCTCTTTTTGCGGATTATTGTTATCAGTTCAAACAAACATAACGAATGAATGATAAATGACGTTCTTAAAAGTATTATTGAAATGGTTTTCTACAAATGGTCTATCATTTTCCAAAAGACACAACCTATTAAGACGTATACATCTAGAGGTACTACGGTAATGATAAATATAGCGCATAGCGAGTAAATAATATCTATACTTAAACAAGAAAAAACACGGCTATGAACTCCGAAAACATTTAAGTTGAGCCACATTTACACTTCGAACCATTGCAGATTTTGGGTAGAGACGACTCAATACAACAATATGTTTTTATTTTTATTTAATACTGTCGTACATAATAATGTTCTGTCGTAACTTACTTCTAAGAAAAACGTTTTCATTGGTCAAAAACGTGAGGAGGATTTTGACTACTTCTTCACAGTATATGTATCCACGTATTAATTTTGTTGTAAATAACTCATTACTCTTCAAAAGGAGCAATCACGCACATAATTATTACGCTAGAAGAAAAAATAATGATAACTGTTACACTCTGAGGTCGACATTAGCACAGAAAGGAGTGCTCAACGATTCCACCAACATTTTTGACTTGGTAAATGATACAAAGAGTCCGACAGGCAGCAAAGTTAAATTTGAAAACGAACTGAAAAAGTTTCTCCCTGACAACTCCTCCTATGCCACAGAAGAATTGCTATTAATTTAATATGTAAAAGACGGTGGTTGGAAATACCAGTTCGCATCTGTAAAAAAAGTAAGAAAAAAATAAGCTTGTAAGTGGTAAGCAACTGGCTGTATTTAGAAATACGTGAATGTGTCATATGAATGTAACATGACTGGTTCCACAGCAATCCCATTAATCGTAGAAATGGTCCAGGGTGGATGGAACTATGTCACCCTATTCTGGGATACGTCAGGTTGATTATAAGTACTCATTCAAGAGGAACGGGAGCATTTTCTCACTGCAAACTGGACGGAAAATCAATGTACACTTGCATAAACTGTCGTACGGAAGGTTTTGTAGTATTCTGTAAGTTCCACTTTCAACATATACAAAAATAATAAAGAAATTGTGAGTGACAAAACAGAGTTTCAGCTCTTAGTTGGAAGGCTTTCTTGTGAAACAGTCGTAAGGGAACCTTTCCTTTGCTCCAAGCAGGGAGGACAGGAACAATATCCCGTCGTTGTGGTCAGTACTGGAAAGGTTCATTGTTCTCCAATCTCATTATCGAAATAATTCCTCTGCAATGTAGAGTATAAACTTCTCTAATGACGGTTCAGCATTTTCATAGATCGATCTTGCAGGTCTTAGCTCCTTTGGGTGAACAATTTTCCATCACCACAAAGTTAACAAGGTGTCTCGTACAAAATCTAACCCTCCTCGCCGGAATCCCTACACATCGATTATACGAAACCCAACCCTAGATTTTCTCATATGCCATGCTGACAACCATGGACCAAGGCAACATCGGGTGGCTGGAGTATTTTTGGACTTCCGAAATGCATTTGTCTCAGAAATACGAGAACGATTATCAACGAAAGTACAGTCACTGTAGTATGAAAGTAAAATCGTGACTGGACTGGAGATTTCTTCGGAGTGGGGACGCAGAATGTTATAATGGTGATGAAGTCCCGTACTCCTTGACAGGGCGTCGGGGAACGATGCGGGAGACCCGCACCGCCGTACTAGTTAAGGTCCTAGTGGAGGTGGTTTGCCATTGCCTTCCCTCCAACCGTAATGGGATGAAGACGGCATTATAACACCCAGTCGTCTCGAGGGAGGTGAAAATCCCTGACGCCGCCGGGAATCGAACCCGGGACCCCGTGCTCGGGAAGCGAGAACGCTACCGCGAGACCACGAGCTGCGGACGCATGTTACAAGGCGCGTCATGAAGATATAGAAGCAACTTCAGGCGTGTGTGTTGGGATCGTTGCCAGTCATATTATGTACTGTACTAATGACGTGGCACATAGTCGTTGCAGCAACCTCACATCAGAGTTGCAGCTATCTGTAATTACATAATAATATCCAGAAATATTTTGGTAAGATTTCAAAGTAGTGTGAAGATTGGCAGCTTGCTTCAAATATTCTGAAACTACTAAACTCCGTCCGAACAGGCATTGCAGGCCCAACGGTACTGACCGACTACTGTGTCATCCTCAGCCTATAGGCGTCACTGGATGCAGATGTGGAGCGGAGTGGTATCAGCACATCGCTCTCCTGGCCGTTGTGATCGGAGTCGCTGCTTGTCCATCAAGCGGCTCCTCAAGTTGCCTCCCAAGGGCTGAGTGCAGCCCGCTTGCCAACAGCACTCGGCAGATTGAACGGGCATGCTTCTAAGTACTAGCCCAACAAGACTTAATTTGGGTGATCCGACAGGAACCGGTGTTACCCCTGCGGGAAGGCCGTTGGCGCTTGAGTTGTTCAGAAGAGAAAAATTAGGAACATCATAGAAGTGCAGGCTCTGGTGCTCGAAACCAAGCGAACAAAAACCGAGGACATATCGAAAATCAGTGGTGCAACATATTTTATCATCATGCACGATATTCTGAACATGTAAAATGTAACCCGCTGAGATCCGCTACTGACTGCAGTCATTCGAAAAGCCAGCAGAACCGCGGCAGCAGTGCAAATGTTTCATCTGTGTTGGGCCAATCCAGATGACTTCATTAGCTGCCAAATTACCCTGGACGAGTGCTCGGTCTATCATTACGTGATAGAGATAGGGCAGTAAAGCAAGCAGTGGAAACATGTCGATTTCAAATTGCCGAATCAGGCGGACACCCAACCGTTAACGGGAAAGTGGGTGATGAGTGATTTTTGGGAGGCTGTCACCATGACAACACCTCTACTCGTTCTGCACAACAGAAGCACTTAATGTTCCTTTGGGCCATCACATCCCCTCCCCTCCCCCATCACCCACCTATTTTCCTGATATGGCATCCACTCACTTCTTCTTCTTTCCCTGTATGAAGAAACCACAACGTCACAGCGTTGGTGACAATTGCCGCGCGGGATTAGCCGAGCGGTCTCATGCACTGCAGTCAAGGACTGTGCGGCTGATCCCGGCGGAGGTTCAAGTCCTCTCTCGGGCATGGGTGTGTGTGTGTTTGTGCTTAGGATAATTTCGGTTAAGTAGTGTGTAAGCTTAGGGACTGATGACCCTAGCAGTTAAGTCCATAAGATTTCACACACATTTGAACATTTTTTGTGACATTTCCAGGGTGACGACGTCGTAATTTTCGAGGTCAATGGTTTACTAAACAGTCAAAATGCACACCTCTCCACCCAAATGCTGTGCCAGTACCTGTACTGCTGGAATAAATGAGTCACGTCGAAGGATTAATATGTACAGGCGGATTGACAGCATTACAAAGTTCGTGGTCGCAGTTTGATTTTATTTGTGTGTTTTTTTGAAGTGATAAGTAAAACGTTATAATGGAATCTGAGAGAATGCAAAGAAAAGATAAGTACCTCTGAAGGAGACTGCTCAAAAATCAGGTCTACAAATATATGGATAGACGAACTACATGATCGATGAAAGAATCTTAAAAACAACGTATGTCAACAAAAAAATAAATAAATAAATAAACAGATAACTTTATACATCCGGATGATAATACATACATAACACATATAAAAGAAGCCGTTAAAACCACAACTGAAAAAAACGAATACAGTATACATCAAGCGAGGAATCCTTACGATAAAAAGATATTAAACTAAGTCATTATAATACCGTTGTTAAAGTAGACGTCTCCTATGGGTCGTAAACACTACTTTTATCTGGATGCAAAATGGGATTACAAGATTTGGAACAGAAATAATGAAGAATCTTGTGAAAAATATTAGGTCCAATCAAGAATATAATTATTTTCTTGTACCTTTATCCCGCGTTGGAGCAAGGGCAGCATGATTATTAACGGATTTGGCATGCTCAGTTCGAGGGATAGTCTTGTACCCCTGCTGTCGCCATCCCGTTAGTTCCTGAGACGGAATATGTGTACCCCAAACTGTCTGTATGACCGATGAGGAGAAAGAAGTCATAGGATAGCGATATGCATTTACACAGATGGACGTAGTACAGCGTACACAAGGTATAAAAGGGCAATGCATTGCCGGAGCAGTCATTTGTACTCAGGTGATTAATGAGATAACGTTTCCGACGTGACTACGGCCGCATGACGGAAATCAACAGACTTTAAACGCGGTCTGGTAGTTGGAGGTAGACGCATGGGACATTTCATTTCACAAAGCGTTGGGGAATTCAACCCACGGTGTCAAGCGCGTGTCGACGGCCTTCATTTTAATGACGGAGAGCAGCGGCATTTGCACAGTGTTATCAGTGCTAACAGACAAACACCACGGCGTGAAATAACAGCAGGAATCAACGGAGGACGTACGACGAACGTATCCGTTGCGAAATCTGGCGTTAATGGGCTACAGAAGCAGACGACGGACGCGAGTACCTTTACTTGAGGCATGACATCGCCTGCAGCGCCTCTCCTGGGCTCGTGACCATATCGGTTAGACCCTAGACGACTATACAACCACGGTTTGGTCAGGTCAGTCCAGAGTTTAGTTGCTAAAAGCTGATGGCAAGGTTAGAGTGTGGAGCAGACCCCACTAAGCCATGGACTCAAGTTGTCAACAAGACTCTGCGCAAGATGGTGGTGACTCCATAATGGTATGGGCTGTGTTTACTTGGAAAGGACAGGGTCATCTGACCCAGCTGAACCGATCGTTGACAGGAAACGGTTATGTTCGGGTACTAGTTCCCAATCAACTACAAATGCACCATGTCACCGGGCCACCATTGGTCGCAAATGGTTTGAAGAACATTCTGGGCAATTCGAACGAATCAAGTGACCACCTAGATCACCCTAGAATCGCATAGAACATCTACAGGACATAATCGACAGATTATGTCAGTGCTCAACATCCTGCATCTGCAACAGTTCCGCAACTATGGAGGGCAATATGGGCAGCATGGCTCAACATTTCTGCAGGGGCTTCGAACGTCATGCTGAGTCCACGTCGCGTCGAGTTGTTGCACGACGCCGAGCAAAAGGACGTCCCAGCACTTTCGTCATCTCAGTGTGCAAGAAGGGGAAAGTTTTCCAAATGTTCGCTAATCTTATAACTGAGGGAGGACTTAAGCACCAGCCCTGCATTCACCTAGTAGGATGTGGGAAACGGCCTAAAAACCAAGTCCGGACCAGCTGGTACACCCACTCTCTTCGTTTATCAGCTGGGGCCAACGCACGTCCCCTTCCCGGCGGCGATGCGTTAACAGGCATAACCATCCGGTCGGTTTATGCCCAGTCAAAAAGAGAGATGGCAATTAGATTTGAGGACCAAATAAGGAAATACACACATTATTCCCTAGAATAATAGACGAGATCAGAAAAAGGCGTGTTACAGTCTACGGAAAACTTGTGAGAGTGAAGGAAGACAGAATACACTATTGGCCATTAAAATTGCTATTGGCCATTAAAATTGCTTCACCACGACGTTGACGTGCTACAGACGCGAAATTTAACCGACAGGAAGAAGACGCAGTGATAGCAAGTGATCAGCTTTTCACAGCATTCACACAAGGTTGGCGCCGGTGGCGACACCTACAACTTGCTGGCATGAGCAAAGTTTCCAGCCGGCCGTTGGTGGCCGAGCGGTTTTAGGTGCTTCCGTCTGCTGCTACGGTCGCAGGTTCGAATCCTGCCTCGGGCATGGATGTGTGTCATGTCCTTAGGTTAGTTAGGTTTAAGTAGTTCTAAGTTCTAGGGGACTGATGACCTCAGGTGTTAAGTGCCAAAGTGCTCAGAGCCATTTGAACCATTTTTGAAAGTTTCCAACCGGTTTCTCATACACAAACAGCAGTTGACCGGCGTTGCCAGGTGAAACGTTGTTGTGATGCCCCGTGTAAGGAAGAGAAATGCGTACCATCACGTTTCCGACTCTGGTAAAGGTCGGATTGTAGCCTATCACGATTGCGGTTTATCTTATCGCGACATTGCTGCTCGCGTTCGTCGACATCCAATGACTGTTAGCAGAATATGGAATCGGAGGGCTCAGGAGGGTAATACGGAACGCCGTGCTGGATCCCAACGGCCTCGTATCACTAGCAGTCAAGACGACAGGCATCTTATCCGCATGGCTGTAACGGATCGTGCAGCCACGTCTCGATCCCTGAGTCAACAGATGGAGACGTTTGCAAGACAACTACAATCTGCACGAACAGTTCGACGACGTTTGCAGCATCATGGACTATCAGCTCGGAGACCATGGCTAGGGTTACCCTTGACGCTGCATCACAGACAGGAGCGCCTGCGATGGTGTACTCAACGACAAACCTGGGTGCACGAATGGCAAAACGTCATTTTTTCTGATTAATCCAAGTTCTGTTTACAGCATCATTGTGGTCGCATCCGTGTTTGGTGACGTCGCGGTGAACGCACATTGGAAGCGTGTATTCGTCATCGCCATACTGGCGTATCACCGGGCGTGATGGTATGGATTACAATTGGTTACATGTCTCGGTTACCTCTTGTTCGCACTGACGGCACCCTGAACAGTGAACGTTGCATTTCAGATGTGCTATGACCCGTGGCTCCACCCTTCATTCGATCCTTGCGAAACCCTACATTTCAGCAGGATAATGCATGACCGCATGTTGCAGGTCCTGTACGGGCCTCTCTGGACACAGAAAATGTTCGACTGCTGCCTTGGCCAGCATATTCTCCAGATCTCTCACCAATTGAAAACGTCTGGTCAATGGTGGCTGAGCAACTGGCTCGTCACAATACGCCAGTGACTACTCTTGATGAACTGTGGTTAGTGTTGAAGCTGCATGGGCAGCTGTACCTGTACACGCCACCCAAGCTCTGTTTGACTCAATGCCCAGGCGCATCAAGTCCGTTACTACGGCCAGAGGTGGTTGTTCTGGGTACTGATTTCTCAAGATCTATGCACCTAAATTGCGTGAAAATGTAATCACATGTCAGTTCTAGTATAATATATTTGTCCAATGAATACCCGTTTTTTCTTGATGCAGCAATTTTAATGGGCAGTAGTATAAGAAAGTAGATCCCATTCGTCTAAAACGGAAAAACAGACATAGAAAATTGGTGAGTAAGTAATATCAAAAAAGATGCACAACAAATTGAGACTGCACAGTACACCTTACTCAACAGGGACAGATTCAAGCTTGAAGTGAAGGAACCCGAAGTTTTTCAGGAAGGTAAAGGAAATACAAAAACAACTGGAGTCGAACCGACAGATGAGACGTAAAGAGCTCACTCTGAGAAAATGAAAAAAAAGTTTCGGAGGAGGATAAATGAAAAGAGAAATTAACATTTATATTGACGTGCTCTTCAGATGGCCTGAAAAAAAATTTAATAAAACGCAATATGATCTTCCTCGTATGTGTCACTTTTTCTCAGGTTCCTTTCATAAGCATTGCAAACCACGCATCAAACAGTACATTAAACTCGCATTTCAGTTGTTTCAGAGAACGCGGAGAGACGCAAGGTGTGAGGATCGTTAGTGAGAGCAGAGAGGGTCGTGCCCGTGTATACCAAAGGGGGTGGGGGCTACGTGGTGGGGCGTGGCTGCGTTACGGCGACGCACCCCTGGCCGGAGTAATCGCCTGCCTGCCTGGCGCCCCGGCGCGTGCTTGATAAGACGCGGACTTATCGCGGGATTAAACACCGCCCCTCGCAAATGGAATGGCTCTCCCACCTTATGTCCGGCGCCCGGCGACACGTGCGCGTGTATCTCATTTCTTGACACCTTCCCTAACACCCCACACTCCATTTTCCGTTTTTTTCCGGTCTGAGGAGCGGCAGATTCCCCCAGGAATTAAAGCCGGACCTTATGGTCTTAACTCCCCAGGCGGAAGCGAGCTCGCATTAAGTCAACGAATGGCGAAATTTCGGAGTCCGGACTGACGACGTTTGTCGCTCACAACTTCTGTCATAAGCGCGCTTCGGTAGCGCCGTCATGAATATGTAACGAGGGGCGAGTCTGCGCTGTGCGAGAGCGATACGGCGCCACGGCGCGGGGCGGTCAATGACCCTGAGGCGATATAAACAGGGTGGTCCACGCCGCGCTGTGGCAGCTCGTATCCTCCCTGTTGTCACTCCGGCACATTCGACGTAGGCCGAGCAGGAGAACCAAGTTAGACCATCTCTTCCAAAAGTTCCCTTCGAGCCGTTTTAATTTAAATCAGGGATGAATAACTGACATCAGAAGACTCGATTCTGCTTTCTTTCTGCCCTCGAACTGCCACCATTTATGGCGCTGCAGCGCACAAGGGAACCTTATTGACGGGCTCTTTTCGGTTTTCTTCATACTTACTTAATTTCAAGGTTCATTCCCCGACGTCAGTTTCCTAAAGTACAGCGATACAGCCTACATTACTAAACGGTTAACCCGAGGCGCAGTTCAGTATTTAATTACAGGTAGCCTATCTAACGGAGTCGGGGCTAGAAAAAAAAAAAGATTTTCAGTATGTCATACAATTACCGACCCAATTTGAAAATTGAAGATAAATTCATAATGTACTCATTAGGAGCTATAACCTTATTTGAAAAGTTCTAATCAATGACGAAGTCTTCTCGGGTTACCAACCGAGTCAAGGCGTCGCCCTGCGGCATCGTTTCGGCAAATTTCCTATTCCTTATCGTCAGGTGACTGAAGATGACGAGTGTCGAAACGTTGCCCAGAACGAAGCGTTGATACGGCTGATTATCCGGGGAAACGTCATCATCGAAATATCCTGGGAAAGCCTGCATTCCCGTACAGGTTCTACTCAGTAATAAAAGTAACTCACGGCGCACTCCTGACTCAGATTGTATTCATCCAGTATCTGAGAGTGAGAGAACTTAGTGACTTCCAACAAATTTTTGACATAATTTCAAACTTCTAAGAAACTTTGTCTCGCTTAAACCCCCCTCAAAATAATGAACAGAAATAGTTTATAATTTACTACATTTTTTCTGTCTACGCAATAGAACTGCAGCATCAGTCATGAGCGATTTACTTTATTACTTCTTTAGTACTACCTCGATTCGCAATACATTCTGAGACAGTATTCACACATACCACCAAAGGTATCTACAAAATGATATTACAGTACGACACATAGTTCAGGAGACATGAGGTGATAAATACTGAGATACGTGAGAAAGTAGCTTTTGGTTAAAAACGGAGTGCAAATTACGCATAATATACACATTCAATGCTTGATAATGATAGAACTTACCCGGCCGCTGTGGTGCAGCGGTTCTAGGCGCTTCAGTCCGGAACCGCGCTGCTGCTACGGTCGTAGGTTGGAATCCTGCCTTGGGCATGGATGTGTATGATGTCCTTAGGTTAGTTAGATTCAAGTAGTTCTAAGTTCTAGGGGACTGATGACCTCATATGTTAAGTCACATGGTGCTCAGAGGCATTTGAACCATTTGATAGAACTTAGTGACTTCTCAATACATTTTAAACATAATTGCAGATGTGTTTCAACTTTCTGTCGCTTGCGGTTTTACCATTAAATATTTAACACATGAACTCATTTGTTTTCCAGATATTTGTAGCTGTTTCATACATGGGAGATCGATTCTTTAGAGAATAGAGGATGTGTGATTTACTGGTTCTCATTAAATGTCGAAGAAACCGACTTTCAATATTTAGACATTCCCGAATGTGGTTAAATATAAAACATTTCAAACAATATGACACAACCGCAACTAGCCAAGTGCTTCGCGAATACCTCTTCTGATCCTGAAAAAATGGGTTCGAATATTGGCAATACTAACATTCCTGGTTACTTTTATTTGCAGCCTATACATACAGATTTATAAAATGGAAATATTAACTAATAAATATTGAATCACAACTTTTTAATTATAATAACTAATTTTTATTCGTTGTTACAAACCATGCGAAGCGCTCAAGTTCACAATAAATTAAAATTTGGTAAAAAAACGTAAAACATGAAATTTAAAATAAAGACTTTGTTCTTTGGAGAGATCTGACAGCAGTGTTGGTATAAACATATTTTAAATTTACTACTTAGGCGTTTTGCGTATCTGATTCTGTTTTTAATTACTTTCAAGCCGTAAGTAATTAAAAAACAATCCAGTATTTATTTGTTGATTAATAGACATTATTAATTTGCTTTTAATAATAAATTTAGCATTCAAATAAATGCAATAAAAGTTACACCTAATCAAATTCGAACCACAGACTTCGCAGTTACAAGACTTATAAGCTACGCACTTGATTACCATCTGTTCCATTACGATCCCTGGAACGTTTTGAACTTAATGACAGTTGCAAGTTTTATTTTTCGGGTTGTTCTAGAACTGCGTCATCCTGCTTTAGGAAACTAATTTCTGGACATGGACGTTGTGTAAGGTCCCCTTCTGAGACGGAGTCACAGAACTAGGAGACGATATTTCAACTAACGGCGGATTATACACTCCTTATACTTTGCCAACCACTGTGATGAGCGTGGCTGTTGTACTGTCCTACCTGGTATGGCTCTCACGCACTTCATCAATATTCCACGATTTCCCGCTATCCTACTAATTAGCCGAAATGTGCCACCTGCTATACCTACGATTGAGCCTGCACTATCAGTCCGTTTCATACCTACAAAGTATTATCTCCTGTTATTCGTATGGACTTTTTGCAAAGTACTCGATTACGAACGGACGGAAAAAAAATCAGTACACCAAGAAGGAGTTGTACGACATAAACAAAAGATACTAGGGATGTTTCTGTACCTGAATGATGCTGTCTATTCACATTCCGCGCCAGTGGCATAACAGTGGCGTTAGTAGCACCGCTATGAGGATACAAATCAGGTTTGCCTTAAATACACGCTCTAATGCTCGTGCACGTTAGTAACCATTGTGATTGAGCGTGGTGAGTTGATTTTAGTCGAGAATGCCTTTTAAGGAGACAAAGACACCAGTATCGACACCTCACTGAGTTTGAGCTAGGTACGGAGGGAACAATACCGGGCTCCAGACAACCAGGTGGCGCTACCGAGAGGAAAGACCCTGTGATTGACATATGGCTCTGGAGTATCGTACTGTATCTCCAGCACCAATCTGTGCAGCACAGTGACACAACGAACTGATAGAAATCGTTTATTTCAAGGAAAGCTCCGAGCCAGACTCCCTCTAGCGTGCCTCCCACCGACCTCAGACCACCGTAATTTGCGACTTAAGTGGTGTAAAGCGAGACTTGATTAGAAGGCAACGTGGAGGTCTGTTGTGTTTTCTGATGAATGCTGTTTCTGCCTTGGTGCCAGTGATGGCAGTATGTTGGTTGGAAGAAGACCAATTGAGGACTCCCACCCAACCTTTCTGCATGCTAGACCCACTGGACCTGCATGTGGACTTCCCGTCTGGGATGCGATTTCGTATGACAGGAGGAGCACTTTCGTGGTTATCTCATCCATCCTGACTGCAAATCTGTACGTCAATCCGGTAATTCGACCTGTTGTACAGCCATTCATGAAGAGAATTACAGGAAGTATTTTCCAACAGGATAACGATCGCCCACATGTCACTGTTGTAATTCAACATTCTCTACAAAGGGTCGACATGTTGCCTTGGCCTGCTCGCGTAGCAGATCTGTCTCCAGTCGAGCACATGTGGGTCATAATCGGCCGCCAACTCCAGCGTCATATACAGCCAGCATCAGCCACCCCTGTATTGACCGACAGGCATGGAACTGCACCCACAGTCGGACGTCCAGTCCCTGTACAGCACAGTGCATGTACGTCTGCATGCTTGCAATCAACATTCTGGCCGTTGCACCGGACATTTGTGTTCCATCATTGAACATTTGCAGTGGCTTATCTCGTGCTCATAGTAACCCGTGATCTTGCAATGTTAATCATTTACATATGCTACCTAGACAAATGTGTTCCCGAAGTTTCATTAGTATGTTTTGGTACTGCGAATTTTTTTCCATCAGTGTAGATAACATTATACGCAAAAAACTTTGAGATTACCATTAATGATGTCTTCCAGATCGCCGGCCGCGGTGGTCTAGCGGTTCTAGGCGCGCAGTCCGGAACCGCGCGACTGCTGCGGTCGCAGGTTCGAATCCTGCCTCGGGCATGGATGTGTGTGATGTCCTTAGGTAAGTTAGGTTTAAGTAGTTCTAAGTTCTAGGGGACTGATGACCAAAGATATTAAGTCCCATAGTGCTCAGAGCCATTTGAACCTTTTTTTTTTGGGCTTCCGGATCATTCACATGCCTACGACAACATTACTGGCACGACTGCGGAAACCGCTACATCTGTCGACGACTCTCCATCCCACATACCACGCTACATCCCCCCTCCCAAGACATCCTCGGTCAAGTCACAAATTTGCTGTGATATCTCATACAGTCGTACTTTGACCATAAGCGTCGCTGTGGTACTGAATAAAATGCTTTTCGACTTCTTCGCCTTGTTTGTACGGGCTGCAAAGACAGCAACAACAAAAGGGTGTTTGTCTACTAGTCAGCTCAACAAAACGATAAGGAAGCTGCGAAAATCTTCCGAGGAGACATGTGACATCCCTTAACCGCATAATGGTGGGGCACCACTATAGGACTGTAGTGACAGGCTCGTACAGATGCGGTGGACACTGTGCATGGACAAAAAATTGAAGCGCCCAGAAGACATGGTTGGATGTCAATGTAACTTCCTAAACGCACATCTGCCGGTATATAGATGATTAGAGTTGCAGTTCTTTGTGACAGAGGGGCCACCAGAGTGCAGTAGTGTTGTTCGTGTTTAGTGTTGTTATCGGGCCTGGTAGGGTATGTAAAGGACGTGGACAACTCCAGATGTTGAGTGATCACTGTGAGTGGCACGGAGATGCTCCTGGCAGAGATTGGAAGGGGTTTCATCGCGGGTCTCCGTTTGGTCGCCTTTTCGAATCGTGCAATATTCACATTTGTGGGATATTCGGATGTCACAGTGGCTCAGTCTTGGACTGCATCGGAACGTGGGGGCAGGCATTACTCGTCGTCAAGATTCCGATCGACGACGTCTAATCGCCACAGGAAGGATCGACGTACTGTCCACCCAGAACACCTGACCCCTTTACACCTGCGCCTGCCGTCCGAGTACAATTAATAGAATCTCTGCAACATTCTGTGTCATCCTGTATAATTTGTTGGAGACTAGCAGCAGAGCCGGCCGGAGTGGCCGTGCGGTTTTAGGCGCTTCAGTCTGGAACCGAGCGACCGCTACGGTCGCAGGTTCGAATCCTGCCTCGGGAATGGCTGTGTGTGATGACCTTAGGTGACTTAGATTTAATTAGTTCTAAGTTCTAGGCGACTGATGACCTCAGAAGTTAAGTCGCATAGTGCTCAGAGCCATTTGAACCTAGCAGCAGACAGCATAGGAAATTACCGTCCAGTGCTTAGGCTGCTGTTAACCCCACAACGCAAGTAGGTGTGTTTGGAGTGGTGCTGCGACCGGGAAATATTGACTGCTGATGAAAGGCGTTGCATTGTGTCAAGCGGGAATTGCGCTTCTACACTATCCCGGAAGACTAACGTCAGAGAGTATGGCGAAGACCAGAGCAGGGGCCCCATTCGTCCATTTACAAGAAGCACAGGTGTGTTACTCCTGGCTTCGCAAGGTGGGGAGCCATCGGGTGTGGATTCAGGTCACGACTGGTAGGAATTGCGGAAACTCTGATGCTACACCGTTTCAACACGCACATACTGCGTATTCATGTGTTACGTCTCACGGGACAGTATCCTGCATTATTGTTTTTTTGAACAGGATAATGAAAATCCATACATGGCACGTGTGTCTATGAACTACCTGTGTAATGCTGCGGTAGTTCCGTGAACAGTGAGATCCACACATTCGTCTTTGATACAAAATATGGGGGACGAACTCTGACGTTAGCTGCCCCTACTTACAGTATCCTGAGTATCAAGGCCCATTTACAACAGTGGTGGGCCAGATTGCCTCAGGAAGAAATACAGCGCCTTTATAGCACCCTTCCCAACGGAACCAGTGCAAGCATCCAGGCCGGAGAGGGTGCGACGTCATAGTGGTAAGTGTGCTCACATTGTAAAAATTTTGTTTTTAATTTTGCCATTGAAGTAACACCTCTCACCCCTGAACTTCTGGGGTTCAATTTCGTTTCCTCCTTCCCTTCTGCGTGCTTTATTTTTTATTTTTTTTTTTTTGTCAGGCAGTGAACAAAGAACGCGACGGCGAACTGAGCCACGTATTTTGGAGTGCACTATGTATCCTCTATACCACAATAAAATTTGGTAAAAACTATGTAAACTGCTGATTCCCCTACCAACAAAAATGAGAAACCTAGCAAGCCACAGGCAATTACTAATGTTACAGCACATTTCCTGTGAAAATGTCTGTAGCATGAAATACTGACTATTTGGCAGATTTACACTTGCACTCCCCGGGATAATAAAATTGTGTGTCGGGCCAACAAATCTGTGTGACAGAGCGGAATTCAGACTCAGAACCTAGGATTTGCGGGCGACAGTCTTACCATCTGAGATGTTCAGACACGACCCAAGCCCCATGTTCACAGCTTTGCTTTCGCCAGTAACTCTCTCCTACATCCTTCAGCCTAAATAACAATAACAAAAATAACCGTATATGGCAGTGCATTCTATCGTTACTTTGATCATGCCTAGACTGGCTTGAACCATCCTTCGAGTAAATGAATGCCTTTCCTTCATTTTATCTATTAGGTGTTGTAGCGTTATTTCCATATGTTTCATCCACAGACTGGATCGACTGTTACATCTTAGAAGTTCGCATGGTCAAGTTCAGAAGAGATACTCATGGTGATAGCCTCCGGACGACACATGTGTTGATTAAGCGCATGGCAAGCATATGGCGCGTTTATCTGGACAGATGCGTGACGCCGGCGGAGGCTACCGGAGTGCAGGGCCGTTTTACGAGGTGCTGCGCCACCTGCAGATATGTTAAAACTGTGGAGGAGCCCCCGGGGAGCCGCAGGCGCGGTTAAACACACAGCCTTGTCATCGCGGGGCGCGCAAGAGCTTTATTATCTCCCACTGCACTCCGTCACGCCCCGTGGAGGACGTGTTTATCAAAAGGTTTCCATATTCATATACTGTGGAGCCATTAATTAACATAAGAGCCTGTACGACTTGTTCACCTTAAAAAAAAATGAAAAAAAATTGCCTCGCTCCACGCTCCAGAAGCTTCTATCCCGTTTTATCAGAGTACGTCAAACAAACATTTGATGCTGTAGTCCATTGGTAATGTGCTCACTGGACAAAAAAATTAGTCACCTCAGTGCTTTTGCATAAACGAATCGTTAAGCCTTTACAGATAGCACAGCGCTCGAGTCACATGCTCAACCGCTTACGCACTGCCGCTTTGTGAGCATAAGGCAGCAGCGATCTCTGAGACATTTATGTTTGAAGTGCACACTCTACGTAAACATGGGAAACTCTAACAATACGACGTAGATACATAAAAAGGGCTATCGTGTTTGGCCGTGCCCATGCCCACATGGTGCACAAAGTTGCTGGATTTGTTGGTGTTTCACGGCGGAGTGTTTAACGTGTCTACAAGTTCTGGTGCCACGTGCCACAAAACATGACGTCAGAATTGTGATTGGAAAAAGATCCTGACTGAGACGGACCGGAGACGCGTTTACGGCTTGTGAATCAAAGTTGCTTCCAAACCCGACAGGAATTGCTATGGACAGTGAATGAAGGGTCGTTCTCCACTTGTTTGCTGGAGAACATTGTGACGGAAACTGCGTGCAATGAACTTTTGGAATCGGTCACCTCGCTAGAGGCTATTGATACTCCGTTTTTTTCAAGACAACAGCAGCAAATTTCATCTGTCTGGAAGAACATGCGACTGGTTTTCTGAACAGTCCCCTACCCATTTACAACTCTACTGGACTGCAGAATCACCTTAGTTGAACCCCACAGAAAATCTGTGGCACATGCTTGCACAGCGAATAAAACTCTGACACCAGCAGCCCTGCAACCTGGCGAAACTGCGCGACCACATATGGAGAAAGCGGCTTATCCTGGATGCGACGTACGTGGACACCTTTATGCACTCAATACCTAAATGAATCCAGGAGGTTATCAAGTCCAGGGCGGAGTAGTACGGTGTTAACCCTTGCAATAGGAAGGCTTTGGGGGTACTTTCTGACCCCTGTGGAAACATTGTAATCTAGTCTGGTACTTCATATTTTAAAATTCTGAAAAACAAATATTTTTAATGCTTTATTATATCAGATGCTGCAACCATTTTAGATTTTCCAGTAAAACTCATCCCACATATGTGGGTCTTACTTATTAATAGTGAATGTGACTTTCCGCAACGAATGTCACATTCATATTTTCAGTTTCACGACATTCTTACACATCGATATAACTTTAAAAGTATTTTGTGAATGAAAATCAACGACAACTATCGAAATGTGCAATTTTAAATTTTTTGTGATTGTCTGAAGTGCCCCTCTACTCGGAGTAAACATAATGGAAAATGCGTTGTCGTTGCTAAGATTGTGCTAAAAGATCTTTCCATGTTCTTCGCCCTACTTATAAATCAGTGCAAAGCATGTTGTTAACAAAAGTTACACACATTTAACGATTTTTTTTCACAAAGTTGCTCCCTGCCCCCGCCGTTGGTATTACGCGTTATGGATAATGCGTTGGTATTGCATGAGTTAAGTGATGCTTGTAATGATTACTCTAGGGGTGACTAATTTTTTGTCTGGTGAACTTATGTGATATCCTATGTTCTACTTGACGTGTAAAATTTTCATATTAGTGTTATTTTTGAACATGTATCTAGCTGTCTGTACACTGCTGACGATAAAAATTGAAATACCAGGAAGAGGGCATGCAACAATCGGTAAATTTTTATTTTGTCCGACATTTTGTTTCGTATCAAAGTCACCCGCGACTGTCCTTTCTGGTGCTGACTGGCAGTTTCACTTACACCAAAACTTAGGCTATTCCCAAGGGTTCCTGGTTTCAGCTGTGGAGACTTGATAGCCCAAAAGGACACCAGTTGTTTAGTTGTGAGACCAACTGAGTAAAATGTTTTGGTGCAACTGGAGCTGAAGTTCAATAAAACTTCAAAATGGCATTAGGTATACGGCACTCTTAGATATACTAATGATTAACATTTCAGCGCAGCTCCACAAAGTAGACAGGAGCAAAGCCACCTACATTATCTATGTAAGGAAACACTACACACCGGATTTATTATTCAGAAGTCACATTTTAATATTGATTGTTCGTGAGGAGGTCGTGCTATGTCTCGTGTAAGAAGGATAAATTTCTACCGGCAAGTCGGAATTCGAAAGCAGCTGTACCGTGGCTATCGATACTGCAGGTTATCATTTCCTGGTGTTTCTGCTCACTTCGGTCTGGACACCTCCAAGGCCAAGCTAATGTGGAATCTATGGGTTCGGAGGTACCATATTCAACAACTTGCAACACCTCAAAGGCCCCGTGAACTAGCACCCGAGAGGTTATCCATTTTGCTCGTCAGCACTGCAAGAGCAAACAGCCACGTCACATGCCTTCATTTAGGAAGCAGGCTAGTTTTCAACAACACAACTTTTGGAGCATCACAGACTGTCGGCAAGGGGACCATTGCTGCGATTACTCTTGATGCGAGAGCGGAGATCAGAGTGTCGACAGTGCCGCTCCAGACAACAGTGGGCGCAGGAGTCGTACCACGTCATCTTCTTACACGACTCCCGTTTATATGAACAGCATGACAATGGGGGTATCCGAATGTCCAGTCTCCAAGGGAAAGGGAAGTTACGTAACTGCTTTCGTCATCAGAATGTAAGTCCAGCACCTGCCGTGGTGGTATGGGGTGCCATTGGATACACCCCTCGATCATCACTGGTTCACATAGCCGTTTCATTACTTGTGGGTTAACGACGGTGGCTGTGCCCTACCTTCGAGGTATTGTGATGTCATCTTTCAACAAGATAACGCAAGACCGCATGTTGTCTGTGCTGCCCTGACGTACCTCTATACCACGGGTGGGTAGCAGGAGGCCAGCCTGACGGATTCGTCCTGCCATTTGTTTCAATCAGACCCATGGAAGAAATTCGTGGGACAGTGTGCTACTTGCTCGTATTGTACTCCGGCCGGGATGCATTTTATAGAAATTGTCCCCGACGCTCATCTCATCTTTGGTTTTGCAGTTCCTGACGTGCTTATTCCGTGAGTGCGCATTGCCATTTTGCCGCCGCTGGTATTTTAAAACAAAGAGGAACACGTTTCCAGTCTAAGCACGAAGCTATGATCCGTGTGCTCATGCGCAAATGAAGAGTGAAGGAAACAGCTCTCTGGCTCGAATCTGTGGGGGAAGAAGTATTTTCGCCTCTGGATCAGTGCTGACAACACATACACGTTGTTTACTGTTTACAGCCCACATCTGTACTACACACTGACAGATCGCAAACAATGCTAGTAGGCGACAATGGCACGAAAATTACCGACAGATTACGAAATGTGCCGATTTCTTCAATAACAGCGGAAGCCACAACTAGGTGAACAAACTAGTAAAGTGTTCGATGCAGTAAAATATTGCAGCGCCTCAGTTGTTCCGAAATACGATGCAATATTCCTTTGGACATGCAGGCTTGTCCAAAGGAACAGGCACTGCAGCGACTACAGACATCATGAGATGCATGGAATTTATTCGCAGTTGCGAACCTACCGAACCATCAACTATTTGATGGAATGACGACAGTGAAAATTTGTGCCGGACGGGTCGCCTCACAATTAGGCTAATGGAGCACGACTTACGGGCAGACGCAAACTTCAGTGCGTCGTCAACCACGTCTCTATAACGCGTTCTGTTGCTGGTTCACGCCTTTATCTTTTCGTGACAAGATGCCTGGCCTCCTATCTTCAGTGTTTGCATTTATTTACGTGTTGTGAACATTGTTTTTTACAACTGACATTGCAGAATTTTGCCACTGAAGTTTTTAAGGCAGCTATTGTGAAACGTTGAAAGTAAAGCAGCCATTCTAACAACGCGTAAATAAAGATGCGGTCACCTTAAAAGAACGTACTCTCAAGAACGCGTGTTTTGAAGTATAACTTGTTGGCTGGACTGTTGCACTGTCCAGCATATCCCCCTGATCTCTCACCCACTGGAAGTGCGCGGTCATGAGTTGCCACGTGATTGGCACACTACAGTTCGTGAGTCGCTATTACTGATGAACTCTGAAATGCGAGGGCTATTCGGAAAGTAAGGGCCAGTCTGTCACGAAATGGCAACCACATCTTTGGTGTGACGTCATAAGCGAGTGACTGCGTGTGAGATCGCTCTCCAAGTTTTTATATATTTTTAGGTTTCAGATACATATTTTAACGGTTTTTGGGATAATATTTACTATATAAGTGACTTATTAGTGGTTTCTTAATTCACCTCTGCCTTTCTTGTGTTGTGACCTGATATTTGTGAGTGTTTCGTATCGAGCAACGTAACCTCTTACCTGTGTTTACATTCCGCGCTGACCAGTTGCAGCTGTGGCGGCGCATCGAAAGCTAAGTACTAATTAATTGTTTATGTATAGTGGTTTATTTAGGAACTTTAGTAGTCTTCAACCGGAGTTTTTTGTGTTTTCTGGTGAAATAATTTCAGAAGTTACAGCTTCGTTACTGTGTCATTAGACGTTTGATTCTCTTTCTGTATTAGTCTTTCGTTATATTCACATTTGTTGTTTATTAATACTGTTAATAATAGTAGTTACTTCCCTTGTAAGTAAGTTTGTGTTTATTGTAGTCAGGTTTTTAACATCTTCTTATTGTAGTAGCGGAACTTAGAAAAAGTAAAATTTTACCATGAGTGAGAAGTGTGGGCGTTGCCGTAGGTTCGTGAGCAGTGGATTGAGGTGTGGTTCGAAGTATTTTCACTGGGGGGAATGCAGTGGGGAAGCCAGTGGGCATTCTGGTGAGATCCTCTCCTGGAACTGCAGGTTATGTAGCAAGAGTAAGTTGATAGAGGAGCAGGAGCGTAAGATCTGTGCCCTTCAGGTGCAGTTAAAAAACGCACAGGAGGAGCTACATAGGATGAGGAGGGAGAAGGGGGTTGGGGAATGGGAGCTGGCTGTTGGCAAGAGATCTGCTAGGAGAAGAAGATTTTCAGATAGTTTTACTATTGGTGTTTACAATAGATATGACCAACTGTCAGAGTCTAGTGGAGAGGAATCTCTAGTAGCTGTAGATGTAGGAAGTATGCAGCAGACCTCAGTAGTTACTGTGCCTAGAACAGTTGCAAAGTCGAAGAGGAAGAAGAAGGTTCTGCTGTTAGGTAGTTCTCATGGCAGAGGTGTAGGCCAGCAGTTGCAGGAAGTGCTGGCGAGTGAGTACCAGGTCACCAACATTGTGAAGCCTAATGCAGGATTGGCTCAGGTGACTGTTAACATAGGGGTGGTTATGTAGGGATTTTACTAAAGAGGATCAGGTAGTGATTGTGGATGGGGCTGGTAATAGTATCGATAGGGATGGGGAGTATGACGTAGATGGTGACCTGGAAAAGATAGCCACTCAAAATGGCAACACGAATGTGCATTTCGTGGAACTGTTTCAGCGTCACGATCGGCCTCATCTTAATACAGCCGTCAAGCGTAATAACATGAGACTTGGGTGTGCGCTGATGACAGAAGGCATGGGTCACATTTCAGTGGTGTCGGAGGAGTCTATCAGCAGGACGGGTTTCACTAGACATGGCCTGCACCTCAACAGGTATGGGAAGGGGAGGTTGGCAAAGCTTATAGGTGACAGCATAGGTGGGGGTGGTGGGATCAATCATGGGAAAATTCCTGTAGTAGTGGGTGTTAGAGCTGTACCGTTTTTAGATTGAAGTCAGCTGATAGGTATTCCTGCTTAAGGGAAGTCTCTCTAACAAAGAAACAACTTTCGACAAAGCTTAGGTATCCGATTAATGAGAGAATTAGTATATTTCATCAAAATATACAAGGTATTAGAGATAAAGTTAGTGAGCTGCTTATAGACTCTGAAATTATTGGTATATCTGAACACTTCTTAAATAAGGAGATAATTCAGAGGCTTCCTTTACCAGGATACAGGTTGGCTGGCAGCTTTTCTAGGAGCTCTTTGCGGTGTGGGGGAGTAGCCATGTATGTGAAAAACGGTATCCCATTTGAGTCAATTGATGTTTCAAAATACTGCACTGAAAAGGTGTTTGAATGTTGTGCAGGTGTGGTTAAATTTAACGGAGCTAAACTTCTAACTGTTGTTATTTATAGATCCCCAGACTCCGATTTCACAACATTTGCGCTAAAGCTAGAGGAGGTTCTTGGTTCACTTTATAGGAAATACAAAAAGTTAGTTATATGCGGTGACTTCAATTTTAATTGTATAAGTGATTGTGCAAGGAAGAGGATGCTGGTAGACCTCCTTAATTCATATAATCTTATGCAAACCGTATTCTTTCCAATGAGAGTGCAAGGGAACAGTAGAACAACCATAGACAATATTTTTGTTCTTTCCTCATTACTAGAAGGGCATTCTGTTAGCAAAAAGGTGAATGGCCTTTCCGATCATGATGCACAAATTTTAACTCTAAAAGATTTTTGTGCTGCAACACGTGTTAAATATAGTCATCAACTGTTTAGGAAAGCTGATCCAGTTGCTGTTGAGACCTTTGTAAACCTTATCAAGGAACAAGAGTGGCAAGATGTTTATAGCGCTGACACAGTAGACGATAAATATAATGCTTTTCTCAAGACTTTTCTCGTGCTCTTTGAAAGCTGCTTTCTGTTAGAACGTTCTAAACAGGGTACTAACACAAACAGGCAGCCTGGGTGGCTGACTAGAGGGATAAGAACATCTTGTAGAACAAAGTGGCAATTATATCAAAACGTTAGAAACAGCCAAAATCTAAATGCAGCAGCCCATTACAAATAGTATTGTAGGGTGCTTAAAAATGTTATTAGGAAGGCAAAATGTATGTGGTGTGCAGATAGAATAGCTAAGTTTCAGGATAAAATTAAAACCACATGGTTAGTCGTAAAGGAAGTGGCTGGTCTGCAGAGACAGGTCGAGGATATAGAATCAGTGCGTAGTGGGAATGTCAGTGTTACTGATAAGTCGCATATATGTACAGTATTTAATAATCACTTTCTGAATATAGCAGGTGAACTAAATAGAAACCTAGTCCCAACAGGGAATCATATAGCGCTCTTAGAAAAAAGTGATCCGAGACTGTTACCTGAAATGCTCCTCCATGATACTGACAAGAGGGAGATTGAGTTAATAACTAAATCACTAAAGACCAAGAGCTCTCATGGATATGACGGGGTATCTAGCAGAATACTGAAGTATTGTTCTATGTATGTTAGCCCAGTACTTAGCCATATCTGTAACTTTTCCTTTAGGAGTGGTCGTTTTCCTGACCGATTAAAGTACTCGGTAGTGAAGCCACTTTATAAAAAGGGAGACAGGGATAATGTGGACAATTATAGACCTATTTCTATGCCATCGGTGTTTGCTAAAGTCATCGAGAAGGTTGTATATACAAGGTTGCTGGAGCATTTAAATTCACATAATTTGCTGTCAAATGTTCAGTTTGGTTTTAGAAATGGTTTAACAACTGAAAATGCTATATTCTCTTTTCTCTGTGAGGTTTTGGATGGATTAAATAAAAGGTTGCGAACGCTAGGTGTTTTCTTTGATTTAACGAAGGCTTTTGACTGTGTTGACCACAAAATATTACTGCAGAAGTTGGACCATTATGGAGTAAGCGGAGTAGCTTACAATTGGTTCGCCTCTTACTTTAAGATCAGAAAGCAGAAGGTAATTCTCCGCAATACTAAGAGTGGTAGTGATGTTCAGTCCCAATGGGGCACTGTTAAGTGGGGCGTTCCCCAAGGGGCGGTGCTGGGGTCACTGCTGTTTCTTATTTAGATAAATGATAAGTCTTCTAGTATTACAGGTGATTCAAAAATATTTCTGTTTGCTGATGACACCAGCTTGATAGTGAAGGATCTTGTGTGTAATACTGAAACAGTATCAAATAATGTAGTTCATGAAATAAGTTCGTGGCTTGTGGAAAATAATTTGATGCTAAATCACAGTGAGACTCAGTTTTTGCAGTTTCTAACTCACAATTCAACAAGAACCGATATTTTGATCAGACAGAATGGGCATATTATAAGCGAGACGGAACAGTTCAAGTTCCTAGGCGTTCGGATAGATAGTAAGCTGTTGTGGAAAGCCCATGTCCAGGATCTTGTTCAGAAACTAAATGCTGCTTCATTTACCATTAGAACAGTATCTGAAATAAGTGACACTTCAACACGAAAAGTAGTCTACTTCACATATTTTCATACGCTTATGTGGTATGGTATTGTTTTTTGGGGTAATTCTTCTGATTCAAAAAGGGTATTTTTGGCTCAAAAACGGGCTGTTCGAGCTATATGTGGTGTAAGTTCGAGAACCTCTTGTCGACCCCTATTCAATAGTCTGGGAATTCTGACATTGCCCTCACAGTATATATTTTCTTTAATGTCGTTTGTTGTTAGCAATATTAGCCTATTCCCAAGAGTTATCAGCTTTCACTCAGTTAATACTAGGCAGAAATCCAATCTGCATGTGGAATGCACTTCCTTGACTCTTGTGCAGAAAGGAGTGCAGTATTCTGCTGCATCCATTTTCAATAAGCTACCACAAGAACTCAAAAATCTTAGCAGTAGCCCAAACTCGTTTAAGTCTAAACTGAAGAGTTTCCTCATGGCTCACTCCTTCTATTCTGTCGAGGACCTCCTGGAAGAGCTAAAAAATTAAGCAAATTCCAGTGTTACATTGTTGATTTTCTTGATTTAAATTTACTTGTCACCTGAATATGTTTTTTTTATATTTCATTTTATCTGTTTCTAATATCGTGTTATAATTTCATGTATTGACTCGTTCCATGACCAAGGAGACTTCTCCTTAATTTGGTCCCACGGAACAATAAATAAATAAATAAATAATTAAAAATCTTTTGTTTGGACTAATTAACTACACCTTCCAGTTACTTCTCTACATATCGTCGCTCCGAGTGAGACACTTGTCGTAGCGTTGTACCAACTTTCCAATAACCTCGTGACAGAAGTCATCCGCTTGTACATTCCGCCAGTACTCCATGCTCGGCTGGCCAGTGTGGCCAAGCGGTCCTAGGCGCTATAGCCTGGAACCGCGCGACCGCTACGGTCGCAGGTTCGAATCCTGCCTCGGGGATGGATGTGTGGTGTCCTTAGGTTAGTTACGTGCCAAAACGTTGTCTTCATAGCGAGCAGTTCATGTGAGCGAGGGCGAGCCAATTACGGGCTGTGTTGTGGGTCATAGAACACTTCCCACCGAAAACGCTGCAGGAACATCTTCGTTGCCTCGTAGAGTGCGGCAGAGAAACGACCTCAAGAAGGAAACGCGTGACATTGATGTTACGTGGGGTAGCGTGACAGCAGGCGAAATCTCTCATCAGGCCCTCATACATGGCGGGAGACACTATTTTCTAGGCGACTTTACGCGCTCACTGTGCGCTCAGGACTGAAAAGAGAGAAGTGATGTGATCGACGGGAAAACTAGAGACAATGCCCAACAAGTCTGTGCAAAGCTTCATCAGATTTTCACTGTGGTTTCCGTTTCGCGCCCCAACAGACCTTACTTTCCCAATAGCACTTGTATCTCGGAACGAGCGTCTGTCGTTGGAGTTCAGTTCGACTCATTGACCCGCCCTGTCAGAGCCACTGTTGCTGCCAGAAGTGGTAGGCTCTATCCACTAAATTTCGCACCCTTCGACACTCTGTCAGAATTCGTCAGCCGTAGCGGCTTGCGAGTAGTGTTGTGCCAATCTCGTACCAACCCGTGAACGGGCTTTTGCTGTGGGTGACAGATCTTGGGGACGTGTTGGACAGGGCACTGGTCCAACACCAACTGTATAGAGGTAGGTCAGGACATAAGCAACACGCTATCTTGCGTTATCTTGTTGGAAGGTCATGTCACGGATACCTCAAAGATAGGGCACAGTCGTCGGCACTAACACGTCAGAAATGCAGTGGTTATGCGAACCACGTACGGACTCAGTCGTACATCTTTCTACTGTCAGTATCTGAACAACAAGCAAAGTTTCGTAGTTTGCTTTGTATCTTCTCCAGCGTTGCAGTGTTAACGGGTAGCAGTGTACGCTGTACAGCGACGTCTCCCTGTGCCTCGTCGCAAGCCGGCCCGCTTCTACTGTTTCAGATCGCCGGCGCTTCTGGAGTGGGGCGCAGGTCGCGGTCTGGACTCCCGGTGGCCGTTATCTGGAGGGCTGCGCCGGCGCCGGCGCCGCTGCCGGCGTTACGGCCGCGGCTGGCGTTAACAGCCCGCTAACGGCGCCACAGATTTACGGCGGACGACGCCCCACCTGCGTCTGGACGCCACGTCGCTCACGCCGGACTCGCCTCTCCAGCCGAGTGCCTTCGCCCTGACGTAACATGTTTCTGTTCCTTAGCAGAGAGTATCAGCTGTTTCTACTTGTTCGGAAATACCGATAACAGTCTTCTAGAGCTTAGAGAGGAGACTGGGTAAACAACATTCTGAATAAGAAGAATGATTGCTTAATACTTCTGTGCACTCTAATTAGTCAAATATTGCTGCTGCAGAGCGTACGGGAACGATACGTACAGGTTGTCGTACAAGGGTGTACAAAACTCAAGGACAAAAGCATTGCCTCACTGCCATGTAACACAGCTCTATGAAAAACGGACTATACATAGAAAGCAAGCTGCTACAGCATAGTACTGACACTGAAGTCACCGCGATTTATTATGGTCCTCAGGACGTCACCCGGTGGGATAGGATTCTTTGTAGGTTGTATCATCACTACAATCGCCCAATGCATGCTCTGCAATGTGGTCACTTTCTACCCACAAGCTTAGTAATGACTTGCTGTGGTAGGGCGTCAAATTCTTCCACCAGCGAGGCTGACAACTGCCGGATCGTCGCTGGTGCACGAGGACGTGCTGGAGTACGTCTCCCCAAAGCATCGCAGGAGGTCTCGACAGCACTTGAGTCAAGGGAAGGGGCAGGCCAGTCCACTCGCCGAATATCCTCTCGTTCCAAGAGCTGCACCACCTACGCCGTTCGATGAGGTGGCGAATTGTCATCCGTAAAAATGGAGTCAGAGCCGAATGCACCCCGTAAAAGACGCAAATGAGGGAGGAGTGGAGTGCCACAATACCGTTTCCCGGTTAAAGCACTGTGTTCAGATACCTGCGATGCTCCCACGAACATAGGGACTGGACCAACGAGTAACGGGTTCGGATGCTCATCTCCACTGAGAGCCAATTCAGTCAACATAGTACCTACATATGGGTTCCGGTGGAAACACCAAATACACTCACGAACATTGTCGAAGTGATCGTTTTGATGGTCCAGGTGTTATGACGTGGAGAGGCATGGGCATACTAACCTCCAAATCAGTGAACGCAGTAGACTCACCGTTCAGTATTATGGTGACATTGCACTCCTTCCTCATGAGCGCATTTTCAGGGGATGCAGTCAGGCCTGAACTCATTTTTATGGATGACAACTGGCGACCACATCGAACAGCGCAGTCGGAGGAGCTCACGGGATGAGAGGATATTCGGCGAATGGACTGGCCTGCCCGTGCCCCCGACTTAAATCCCACCGAGCACTTGTAGGATGCGTTGTGGAGAGCATGTTCCTGTGCACAAACGACAATTCAGAGGTAATCAACTGCCCTGGTCGTGGAATGGAACGCCCTACTATAAAAACACTGTAAAAATTCTGCTGGCAGCGTGGCAGCACATCGCACAGCATGCATTGCCGTCCATGATGGTCTCACACTCTACTAAGAACCATGTTCCGCCTTTTGTAACATCCGGGGAGGAGTCATGTATTCCGGGGGCTTGAGTGTAGTTATTGTCCATGAACGGAAGGCCATTTATGTTTGTTTCATTGCACATTTTTCTCAATTACCTTCTTTAATATAGCGTAGCATTTCTTTCTACGTATGGTCCAAGTTTCATCGAGCTACGTTACTCGCGAAAATTACTGTCGTCCTTGAGTTTTCTGTCCCAGTGAATATTCCTGTATTATTTCTATAAGACTAGTTCTTGAAACTTTGTAAGTTGCAAGCATGGACTCACGGTTCCGGAACAGGGACGGCGAGAGGTGGGGGCGAACCAAGGTATGTTACTGGCTCGGAGCTTCCCGTCTCCCCATGCCCACGCCCCCTCCACTACCGTCCCAGCAAAGTAACTTCCTGTCACTCTAAGTTTTAAGAGGCCACAGATGAATAAAATAATACTTTCTTTTGGTCACTGTTTACTACAACCCTTTAAGTGTTGTGTATACCTAAGGTAGGTTCTCAACATACAGGTAGCAGAAAGTGAAACCACTGCCACAGATACACACAGCTAAGTGGAAGCAGCATGTTTGCTCGTTAGTTACAAACTCTTCCCAAAGCAATATCTTAAACAGAACACTACGCAACGTATGAGAAATGGTGACCATCATTTATTGTAAACAGATACACTAAAACATACTAAGCTTTGACTTGTAAGAAAGGCCTGTCACTGATGAAAAGTTCTGCACCTAAACGAACCTAACGCTGTAGATGATTAGTAACTAATGTAAAGGAGGTGCAGTGTGGGCTGCTGTTTGGACAGTTTAAGTTAAGTCTGTCAATGGTTACACACTAACACTGCCCTTCGACCAATGTTAGACCCTCAGTGGATACTGTACGACGAGCAGATATGGTCGGCGCGCAGATAACCTGCCGGCAGCGGCAGAACTAAAGACATGCTGCAACAGGGCCTTGACTGACCACATATCGTCGTGCGGCAGTAAGACCACGCCCACGGCTTATGACCGTCGCCCTGTAAACTGTTTAGCGGGTGCATCAAATAGTTCCGGGTTTGAGCGCTCTCTGTGGTGGCAGGCGTAACTACAGCGAACGAATGACCTATTTTAATGTATAATTAAAATGATGGCGGCTAATGATCCTTTCAATGCACATGCACACCTAAAAACTCTTACTAACTCCACTTTTACGGGAGTCGACTTGATGCCGCGGGTAACAGGGATAGTCAGCAAGTGTACTACATTAGTAGTATGTGGTGTAAGTTGAGAATGTGGATCTGACAGGAGGCATGCTAAGGTAGACCGTACAGTAGCGATGATCACTGCGTCCGGAAGGCACAGTGGTCAGCGCATCTGCCGAGTAAGAAGGAGACAAGGGTTCGATTCGTAGTTTTGCACAATTTTTCAATTTCCTCCTAATTGTAAATCAGTGCCCATTGGTAGCTGACAGTAATTCCTTTTATCTTTACTTGAATGTCTTGTACAGAAGCACCAAATAGTTGCCGCTGTGAGCGCCGTCTAGGAGGCGACTGACTGTACTATTTGTGTCGCCACGTTGCGACTGCCTGTTATGCTACGTCCTGTGATACAAATGCTTTGTACCGCGGCTGACAGGGGCTTCCAAGAAACTGCAGTACATACGGATACATAAGTTGAAGAGCATTCGAGCGAAAATCAGAAATTTTCATGGCATGCAATACATTTAAGAATTGTAACAGCATTAAACTTTGACAATTTTAGCAACGTCATGATTTACCTGACAAAAATAAGAGTGTACTCACCATTATCAGCATTTCACGTATTACTACGATTATGAACACCAAGGCTATGCGAGTGCGTAAATTCAGTGCAAACATTTTAGATTAGGCTTTACTGCGACTGTTATTGATATCGAATGAAACAACATGTTTACTATTACCAGCCACTGTTTTTCTTTTAATATCCACAAAGGTTTGAAGATTTAAATCTCGATCATCACGTGGATTTACATGTAAACCGACCTGATGATGAAGGTTTAAACCTTTGAAATGCATTTTGGATATAAATAAGCAATGACTGGTAACAATAAAATTGTTGTTTTATTCAAGAGACAAATTCTGTTTTTGTTTTCGTTGTGCCCGCCAATGTTTACAAAATACAGGCTTTTTTTTTAGTTTCCTTTAGTGAAAGGCCCTTGTCTGTTGTATTACTTAAGATCTTGCTGGCAGTGTTCTTTATTTTCTTTTCATTTTGGAAGCCCACAGTTTTCGAAAGAAGTATCTGACCATCCATGTTGCCACTCGTTGTATACGTTCAATATCTCCTGTTAATCTTGCACGGCAAGGATCTCACACGTGTTGCGCAGTGTTGTAGAATGCGACACACGGATGTTCTAGTCATAATCGTCTTTGTAGACTGATTGCATTTTCCCAGTTTTCTTTCTCTACAGAGAAGTCTGCTTCCTATTTTACCTGCTGAGCCAACGTTATTATTCCATTTTAATATTCCTAGAAACTGTTACACACACTTATATGTACGAGGTGATTGACTGGAACTGCGATTCATTAACTTTTAGCGTTTTCTAAAATACTAAACTTTACATTTCTGAACATTTAAGAAGCATTCAGTCAGTTTTTTCGCCAATTTGAAGTCATATCAAGATCTCATTGAATATTTGTCACGCTTTTCTCGGATAATACATAATTGGAAACTGCATCGCCTGCAGATCCCTGAGGTTACTATCAATATTGTCTTTTACTTCATCTGCAAATCTTGTAGCACATTGTAGCAGATTGTAGCTCCAGTTATTTAAAAATGTTACACTTTTTGCATTCGTTCAGTTGCCACGGGACAGGCATACAATATAGCACTGTGTTATTTTCAACTTGTCATACTGTATATCTACTGTCATAATTGCGCTTCTGAGAATAAGATGGCTGCTCTTATACAGATCTTTTGTGTTTTAGGACGGCGCGCAGAAGATGCCCTGCTCTTGCCCCGAAAGTTCGCTGTGCGAAGGAAGAATGCAAGAAGAGACGGCAGGCACCGAGGCTGGCTTTCATTCTACCACCAGCGCATCCATCTTTCGTTGGAGGATACTGGAAAAGGGGGTATCAAATGTATCTTACCAAGGTTCTGCATATACTAGAACAGATAGGCCAACACCATGAATTTGTTTTCAATCGTTACGGACATAAATTACGGATATGAAGATGGTATCTGTTCTTTCGGGCATGTCCTAAAGAACCGATACCATCTTCATATAGTTAAGGCTAACCGGCCATTGAGCTTTTTCTTCTGTGCTGGATGCACACGAATTGCCCTAACTCTTACGGGACTCGGTAAGATTGTCTGCTGCGAGTAATGAGTGTAATGGGCAGGGGAACTACGAATGCAGTGTGTGGACACTAAGTTGGGAATGTGGGTCTCACGGGGAGCACGCAAGGGATAAATCCCTGCAGTCGCTCTATTCTCTGTGCGCTCATTGGCTCAGATGGATAGAGCGTCTACTATATAAGCAGGAGATCCCGGGTTCGAGTGCCGGTCGGGGCACACATTTTCAACTGTCCTCGTTGATGTACATCAACGCCTGTCGACAGCTTAAGGTCTTGATTCAATTATCATTTCATAAATTACGGAAGTAAAGGAAGTGTAGCTCTGAAATATTCAATCCGACTTGCATTGTCTTAATTCACCTACAAATGACGAGAGCCTGCATCTTGAATTTTTTTGCACAACACACCCCGAAGAAACCCAACGTACATTTCATACATGTTTTGCGAGTAGTGCAGCAAACGCGCGAGGACAGTTGAAAATGTGTGCCCCGACCGGCACTCGAATCCGGGATCTCCTGCTTACGTAGCAGACGCTCTATCCATCTGAGCCACCGAGCGCACAGAGAATAGAGCGACTGCAGGATACTGCTCTCACACTGGAGATGACATGGTTTCAAATTCCCCTGTCCAGCTATTATATATGGTGATTTAGGTTTCCTGTTTCTTTCTTCAGTACCTTCTGTTTAATACAAGCATGATTCCTACAACGATCTCCTTTCCCAGCCTCGTGTGACTGAGCTCAGCTGAGTCACTCAAGTTTCAAATCGGAAGAAAATTTCTGCAGCGTCTTAAATCTAATTTCCACATTCACCAATCACGGAAATGAAGCACTTTTAAATGTCGCAAGCATCTTAAAAATTAGGTGGAAAACTACGAAATGAGGAGATTGTATGTACATTAGCCGTAAAGCTGCACTGGACTGGTAGGTTGGTTTAAACACCGTAGTGTCCTACTAGCTATGGTCACAGGGAAGCATATCCTAACCACGGGGAACACCCCTATACCGTAACTCGACCTTGTCCGTACTTCTCTGCTGGTACTACACGTGAGCACGTTCTCCAGGTATTCGGATACCCAAAACACTTTCATCGGATTGTCAGAGTATAGCATGATTCACCACACCAAAGTACTCCTTTTAGTCGTCCACTGTCCAGTGCCGTCGCCCTTTACAGCACCTCAAGCGTCGCTTAGCCTTGACTGTAGAAATGGGTGGCTTATAAGGAGCTGCACGGCTACTGTACGTCACTGTTTTTAACTCCCTACGCAGATTCAGCGCGCTGGTCTCGCTGCTGGCAGCACTGGAGAACTTGAGAGTGATTCCTTCCTCTGACTGAATGCGATTTTGTACAGCGCCCCGCAATTCTCGACCGTCTCTGTCTGCCTCGTCTTGTTTTAGTGGAAGGTGTTGCTTCGTGTTTCCAGTTCTCAGTCACATCACGAACATTCGCCAGGGCGTCTTTAGAATGTACGGGAAGGCCGTAAATTACTTGTTACTCAGCTGACATGCAGCGAGTAGTCCATGGTCGAAGTCAATGAGCTGTCCTGACCGACCCATTTCTGCTGTGACAGCTTCTCTACTGAAAACAACACAACACTCCACGCCTCCTTTTATACTGGCCGGTCTCTCATGACATCTAGCGGTCAATCCCGCTTTTCATAGAGGCGTATAGATACTTCTGATCATATACTCTAGAAGACCTATTGTTTCAGACAGTCTCTGAAACATTGTACAGCTCGCTATTTTCACATTAACAAGTACTGCGAAGAGTTAAATAAGTGGTGAGTGACAGGTAAAAATCCTATAGCTAATAGTAGATCGAACTCTAGACCTTTGCATCCGTGGCACTAAGCCACTGATCCACCGATCCATTATACCCGTTAAGAATTTCTCTCATGCGTCCACCTACAACCGTCACCCCCATTCCCCCCCAAATTCCGCCAACGAAAAGCGGGTTCCACCACAATAAGGGGAAGCTTTTTTCCCGTCCGTTGAAAGCTCTCGTACTGCATGTGGGGTTTGACAAGTGCTGGCACTGTAACTGACCCAAACTGACGAATTGCAACTTAGTTTTACATCTGCATCTAAAAGAATGCTTCGCAGATCCCTGTGAAGTGCACGGAAGAGTGTACTTCCCACTGTACCCGTTATTAGTGTTTCTTCCCGTTGAATTCACGTACGGACCTCGGGATGAATAAATACCTAAACCCCTCTGGGCACGCTGTTCCTAGTCTAATTCTGTACTCGATATCCCTTCTGGATCGGAGTTCGTAGCAGATTTCTAGATTCCTCATGCTAGTTCACGAAACCTTGTAAGTTGGCTTTAATGGGATATTTTCCGACTGTCTTCAAGCATCTGTCATCTTAGTTTTTCCAGGATCCCCACGACATCGAAGCCGTTGAGCGGCGGGCTGGTAGATTTGTTACCGGTAGGTTCGAAGAACGAGCAGGTGTTACGGTGATGCTTCGATAAATGAAATGGTAATGGAGGAACGGTATTGAGATAGTTTGGAGAATGGCCATTTGGAGCTGACTGCTGAACGACTGCACTGACGCAAACTTACTTGTAGCGTAAGGTCCACGAAAATAAGATCAGACAGACTAGGGTCGATACGGGGGCATATAGACAGCGGTCTTTCCATCGTCTGTTTGCAAGTGGAACAGGAAATGAAATGACTGTTTCTGGTGCAGGGAACAGTCCGCCACGTACTGTACGGTGACTTGTGGAGTATGTATGTAGATACAGATGCAGGTGTACGGTTCAGACAAACCTGTTACAATTAGTTCGCCAACGGCCCCTGGTAGTCCTGTTTAGTATCGGTGGAACATACTTGAGTAATGTACTAGGATGTGTCGCACTACTGTTTTGTAGGAAATCTCCTTAGCAGGCTGACTACATGTCCATAGTATCTCACGAATGGACCGAACTCTGCCACCTGGTATTGCAATATTTGTATCTGTGTGCTGCAAAGTGACAACTCGGGGAAGATTTACCTTAGATCTATTGTTTTTTCCAAAGATCCATAAAGATGAAATCTAGGATGTAGAAGATGTCATAAAACAAAAGTAGATAACAGATATTTACAAATAGAAAAAGAGATATTCCACTGATTGTCAGTGAGATGGTCGTTACAGGTGTCAAATAAGTAAAAAAGAATTTCATTTAAGAGATAAGAACAAACTTGTCAGAAAACGTGTTTTGTCATGTTACCACCAAATTCAATTGATAAAACCCGCTATTGACGTCCGTTCCAATGAAAAAGTAGATTTTAGACAGTATCCCTACATATAAACTAGAGAGCCCATCAGAAAATACTAGCCGGCCGGTGTGGCCGAGCGGTTCTAGGCGCTTCAGTCTGGAACCGCGCGACCGCTACGTCGCAGGTTCGAATCCTGCCTCGGGCATGGATGTGTGTAATGTCCTTAGGTTAGTTAGGTTTAAGTAGTTCAAACTTCTAGGGGACTGATGACCACAGATGTCCCATAGTGCTCAGAGCCATTTGGACCATTTTTTTTTAAATACTAGCAGGTGTAAGAAAACGTGACAGAGCTACGTGCTAATCAACCTCGATGAGTGACTAATTGTTCGTACCAAGTGACAGTCTACTTTGAACCGCGCAATATGACCTCGCCACAGCGTGAAGTAACATTATGGGTAGTACTGGATAAGAAATCGGACGTCACAGCCCTTGGCGCTTCAGTTTTTCACTCTTCTTGGAAGAGAAGCGGGACGAAGTGAGGTGGTATTTGAATGCGGCTGCAGTGAAGATCCAGGAAGTCGGAAAAAAACACAGTTAATTTTTAGGACGGGGGAGTTTTCGCTGGTGGAGATGAAGCAGATGTGAGCATTTATTAGGCGGGGCAGCGGCCGTGTGGCGCCCCGGGGCTAACGAGACGGTGTCCAGACGCTGGCCGCGCTATCAGGTCCGCACGCGGCGCCCCTGAGGGGCTGCCTGGGACCCGCCGGATGGTCTGTCAGCTCCGATAAGGCCGGCGGCCGCAGCCAGCCAGCACCGGCGCTGCTGCCTCTCCAGCGGAGAGTAGTAGTAGTCCGTGAAGTCGTGCTCAGATACCTATTAATGCTGTAGAACGAAGAATTTTTCTGTCTGCTCCTGTCACAAATGTATAATTCGTAAACTATGCTGAGTTCGTAGAGAGCAGTCTGCTGCCTGAAAGCCAATAATGGGAACAAGAATGTCTAGAGACGGCCGCTGTGACCGAGCGCTTCTAGACGCTTCAGTCCGGAACCGCGCGACTGCTACGGTCGCAGGTTCGAATCCTGCCTCGGGTATGGGTGTGTGTGATGTCCTTAGGTTAGTTAGCTGTAAGTAGTTCTACGTTCTAGGGGACCGATGACCTCAGATGTTAAGTCCCAGAGTGCTCGAGCCATTTTTTTTTTAAGAAAGTCTAGATACAACGCAGGGACGAAATCCAATAAGCAGATCGGTGCGATTGATAGCATTCATGAAACGGACAGAGCTACTAGACTGAATCACAGCTGCCTGCCTTGACCCACTGCTGCGAGATGCTTGGCCTACTTACAGTTGCAATGGGCGTTTCTTGTGGCGGTCGTGAACTTTAGCTCTCAGCTGCGACCGTTATCGGCCCTTACAAATGATATTAAAAATTAGACCCCCCGAAGAATGAGCGAGAGTAATTATGATACAGTTTCACTTGAGGTAGCAGTAGGGAATATGGAAACTTCAAATACTCCGTATCAAGTCCACAGAGTAACACAATCTCTACAGAGAAGATTTCGGAGATATTTCTGAATGTTTTGAAATGAAGGAGGCGTGATCTCTGGTGCCTCGTTGGAGCATTATTGCATTTCTTCTGATTTCTTACACCCATTCGCCTCTATTAGCCATCAAAAACAGAACGAGTACGAGTCAGTGGTTGAGGGTTGCATACCTTAGAAATCAAGGCGGCGCTGTTACGCCAGTGCTGTATCGGCTCCATCCCTTCCCGTTGTTTAATTTCACGAGTAGGTCGATTCTGAGAAAGGCGACCCTCCGGTCGCTTCTACTCGCCGACTCGTTACCTGTTACTAACGCGTTATTCAGCACTAAAGTTGAATCCACAATGTTGCTTTTTTAGTGTAGCACAGACAGGGCAACGATGAGCAATCTTCAGGATCACGTCAACTCTATCGAAGCTATGTTTTTTAGGAACTGAAGAGGGCGTAAGGCGAAAATTAAAAGATGCTGTGTATACAACTGCAAATTTGATCCATAAGGAGAAGAGTGATGTCTAGGAGCTCTGTGCTACAGTCCACACTTCGTACAATGCAAACAGAATAGTTACGGTGTTGTTTAATAAATTCACAGCAGTCTTCGAGATATATATAACCGAATGCTCAGTGCATTGGTAAACAATAATCGCCATGCCGAATAGGTGAATATGTAGAGGCAGTGCCGCGAATCCTTCGTTGTCCTTGCGAACAGCAGTTTGTGGTGGGTGCTTGTTGGTACTACACAGCGGATCCGCGAGTTGGCTTCTCACGTCATATCTGGCCTTGGCCTGAGGATGGTATTTAAAGCGCGGAACACGTAATCGGATATAGAAATAAAAGTGTACTGCGATATGGACTGCATTTCATAAAAATACTAGCTAAAATGTCCGGCATTGCTAGCGATGTTCAATACCTGCCAGAGAAAGTGATCGGCCCTGTGCCTTGCTGATTCTCACAGCGAATACAAGCTGCATCAGATACTAGAGTCGCTTTAAATAGAAGGGCATACTTCAATCACTGGGTGTCAACGGAATGCGACGACTCAATTCCTCTTCACCTGTATGAATAGTTGCGCCATTTGTTTTTACATTTTGCGATAAGCATCTTACTATGTTTTTGGTGAATTCGTCTTCTATGGTTTTAGCTCAGTTTCACTGTTTCTACTACGGCTGTGTTTGAGCCCGACTCGAATTGTTCGAAAAGTTTACGTCACAGCTCGGCAAATCTCGGGTTCAGTTCGATCTTTTGATTGGTCCGCAATCTAGTGATTTTTGTTGGTACTATATCCATGGCTGTCTTATCGTTTGTATGACACTGTGGATTTTAATCATAAGACTAACTGTAAAGTGCCCGCTCGGTTTGCCGTGCGGTCTAACGCACTGCTTTCCGGGCGGGGAGGCGTGTCGGTCCCCGGCACGAATCCGCCCGGCGCATTAGTGTCGAGGTCCGGTGCGCAGGCCAGTCTGTCGATGGTTTTTAAGGCGGTTTTTCATCTGCTTCGGCGAATGCGGGCTGGTTCCCCTTATTCTGCCTCAGTTACACTACGAGGTGTGGCTAGAAAAAAACCGGACTAGTACTGGTGAAACAATAAAACGAATGCAATAAGGCTGAAAGTCGCGTGGCCTGTCACGTGACTCTCGCTCCGCCTACTGCTCGAGTTTCATCTGCCTCCTGCACTCAATCTGCCCGTGGCGTCTGTTTTAAGTAGTTGACGTTTTGTCTGTGCGTCGGAAAATGTTGAGTGTACAGAAAGAACAACGTGTTAACATCAAATTTTGTTTCAAACTAGGCAAATCTGCAAGTGAAACGTTTGTAATGTTACAACAAGTGTACGGCGATGATTGTTTATGGCGAACACAAGTGTTTGAGTGGTTTAAACGATTTAAAGATGGCCGCGAAGACACCAGTGATGACACTCGCACTGGCAGACCATTGTCAGCAAAAACTGATGCAAACATTGAAAAAATCGGTAAACTTGTTCGACAAGATCGCCGTTTAACAATCAGAGCAGTGTCTGAGTTAACAGGAGTTGACAAGGAAAGTGTTAGGCAGATTCAAGTTTCAATATGAACAAAGTGTGTTCAAAAATGGTTCCGAAGTGTCTCACAATTGAACAGAAGGAACGCCGAAGAATGATTTGTTCTGACATCCTGGAAAACATTGAAAGTGATCCCACCTTCTTACAAAATGTTATTACTTGCGATGAATCGTGGTATTTTACTTACGATCCCGAAACTAAACGCCAATCTATGCATTGGAAAACTCCTGGTTCTCCACGATAAAAAAAAGCACGAATGTCAAAATCGAAATTCAAGGCAATGATGATTGTTTTTTTTTTTTTTTTTGACATCAAAGGGATTGTGCACATTGATTGGGTACCAGAGGGACAAACAGTGAATCAGCATTACTACATTAGCGTCCTGGCTACCCTACGTGAGCGAGTACGGAGAAAACGGAACGATTTGTGGAGAAAAAAGTCATTGATCCTTCACCAAGACAATGCCCCAGCTCACAGTGCGTTGTCAGTGAAGACGTTTTTGGCAAAACACAACATTCCCATCTTAGATCATCCACCCTACTCACCTGATTTGACCCCCTGTGACTTTTTTCTTTTCCCTAAAGTCAAGTCAGCTTTGAAAGGAACTAGATTTGAGACTGTTGAAGCAGTAAAAGAAAAAGCGACGGAAGTAATGTATAGACTTACCGAAAATGATCTGCAGCATTGCTATGAACACTGAAAAATTCGTATGGAGCGGTGTAGAGACCGAGGAGGAGAGTACATTGAAGGAGATAACATGAAATTGTAAATAATTGTAAATAAATGTTTTTTCCAGCATCAGTCCGGTTTTTTTCTAGCCGCACCTCGTATGTCGGCGATTGCCGCGCAAACACTGTCTCCACGTACGCGTATACCATAATTATCTACCACGCAATCACTACGGCTACACTCGTCTGGTGTGAGACCTTCCTAGGGCATCCACTGGGGGCCGAACAGCACAATAACTCTGGATTCGGTGTTGGGCGGCGGTGGGGTGAGTGGACTGCTGTAGCCTGTTGTGGAGTTGTGAACCACTGAGGACTACGGCGGGGACGAAGCCTCTCCGTAGTATCTAGGTCCCCTGTTCCATACAATACAACTGTAAAATACGGACCAAAATGTCTTCTCGCGTGCAGTCCATATGACACAACGGCAACTGATCGATAATAAGAATTTGCAGTCATGTTTGTCTCAAATTCTCGAGCTTTCACTCGTCTCGCGATCTAGTTGTGCTATATCCAAGACCGGATTGCCACTTAATTTATTCTCGCGATTAGAGTTACAATCAGCTTACCACGGCATATTTCGTTTGCTAGGCGTTGAATTTTCCATTAGTTTTCTTCGTTGTTTCGTCTGAACTGAGAAATTTTGAAGTAAACCATCGAGCGAGGTGTCGTAATGGTTAGCACTCTGGGTTTGCATTCGGGAGGACGACGGTTCAGACCCGCGTCCGGCCATTCTGATTTAGGTTTTCCGTGATTTCCCTATATCGCTCCAGGCAAATGCCGGGATGGTTCCTTTGAAAGGGCACGGCCGACTTCCTTCACTATCCTTCCCTAATCCGATGGGACCGATGACCTCCTGTTTCGTCCCCTTTCCCCGGATCAACCATCAAGCAAATTGAGGTTAATCGGGCAAGAACTTTTCGAGATGTTTGGTAGCACTGTTTCACTTTTACGTATTACATCAGTGTTTCAAGTTATATTATGAAATTTTACGTAGACAGTGGTGTACCTCTTGCCTTGAAGGTAATGTGTGCAAAATTGTAACAAGGTCGGAATAAAATTATAGATTTATATTAATAACACACAAACGAACGAACTCTATTCTTCATATACAGGGTTCTAGAAGTTGTACAGGGGACTCAGCAGATCAAGTTTTACATAGGAAGCTATGTCCGGGAACGTGATCCAACGTAGGTACAGAGCGTCAGTGTTACAGGCACCGGCGCCCGTAAATGTATGTGTATACAGGGTGATCAAGAAATGATGTTATAAACTTTCTAAGATGATGAAGAAGGAAAATGGTACAGTTTGAGGAAGGGATCCCCGCATCGGAGACAAACGAGTCGGAAGTTATAAGCGAAAACCTTTCTGATAACTCTGACAATGGAATACATGTACCGGTACTGTTCCTGCTAAGATTGCGGGGTAGGAAACTTTCAGACATGGTAATATGAGCCAAAACAAGAAAAAATATGCAGCAAATATGGTCTCTAAAATGCATGCCTTAACAGATATGCATAGGTGTCTGATAATGGGTATGTGTTTCGCAGTAGCGAAGATGAACAAGTGCTTCTCAGGTATTCCTTTTAGAACCCATGTTTACTGGGCATTTTTTTCTTGCTTTGGTGCATGCTACCACCTCTGAAAATTGCCCACCCTAAAGGTTTTGCAACAGCAGCACCGGTACATATATTACATTGTCAGAGATATCAGACGGTTTTCGCTTGTAACTCTCGAGTCGTTCGTTTCCGAATCAGGGATCCTCACCTCAAAATGATACATTTATCCTTCTCGATCATCCTTGAAAGTTTGTAATATCATTACTGTATCGGCCGGCATATACATACATTTACAGGGACCAGCGCCTAAAACTATGACACAATGAAGCGTCATTGGCTGACGTTTCCGGACGGTGGTTCCTACGTAAAAATTGGTCTATTAAGTTTCCTTTAAAACCTCTACACGTGCGTAACACGATTTGGGAAACACCCGGTGTATAGATAAAGTACGATCGATGTGTTCCGTAATGGTGTAAAAGATTAAGGTTAATTAAACCATTAGCTTCAGCTAATTTAATTTGTAACCGTGCTCTTTAGCGCAACAGGTATTAGATGGGAGAAGTTGCTTCGGATGAACACACTTTCGAGCGTTTGTCGTTCATTCGCCGTCGTTTTACGATCGTAGCTCCTCAACGGTATATTACCGACCTATGGTCACCGGGAAAATTTTGTTCGCGTCGACCCTAATGCGGCCGTATTATCAGGTTGTTTCCTCCACCCAGTATAACTTAGCTCTCACTGTTCTCTGAATCTGGTCATTACAACTGGAAAACTGGCCGAAGTAGCCGAGCGGTTGTAGGCACTACAGTCTGGAACCGCGCGACCGCTACGGTCGCAGGTTCGAATCCTGTCTCGGACATGGATGTGTGTCATGTCCTTAGGTTAGTTAGGTTTTTCTAAGTTCTAGGGGACTGATGACCTCATAAGTTAAGTCCCATAGTGCTCAAAGCCATTTTTGAACAACTGGAAGCGGCGCGTCCCGTCGGCGCGGAGCTGGTTGACGCCTGGTTGATCGGTGTGGTGTCTCCGGCGCCTGCATTCGCAAGGCCAGACAGCGACAGTCGGCGACTTGTCGGCGCCCGTTTACTGCCCGCTCTCTGGAATCGACGGCCGCCATTCCGAGAACTCCGGGCGTAAAGCGGGCGTTGGCACCGCAGATAGCTGCCGATCCCGGCCCAAAGTTAACACTGTGGCCGAAAAGTTACAGCGAACGGTCGCGACGAGCAAGCGGCATGAGGCGTGGGCGGCGCGTGGGCGGGTCCGTAGCCCGGGCCGAACACTGTGCGATCCCAGAACTTAGTCCCTCACTGCGGTATTCTCCACCCGCACACCACTCGAGGGGACGACCATTCCAGAATTTCAAACCAAGTTAAATCGTGCCTTCAGTCACCCTCATTGTTCTGTACGCCCTCCGGCCGGGGTGGCCGAGCGGTTCTAGGCGCTACAGTCTGGAACAGCGCGACCGCTACGGTCGCAGGTTCGAATCCTGCCTCGGGCGTGGATGTGTGTGATGTCCTTAGGTCCGTTAGGTTTAAGTAGTTCTATGTTCTAGGGGACTAATGACCTCAGAAGTTAAGTCCCATAGTGCTCAGAGCCATTTCTTTCTGTACGCCCCATCAAAATATCAAGATATCTGCTGTATATGTAAACTGAAGGTCTAGAGGGGAGAAGGAAAGGAAAGAGACGGGGTCACTGCTCTCAACTAGATAGGGCCAGTCCTCGGAATTAGCGGAAGCGAGTAAAAATGTGTACCGCACCGCTGTTCGAAACTGGTCTCACATGCTTACTAGGTAGGTGCGTTAACCACTGCACAATCTGGGATACAGCGTTGTGGCAACTGCGCGACTATCTCGACACGCATCACGGCCGATCCACACTCTCACCTATCGGCATTTCCTGGCCGTTTCCTCCACGTTCGCTCAAATGACTCTGAGCACTATGGGACTTAACATCTGAGGTCATCAGTCCCCTAGACTTAGAACTACTTAAACCTAACTAACCTAAGGACATCACACACATCCATGCCAGAGGCAGGAATCGAACATCGTCCGTAGCAACAGCGCGGTTCCGGACTGAAGCGCCTAGAACCGTTCGGCCACAGCGGTCGGCCCTCCATGTTCGCTGCTGTGACATTTCCACAGGATATCAGACGCATTTGTGCATCCGCACCGAAGAAAGAGGATCCATCTCCCACCTAGGCGTTTGAGTCACATGAATGCGTTGTGTCTGTTCTTCCGGACGTGTCCGGAACAGCAGACACCACGTATTCACATAAAAGGTATCTGCTGGCTCGAAAAACAGCCTCCACGCTGACTAATAAGAACTTTTAAGTCCTTCACATTAGTACTAATGAAATTCCAATCCAGTTGTATAATAAATAACACAAACGTGAAGGTCACCACTCAACTAGATATCTACGGATTAAAATTACGAACAACTTAAATTGGTACCATCACATTAAAAAAGAAAGTTCCAGAATGAGATTTACACTCTGCAGCGGAGTGTGCGCTGATATGAAACTTCCTGGCATATTAAAACTGTGTGCCCGACCGAGACTCGAACTCGGGATCTTTGCCTTTCGCGGGCGAGTGCCCTACCAACTGAGCTACCCAAGCACGACTCACGCCCCGTCCTCACAGCTTCGCAGGAGAGCTCCTGTAAAGTTTGGAATGTAGGAGACGAGGTACTGGCAGAAGTGAAGCTATGAGGACGGGGCGTGAGTCGTTCTTGGGTAGCTCAGTTGGTAGAGCACATCCCCGCGAAAGGCAAAGGTCCCGAGTTCGAGTCTCGGTCCGGCACACGTTTTTAATCTGCCAGGAAGTTTCAAAAAAGAAACTTGTCTGGGAGATGAACTACCGCGCTTTATTAGCAGAACACCGATAAGGTGCAACAAATCAACACTTGGCGCTCCTCGTGTGGAATACTGCTGGCTACGCTGTACGGCGTCCTTGTCACACAGATTTGGCGGAACTGATCGAAAAATTTCTAAGAAGGGCACCTCGTTTTGTATTGTCGTGAAATACAGGAGAAACTGTCACACACAAGATGATGGGGTTGGGGTAACCGTCATTAAATAAGAGACATTTTTATTTGTGAAGAGATCTTATCAAGAAATGTCAATCACTGACTTTCTCCTCAGAGTGTCAAAATATTTTGTTGCCTCCCTCCTGCATGGGAAGAAATGACCATCCTGTTAAAATAAGAGAAATCGGACCTCGCAGCGTAAGATTTGGGTGCTCACTTTTCCCGTGTCCTATTAAAGAGTGGAACGGAACAGAAATAATCTGGTAGTCGTTGAACGTACCCTGTGCCAAATCAGACACTAAAATGTGGATTTCAGAGTCATCATGTAGATGTAGAAGGTGAAGATTCGGGGATGTGAAAAAGGCTAACTTATAAATTAACAAAAGACAACGAATTCTGAATCTGTATACTCTAGTAACAATAAACCATAACTATGTATCTTAATGCTATTTCCGCTTATGTCATCTAAATTTAATTGAATAAATTTGAGAGGACGTTTCTACAGTGAAAAGAAAAGTGCTGGCTCCTCAGTTATATTTCAGAGTTCCTGTTTATCTGCCAGCAGCCTAGAGCCCTCTGGCCGGCCGCGGTGGCCGAGCGGTTCTAGGCGCTTCAGTCTGAATCCGCGCGATCGCTACGGTCGCAGGTTAGAATCCTGCCTCGGGCATGGATGTGTGTGATGTCCTTAGGTTAGTTAGGTTTAAGTAGTTCTAAGTTCTAGGGGACTGATGATCTCAGATGTTAAGTCCCATAGTGCTCAGAGCCATTTGAGCCAGTTGAACCTAGAGCCCCCTGCTTTGGTGCGTATACTGTACGGCCTACACAGATTTCGTTTTGTTTTTCTTTAATCGAATTCTTTTGTTTTTCACAATTTGCAACACGTTCTAAACTTTTCACACTAATTATGATCACAGAAACATTGTCTTTTCCGAATGTACTCCTGACGAAAAAGCGATTTTCGTAGCCAGAGTTCAAGGTTTTTGTTAAACATGCCTTTTGCGTTATGTGGTGATGTTTCCAAAGAAACTTTCATTCCCTAACACACATTTCTTTATATCTAACCGAAAAGTGAAATACCAATTTTCATACCTTTAATTTTTTTAATATAACAAAATATGTCTTTTTAAAAAATTTTCATCCCCTATTTCATCTCCTCAGAGGCTGAATTTCCAAAAACAGTGAAACATGTAGTTTTTTTTATTTCTGGCAGAGAAGCCGAATACAAATTCTTATAGACTTGCCTTAGAAAATTCTTTCATAATGAAATAAATGCCTTTCCTTAGGGGGTTTAATTTCCAAAAGTACTGAACTGTCAGAGTCTGCACCATTCATCAATTCTCTGCAGGTCGTTCTTACTATCTTCTGGCGTTGCTACTTTGGTATGGATAACTGCATCATCTTCGGACAGCATTAAAGAGCATCCGACGCTTTCTCATAGATCATATATATATATTGTAAACAATAACGGTCCTATCACACATCCCTGTGGTACTCCGGATATTACCTTTACATCTGTCGATTTAGTTGCGTTAAGAGTTGAATTCTATCTGCAAGAAATTCTTGAATAAAATAGCAGGTTTGCTCCGATACTCGGTAACCTCGTATTTTTTTTCATTAAATGACAATGCGGGATGTTGTCAAATGCCTTACTGAAATCGAGGAACACGGCATTAACACGAGCGCCGTTGTCCACTGCACTGTGGATCTCATGGAGGAACAGAGAGAGCTGAGTTTCGCAGGATCTCTGTTTGCGGAATCCATGTTGATTTTTATACAGAGGATGTTCATTTTCCAAGAATGGCATAATTCTTGAGTATAAAATATTCTCCATAAATCTACAACAGATTGACGTCAACGATATTGGTCTATAATTGTGTGGATCTGTCTTACGTTCTTTCTTAGAAAAGGGAATAACCTGCGCTTTCTTCCAGTCGTTTCGTTGCTCAAGCGATCTACGATAAATTACAACCATCGTAACACAATAGGACGAATCTGAGCTCGCACGGAACGACTTAAATTTTTATATTTCATACGTGCTATTCGCTGGTAGAACGGCAGGAAAATAGTATGAAAGCGGTTCGATGAACGCTCTGCTACGTACTTGAATGAGAATTGCGGAGTAATCGTGTAGATATTGTGCAGAAATGGTGGTAGGAAATCAAATGAAAACTCCTTACTATGTAAAGAGCCACCGGAAATCACGGGTCACTTACTCAAGAATACTTAGAAAATATTCCTGAAGAACCTACGAAATTTTGTCGATGCACCTCGTGTTCACCTCATACAAATTTCTATACGCAAAGAACTGCCTGCAGCTGGTAGAAAAAGATGAGACTAAAAAGAGAGAATATGACAATACGACTAGGCACTGACAGCAATCCATAATAAAAAGATATGGGGACGACACCGCACTAGTACACGATGTAGGATAAAGCAGACGGGTGGCTGCGTTCTCCGCCCCTTCACTGCTGCCTGTCACGCGAAGTCCGATGCTAGCAAGAATTTATTGGAGCTGCGGTTAACGGTTTACTGTCGTCGCATTCAAGGGGGAAACTCCAGAGGCAGGAAGTGACTCGATGGAATGTAACGACGATTTACATCGGAGCGTCAATTCGATAGAGACGTACAACAGACCCAGACGATTCGAGACGTCGAGTGAATCCGAGCCCGCGTGTGGGTAAGGGCACGCGACGAAAGTCAGCGGTAACTTCTCTGAAGTACCCTTCTGTTAAACGATTAGCCTGGCGCGACGCTTGGAAACTTGTAATTGTTATCCGCGCAGAAGCGGTTTCTAATCCTGAGCCAGTAAATGTGAGCTAGGTATTCCACGCTACGTTTAAATGGTTCAAGTGGCTCTGAGCACTATGGGACTCAACTTCTGAGGTCATAAGTCCCCTAGATCTTAGGACTACTTAAACCTAACTAACCTAAAGACATCACACACATCCATGCTCGAGGCAGGATTCGAACCTGCGACCGTAGCGGTCGCGCGGTCCATGCTACATACTCTCCACGCGCTCCAGTAACAGGATACATATTCCTGGACAAGCACAAGTGTATCGTAAAAATTTTCACGAATTTTGCGACTATATTGTTTATACGAATATAAAGGAAAAAGACCGTATCAGTATATTTTTGAGAATTATTCGTTGTTTTTTAGTTACTCATACTGTGATGATGGAACAATATATTTAGATTACGCCGTAACGTAAGATGTGGAGACGGTCCGAAGTTAAGTCATTGTGACAATGTGCTTCTCAAAATATCTAAGAAAAGTGTACGTGGGAGAAATAATCATCACTCCTTTCCCATTTTCGTACAAATTCGCCCACCAGACAATTACCTTCAGAAAAGACCTAACATTTAGATTTGTATTCGAAATTAGTAGATGTCTGATTTCTTGAAACGCTTTTCTTGGTAGTGACAGGCTACATTTTACGTCCTCACTACTCCAGCTCTCATCAGTTATTTCACTGCCCGAGCAACAAAACTCTTCAACTACTTATAGCATTTCATTTCCTAATCTAATTCCCCCAACATCGCCTGACTTAATTGTACTACATTGCATTACACTAGCCTTACATTTATTGATGCTGATCTCATATCCTCCTTTCAAGATGTTCATTTCCTTCAATTACACTTCGAAATCCTTTGTCGTCTCTGTCAGAATTACAGTGTCATTTCGGCAGATTGCAAAGCTTTTATTTCTTCTCCCTGAACTTTAACTAGTTTGCCAAATTTCTGCTTCAGTTTTCTTCACAGCTTTCCCAATATAGTGACTTAAAAATATCGAAGATAGGCTGCAACCTTGCTTCACTTCTTTCTCGACCACTGCTTCCTACAACTCTTATAATATCGATGTGGTGTCTGTACTAGTACTAGATAATTTATTCCTTCTAACTTTCAAAAATTCAAAAAAATTGCATTCCGGTCAAAACTGTTAAAAGCTTCCTCCATATATACATCTGCTACAAATGTAATTTTGTCGTTCTTTAAATTATTTTCTAAGATAAGTCGTAGGGTCAGTACTGCCTCGCTTGTTGCTACAATTTTCCGGGACCCAAACTGGTCTTCCGCGGTGTCGACTCTACCAGTTTTCGATCCATCTGTAAATAATTCGTGTCAGTATTTTGCATCCATGACTTGTTAAACTGATATTTCGGTAATGTTCACAGCTGTCAGTATTTACATTTTCGTTGAATTTTAATTATTACATTCTTCTTGAAATCTGAGGAAATTTTGCGTGTTTCGTAAATCTTGCATATCAGGTTGAATAGTACTGTACATGTAGATGTGTGCACGTAAACATCGCTGCGTGTGGTGCGTTCCTGCTCGCGATAACAACAGCGAATACTGACGCTGCTTTACCTGTAACAAAAGGTCTTTCATATTCTATATTTAGAACCTGATGCGCACATGGCTGTGTGTGTTAAACTGTATTATGTATGGCATCTCATGTGATCTTCACAGTAACTAAGTCTTCATTACATTCCTCACATTACTTTCTCTTGAGTGAGGGGAATAGTATACTAGACTGCATGTAAAGATGATAAACACTTTTTTTAGTAGAATACAGAGCTAGAGAGCAATTGTTATTCATCCTGTGCCTCGTTCTAATATGAGCTTGAACTTTTCCAGGTAAACTGCATCAACTGCTGAGGATCGCATATGCTGACCACTGGACGTAGTTCTGTATGGATCTTGAGAGCTTCAGGATACGCTAGCGAGGCGGTATTGCTTCCAGTAAAGGTATACTTCCAGTGTGCTTCCAATTACAACTCAAGCTTCAACTGATACCGAGTTATATTCTGTTACTGTGCAATAAAAGCAACCGGTTAGGTGTAAAGCTACAAGTGATAAAAGAAACTTCTAGTGATGTAAAAATGACATACTATCGAGGCCTGCTACACTGTTTAAACACATTTACTGTTATTGCACCCTAAATACAACTGCGTCCTCCTAGTGCGAATGTATAAATTTACCGGCCAACTCTGAACTGCGTGTGGTGAATGGAGCTTCAGAATCAGATACAGCTGCAGGTGAAGATATCATAATCAACATAATTCGCGAACAGCTCATCATCTTGAGTTTTACTGCAGCGGGAAATTAAGTAGTTGTATTTCTTTATAGCAATGTGATGGGTGCTTTCTGCCGTCGTAAACATTTAGTGTCTGCAATTAGTCGTCGTAAAACTAGGAGGCGAGCCTGTCTCTTCTGTGGCGAACAACAGCGCTCCCGTCCATCGCCCTTGTGTAACACCGTCGGAGAAGAGTCAATGGGCATTGAAGAAATTGGACACTGCAGACGTGAGAAAAATTCCACGGAGGAGAATAAATCGGGGCTATGACAGTCCGTAAACCCTGATTAGCTTTCGCCATGCCCGAGGTAGATTCATCACATTAATGTCGGTAGCATCTAATTAAAACGTAGCTGGTTCAAACCTTCGTGCCGGAATGTGTTTTCATCGCTAGAATTTGGCCGTAAACGTTACGTGAGGAGACTATTTTCAACTCCTAATCACTAGCCTGTGTGTCAACCAATGATTTGGCTTTAATTACAATAAATTTCACAGTACCGTTTCATGAAATGAGCTTGTAAGAGGTGATGTACCGCTTAAAATCATGAAATTTCGATTCTGAAGATGAGTAATTATATGTGTTTAAATCCCAAAAGTCAAGTTTTTCTATCAGTATGGCACCTGGAATGCACTGTTCGAAATTCTGGAGGTAGCAGGGATAAATATAGGGTGCAGAAGGTTATATATAAATTGTAGAGTAACCAGACTGAAGTTTCAAGATTTAAACAGTCTGAAAAGGGGGGAGTGGTCGAAAAGGGAGTGAGACAGGGTTCTACCCTAGTCCACATGTTAGTCAATCTGACGAAGCAGTGAAGGAAAATGGAATGTAATCGAATGAAATCTAGTGATGCTGAGGGATTTAGTGCAAAAATAAGGCACTAGAAGTCGTTTCTGCTATTCGGGCAGTAAAATTAGTGACGAAGACCAAAGTAGAGAGGATATAAAATGGAGACTGGGAATTACAAGGAAAGCATCTCTGAAAAAAAGAAACTTTTTAACACGCATTAAACACCGATACACCAAAATCTGATGATCTCTGTACACCGCGGCGTTGGACGCCGCCAGGTGGCTTTGCGGGCACGTGACGCGGCAACAAACGTATGCAAGCGGGGCAGACACGGACGGGGGAACACCCTAGCGAAGATATGGGCTGCAAACGGTGAAATCCATTCAGATAAACGACTTGGACAAAAGGTAGATTTTTATTACGCAGAGCCTGTGAACGATTATCTCGAAAACATCCCCCAGGCTGTGGCTAAGCCATGTCTCTGCAGTATCCTTTCTTTCAGGAGTGCTAGTTCTGCTTGGTTCGCAGGAGAGCTTCTGTAAAGTTTGGAAGGTAGGAGACGAGATACTGGCAGAAGTAAATCTGTGAGGACTGGGCGTGAGTCGTGCTTCGGTAGCTCAGATGGTAGAGCACTTGCCCGCGAAAGGCAAAGGTCCCGAGTGCGAGTCTCGGTCGGGCACACAGTTTTAATCTGCCAGGAAGTTTCATATCAGCGCACACTCCGCTGCAGAGTGAAAATCTCATTCTGGAAACTGCGAAGCTGGTCGAATTTTCACGTGCTACTGTCGTGAGTATCTGCGAAAAGAAGTAGGAGGACAGTGAAACTACCACCAGGAGCTAAATGGTTGGACATTCACGACGCTTCACAGAACGCGTGGTTCGGGGACTTGTCCGCTCTGTAAAGTAGGATAGATGGTGATCCGTGGCATCTCTGTCGCAAGACCACAAGTGTATCGGAGCACACTGTTCACCGTACCTTGTTGAACATGGAACTACTCAGCAGACCACCCCTACATGTTCACATTTTGACACAACGACATTTTTTCGATCGTAGATCAACGAAAATGTGTCAGCTCTTCGGGTGAACCACATTTTCACTATGCTAGGTCGATGGTTGTCTTCACAAACGTTGCCATCGAGGTGAACGACGGCTCGAAATCTGCAGCGCGCCACGGACACAGGCTACTGGGATCAGTATTACGCTGTGGGACACATTCTCCTACTCTTGCATGGGACCAGTGGCACTAATCGAAGACTTGCTGAAAACTGCGAACCACCTGCATCCCTTCATATTTGGTGTCCTCCATGACGGCGATGTCATCCTTCAGCAGCATTATGGTCCGCGTCTCGGAGTCAAACCCGTGCTACATGGTTTGAGGAGCATTATAGTAAAATCACGTTGATGTCTCGGGAACAAAATTCGCCTGATGTAAACCCTATGGAACTAATATCGTTTGCTATCGGGCGCCATAACTGCTTACGCAAATCAGGGGCCCGTTATTTACTCAAATTACATGACCTGCGCGTAGACATCTAAATCTACAAACAAACTGTCTGATTCCTTATACACAGAATCAGTGATGTATTTTATTCCAAAGATGGACTGACAAGCTATTAAGCCGGTGGTCATAGTGTTTTGGCTCATTAGTGTAAATTGAAGTGTTATAATGGCTCTGAGCACTATGGGACTCAACTTCTGATATCATTAGTCCCCTAGAACTTAGAACTAGTTAAACCTAACTAACCTAAGGACATCACACACATCCATGCCCGAGGCAGGATTCGAACCTGCGATCGTAGCGGTTCCAGACTGAAGCGCCTAGAATCGCTCGGCCACACCTGCCGGCTAAGCGGGAGATGAGCAAATGCAATTATGAAATGCTGGTACATTAATAACCGGTGTAACCGACAGAATGTTCAATACATACATGCAAACGTGCTTTCATTGTGTTGTACAGACGTCGGATGTCCGTTGTGGGATGGAGTTTCATGCCTGCTGCACTTGGACGGTCAGTACAGCAACGGTTAATGCTGTTCGTGGATAACACTGGTGTCGTCCGATACTGTTCCGTATGAGCTCGACTGGACACAGATCTGTAGATCGAACAGGGTAAGGCAACACGTTGACACTCTGTAGAGCAAGTTGGGTTACACCAACGGTATGTGGACGAGCGTTATCCTGTTGGAAAATATCCCCTCGAAGTCTATTCGTCAAGGGCAGCACAACAGGTCGAATCACCAGACTGACGTACAAATTTGCAGTCAGGTTCGTAGGACAGCCACGAGAGTGCTCCTGCTATCATACGAAATCGCCTCTTAGACTGTAACATCAGGTGTAGGTCCAGTGCGTCAAGGCCACAGACAGTTTGGTTGTAGGCCCTCAGCTGACCTCATTCTAACCAAAACAGGGCCATCACTGGCATCGAGGCAGAACAAGCTTTCATCAGAAAGCACAACGGATCCCCATCCTGACCTCCAATGAGCTCTCGCTTAACACCACTAAAGTGGCGGTGGTTTGGTGTCAGTTGAATGCATGCAACAGGGCATCTGGCTCGGAGTTGTTTTTGAAGTGATTGGTTTGTAACAGTCCTTGTGTTACTGTGGTGCCAGATGCTGCTCAAAATGGTGTTGCAGGTGCAGTACCATGCACCCAAGTGATGCGTCGTCTTTTCTCTCTCTCGCTCAGTATGCCAGGTGGCGGTTCGGAGCCCAACCTTCTTGCGACAGTACGATCTCGTGACCACTGCCACCAACAGTCACGTACAGTGGCCACACTCCTGCCAAGACTTCCTGTAATATCACTAAAGGAACATCCAGACCGTCGAAGCGCTGATACACGACATCGTTCAAGCTCATTGACGTGTTGATAATGGCGTCTTTGTCGCCTGAAAAGCATTCTCGACTAACATCAACTCACCACGTCCAAACTCAAAGGTAATTAACGCTCACGACCGTGTATCTAAAGCAAACGTGGTTTGCATCCTGATAGTGGCACTACTAGCCCCAATATTAAGCAACTGATGCGTAATTTTAATAGACACCATCTTTCAGATGTAATACGCCTATCAATTTCCGTTTTTGTCCCACAACTTCTTCTTGGCGTTGCGATTTTTTTTTTCCGTCAGTGTATTTAGAAATGGTACATGAAACACAACCTCACGTCTCACAACAACTAAAACAACATAAAAATGCCGGAAGCTGCTTATTGTGGTTTCTCGTGGGCGCTCCTTTATGTGATTCTAAAATCAGCCAGTAGATTGACGCACCGCCCAGGAAACATTGTGTGTTCTTAGATACACTGTCCTTCAGGTACAACACTCTCCCCTATTGAATCAAACTGAAGAAAAAAACCAATTTATGGAACGACTTGAATAAAAGAAGAGATCAAGGACGCATATAGGAAGCGTCAATTTGGTAATAGACGGAAGTGAGGGGGACAAAAATTGTATAGGTACACCAAAGGGTCACTACAGTGGGCAGGTTCAAATTGATTTAGGATGCAGTATTTTCTCTATGATGAAGAGGCTAGCAAAGGGCAGAGTAGTACGCTGAGCTGAATCAAACCAGTTTTCAGACTGAAGTCAACAACGACGACGACGACGACGACGACAACGACAACGACCACATATGTGACGGAATCTTATAGGAAGAACGCCAACAAATGCGCTGATGAGTGCCCAAAATCGACTGTTAATCAACGTCTTGAAACGGAGTTCGTGTTGTAAACATTCCTTGTCTTCTATATCGTAGCTTTAGGCACCCTTGTTCTGGTTTCAGTAGCCTATATTTCCGGTTTACTGAACTGAACTATCTCTCCGCAATATCTGAATGTGTCGGAAAGGACAGAAGAACGGAGCACAAGCTCGGATTTGCGGAAGGGTAGGCATGAATAACAGCAGGTCCTTCTCAAAGGAACGATTCAACTATTTGCTTTAAGACTATTGGGGAAACAATGGTAATCGTAAACCTGGATGGCCTTTTGGGGAATTTGAACTGCCGTCCTCCCGAATCTGCATTTGCGTCTATATCCATACCCTGCAAACCAGAGTGAGGAGCATGGCAGAGGGTATTTCCACTGTATCAGTTGTAAGAGATTCTTCCCGATCCGTTTCCGTATGGAGAGCAGGAAGAATGATGGCTTCAACACCTCTGTGCGCGTTGTTGTTTGTCGCATCTTGTCTTCACCATACCTGTGGGAGTTATCATAGTATAATCGTAACTGGTTCTTGAAATTTCCTTTGTTAATTAGGCTGCCACAAGATAGTTTACCACTATGTTCAAGCCTCTGCCAACTCATTTCTTTCAGAGTCCCCGTGGCCCTCTCACACGGGTCATACAAATGTGTGCCCTCTCATGCTGTCTTTTCATTACATTCAATGTCCTGTCTTAGCACTGCTAGATACGGGTATTAAGCACTTGAGCGCTATTCTACGATGCGTCCTACGAGACCTCTGTAGACAAATCACTATTCAGACTTTGATGAATATATGCAAACTGAAGCAAGGAATGAAAATTTGTACCAAGGCCGGGATTCAAACCCGGGTCTTCTGCTCACTAGGCAGATCCGATAACCACTACGCCACCCTGGCACAGTGGCTTGTTCCTCCATCCAAACTCCCATTCATGCCTCAGTCCACTTGGTATTCCTCTAAACTCTAACAACATTGCAGTTGATAGAGAGGCATAACAGTGTAGTCCGAGCAGTTGTGCAAAGCCGCTATGCCCAGGTGGCTTAGTGGTCAACACATCTGCCTAGTGAGCAGGAGACTCGAGTTCAAATCCCGGCCTTGGTACAAATTTTCATTCGGCGCTTCTGTCTGCATATACACATCACAGATTTTGAGATTTGAGAAGGTTTCTGGAACCGTAACAAGTCCATTTTACTTTGCACACTGACTGAAGTTCTCTAGTATTTAATCAATAAACTGAGCCTACCACTTGCTTTATCTATCTGATCACTCGATTTCATACTCCTACAAACTGTCTCAGACAGTAATTTGTATGATTTGACGGATTCCAGCTGTGACTCAGTTATGTTGTACCTCTTCGCCGGCCGCTGTGGGCGAGCGGTTCTAGGCGCTTGAGTCCGGAACCGCGCTCCTGCTACGGTCGCAGGTTCGAAACCTGCCTTGGGCATGGATGTGTGTGATGTCCATAGGTTAGTTAAGTTTAAGTAGTTCTAAGTCTAGAGGGCTGATGACCTCAAGTGCCATAGTGCTTAGAGCCATTTGAACCATTTTTACTACCTTTCCTTCGTCTCATGAAGTGCACAGTTTTACGCTTCTAAACATTTAAAGTCAGTTGCTAATCTTTTCGCCATTTTGGAATCGTATCAACATCGGTTTGCATATTTGTGCAACTATTTCCTGTCAGTAATTTAAAGTAGATAACCACATCACTTGCGAAAAGTCACAGGATGTCGTTAGTATAGTTTGTGAGGTCATTAATATACCATATGAACAGTAAGGGTCCCAGCACACTTCCGTGGGGTACACCTGTAGTTACTTCTATAACTCTTCAGCCGAGATAGGATAATGCTTTCTGTCTAACAACAAATCCCCAGTCCAGTCGGAAATTTCGCTTATAACCTACAGGATGGTACTTTCGGTAATAAGGGTAAGTGTGGTACATAGTCAAATGCTTTTCGGAAGTCAAGACAATAGCCCACCTTCCCGACTGTCTCGCTCCTGACTTTCAGGATGTCGTGTGAGAAAAGCGCTGGTTGGATTTCACATCTGCTCTTCCCTGCGGCCCTTCTTGTAATCGGATGTGAGTCGTGCTTTCTTCGAACTACTGGGCACCATTTTTTATTCGAGAGATCTACGGTGTATTATGGTTAAAAGAAGGGCTGCTTAAATCGCGAATTCGGTGTAGAATCTGATAGGGGTCCCATAGGGCCCTGGAGCTTTCGTCATTTGGAGTGAATTCAGCTGTTTCTCCGATAATCCGAGTGCAGAGTCTTGTCACGACGGCGCCTGGCTCGTTTTTGAATGTCTCTACGTTTTGTACGCAGTATCTGAGGAAGTAACGTTGGTCTTTTACCAATATATCCTACTCTTTTGTTGGAATCTACCTACAGGGCAACATCTACGTCATTTTAATGACATATTTCCAAAAGTCTATGCACACAGTACAAAGTAAAATATTTAGCAGTTTCAGTATAATATCAGTTAAATAGAAATATCATCTCACTAAGTTCTGTTACACAAACTTTTGTGTTTTTAAAACTCCATGTTAGTCAAATCTGAAGACGATCATTAAGTGAGCGAAGCTGGTAATCATTTGTCACAATCTAAACCGGTTTTTTTTCGTAAGAAACATTCTCTGTATTTCACATGACAAGATGTTATCTATTGCCAAAACATCATACGTAAATTTTCGTACACTTAGAATCTGTTATCAAAGGCTTCATCGAATCTCCTGCATTTGTGATGTACACTACTCGCCATTAAAATTGCTACACCACGAAGATTACGTGCTACAGACGCGAAATTTAACCGACAGGAAGAAGATGCTGTGATATGCAAATGATTAGCTTTTCAGAGCATTCACACACTGGCGCCAACCTACAACGTGCTAACATGAGGAAAGTTTCAAACCATTTTCTATACACAAACAGCAGTAGACCGGCGTTGCCCGGTGAAATGTTGTTGTGACGCCTCGTGTAAGGAGGAGAAATGCGTATCATCACGTTTGCGACTTACATAAAGGTCGGATTGCAGCCTATCGCGATTGCGGTTGCGGTTGCGGTTTATCGTATCGCGACATTGTTGCTCGCGTTTATCGAGATCCAATAACTGTTAGCAGAATATGGAATCGGTGGGTTCGGGTGGGTAGTACGGAACGCCGTGCTGGATCCCAATGGCCTCGTATCACTAGCAGTCGAGATGACAGGCATCTTATCCGCATGGCTGTAACGGATCGTGCAGCCACGTCTAGATCCCTGAGTCAACAGATGGGGACGTCTGCAAGACAACAACCATCTGCACGAACAGTTCGACGACGTTTGCAGCAACATGGACTATCAGCTCGGAGACCATGGCTGCGGTTACCCTTGACGCTGCATCACAGACAGAAGCGTTTGCGATGGTGTACTCAACGACGAAACTGGGTGCACGAATGGCAAAACGTCGTTTTTTCGGATGAATCCAGGTTCTGTTTACAGCATTATGATGGTCGCATGTGTGTTTGGCGACATCGCGGTGAACGCCCATTAGAAGCGTGTATTCGTCATCGCCATACTGGCGTATCACCCGGCGTGATGGTATGGGCTTCCATTGGTTACAAGTCTCTGTCACCTCTTGTTCGCATTGAAGGCACTTTGCACAGTGGACGTTACATTTCAGATGTGTTACAACCCGTGGCTCTACCCTTCATTCGATCCCTGCGAAACCCTACATTTCAGCAGGATAATGCGCGCCCGCATGTTGCATGTCCTGTAAGGGCCTTTCTGGATACAGAAAATGTTCGACTGCTGCCCTGGCCAGCACATTCTCCAGATCTCCCACCAATTGAAAACGTCTGGTCAATGGTGGGCGAGCAACTGCCTCGTCACGATACGCCAGTGACTACTCTTGATGAACTGTGGTATCGTGTTGAAGCTGCATGGGCAGCTGTACCTGTACACGCCATCCAAGCTCGGTTTGACTCAATGCCCAGGTGTATCAAGGCCGTTATTACGGCGAGAGGTGGTTGTTCTGGGTACTGATTTCTCAGGATCTATGCACCCAAAGTGCGTGAAAATGTGATCACATTTCATCGCATCCACAGAAAATGCTCTGGTTAATAATTAAAGAAAGAGTTTTCCGTAGACTCCTGATAAAAGTATCCCCAAGTTTATACAAAAATACCAAGATAAGAATAGATACTGCCAAAGAGCTGATACCAGAAATGGAGATAAACGTGGGAGTAACGTAAAGCTATAGTATGTCACCAAAATCGTTTTCACATCTAGGTCGACGACAGGGTCAGGGAATGGATGATGCACAGAATATCTCAAGGCATACGAACTGGGCCACTCATATTTCTAAATACATTTTTGTTTGCTTACGATCAGGTAATCGTACAGAACAGCTAAGACAAATTACAAATAGCGGTACATATATTAAACAGCATACGTTTAAATTATAATCCAAATATAGAAACAGGAACAATGGCCTTTTCAGGGAAGTGCCCTATAAGGATTACGATAGTCATCAATAACATAATAACAGAACAGGATTCCCGTTTCCAGCATGTAGGATGTGACATAACTTCTGAAAAAGAGAGATACATAAATAAGAAATATAACACTTATCAACACGTATATGGCACGATGAAAAGAACATTGAATGGTAAAACTAGAAAAGAAAACTAAAAGAAATTTTGGAAAGTCATGGCACTATCCGGAGTACTACATGGAGCAGAAAATTGGACATTAAGATGAAATGACTGAGACAACTTGGAAGACCAGAAATGGAACTCCTTTGACCAGGAGAAGACAGAATAAGAAATGAAGAAATAAAAGAAGAAATCAGGGGGGGGGGGCCCGGGAGTGGCAGCCATTAACTGAAAAAGTTATTCAACGAAAACAGGATTGGAAAGAGTATATATTACGTACGACGCTCTAGAGTTTCTCCAAAAGCTATTGGTAGGAAGAGTGTGGGAAAGACAAGGAAGAGATGGTGAAGCCGTAACAGGGCATAAGGCCTGATCCTGGATTGGCAGAAGAAGAAGAAAAGAAGAAGAGAAAATGAATAACTGGAAGAAGGTATAAATAAAGAGGGTCCAAATTGGAAACTGGCAATTGCAAGAAAAACTTACTATGAAAAGAGAATTTCATTAACTTCTAATAAAAATGGAAGTCTTACAAGGGAACCTCCCCATCGCACCCCCCTCAGATTTAGTTATAAGTTGGCACAGTGGATAGGCTTTGGAAAACTGAACACGGATCAATCGAGAAAACCGGAAGAAGTAATGTGGAACTATGAAAAAAAGCGAGGTTAAAGTTAGATTGAGTTTACCGTGGTCCCGCGGTTAGCGTGAACAGCTGCGGAACGAGAGGTCCTTGATTCAAGTCTTCCCTTGGGTGAAAATTTTACTTTTTTTATTTTCGCTAAGTTATGATCTGTCCGTTCGTTCATTGACGTCTCTGTTCACTGTTTAGTGTCTGTGTTTTGTGACCGCACCGCAAAACCGTGCTATTAGTAGACGAAGGGACGTGCCTCTGTAATGGGAACCGAAAACATTTGATCGCAAGGTCACAGGTCAACCGATTCTTCCACAGGAAAACACGTCTGATATATTCTATACGACAATGGTGACTGCATGTGCGTCACATGGCAGGAATATGTTGTCGACTCACCTAACTTGTACACTTGGCCAATGGGTAAAAAGATTCTTCTACCTTGCCCGATTTAGGTTTTCTTGTCGATGTGATAATCACTCCCAAAAAAGTGATCGCATCGGACGGGCGGACGGACAGATAATAATTGTCTGAAAATAAAAAATCAAAACTTTTCACTCGAGGGAAGCCTTGAACTAAAGACCTTTCGTTCCGCAGCTGCTCACGCTAACCACGGGACCACGGAGCTCCTGAGCTTACATTACCCTTAATGTTGCCTATCTTCTCATGGACGACTCAGTTTGTATATTTTGCTTATTTTTTTCGTAGTTCCATACAGCTTCTTCCTGTTTTCTCGATTGATCTGTGTTCAGTTTTTCAAGGCCTATCCGCTGTGCCAACTTATAACTAAATCTGAGCGGGGTGCGATGGGGTGGTTCCCTTGTTAGAAATAATTTCAGGAAGTCTTTGCTCAGAGAGTAATTTTGTACACAATTTATAATTGTATGATAAACTGTAGACAAGAAGAAACGGAAGCTTTAGAAAGGTGGTAGAAGAATACTGTAGATTAGATGGGTCGATTGTATAACTAATGAAGAGGTGCAGGTCCAACTTCAGAAACAAAGAAATTTATTGCACAATTTGATTAAAAGAAGGGGTTGGCTCATAGGACATATGAAGGAATACTTAATTACTCATACTTACTACTACTTACTAGTACTAATTACTAATACTACCTACTAATACACTTACTAATACTTACTGACGTAAGGCATATGAAGAAATACTTAATTTACTAATGTAGGAAAGAGGGCGGTGTGGTGGGGGGTGGAGGGGTGGGGAGAGAGGTGCTGAAAATTGTAGAAAGTGACCCATGTTGGAATACAGTATCGTGTTCAAACAAATACAAGTTGTAATAATTTGGCAGAGATGAACAGTCTTGCGGAGTATAGGTTAGCAGGGAGAGCTGCATCAAACCAATCTTCTGGCTGAGGGCACCAACAAGAACCTTACCTAAAATTGCTAGATCGACTGTGAAAACTAAGAAATTAAGTTCGACAGATTGCAGTTTTTAGATCCCTTAACTGTGTCGTATCCTTGAAGCTGTTTCGCCGATTTTCTGATCTCTCTACATGGCAAGTTCAAAGAAGGCCAGAACGCTTTGTATTACCGCGAAATATGGTAGAGAGTGTCACTGAAATGATACAGGATCTGGGCTGGTCATCATTAAAAGAAAGGCGTTTTCCGATGCGACGGAATCTTCTCACGAAAATCCAATCACCAACTTTCTCCTCCGTATGCGAAAATATTTTGTTGACACCGACCTACATAGGGAGAAACGATCACCACGATAAAATAAGGGAAATCAGAGCTCGTACGGAAAGTTATAGGAGTTCGTTCTTTCCACGCGCTATACGAGATTGGAATAATAGAGAATTGTGAAGGTGGTTCGATGAACCCTCTGCCAGGCACTTAAATGTGATTTGCAGATTATCCATGTAGATGTAGATGTAGCAACAGCTAACTAAGGACTGGATTACTCATTCAATTATCTGACGTCCTGTTGTTATTTCAAAATTGTCAGATACTTCAGTCAGATGCCTGGCTTACAGGTGCGACGACAGTTTGAGAAGGAACAGTGTTTTGCTACACACGTGGCAGTCCCCAAGCTACAGAAGCGTACTTGCCTGGTGATCAGATCATAAGTTTTCTTATGAATCTGAAAACCTGCTATCAGCTTTTCATTCGGGGGATTCCCTACAATCAGCTTTCAAGCTCTGCATTTGCACGGAAGACTACGGAAAGCTGTACTCAATTTAGAGGTGCACTTGTCCTTTAAGTACGAGTACTTCGGAACAGTGTTTGTGAAAGAGTTTGTAAATTACCTACATGAGGGAGATGCTGATGTCTTCGGTAGAACACTAAGTTGTCTGCTAAACTGCGCAGTAAATTATATGAAATGCTGTTCCCTTCATATATTTATGAGCAAATAAATCGTTAATTAACATTTACTGTGTATTAGTAATTTGCTATATATCATATAGTGTCGGACAATATCCGGCCATTCCGCGATACTGTTTACAGCCATGGATGCCCAATTAACATCTTAAGAGTTACTACACTAAAAGGGAAAATGACGTCTTGACTACGCAGAACTTAGTTGCAGATATCGGCATAGTTAATTTATCTGCCTATAAAAGGATCCTGGATCCACGTAATAGCTGTATCCCCAGCACCGCCGGCCGGTGTGGCCGAGCGGTTCTAGGTGCTTCAGGCTGGAACCGCGCGACCGCAACGGTCGCAGGTTCGAATCCTGCCTCGGACATAGATGAGTGTGATGTCCTTAGGTTAGTTTGGTTTAAGTAGTTCTAAGTTCTAGGGGACTGATGACCTAAGATGTTAAGGCTCATAGTGCTCAGAGCGATTTGAATCACTGTTTTCCCCCAGCACCGTATTCTGGGGCAGTGCGAGATGATAAAACAAATCAAAATGATTTGAGGCATGTAAAGGACTTGGAAGAGCAGTTGAATAGAATGGACAGTGTCTTGAAAGGAGGATATAGGACGAATATCATCAAAACCAAAACAAGGTTAACATAATGTAGTCGAATACAATCAAAGGATGCTGAGGGGATTAGATTAGGAAATAAGACGCTTATGGTGGTAGAAGACTTTTGCTATTTGGTCAGAGGTTATAAAATGTAGACAGGCAATGGCAAGAAAATCGTTTCTGAAGAAGAGAAATTTGTTAACATCGAATATAAATTTAAGAGTGAGGGAGTCTTTTCTGAAAGTATTGCATGGACTGCAGTCACGTATGGAAGTGAATGTGGACGACAAAGAGATTAGGGAAGAAGAGCATATAAGTTTTGAAATGTGGTGCTACAGATGACTGCGGACGGTTAGACGGATAGATCACGTGACTAATGAGGTGGTACTGAGTAAAACTGGGGAGAAAAAAAAATTATGGCACAGTGTGACTAGAAGAAGTAATCGCTTCATAGGACACGTTCTGAGACATCAAGGGATCACCAATTTAGTACTAGAAGAAAGTGAGGGGGTTAAAAATCGTAGAGGAGGACAAAGAGATGAATAAAGTAAGCTGATCCAGGTGGAAGTACATTGAAGTAGCTATTGAAAGATGAAGAGCCTTGCACAGGGCAGAGTAGCATGGAGAGCTGCATCAAACCAGTCTTAGGACGGAGATTCACAACAACAACGCCTTCTGATTAGTTACTCAATTTCTGCATCTAATGTTCAGCATTCTTTTGAAGTACCACATTTCAAATGCTTCTTTTCGCCTATTTTCTGTAGTGTTTTTATTATCCGCATACCTCTTCCACAAAAGGCTATGAGTATAGGATATACGCGGTATATTACTGTTTTAGCAGCTAGTGTTCCCTCAAACATTTTTCAGATGCAGGACTTATCAACACAGAAAAATATTTACGTTATGAGAGTTGGACGGGTTGAGCATAATGTCTTTCCATGACCACAAAAATTTATTCCCACGGAACTGTGTCAGATACAGATCCTCGGTTTGTTGAAAATGGTAGCTTAACTTACAAGATTTTTTTATTGATACACTCCCACATGTGTGGGTCGTGTTTTGCAAATGGTATGTTCCACATCACCTCATAAACTTAAGAACTTCCTAACCCTAAAAAATCACTGTGCGGCTAACACCCGCCTACCTATCAAAGGGTTCGGGATGGGGTTGAAAAAGAAATGTAGTCTGCGACGCGCTGATACCTGGAATTTATTCATTCAGTATTTTCAAAGGGGAGCATTTAGTGACTTGCAACAAATTTTCCATATAATTTCAAACTCCTACGAAACCTTTTCTTGCTGCCGTGTTCAGCATGACATTTTAATTTATTACTTCTTTACCACTAACTATATTCGTGACATATTTTGCAGATAGTATTCACATATATCACTGAGTGTACCTGCAAAATTATCTCATTGTACGACACATACTTCAGGAGACATGACGTGATAGACACTGAGATGTGTGAAAAAGTACCGCGTCATGCATGACGTTTAAACATTTTACTTCTTTGCTACTAACTCTATTGGCGACAAATTTCACAGACAATATGGCCATATGCCGATGAATGTATCTACAAATTACATCACCGTACGACAAATAGTTAAGGAAACAGGACGTCACAGAAACTGAGTTGCGTGAAAAACTGTCGCATCATGCATGATGTTTTAATTCATTGTGTCTTTTCTACTAACTATACCAGACACAGTATGTAGACAGTGTTCAAATACATCTACGAATGTACCGGCAAATTATGTAATCGTACAATACATCGTTCATGAGGTATGATCATAAAAATTGAGATGCGTGAAAACGGAAGTGCAGGACGAAATTTTTGAGAGACACAGGTGAAATACGTGTAAAAATACGTGTGAAATAATACTGTTGCAAAGCTGCAGATAAAAAGCTCGTCCTAAGCCCCTGGATCGATTGGAACCAAGCTTGGTACACGTATTACATGCTATCTGGAAAGAAATACTGTGTAGGTAAGAATCGACAGCATGCTAATGGGATGTGGGTGGTAGCTTGGAGGTGGTGAGAGGAGGGGTGAAGGTGATGGACAGAGAGGAGGAATGGGAAGACAGACACAGGTATGAGCGAGCAGGAGGTGGACAGATAGAGGGGAGGAAGAAACGGAGAGAAAAAGGGTAGATGATGAGATTTATGGAGAGAGGAGAAGGAGGAGAAGGTCAGAGAGAGTGCAGAGGAGGACATGAATAAAGAGAGTGGGGAGAAGGAGAGGGACCGAGATAGGAGGAATGAAGAGATGAACAGAGAGAGGTAGGAGGAGGACGAGGAGGAGGAGGAGGAGGAGGAGGAGGAGGAGGAGGAGGGGGGGTTGACTGAGAGGGAGTGAGGAAATGAACTTAGAGGGGCAAGAGGAGGTGCTTTCAGAGGGGGGAGAGAGGTGATGGACAGAGAGAAGGGGACGAGCAGATAAGTAGAGGAGGTGGATGATGATGATGATGATGTTTGGTTTGTGCGACACTCAACTGCTCGGTCATCAGCGCCTGTAAAAAGTCCCAATTTTGACACGATCCACTTTTTTCACAGTCCAATCTAGCCACTGTCACACATGATTATGATGATGATGAAATGATGATGGCAAAATAAACACCCAGTCCCCCCCAGGCAGAGACAAATCCCCACTCCGGCCGGGAATAGAACCCGGGACCCTGGGCCCTGGGATCCAGAGGCCGCCACTAGACCACTAGCTGCAGTCGGGGGGGGGGGGGGGAGGGGGAAGGAGCAGATGGACAAAGGAAGGGGTGAGGAGCAGGTGGATAGGGAGAAGGTCAGAAGAAGACAGGGTGGGGGAGGAGAGATGAACAGTGGAGAAAGGAGGATACATACTAACAAAAGAGTGGAATAAATACATACCTGGCAGTTTCATTATTACAGCAGTAGTATACCAAGAACTCTCTGCCTAACCCCTCATTACAAAATGTAAGTTTTATTTGGTATAACCAGATACTAAATATAACGGTTGAAGGAGATGAAAGTTAGGCATAAGTTGAGAAAGCAGGTGTTGTAGACTGTGCTCCATGTTATCAGCACATTGGGGAAGCGGGAACTGAAACCAAGTCGATTCCGTAATGGAATGAAAGTTCAGGAATAAGAAATAAAAATGCTGCAATTCTGCCTCGTACTAAAAGTTCCCTTCAGTCTGACCAAAATTTCTTTCCGGATGCAACGCACTTCAGCTGTAGCATGTTCATTTCGTAATTTTTATACGACGCTCGAGGGTGAACTGCGGATAATCTACGAAAAATACTTTTTGTGAAACAGTTATCAAATCTATACTGAAATAATTTTTAAGTGCGTGACTCAATTAAAATAAATCAAGTCGGACTCTAAGGTGTACACAAAGGAGGCGTATCACGAATATAAATTCGCAGGCTTCCACGGCCAGAGTCAATTTGAATTTTTGTCCGCCTGAAAAACACAATCGAATCGTCTAATTTAAAAATATACTGTTGCATAATCCATTTAGTTATGTTATTGAAGGTATTTAATTCGAATGATCGACTTCGAAAATATACATTTCATTTTCAGACACGCAATAAGCAACAGCAACAGTGAATATGAAATCATTAAAGTACAGCAACAAAGAAAGTGTCGTCACAAATACTGTATGTGTAGCCCAAAAACTTACAGTGTAATAAGTATTTATTTCAACTTTAAGAAAGAAAACTAATCGAACGAATATGTGAGATGGAAAATTAAGGGAACAGAGGCAATTTACTTGGGAATGTAGCTGTATGACATTTCGCATCTCACACATTGTGGACTAACAAGAAACTGATCAAAAGTAAAAGTCACTTAGCCTGTCAGAAGTAACATTGTCGAAACTTAAGTTTCTCATAATTAAATACAGAAACTGAGTTCTTATCATCTGTTTGACGTCTACGTAGCAATGTTCATGTGTATCAGACATTGCACTATAACAAGAACGTTACATAACTCAAACCTCGAAAGTACCCTAATACAACAAAATGCCATGTGGTGTAAAAAGAAAATAAGTCGGATGCGTACAAATATGCCAGATACAAGAAGCGGAAGATAAGAAATAACCACACGCGTCGGTCTTCGTTGTGGACGGTAGGTGTACCATTATTAATGCACAGTTATCTTCAGTGCTCCAAAATGGTGCAACGTAATGCTCGAAATGATTTTAGTCGGGCGGCCCCTCCAAAAAAAGAGGCTTAAGACCTACTGAGAAAAAGTCTAAGATCTGGCTTTTAGCCGGAATATACAACTGTTCTTCTGACCCCTACTCATCGCTCGACTAATTGCCGTCTGGATGAAGTTTTACTAATAATAGCTAGCACGGAGGCGTTCAAGGAATAATCTTTCCCATGTTGTACGAGTGTATGTATTGGTAAGTCAGTTTAAGTTACGAGAGAAAGTTCGGTCTGCCGCAGAATTCTCAGCGAATCGCAGAACAAAGACGTAAATGCACTACGATACGACACCCACACATTGACGCATTTTGACAGTTTAAAGTTGAAACGCCCCCGCTTGTGGAGAACCGCGCTACGGAGCGTGTGAACTGCAGCTAGCTAGGTGCGGGGTCCGCCTGATACGGGAGCCTGCACTACTTCTTCCACCTCGGCACTCGAGACGAAAATTGCTTCCAAGAGTTTAATGCGGCGTCCGTCGCTGTAGTACAGCGTCCCGCGGCTGCAAGTGCCCAATAAAGGACCAAGTGGCCCTTGTTACGGGCCCTGGGAGGCAGTACACGGCCCGGAATGGCGTCCTACGGCCACCCAGGCCCTTGTCGAGAGATTGTTACACCAGCCGCGCGGCTTCCGCTGGTGACCGCGCTCAGGCGGAGCACAGAGGTGGAATGCGAGGGCACGCGACTGTTCAGGCCACAGCATTGTATCCGTACCTCTAAACATTAAAAAAATCCTCCTAAACCAGTGAACTGATTTCAAGCGTAATCGCTACAGATATCGCTACTTCCTGTCTGGGAAGAGGCACTGTGGGGTAAGAACCGTTTACCTTCTATAGGGATGAGGATGAAAACTGAGGAACTTCTGTCACAATATCAGCCAAATTTTGTACATATACTATTTATACACATAATTATCCGTATAAAGTACTGTGGAGTTAATATACCCAACCACCCCTAGTGGTGAAGTTCGTGGTGAAATGCCACCGCATGTAAATACAGTACATTCGACTAGGGAACCTGGCAATGCTTCCTAATTGCTAAACACGAATAGAAACTGGATGTACATCCTAATTTCCTTCCCCCCCTCCCCCTCTCTGCACATCTCCTCTTGCTCCCTCTCTTTTTCCATCCCCTCCTCCCCTTTTCTATCTCCATTTTCCTCCCCCCACTTTTTGTCCATCTCCTCTTCTGCCCTCTCTCTGACCTTCATCCTTGCCTACTGTTATTGTAAACTAACCTGCGAATAGGAACCGAAATCGCCTAGAATGTAAGGATAAATCGGTTTTGATCATTTCCGTATGCGGTGTGAGACGCCTTTCTTGCAGCTGGATCGGTGACAATAGCAGCTTCAGTAATAGCATTTCGTATTGTTTTAATCTGCGAAAGCGGAGGATTACAAACTATCGAACCATTCAGATTCCGTAGTAGTATTCTAATCAAATGCCGAAAGCCGCAAATATAGCTCTCCTCTATTCTGTTTAACCGAATGCGAGGAAGAAAGCAAAATAGCACATTCTTGTATATACAATTTGCGTTTAAAATTATGTATAATGAAAACGAATATATATGGAAGAAACAATTTGTTTAATGGGTTAATGCTCCTCTATCGTAATAAAACTGATTTCGGGGAAGAAAACAAAATGGGACATTTTCATATCATTTTCTTTCTCACAGTTCATTTTAACAGAAAACCAGTGGATCTTTGCTTGAGAACGTTTCTTTGAAACCCGGCACACGTATTACTTGCTATCTGGAAAAATTAAAGTGACTATAAAATACCCCTATGTGTGTAAGAAATATGTGACACGTGAATGCATGCAAAAATCTAATCTTATTCTATTTATTCACCATACAACTCACAATTAACCCATGTTAGCACATAGGTACGCGTTTCAAGAGTCGAGCTCTCACCAACTGGCTCTCTGCTTTCAAATAAATTTTAACAGTCATTAACCGAATGTATCATCAATGAACCTTAGTATTACATTTGGCTGTGTAGTTCATAGGCCTATTAGTGTTTGTGTGACGGGGGAATATATTATTCAACATAACTTTGTTCGTAATGAATTACCCAATGGCATATTTCCGTGATAGAATGCGCTGAAATAACACTATTCGGAAATGCATTCGAAGGATTTGAAAGAGTGTTATGAAAATTAAGTAAGAGAAGCAAGTGACTACAGCAAGTGTATAAAGAAGACACAGCAAAACCTTACGTTGTGTTGACATGGAACATTAACTGTATGTCAGGCGGCACAATGAACGACAGACGCGAAAGTGATCAAAGATTGTAAGAGTTTAATACGTTTATGGCTTCTGTTGATGAATAAGAAACATGGATGGTTAATAATGAAAATGATGCAATTCTGGAAATTAAGCCTGATCAGGGGTATAAAACCAGTGGCGCTATGAATATGGGAATTAAGACTCAAAATGATATTTTAATAGAAATTATTAAAGCGGAGTTACAGTAACATTAAAGGAAATTCCATATTAATTTCAGAATGTCTGCAGAGTAAGAGAATTCCCACGCTCGAACAGTGCTGTAAATATTCTACGTCACAAAAAGTAGAAAAACAAGATGCCAAACAATGACCGAGGTATCAGCTTTCTCTCCGACCTTTCAACTTGACATTATAATTCTTAGATCTATCACTCTTTTTTTTCAATTTTGCTAAAAGCGTACTGATAATGAAACCTGCTGTACAATGCAAATCTTTCTACACAAGCTCACATCGCTTTATCGTGTAGTGTACACTGAATGAATGTCGCAGTTTCTTCTGAATGAGGCAAAATTGTCAACAACAAATCCGGTGATGGAATATAATTGCGTACAGGGATGGCAGAGTCAGGATTCCGAGATACCTGAGCAACGACCTTCTCGAAGTATGCGAACCTACATCGCACATCAGTCTGACCACCATTTTCTAGACTAGATAGTGTATTGGTGAGAGCGCAGAGTTACCCCAGAGTATGATACTGTACCAGGTAACAGAGTGATGGTAAGCAAAGCAAACAAGCCTTCATGTTTCAGACTCAGACAGAGTCGAGGCCGTTCTTTGGGCGAATACATCAGCATTCACTTTGTTCATAAGATCTTGAACGTGACACTTTCTTTTACGCTCAGACTTAAATTTGAAATGGCTGAATTCATTCACCGTTTGATCACATTAGGGCAATACAGCTTCTGTTCTATAAGTGTTACGTGTCAAAATCTGTACGTATTGCGTTTTATTGTTGTTAAGCGATAATCTGTTCTCTTAAAGCCAAGTGCTGATGTTACTACCTACTCTGTTACTGTCATTTACATTATGTTACAAGTCATTTACATTAACACTTGTGTCACCTGCAAAGTGAAGCATTTTATGCCATCTGTCATGTTTAGTGGCAGATCATTGATTGTATCAAGACGACGAACTGACGAAAAACAAAAAGTGTGGCAACACCCCCGCCCCCTTGCCCCGCCACTCACCTCTGTCATATTCAAATCCTTCCCCTGTTTGCTGACACTTGAGGACAATCTTCCGCTTCCTACCTTCCTGAAATGAAGTGAAACGTTGCAAAGCTTTTCCCTGATCCCATAATGTTCTGACTTATGCAAAAGCACTGTATCACTCACGCTGTCAAATGCTTTTATTAAATCAAAGAAAATTCATGTTGTCCTCAACCTATCGTTTAGCTGTGCTAGTACCTCACGTACAAATGAATAAACAGAATTTTCCGTGCATTTTTCCTTCCTGAAGGAAAACTGATACTTTGAAAGCACATTGTGTAGACTGATATATGCCACTACCCTCCTATACATATATGCACCAGTCTTGTGTTATTGTTTTCCTTCACTGCAGATAAACAATCAGTGGAATAACATAACAGAACAATTTTCTGAGTAGGTTTAAAACCAGGGACGTTAAGACTATTATAATTAATACTCTAAAGATAAAAAATACAAATTAACATTGAAGGCAGATAGCCAGTTGATGAGTTCTTTTTAGGATAGTATAACAGTGGAAGTAAAATAGCAGCGACAGAAATTGATTCCAGTGAGAATGTTGTCAGACATAAAAAAGTACTGTCTGTACACGTCGTGAAGGGCCAACGGTACTGACTGGCCATAGTGTCATCCTCAGCCTTGAGGTGTCACCGGATGTGGATACAGAGGGAGGGGCATGTGGTCAGCACAATGCTCTTCTGGCCGTTATCAGTTTTCGTGACTGGACCGTCAGACATAGGGGACATAAAATTGAAAAAGATGACATACTATAATTACTTTCATTCCGATGTGACATATGGGATTGTCTTTTGGGATAACTCATTAAGCCAAGCTAAGTTTTCTGGATATAAAAATGTGTAACAAAAATTGTTTGTGGTGTGAACCCAGGAACATCCTGCACAGACCTGTTTATTGACATTAACTACTGCTTGCCAATATATTTATTCCGTAATGAATTTGTGATTATAAATGTATCTCTTTTTCAAACCAACAGTCCAGTTCATGTAACCAATACTAGAAGTAAGAGCAGCCTTCACAAGGATTTAAAGTCAGTTACTTTGGTACGGGAAGGTGTCCATTATTCATGAAGACACATTTTCAATAGCTTTCCAACAGCCATTACCAATCAAGTTACTTTAAGCGGAACCTAAAGGTTTTATTGGTAGCCAACTCCATCTACTTTACTGTGAATTTATTAGCAGAAACAACTTATGTGTGTGTGTGTGTGTGTGTGTGTGTGTGTGTGTGTGTTACTGATAATGTAAAATAATGCAAATATTAGTACAATCAGACTCCTATAGAAATTCTGTGCAGTAACGCAATCATTTTAAATAAGTGTTGTAAAATGATTCTTCTATTCAATCATTACTATCTCATAAATGAAAATATGTTTAAAACTTCTTCTGCCTCATTCCGCCTCCTTGACAATCATTCTACTTGATGTCCATGGAAGGTATATTAGCATGCTTATATTTGTTTTCATTGTAAATATTTATTGTGCATTCTTGTTCTTCTGATATGTTCTACGTATTGGTGGATGATCTCACTATGGATCAGTTAGAACGAAAAGTATATCTAATGTAACCTAATCTAGTAACAATTGTCTACAGTGACTTTGCTATATAAAAGCTCAGTATCAGAGTACATTACGAAATTTTGCTTATGGCAGTGACCGATTGACTTGTAATACGAAGACCATTAAACAAATTCGGAGTTAGTAGGAAGTGGAGATATGAACTACTGGGAGAGACTCTATAACGAATGTAGTGGTGAGGGAGATTTAAACAAATTAAGGGAAAAAACTACTGTATTTTCTAACTTTCACTCTTTTTTAATCAAAAAAATTAATAGATGAACTTTTTTTATGGTCTTATAACCGTTGGTTAAGCAAATTCTGATTATTACATTCTGAAATTTGTTTTAGTTTTAATAAATGTACGATATAATCGTTTTGTTACTACCATGGACTATCCATGTGATGTACTAACAGAAATTCAATGTGTGTTGCAAATCTAATGTTGCGATGGCCTTCAGTCCAAGTGCTAGGTTGATGCAGCTCTCTACGTTGGTTTGCCTTTACCAAGCCTCTTCATCTATACTGTAACTACTGCAACCTACTTCCATTTAAACCTGCTTACTGTTGTCAAGCTGTGGGCTCTCTTTACAGTTTTATTCCCCACATTTCCCTTCATTATCAAATTAGCTATACTTTCATGCCTCCATATGTGTCCTAATAATGCATCCCTTCATTTAGTCATGTTGTGTCATGAGGCACGCTCTCCCAGTTCGATTCAGGACCTCATTGTTAGTTACTTGATCCATCCATCTAATCTTGAGCGTCCTTATGGAGTACAATGTTTTAAAACCATCTGTTCCCTTGTTATCTGAAATATCTGCGACTCACATTTTAGTTCCCTACAATGCTACAACTCTAGACAAATACCTTCATAAAATCTTCCTAGTACTCAATTTTATATTTGATACCAAATATCAAAAATTGTTTCTATTGTAAATCTCCTTATCCCATTATGTACGACTGTAGGTGAAGACTTACTGTTTCCAAAGAGCTTAACATGGATGTTTGACTAATTTCATTTCACTTTAAACAAAGCTACAAGAAAATATTATTATTAAATGTGCCTGACTAATAACTCGGAAATTCGAGCTAGCTAACGAAAGAGTTATATATTGCACATTAAATCTTATGTTTATCTCATCAAAATTTACTGTCAGGACATTTTCTTGTGAAAAAGAAACTGTGTCAGTATTTCCAAAGTTTCAGAAATCAGTCTTATGAAATCAGAAACTGACACTTCATGGACACTGATAACTAGTACACGAAAACTATTTTCATTTGCATAAACAAGAGAAGCAATCATAAAAACCACAGACAATTGTTTTAAATGTTTCACCTGGTCTTGAATATAGCCGCTAATATCTGAAACTTCGTCAGAAGTTTCAGTGTGCAAAGATTTTTAGACATGCTCATAGCTGCTTTTACACTACCCACTTTTTTCCTTAGCTGAAAGTGGACTGAAACATTTTAACTTACTGGCGCACATTTTGACAGGTGTTTCAATAAAAAAGTTATTCATAACTCTTCCCGAGGACTTCCTATTTTGAAATATTACCTTTGTTCCCAATTTATCAAACCTATCAACAGTCGTTTAAGACACAAGATTTGGTACGTAGAACATCTAAAAACTGAGAGGAACGATAATTAATGATAACTGTTGGTACAATACGCCAGATCTCTTTAACTTAATTATTAGTGGCTTAAACTTAAGTTATTAAAAGGAACAGCATCACAGGTCAGTACCAGAAATACTGACGAAAAACAAAGCACATCTATGAAAAGATATCGTAAGGAAGAGAATATCGAAAGCAAATATACACTCCTGGAAATTGAAATAAGAACACCGTGAATTCATTGTCCCAGGAAGGGGAAACTTTATTGACACATTCCTGGGGTCAGATACATCACATGATCACACTGACAGAACCACAGGCACATAGACACAGGCAACAGAGCATGCACAATGTCGGCACTAGTACAGTGTATATCCACCTTTCGCAGCAATGCAGGCTGCTATTCTCCCATGGAGACGATCGTAGAGATGCTGGATGTAGTCCTGTGGAACGGCTTGCCATGCCATTTCCACCTGGCGCCTCAGTTGGACCAGCGTTCGTGCTGGACGTGCAGACCGCGTGAGACGACGCTTCATCCAGTCCCAAACATGCTCAATGGGGGACAGATCCGGAGATCTTGCTGGCCAGGGTAGTTGACTTACACCTTCTAGAGCACGTTGGGTGGCACGGGATACATGCGGACGTGCATTGTCCTGTTGGAACAGCAAGTTCCCTTGCCGATCTAGGAATGGTAGAACGATGGGTTCGATGACGGTTTGGATGTACCGTGCACTATTCAGTGTCCCCTCGACGATCACCAGTGGTGTACGGCCAGTGGAGGAGATCGCTCCCCACACCACGATGCCGGGTGTTGGCGCTGTGTGCCTCGGTCGTATGCAGTCCTGATTGTGGCGCTCACCTGCACGGCGCCAAAGACGCATACGACCATCATTGGCACCAAGGCAGAAGCGACTCTCATCGCTGAAGACGACACGTCTCCATTCGTCCCTCCATTCACGCCTGTCGCGACACCACTGGAGGCGGGCTGCACGATGTTGGGGCGTGAGCGGAAGACGGCCTAACGGTGTGCGGGACCGTAGCCCAGCTTCATGGAGACGGTTGCGAATGGTCCTCGCCGATACCCCAGGAGCAACAGTGTCCCTAATTTGCTGGGAAGTGGCGGTGCGGTCCCCTACGGCACTGCGTAGGATCCTACGGTCTTGGCGTGCATCCGTGCGTCGCTGCGGTCCGGTCCCAGGTCGACGGGCACGTGCACCTTCCGCCGACCACTGGCGACAACATCGATGTACTGTGGAGACCTCACGCCCCACGTGTTGAGCAATTCGGCGGTACGTCCACCCGGCCTCCCGCATGCCCACTATACGCCCTCGCTCAAAGTCCGTCAACTGCACATACGGTTCACGTCCACGCTGTCGCGGCATGCTACCAGTGTTAAAGACTGCGATGGAGCTCCGTATGCCACGGCAAACTGGCTGACACTGACGGCGGCGGTGCACAAATGCTGCGCAGCTAGCGCCATTCGCCGGCCAACACCGCGGTTCTTGGTGTGTCCGCTGTGCCGTGCGTGTGATCATTGCTTGTACAGCCCTCTCGCAGTGTCCGGAGCAAGTATGGTGGGTCTGACACACCGGTGTCAATGTGTTCTTTTTTCCATTTCCAGGAGTGTACAAAATATCCAAAACGTGCGTTATATTTAAAAACCAACGTTTTCCTTATCTGCATATATATATCAAATAAGACTAGAAAAAAAAGATAAAAATGTTTCAGTGTGCAAAAAATACACACTATTAGACTGAATTATTTACTGAATTAAAAAGTACATTAATAATTATATTTTGTGGACATCCTGTACTATCGTGCAGGAAATTTACAATGCAATTAAGCTTACTAAGAACAGCCTTACTAAATATTTACTCTCTAAGGTTAATGGTTGTTAACAATTACTTGGGATGTGGAAGCAGGTAAAGCACAAACTGGGTGTCATCTATTCTACATGTAACCTCATGGTGATGCGGAAAGGGAACAAAATATGCCATAAAAATCTCCCTAGTAAATCGAACATCCCGGTAGACAATAGGGGCAATTTTAAAATCAATGGGGATCACTTATGTTAGTATATTACTCAGTGGAGGGAGGAGGAAGCGCCAAGAAAACTGAGGAGACTGTGAAGTGTTTGCGAAATATCTCCATCAGCCATCTGACAAGTACCTGCACCACTAGATAACGGATTCCAGTGGAGCTTTCTGTAATTTAATGTCTTCAACTGCAGGATTCCACGTTGGCCCTGTATGTCTTCTAAGTTCATTTACACACCCAACTAGTTGGTTTCCAGCAAAGAATTACAGAACTTCTTGGGTCAGATATCATCGACTATAGTAAATTCTCTGACCGATTTGTTTCTTTCTAGAAATTCTATATACACATCTCGCCAAATGTTAAGTTAGTAAATGTTTTTAAAGTCCATATGTTATTGTTGTTAAATCAGAATTTTTCAGACACTTCAGCTGCTTAGTTTGGAAAAACTTTTTTAGAACAGCAAAGCATTTCTTGTGCACGTTTGCTCATCTGTCCACTCTTTACTGTCCATCAACTGCTTGTCTTCAACTGCGCTAAATACAAAGACTCACCAACACGTTCTGTGGCTTAACTGTTAATTCAAACACTTTTACTTTTAAATGTGTCGACTATAAATTGTTTTACTCTTCTCATAACTGATTTTCAAGCTCACTTTAAAACTTCCTGTAATAGGTTTTTCCATGGATTGTTGAAGTCTATCAAAAACGGATGCAATGTCAACATCCAAAACGAAGTGGTTTCGTTTATGTTGCAGCAACACTTATTCGCTCTTCTCTTTCCCATTCTTTGTACCTGTAAACGTTTACTAGTTTTGTGGTGATGGAATCTTTTTGGTTCAGAGTTCTTTAAATTATTAATTTTCCAATACCTTGACGAAGGGCTAATGGAAACTCCACAACTGACCTTTTTTATTGTACGCTATCATAAACTGAACGAATTCGTTGTTTTTCTCAGAGTCATTTCATATAGATTTTGTTCAAATTTAGACACAAGATTTCCCATTATCTGCAAGTCCTGGGTAAAGGTAGTGACTGTAGTCTGAAGCCCTCCACCACCACCACCACAACAACAACAACAACAACAAGAACAAAAAATTCGCTATTCAAACATTTTCTTGATACACTCTATATGGACCGTTCATTTGAACAAACAGTTTGCTTATTTTGAAGAATTTCCGTATTCTTAAATGTGTTTTGTTTTGAAATTATGCAAATCTGTATGACATGTTTATATTATGTCGATAGTCAGGATCACTGATCTTGGTCATTTTGAATTTATAGATGCAGCTGCGATTCCTGCAGCCTGGCGGGCCAAGGGGCATGCTGCAACCCGGACTACAGCCCAGGGCCAGGCGGAGAAGAAATTGCGGGTATACCTCACACCTAAGGATCCTTCACAGAGCACCCTTTCCAGAAGTTCTATAAGACGAAACATACGCCTTACACCAGTACATACTGAACATACCTTTACTGTTCCTAGTAACGTTAACTATCAGGAGCCTCCGCGGTGGTCTAGCGGTTCTAGGCGCTCAGTCCGGAACCGTGCGACCGCTACGGTCGCAGGTTCGAATCCTGCCTCGGGCATGGGTGTGTGTGATGTCCTTAGGTTAGTTAGGTTTAAGTAGTTCTAAGTTCTAGGGGACTGATGACCACAGATGTTAAGTCCCATAGTGCTCAGAGCCATTTGAACCATTTGAACAATCAGGAGACACCGTTTTTCGAAATTGTGTGTGTGTGTGTGTGTGTGTGTGTGTGTGTGTGTGTGTGTGACTCCAGAATATAAATTTGTGGACAAGGCTATGGACTGAGTCGGTCTTCAGAAAATAGACTAGCAAACTTTTTCCACAACAGTGTGCAGTATGATGGGTGCACCACATAATACGAACTTCTTGATATCAACGTCTGATTAGCGGAGTGTACTATCCTAATTAATCTTTAAAACACTGACGTATTTCATTTTCCCTTCTTCCACAGTATATGTGCATCCCAAAAAATCTGCATCTCCTACTCACCTTCCCCACTACTGGTTTCAATTGCTTTTCCATTTCATATCACACGGTAGATCGTTCTGAGTTTTAAATAAGGTGGTAATCGCTAGAAGTTGCAAGCAATCAAATATAATCCGCTTTGTTCTCTTTACTGCACTATCTCGCATTTCTTAATATTTGAAGAGAGCTGCCATTCAGTGCATTAAGTGAAAATACTGCCTAATTTTTTCACATTTCTTTATTACCATTCAGCGGCAGTAGTTTACTGTAGATAGCAGTGGACAATCTGAGAGTACCGCTGACCATATCTTATAAATCTTACATCGAAAACGTTACCGTTACTATTACACTTCTTTGTGCGATATCCTGAATTACTTCAGTTTCTGTTGACAATTTGCGATCCATTAACACTTAATCTGATCTATTACTTCAAAATTCTTTAAGCCAATCGCATATCAGTGAAGGATTGTCAAGGGGTCTGTAAGTTTTCTGTCTAGAGTCACGACATCACTAGGACTTCACGGAAAAATGTTGCCTGTTAAACACAAAAGTGCAAGAAAAACTAATATCACAGGCAGCGAAATGAGGGCATTAAAGACCAGTGTAAAATCTGATAATAAGACCGCTGCCTTGAAGGTGACAATTGAGTTTAATATGGGTCTAGAAAACAAAGAGTGAACTAAAATGGTGACTTTAAAACTAAATGTTCGTGTTACAGCTTATTTTAGCAATTGGAGAACGTGATCAAATGGGCTCAATAGTAATCCCATGAGTAATGGAGACAGGGGAAACGTAGAAGCTGGACTTGTTCGAAATATGAAACTAAAACCGTCAGTTTTATTGCTTCCTGACACAATATTTTTTACATACTGAATGAAAAACACACTTTACTTGCGTATTTATTATTTAGGTGACCGGTTTTCGGCTGTTAGGCTATTATCGCATTCAGAGATAAGTAAATGCGGCTCTGAATTTTATGATAGCAAAGTTTTTAAACAAGATCGATCCAAAGAGGCTCTCAGTTGGCCGACAAAGGTAACAGTTACTGACATTCGATGTATAACAAAAATCAGACTTATTTCCCTAAAAATGTGAAGTATAACTGCAGTATTTAGCATTGTTCTGAGAAAAGAAGAAGCAAAATACAGTAATCTTTACTGACAAGTTGCAAGTAATGGAGACTGACTGAAAAAGATAATATTATCATGAATCAGTATAATATTACAACAGCTATAACATTACAAGTGAGACACATGATGACACCAAAATGGCAAATGAAGTGAAAGAACTGTAATTATACAATGTAAAATTATATGGCTAGTGAAACAACAGAAGCTGCAGTAAAGTAAAAACTTGGACGTAGAAGTAGCAGGGGTAATTTACTAATTAGTTTGGATAGGTTTAGTTGCATTACGTGCAGTTAGGAGCGATGAGTAATGGAACTGTGTCTCATCATTCAGTCTCAAGCACGGGCAAATAGGCACATGTTTATTAATTTCCATTGGATCAAGGTGGTTCATCTTCCTCCCTTGGTGCATGTTGTGTAGTCTTTCGTCCTACACCTTGTAACTGTGGTCCACATTCACAACAGATTTTGTGTATTCACTCTTATCCAGTGCAGGTGTGTGTTTTTCACTAGTGAACAAAGCACATCCAATAGTGTTGTGCACATAAAGTGTTGTTTTAGAGTTTCTAGATTTAAGGTTTCTGTCCATACTGCGAGCGCTGTTTTCCTAATTAGCGGACTGTGCACTATTTACAGAGACTCTGAGGCATTGGGGAGAGCACAGGATACAGAATAACGGACCCCCAAAGTTTTTGTTCTTTTATGCAGTACAGAATTCACTAAAGCAAGAACGCAGCCCTCGATTGTTGTTATTTGTTTAGTTGAATTTCATTCAGACTGAAAATTGTAAATTTTGCCTATGTACATTAGCTGATGTATCACTATGTGGATGGCAGCTTATCTACTCGTCACTTGGTGTTGAGAATTCGCTGGTATTACAATAATAGTAGGTGGTCACCTGCCTGTTAATCTTAAAAGTATGAATGCAATCACTGATATCTATACCATAACAGCTGAAAACTGGTTAGTTAGAAAGTAAATCTTGTAGAATATTAGACAAGGGTCGCATACTTCTCATTCACAATGAGGTTTGAAGGTATTGTACAGAATTGGTCCGTAATACATCATTTTCCACTGTGTTCTGCGATACCACTAAAAAGAGGCATAATTTGCAAATTGTATGCAACCATTCTGGGCAGACCCCTTCATTCCATGGTAGATGCAATATTCACAGAAGGAAGTTCCATTTTTTAAGGTGATGATATCATTCTCACAGGGCTGGAAAGTTTCGGTTCTGCACTGATGAGCATTTGGATTGCACAAAAAGTGTTCTTTGGCCTGCACCATCACCACATTTTAACAGTATTCGGAATCCCATTAATTTCCTCAAACACCTCTCAAGCAATAGAAACAATTTATTTATGAAAAGTAGTATAAACTGAAACAAATTAAAACCATCCACGAGTTTATACAGTGCACACCAACTAGAAGAATAGTCAGGCTGTTTACTGCACCAGAGGTAACGCTACAGTACTCTTTGTGGATGTGAACATGAATTTGTCAAATGTCTGTAATCTATAATGGATTGAAAAACTCATTGTTGCATTTCAGTGTCTGAATTTGAAATGGGAATGAGTAACAAAATTATAGTGTTAGTCTCTATGTTTCAGTAAAAGATGAGATCCATTGTCGAGAACATTCCCAGAAGTACATTGACACACTTGCACATTGGATTCATAATTAATTTCTGGTTTGTTCCTCTTTCTTTGCCTTTTACTTACAGCAATATTTGTTGCAATAGAATTTATTATGTTAAGTTTCATTCTGTTATATATTGCTCTTAGCAGAATGTTTAAACTGATAAATGTTTCAGAGGAATCTTAATTTTTTTTTAAAATTTGAACAGATTGCTGGTTTTGATCCAAAAACACATTAACGTTACAAAATGCTCAGTGGTGGAGTACATACAGTTTTTAATTAGGATTTGATGAGTATGTTATTTAAATGATATTGGATTGCTTTGCTAAAAGGCATCCACTTGTTCACGAAATATGTCGAAGTGTCATTTCCACATAGTTTCATTTGAAAGTGTGGATCAGTAATAATATTAATCCTTTCAGTTCTCGTAACCGAGAAAAATTGGTGCAAACATTTAGTGATTACACTGGCACACACTTCTTTTCAGTATATCTTTGACCTACATAGGACTTAGGATTACTTTTAATAACTTATTTTACAGTATTTTAGTATTAAATTCACTTTCTGAGGCATAGAAAAACAAAGACGCCGCAAATGTCTTTTTTAATAATGTTGTAACAGGAGAAGAGAAATATTGCTAGTATCCTGTAAAAAGCTAGTAGTAATTCTCAAGCGAAATTTCAGTTCAATGTTTTACATAAAAGCGAAAGGTTAACTCCTTTAAAACCTGTCCCTGAAAAGGCTTTTGATATTTCTTAATTTCTGGACTACCTAAACTAATAACTATCAGAATGATAAATAGCGCTTATGGCTGTCAAAATACTGTACATAACAGTTATGACTGTACTTTCAATGGTTTGTCATTTTCGCGCATATAATCGAATGTCGTGGCACACATTAGCAGTATTACATGGTGGTAGAAATACTTATTCCTGACGGAAGGAAAAAAGTGACATCTAAAATTTGTCACTTCTACTGCTTAATTTACCGAAACTTTAGTCATTTTACTTGCAATTACTGAACTCCGCTAAGAGATGGTGATACAGCCTGATATAATTTTCTCAGCACAGACATAGAGTAATCTGTCACAGTGTACTATTTTCTTTACTGTTTCAATACAAACCATCTATAGTGTACAATATAATCCGCATAAAAGTGTGAATCAGCATTTCCTTTGAAGTTATTTGAATAAAAAGCCCAGGTATGGTCGTTCTGGCTGAATAATAAGTGGGTTGGTCATTCTTATCACAGTTATTTCACTTTGGCCAAATAGATAGCTTGGTTATTTTAAAATAGGTCATTAGTCTTTATTGTCTGAGTATCATTTCTTTCACTGATTGACTACAACTTCATTTTAGTCCATAAATGTCCTCACATACAAAGTCTCTATAAAATGTAAACATACTATGCTGTATTTTTACCCGCTAAGGAAAACTATTAATTTCGATAACGGACTCACACAGTAAACATGACAGTTTTAGGTTCCTTCTATTTTATGACCACACAGAGCTCTGAAACCAGAATTGACCATGGAACTATAGAAGAAAAGTGTACTGTCACCTTTAGTAATGCGTTAAGTAATGATATCGGCCTTTTTAGAATTTCCGTTTGTATTTCTACTATGCAGAAAAGTTTGAAAACAAGCTTATTACACAGTTAATGAAACACTGAAATTCTGTGAGAAATTTTCCCCGACACAGAACCTGAACTGAAGACAGGGTCACTCATATCCAAGCCTGAGGAAAAGTAAGACTCGTTCAAAAGAAAAAGTAAAGGATAATTCTAAATGCGAGCTGTACAAACCCTCTTCCCTGAGCATATGAATTCGACAGCTAAACCCTAGCACTTAAAATATTAATCATACTGGACGACCATCCGCCCTCATAAGTTTAGAACGTTTCAGACCGTAATTTTTTATGGAGTAGGGAAAATTTTCCTTCATGTGGTAATGCACGTACATGACTTTTTATGATTTTAGATGCAAGATTTATACAAACATATTTACCTATTTTCAAAAGATACTTTGCGTATTTGGCTTCATTTTATGGACTCAAATATTTAATTACGAAATATCTTTTGTAATAAGTAGTAAAATGATGGTTCAATAACCACCATACAGAATAACAATAATAATATTCATGTATACAGTGGAAGATAGTGAACCGACCATATCTGTATATTCTGGTGGTCACGAGTTGCTGCACACTGCTACATTGACTTGGTGATGTTATCATAGTGACACCCAACAGTTGGCAGCACTTGCAGATGACGAAAAAGTTGAACATCCAAAAATGGGTACATCAGATTTAAATTACAAAAGAATATTTCTGTTACAGCTAAGACGCATCAAAAGTCAATGTAGACAGTTGTAACCAGAGGGTCTGAAAAGGTTAAAGAAGATGGTATGGTGCAACTTACTAAAAACAAAAAAAGAACAGTTCATAATGGTGTGTTTGTGAGGAAATTGTGCTGCAGATAACGATTTGCTGTGTGCATTCCATTTGAAGCTCAAATAACTGATGCTTGCATGATTTGTCTACAGATAGCAATCTTTATCACTAAGTGATTTTGATTTGTGTCAGTTAACTTACTGGAAAAAAAAAGTCAAATTAACTTTAGAAACACGTAAAATCATGAGAAACACATGAACTATGACATTTTGGCAGAATTTATTTTTTTGTCTACTAGTTTTGGGCTTACAATGCCTCACTGGAAGCAGCTGCTTTTGTTACAATAGCAACAGGTGAATGACATGCTGAAAATACATTTACACCCCAAGGGATATAGGAAAGCTTTCAGAATGAATGTTACATTTAATGATGAAGTAACAGTAATCAACAGAACTACAGACCGAATGACATGGAGAAGAATGCTAGAAGGAGAGATATTAAGTTATTTGTTACAATGTCATTTGGAGGAAATTAATGTTTGTAACACTGAATTTACCTGATGTTATAAGTTACAAATATGATGAAGTTTAGAGAGTGTACTAAAATATTACCAAAATTTTACTCAAGTTAAAACAGTGGATTCCATACGCATGCTATACGTCAAGCTTAGGAGAGGAAAGCAGCTAACTGGTATCTCAGCGTTTACAATCAAGTGCAGAACTCGTTCACTATGTTTGTTGATCTCGACCTATGTTTGCCAAGTGGGCCGGCCGTTGTGGCAGAGCGGTTCTAGGCACTTCAGTCCGGAACCGCGCTGCTGCCACAGTCTCAGGTTCGAATCCTGCCTCGGGCATGGATGTCTGTGCTGTCCTTAGATTAGTTATAGTTAGGTTTAAGTTGCTCTGTCAAAGGGACTGATGACCTCAGATGTTAAGTCCCATTGTGCTCAGAGCCATTTCTTGCCAACTGGAGGACGTGGGACTATGTCTGACAGCTGTGAGATTAACTCGGTAAGTGTAGGCAGCCTTCTGCTGTCTTCAGCTCTGCTCCATTCAGCCAACTCTGGAGCTACTGCTCTGCCTTACTGTTTGGAGACAAACTATTTTGTACACTCCACAGTTGTCAAGCAAACTGAAAACTTATACACTGTGTCCTTCCTGTTAAACAGATAGTGGTACGTTGAGAACCTTGCATAAAATAAGGGGTTTGTATGTGTTGTCGTGGTTCTAGTACATTTTAGCGCTATATGGGATATTACAGCGACTTCATCCAGGTGTTTGAAAGAAAAAAGGGATGAATCTCTAGTTTTTGTTTCCTTTGTGAGATTTTATCAACAAAGACAGTGCAGTAGGATTGTGATGTTGCAGCAAATTTTATGGGAGCTACTCATAAAGATAACTAGGAAAACAAAATGATTAGGGCATACAAAGTTTTTCTTATTCATTCACAAATGAGGAATTTTACTATCAAACAGCGTTGTATAGCATCGTTAATGTTACACGCAGTATTATATACAAACTATGTACAGTATAGCGTCTAAAGCAAGAATGGACCTGTATGTTCACAGTTAAGAAGCCAACATAGAGGAGGTGAAATTATCATCTTATGTTTGTTTGTGTACGTGTGCATATGAGAGAGAGAGAGAGAGAGAGAGAAAGAGAGAGAGAGAGAGAGAGATGCACTTCTGTAAGACAAAAATAGTCATAGTAAATTAATGACTGGTATATAAATATTATCATAAAATATTTACCTTCACTTAGAAGATGGCCACTGGAAGTCAAGGGTTTATTATGGAATTGGTGAGCATTTGAGGATATATAGTACTCACATAACTCGTGGATAAGTGTGTAGAAGGATTGTCTATACTTGAGAATATATGTAATCTAAGCTTGTACGTCTCTCCCTAAGCACAATCTCTTCCTCTATCTCCAGCCTTCAATCTGTTCACTCTTCTTTCTTTCCCTTTTTGAGCTTTTTCTAATTCATTGCTAAAACAAGGAACTATACATCAGAACAAAATGTAAATGTCGCGTGAATGCTTTCACAGTATCCTACACTGTATATGTCGAGTGAATGCTTCACGGTATCCTACACTATATATTAGCTTGATGAATTGCAGCATCTACAAAAGTAACATGTAAGTAGCTATGTTACTGCAACTAACTGACCAAAGGGACTGGAACAAACATATGACTGAGAAGGAAGGCCAAAGGATCAAAGACATACACGGTTTCATTAGCATGTTACGACTGCATAAAAACCTGGAAATGTGCTGTACTACTGGTTCAGTTCAATCACTTCAGATGAGAATGTGCACAGGACTAATACCACAGAACTAATATTTAGAAGAGATTCGTCCTACAGTGCATAGTTTGTGTTGATGGATAGTGTGTATTTATAAGGAATGGTACAAATAAATCTTTATGTGAAAAAATTAAGAGTGATGTAAGAAAGTTTAGGATGAAAGTAATAGTTACACTCACTTTATAGCGAAGTTAAGGGTCAGTAGCTAACATATTTATATGAAAATTACTCTTAACTGTGGGATTGCTCAGGAACGTGTCACAGACAAATTCCTATGTAGACAAGACACCTTCATGTCAGCAGACAGTACAAATACTAAATCATCTTTCTAGGATAAAACTATGTACCACACTAGGACACAAACCTGAACCATCATCTTTCATGGGCATAGTTCTTATCAGATGAGTTATGTAGCCACATGTAACAACTTAAATCTGCCAGCAGTCCTCATAAGCTCTTCTGCACACCATAATACACAAGTTACATGTTCATAATATAAATGTTGACACAGTGTTACATGATGAAACAAATGCATATTCATCTTCAGCAGCTGATTCTATGTATCCAGACCCAAGCGATATTGAGGCATACTGATGAACGATTTTCAAATGAATGGACGACAGGGCGTTTTTTAACTGTTACCAAAACATTAAAACAGTAATATGCTTATGAGAATGCAGGGAATTCTCGCAACATGCTCTTTTTGAGACACTGCACAACGTACCAGAATATGAAATATATTTTGTGAGTAAGAATTACAGGTGATACGAGAAACTGAGATATGTTTTTATTCAGCCTACACTCTCTTAGTTTCAGCACAATTTAGACGTGTCTCTCCACAAGAGAGAAAGTTTCGATATCCTGGTACATTTAATTTATGATCTGAAGAAGAAACGTTCCAGAGGAATCAGCCGTCACCTTTGTAACAGGTAGGTCAATGTCATGTAAGCATTCTAGCATATTAGGAAGTCACACTAAGCTTGCACAGTCCACATGTGCTTGATATATGCTGCAGTAACATTTCTGTGAACTCAGTGCGAATGTCTTTCTTCAACAAACGTTAAGGACTGGTTAGGACACAGATATTGAAACAAACACTACCTATTTGAGCAGCAAATATAGAACTGCATTTTATAGTTCTGACTTTAATAGTAAGGAAAAAATTCTTTCAATAAGTTTAACGAAATTGTAAGTTCCTGCAGTGGTCTTATTTTGTATCATACTACATGATACCACAAAAGCTATTTGCACAAAGTAAAATAGAAGAAAAAGAAAGTATTTCATGTCTTAGAAAGATATAACAAGAGATCAAATAAAGTGATTACGGTTATAACTTTTTGGTTAAGGTTTCTGTCAGAGCTGCACATAATATTTTTAGTGGCTAATTTTGAACATTTCTGTTCATTCTTAAACCATTACCTACATTAGGAGGCACAATCTTACTAACAAAACATAAAATTAAAAATTTTCAAACACTTTGTTTGCACAGACTACATTAGTGCAATTAATCTTTTATGACATATCTACATTAGTAATGTTTCACTGTACTCGACAGATTTGGTTTTACATCAGTTCGTTATTTGATAGTATTGTGATTATCTTGGTACACTCAAATGTTCAAAACCAGTCATCGAAAAATCTATAACATGCAACTATTATAGAAACCTTAACTAATATATTAAATTATGCTGAGTTGCTGACCCTGATATCAACACAATATGGGAATTACTTAAAAATATTATGATATAATTATTTTTAGACTCATACTTCATCTTGAAGATTAACAAGAAAAACCATCCCCACTACTGTAAATATTTTTCAACCTTTCAAAAAGATGCACAGAGCTAAGATGCAAAACCTGATTTTATAGATAGTTATGAGCCTCTTTACAGGTTTATATTCCTCATGCCACTTTCAGTACAAATATTCTGATGTTAAACGTATCATTTAAACCACAGTTCACTCATTTTACTATGTCATATGTGGATACATGGTGGTTATTTACAGGTATGTAATTTAGTAACCAATGCACAGAAGGAATTCACAAGGTAGGAATACTTCAGGCGATTGTCTCTCAAACTTTTTACTTCCCTGAGAAATTTCTCAAGTTTATATATGGCGATGTAGTACACATCCTTCTGAACCAAAGTTAGTGTTTTGAAAACAGTAAATAAAGTTCTCCTGCCACAGTAATTTTCGTCAGTGTCTTTGTTGTTTTCCAGTGGAGCTGTATTATTGCTTAGAATGGTCATCAGAGAACTAAAATGCGCTGCAACGCTGTCGTCAACACTAAAACTTTAAACAGCGGTATATAGCATGTATATATTAGTACCACACAAGAAAGAATATTAACGTTCTTCTGAACTATGGATTGTATGATAAACATTATCCCATCACATTATCTTGAGGAACATCATTTGATGGAGATATGTTGCAGAATAAGAACGCAAATCTACTCATTCAAGAAAATCACAAAATTAGATTTTTCTCTTTAACATAAAAATATTTACTACGAAATTAGTAATTCATATTGATTTTAGCAGACATACCACATTTTTAGACGACCTTATATTACATATTTGGAGTCCATCTGAGATGTAACTTTGTCTTCTCCAACTAGATTCGAATAGTCACTTTATAATTCAAGTGTACCTCCATCTCTCTGACACAAAATTCAACAGCAGACGACGTATGAACATAAAAAAGTTGAACAACGTTTAAATGAATTTTTTCCTTTGTCACATAAAATTGTGCAGATGGAATGTTTTATGGGATTTAGCAACGGGTGAAAAACGCGTAAAATAGACTGGAAATGGTAAGTGGCATTTACTGCTGACATGACATTGACAGGAAGCTATAATGCAGAAGAGGAGAGACTCTTCGTAATGGATGTTACAGCCAGGACCTCGGAGAAATGGTATGCGCGAGTTACAAGTGCAACCCACAGATGGTGCTTCGAACGCCGATCGTAATCAAGTCGCAGTGTATCAAATTAGCAAGAAAATAACAAGGTGAGTGTTCATGAAACAGGTCATATAAAAACCTCAAAATGGTGGTGATCAACGCGTAAACAACTGTAATCATCATTAGATCAATGAGCAGATATTTGACAGTGTAGCAGCGAAGCTGTCTCCCTCCGACGTCAGTTGCCTGAACTTCTTTCCGTTGAGGAAGTAAGGTTAAAGATCCCATCAAAAGTAATCTGTAGTCGGGATAGTACAGAAGGCCGATGGTGTGAATATTACTAACGGGATTACAACCAATCGAACGACACATTTCTCCTCATTATTTTACTTCAAAATTCTGCCTGAATCAAATTCCCATACCAATATAATGCTGTCAACATTTAACCTAAGAGCCTCTCAAACCTGCCATTGCTAATAAGGTACAATATCTTTTACGAGATGAAATTTGTAGGTTAGGAAGAGACGTATTTTAGAATTTTTCTAAAAGCAGCATACGCAAGAGATTCCTCCATTTCTGCCAAATACCGTTACATGCATAAAACGGAATTTCGCGTAACCTTCCAGAGAATCTTAGAGGTCAACTGACCCCGCTTAGTAACATCTCAATATGAACTCACTCCCAAATATAATTGCCTTATTTAATACACATTTTTGATTGGCTCTTGGTTAGATTGAAGTCTTCTAGAGATATGCAGAACGGCAAAATAAAGCAATATGGAGATGACGATTTACATCACGCTTGCTAATATATCATCATGTTGTACACACTTGATTAGGCTCTAGTTTTTTAAGTTAAGAATGTGATACTTCATGAATATTACGTCGGCAGTTGAAAAACTATAGCAGGCGCCGTGTTACGAATAAGAGGAAATTAACGTCAGTACTACCAACACTCACAAATATCGCGTAGTCTCCAGGTAAAATTTACCACGGAACAACTTCATTGTTCTTCTTCAAGGACTACGAAGTGAATTAGTACAGACGTTATGTGTAATGTAGAACCTTACAAAACAAAGCAATTAATCTTCTGAAACAACGAAGGTTTGTCGGAGACAAATTTTGGGGAAGTTACTGTTAGTGGGAATGAAGATGTCAAAGACACATTGCGAGCAGGCGCATATGGGACATACAATAAATAATATGGTTGTTCCTCTGGAAATATGTAAATTTTAATGATTGAGGCATTAATAATTATAGAAAGTGTATTAACTGATCCACTCAGATAGAGAAACGGATGGACTTCCGTGACGTTCCAGGCTGACTTTGCAGGGAAGCTCATACTATTTTGGTTATGGTGTTAACACGAGGAATTAGCTATATTCTGTAAATTCTTGTATTCTGTTGGTATATTTCTTTACTATTCAGAATCTTTTGCTGTGATGGAAGAGTCAGAAGAGAGAAACAGCTGCTCTAAACTAAACCTACACGAAACATTTTGTTATTTTGCTTATGTTATAAATAGTAGGTATTAGTTCTACATTATAAACGTTTTTAAATACAAATTTAGAGTCGTAAAAACTGCTTCTTAGGAATGTAGAATATTTTCTTCCTTTCCGTTTATCTATAACTGTTACTTTATCATTAAGTACGTCACTAACGGAAAATAATGATACACAGACTGTATGTGTGTCGGACGGGAGATAGAATCAGGACCCTTGTGATCTACTGACAATGCTTTTACTGAAATTTTTATAGGACCTCCACTTCTTTTGCAAGAAACATTGAGAGACAGAGCACGTGTAATGAAGATCACGTACACTGTAGGATTTGTGCCAAGTATGTCTTTACATATAAAATGCCTTTGAGATGAATTGTAGAGTTATTTATGGTGCCAGGCTGAACTTTTTATTCTGTTTCAACAGTGGCTGTTGCCGAATGTTTTGAATTAGTTATTTGCATTTCCTCCAAATAAAAAACCTGTATGCCGTACTATTTACTATATTTCTTGTTGGTTACTGGGCATTGACCACTTTGTATGGAGACACTTTTACGTCATTCGTGAGGAATTTAAAGGAAGGTTGTTACGTGTGCTACCCCGGTTGAGATTTGTCTGTTTATTCCGGTATTTATAAATATTTATGGCAGATAGTAAAATCATTTTCATAAATAATTTGGATTGGAAACTTTTTTGTCCGCGGATATACTCACCACCTTCATGAAACATCTCGTGTATATTAGCTTATACTGAATATTGCTTATCTGATCCATCGATATAATGTTCAACTGCGTTTAAAAAGCTACTAATCTCATCTTATGTATACTGAGTAGACGTTAACATAGTTTCTCTCCATCAGAAATATTTTTGCTAGTCTAGATTTTATATCCTTTTTACATCTGCAGCCGTCAGTTGTTTTACTTAAATAACAAAACTTATAACCTTTTTGTAAAATAATTCCTTCATCATCACCTGATATAATTCGAATATATTCATTCACCCTCGTTTTACTTTTATTGATGATCACCTTACAACCCGTGTTCAGTAATTTAACGAGGGATCCATCCCATGGATGTCAAGATTGTTTTTGCTGTTGATTACGTTGTTGGAAATGTCTGGGTAATACATCAAACTTCCAGCAGTATGGAGCAGCTTGTTAGAGTTGTGTACAGGGTGGCAAAATTTCTGAGGGTGTTCACGAATATTTTCAGAGACTATTGGTACAAGACCCCGTACTCTGTACTCGTTCAACATCCACGAATTATCACCTTCATAACGAGATTTACGGAACGGCATGTGTGAGTGGATGAGAACATGGATGAACTGAATGAATGAACGCTGATGTTGTGTACCTTGCCTTACACAGGGTAAGACACTGGACTCTCATTCAGAATTAGGGTTCAAATCCAACTACGAAAATACAGTTTTAGGTTTTCTTCGAATTATCTCAATCATTCGAAACGAATGCCGGAATAGTTCCTTTGAAAAGACAACGGACTACTTCCTGCCTTCTCCCATGTCCGAGCTTGTGCTCAGTCTCTATTGATGTTAACCTTGACGAGACTTTCAAGCATAAACCTTCCTTCCTTCCTTCCTTATTGGAACTGCACTCGCTGCAGCATCCAGAAACGTCATCCGACTTTACTTCACTTGACTTTTGTGGTAACGAGTGAAAAGGTAAATTTTCACAAGTGAAGGAAATACCCCAGACAAATAACTCACTCGCACAACGAAAAATGTTACACTCTCAGCATTTCACGGAGACATCTTAAGATCAACACGCAATGCCAAGAAGGGAATTAAAAAGTGACTTCGGTCAGTGGTGGAACACTGGTAATTTAACATAAAATGTGGTAAATTTGTTATGTATTTTCGTATTAATGAACTGTATTACTAACATTTCTTATGTGCTCTCCATTATTTTCAGGAAGTTTCTTTCGATGAACAACAATGAAAAAGCTATACATACACATTTTCTGTTTCAGCCACGGTTTGCTAGTTTTACTAGTTTCTGATATTTGCCAAATCAGTATAGTAAATAAAAAGAGAATGACGCACGAAGTATGTGAACAAGAGCAATACGTTATTGAATCCCATTGCAACAGGCTTGCGCTTACTTTATAAACAATGAAAATTGAATAAATGATTATATCTACTGTTCAAATGGATTCCATATTTTTATATTTCCAGAAGGTCTTTGATACCGATCCCCAACGAAATTGCGTGGCTATGGCGAATCGTCGCAGCTGTGCGACTGGATTCGTGGTTTCCTGTCAGGGAGGTCACAGTTCGTAGTAATTCATGGGAAGTCATCGAATAAGACGGAAGTGATATCCGGCGTTCTCCAAGGCCCTCTGCAGTTCCTAATCTCGTATGATCGATTTTGGAGACAATCAGAGCAGTACTCTTAGACTGTTCGCGGATGACGCTATCGTACACAGCGTAGTCAAGTCACCATGAAAATGGTACCAATGGCTCTGAGCACTATGGGACTTAACATCTGAGGTCACCAGTCCCCTAGAACGTAGAACTATTTAAACCTAACTAATCTAAGGACATCACATACATCCATGCCCGAGGCAGGTTTCGAACCTGCGACCGTATCGGTCGCCACTCCGGCCGGCAAAGCCCCCAGAAAGTCATAAGTAAGTACAGAACGAGGATTTACTTAAATATCGCTCAAACGGTAATTCACAAAAATTGAAATTTTGTCCATTCAACTAAATACCTAGAGCTTACAATAAATCACGAGCAACTTGAACTGGAACCACCTGACAAAATTTAGGAAAGTGTTTCATTAGCATAACGGTAGATGCAGCAAACCTATAAAGAGACTGTCTGACTAAAATTGTCCGTCATCGTGTGCGTTGTGAGGGGTCCTTATCGTAAAGGGTAGCAGGAGAACACCGAAAAAGTTCAAAGAAGGGCAGTACATTTTGTATCGTCGCGAAATAGGGGAGAGAGTGTCACAGGTTTGAGAAGCGAGCTGGGGTAGCAGTCATTGAAACGAAGGCGATTTTCGTAGGAGCGAGATCTTTTCACGAAATTTCAGTCTCAAGAACTTTCCTCCGAATGCGAAAATATTTTGTTGCCTCCCACTTAGTATAGGGAGAAGAAATTACCGTAATAAAATAAGTCAGAGCCCGCACGGAAAGCTTTAGAGGTTTGTTTTCCCCCGGGGGAACGGCAAAGAAACAGTAAGTTGTTCGACGAACCTTCTTCTAACAACTCCATGTGTGAATTGCAGAACATTCATTCAGATGGAGATATTAAGTAGAAATTGTTCATACTACCGCCTTACGATCTCGTCAAAAACATGTTGGAACTGCATACTACAAGAATGGATGCAGTTCCTGAACTTTTACTCTGGTGCTGTCTTTATCACAGTCAAATATTTGTATTTCCGGTGAGTAACATAGAGCCAGATTGAAATATTTATTTGGACTGAAAAGAGGCAACATGTAGTTGCTTGGGCTTTGTGAAGTACACTTCTGGCCATTAAAATTGCCACAGGAAGAAGAAATGCAGATGATAAACGAGTATTCATTGGACAAGTATATTATACTAGAACTGACATGTGATTACATTTTCACGCGGTTTGGGTGCATACATCCTGAGAAATCAGTACCGAGAACAACCACCTCTGGCCGTAATAACGGCCTTGATACGCCTGGGCATTGAGTCAATCAGAGCTTGGATGGCGTGTACAGGTACAGCTGCCCATGCAGCTCCAACACGATACCACAGTTCATCAAGAGTAGTCACTGGCATAGTGTGACGAGCCAGTTGCTCGCCCACCATTGACCACACGTTTTCAGTTGGTGAGAGATCTGGAGAATGTGCTGGCCAGGGCAGCAGTCGAACATTTTCTGTATCCAGAAAGGCCCGTACAGGATCTGCAACATGCGGTCGTGCATTATCCAGCTGAAATGTAGGGTTTCGCAGGGATCGAATGAAAGGTAGAGCCACAGGTCGTCACACATCTGAAATGTAACGTCCATTGTTCAAAGCGCCGTCAACGCGAACAAGAGGTGACCGAGACGTGTAACCAATGGTACCCCATACCATCACGCCGGGTGATACGCCAGTATGGCGATGACGAATACACGCTTCCAATAAGCGTTCACAGCGATGTCGCCAAACACGGATGCGACCATCATAATGCTGTAAACAGAACCTGGCTTCATCCGAAAAAATGACGTTTTGCCATTCGTGCACCCTAGTTCGTCGTTGAGTACACCATGGCAGGCGCTCCTGTCTGTGATGCAGCGTCAAGGGTAACCGCAGCCACGGTCTCCGAACTGATAGTCCATGCTGCTGGAAACGTCGTCAGACTGTTCGTGGAGATGGTTGTTGTCTTGCAAACGTCCCCATCTGTTGACTCAGGGATCGAGACGTGGCTGCACGATCCGTTACAGCCATGCGGATAAGATGCCTGTCATCTCGACTGCTAGTGATACGAGGCCATTGGGATCCAGCACGGCGTTCCGTATTACCCTCTTGAACCCACCGATTCCATATTCTGGCAACAGTCATTGGATCTCGACCAGCGCGAGCAGCAATGTCGCGATACGATAACCTGCAATCGCGATAGGCTACAATCCGTTCTTTATCAAAGTCGGAAACGTGACGGTACGCATGTCTCCTCCTTACACGAGGCATCACAAAAACATTTCACCAGACAACGCCGGTCAACTGCTGTTTGTGTATGAAAAATCGGTTGCAAACTTTCCTCATGTCAGCACGTTGTAGGTGTCGCCACCGGCGCCAACTTTGTGTGAATGCTCTGAAAAGCTAATCATTTGCATATCACAGCATCTTCATCCTGTCGGTTAAATTTCGCGTCTTTAGCACGTCATCTTCGTGGTGTAGCAATTTTAATGGACAGTTGTGTAGTAATCTGGAGAGAGACAATGTGTATTTCACAGAACATCAAAATTACTGTATCCCTTTTTCGAAACCGCATAACTGCCTCCCATTCCGACGAATAAGTTTTTAAAATTGTCTCGAAGATGCCTACAACGCGCCTCTGTAATGGTGGAAATGCGTGGTGGCCTACGATGTCGCCGTCGGGCCCAGCGACATTCCAAACAGCAAGGTGTCAACAACAGCAAAGAAAAGGCCACAGCTCAGTAGTTCATGTGAGTTGTGCGGTACACTGGTAGCAAATTTGACCACAACTCTACCCAGCGGAGCCATGGAGGTGTCTACATGACGCGATGGTCGTCAGTTCCCCGCTTACCCACATTTCATCACTTTTTTGACGCCTCTACGATGGGGGCTACAACGGCGACAACCAGCGCTTAAATCACGCGATTTTCTCACGAACTAGCTGAGAAAAGCGTTTTAGGTACACCGCCGTCCATAATCGATACCAAAAGGTTCCAGTCGGTGCCAGCACGTCAATGAAACCACCCCTTCTCTTCGAGAGCTGATTCTTAAACTTTTCGGACTCGAAAAAGGCAGCTCGCAGTACGACTTTCTTGACAATATTCGATAGCACTGCCAGCCCCCGGGGGGGTTTCAACCCTATTCTAAGCACATCCTGGAGCTGCAGCCACAGTAAACGTGATCTCACTTCCTTGGCGTGCAGTGCGACCACAGTTTTTGCCATTGGAATCAGCGGGACTGTTAAAAACGATTTTACAAAATCTGAACGTGACGAGAAGCAGCAAAGAGTTTTTATATTTTTCATCCGTGCTGTTTCTGGCCTTTCACGGCGTTATTACGGTGGGGCCGGGGGGGGGGGGGGGGGGCGGCAATACTAATATTGAGGTGTGTGTGAATAAAACGGCAAAGGCTCTCTCTAAGATCCCCCAGTTCGGCAACACCATCGATGCCACCCACGGATCTTAGTAGAGCACGTACGTAGCGTATGTACTAGAAAGAAACTAAGACAGCCATTCTGCCTCGCGGCTGCTCGTCCGCCCTTTGCTACTTCGAATCACGTTCAGGTTTCGTTGAATGGTTTTCAACAGTCCCTAGCGATTCCAATCTACGAAGCAGAGCGAAAATTGCGGTCATGCAACTCTCCAAAGGGGCCAGATAACGTTTAATAGGTTTTTAGCTTCTCGCTGCCCTTAGAGGACGGTCGGAACACCAGGGTATGGCAGCGGTATCGAACGTTAGCAACATCGTCGTGCTATTGCCGATCACACTGCGAGTTGTGTGCGAATCAACGTCCAAGGTAGCGGGTGGTTCCATTGACGTACTTAATGCCATCCACTGAAGTCTTTTCCTGTCGATTCTGAGCGGCGGTCTGCCTGACATATTTTGCTTGACCACCCGTAAGGAAAGGCGTGATTTCAACGGTAGGTGTCACGGTTTTGACCTCCATCGCAGCGGCGTCCAAGAAACAGGTGTATTGTGGATAAGAGGCGGTGTGACGACTAACAATCATGTCACGTCCAAGGTGGTGTTTGGCAGAATCGTGGTGCAATTTGGTGCCGATGTGAATTTTTTTTTTTTTTTTTGCGTTTGTTGATACATGGCTGTTTGAAGCGACGCCGAGCCCGAGTCTGACGGTGGTGGTTCCGAAAAGTGATCCTTTAAATTTGTTTCGCAGTGTAGATTCCTCCTAGTGAAATGGCTAAGTATATTACGACAGACGTTACTGATGATCTATCGTCAAACAGAAAAGGTTATAGATCGCTAGGACAGTACATCTTTTCTTCCATGTTAAGAACTAAATTACTTCACGATCTACGCTGGAAACGAAGTGCGGAAAGCTATACTCATAGCTACACAATCATTTCGAGTGTGTGCCAGAGATATAACGACAGTGGAATAATTATCACACGAACTGCATTCAGACTCCAATCTTCTACTCGCTCGCAAATATCGCTCGAACGTGTGGGACCCATGCCAAACACAACTAACAGGTGATATTGGACGAATGCAAAATATGGCAGCGACAGCCTATTTACAGAGTCTGAAGAACTAATAGTAAGTGAGGACTCTGGGAATATCCTACAGCTGACTACGTCTTATTCCCGTGAGGACGGCGAAGACAAGATCAGGCGAGGCACAGCCCTCGCAGAAGCGTTTGGCCAGTCGCACTTCCCGCGATCAGTGCCCATATGGAACTACTCGTATAATAAACTGTAATACGTCGTACAGTGAAAAATCTCTGTCATGCAGTGCACAGCAGTTTCTCAGAGGATGCAGAAACGTCCAGACAAAAGAACTGCGCTCAGATTACGGAATATCAGGAAGCCTACCCGACATCGCGTCAGATCGTCATTTTCACTGAAGAAGACGTTCATAAACACAGAAGAAACTCTTTCTTTTCGTTAAAACCTGCAAGACCAATAACACTGCGTTATGTTTTGTTTGGACAGTGTGCTAATGTTGCACAGACACTAAAAACCTACCGCTCTGCATCGCGGAGAGTCTTATTTACAAAATTCCGAGCGCTCTTTTTCCGTCCGGCCGCATCCCGTATAAACAAACTGGTTGGACATTTAATTATTTCTAAAATAACAGTTCCTCGCTAAGCCTCAAGATAACGGATTCACGACTTACTTGATGTTTTCTGCGCAGGGGACAACAACTGTAGAAGAGTGCAGGGTGGTGAACGATCATGAGAAGTTATGCATTCCAGTCAGGGCGTTGCAACAAATAGGCTTCTCGCGTGTATTGCAATCTTAATACAAATGAGATCAGTGACACGTCATCTGTGGTAACACAAAGGGTGTATGAAGGAGAGAAATATTTTTGAGGGGAGAGGTTTATCATGCGTACACGTATATGTATCACCCCACACTCCCCCTCTCACACTCTATTTTTCGACTTGCCGTAATCAGAGAGGTTTCATCTAGCGCCGTTCGACTGTGGGCAACGTCTGAGCACTGCGACAGCTCACCGAACGTATGTGGGAATATGGCGAAAACCTTCATCTGCTGTTCATTGATTTTAAGCAGGCATACGATTACACCAACCGCGCGAGCCTGAGGAATTGTATAATCGAGTTTGGAATTCAAAAGAAACTCATCAGCTTAGTTCGAATTTGTCTCACTGATTCAAAAGGCAAAGTAAAGTTCGAGGACAACTTCACCGACAGCTTCTACATAAACGCAGGGTTGAGGCGATTTTGTGCCATGGCAATTGTTCAACCTGGCGCTCTAAGAGACAGTGAGATAATTAGGGAAGCCTTCTGTACGAACTTCGAGGGGATCGAGATAGAGGTTGAGAAAATCACACGTCTCGCATTTGGCGACGACACGGCCCTGTTGTCCACATCTAAGGAAGAAATGATCGAATGAGCGACAGCGTGGAAGTGGCAGCGGGAATAATCGGTCTCCTTGTGAACGAATCGGAGAATGGGTATCTGGCGATGAGGAGGAACCAGGCCTATTAAAGAGATGCAGTCCAGCTTCTGATAGTCGGAATCTGGTTCTACGACAGGGTCCGTAATTTTAAATATCTGGGGAGAGCCTTCATAGAAATCGCGCAATAGCCAAGAGATTTCTCTAGATTTACAACTCAAAACTAACCCCTAAGGTTTTATAGCAGCGAAACTTGTAGTGTCATTAAAAAAGATTATCCCTGGAAACGTTTAAGGAAGATCAATGGTCCGGTACAAAATGAGATCGCTGAGGACTGGAGGATTCAGGATGATTGCGAGCTGGATGACAGCTACAACAAACGAAACACTGTTGGTCTGATGGCCAGTGTATGGCGCTCGGATGGATTAACACCGACGGCCTGTGAAATCCGTCGAGTGGATCTTCCTCGCTGCGAAAGAAGAACATTATGCAGGCCACAAAAAGGTGTAAAGTTGGAATAATGAGGACTTGCTGCAGATCGGCATACAGAGCGACTGGCGTCAGAGGGCACAAACGAGAATCCACGTATCTGCTCGCGGTCGTCTGGGACCGATCACGTAAAGTAAAGTAAAGAAGTATGTACGGTACGTGTCATCGTCATGCAAGTTTCACATACATCGGACTAGGAGGACATCAAAGGTGAGCACAACAGCGTAGTTTGTGGAATGTTCATATTACTAGGGTCGTAACTCGTAGATTGCGGCAAGCTAGGCATTGGTCTGAGACCCCAAGGATGAAGGCTGCAGGAGCCCGTAAGAAAGAAACGAAGAAAAAGAACAACTAGTAAACATATCGGTCAAATGAAGTCTTTCGGAAATCATTGTGATCTAAAGACAGGCCTATGCGAATAATTATTTAATTATTTTCTTCATGCTACTAGACGAAGTTATGTTCAAGACGCCTATTTACTCGTAAACGAAAGCTGACTTAGCATGCCGAGTTGCGGACCAGAGAAGTATTATATACACTTCGCAATAAAATTAGACTACCATTTTTTTGAAACCCCCTTATTGTCTCCCATGTCAACGCATGCGTCTGAAATTCTGGCTCAAAGGTGCCAGCAACCTTCCTCTATAATGTAGCAGAAGCGCGGTGCCAACGTGAGACCTCAGATTACGTGACGTATAAAGGGGATTAATGAAGCCACATTCGCACCAAATTTCAGCACAATTATGCCTCACGTTGGACGTATCACTCGATGGGAATACCATCACAGTCCCTTTTACCCATATTTACCTCTTCATTCGACATCATTGTGATAGAGGTCAAACCACGTGGTTTTCTTATGAGTGGCGGAAGAAAACATTTCAGACACACTGCCGCTCAGAACCGAAACGAAAAGCCTCGGGTAATGGCATAAAGCACGTGGATTTCCACACATTTCGCGATGAAAAACGTCAGTTCGCAGTTCAGTGAATAACTGGAAGAGTTTCTTGGCAATCTTTGACCTCGCTCACACCCTGAAACGTTTAGACCCTTTTTCGTGCACATTCTGGTGCCGAGTCCCATTCCACGTGGTCGCACCCCTTTTGAGCGCAGTGTGACCGCAAATTTTGCTCTTCTGTGCAGCCTGGATCCACTAGGGACCGTTCGAAACAAGTCGACGAAATTTGAATGTGACCAAACGCGGAAATTTTCTCTGCCCGGGGATTAGGTGTTTGTGTTGTCCTCATGATTTCATCATCATCATCATCATCATCATCATTCGTGACTGTGTAAAAAAATTGGACTGCATAAAAATTGAGATTTTGTACAGGCGCTGATGACCGCCCAGGTGAGTGCCCCACAAACCAAACATCATCATCATCATCAAACGTGGCAAAGGGCCTTATGATTTTCAGCCACCTCGTTTTTTTCCCTCCCGTGGCGTGATCACGGAAGGGTGCGACGTTGACACATGTGATAATATAACGACGAAGGCTCCCTCTAGGACTTTCATTTCGGCAGAACCCTCGGCGGTACCTGCCCACACGTATTGATGATTTTAAAAAGGTACCTTTACAGAGAAATCCTGTGAAGTAGCCTGAGGCGCCTTCGGGTAGGCAACCACTTGACACACCTCTGAAGCTAGTTGACACGCTGATGATATTTCGCAGGTTTTGTCTCCAAAGGCGGATTTTTAAAATAAGAGTTGTAAGTGGATGTCACCGATGGTTTTCTGAACTGAGTGGTCTCACAAGGACACTTTGCTGTTTCAAGCATGCATTTATCAATGTAGCATTCCACCGTGGTCATGGCAGAGGAGGACATATAATAAGAGCTCTGATAAAGCTGCTTTGGACGATGTTCGAATTTCTTCGAATGGATCTGAACGGTCCCTAGTGTTTCCAACCTGTACACGAATGAAAATCTTGTGGTCGTGCTACACTCCAAAGAGCGGGGTCACGTTCAGTGGGGTCGTAGCCCATGATGCAAAAGTAAGTCCGACACGAAGTTACAAGCCATCGCGAGATTTTTATTACCTCAGTTATAAAATTCACGCTCCTCTGAGACAAATTGCCTCAGACAAAACTTGATAAACACTCTGGATGACTGATTTGCAAAATCAAATTACCCTTAATATAATTGCAGTGTCGGAGCTCTCCGCATTCATTAAATATCGATGACTGTTACGATAGATGAGAACGGCTGGGAGAGATGTCTTCTGCCTACATGCTCCTACACATCCACGTCCAGTGACGCCACTGGTTCAAAATGGTTCAAATGGCTCTGAGATCTATGGGACTTAACTTCTGAGGTCTTGAGTCCCCTAGAACTTAGAACTAATTAAACCTAACTAACCTAAGGACATCACACACATCCATGCCCGAGGCAGGATTCGAACCTGCGACCGTAGCGGTCGCGGGGGACGCCTTTGGGCTAAGGATGACAAGGTGGTCAGTGGATACTGTGGAACCTTCAAGGCCTGTTCAGACAGAGTTTATTATACGCCAGTCATAATATGTCCGCACAAAGGAACACTCCACTAGACGCTTTTGTTCTGGTTGCCAAGAGTGCCAGAACTCATATTTTTGTTGGTGGTTTGCCTTCTAAATTCTGTCGTTATTCTGGAGTTCCTACTGCATTTCACAGTTATCTTAAGATTTTGTTGTCTGGAGGCAGACACATTCACGCTGCTTACCAGTCGCCTCGCCTTAGACTGATGCTAAGTAACGGTGTGCGTCACTGAAAAGACCCCATTGTAAAGTAGTCATGTCATCGATGTGCACGTCAAAGAAAGGAAGTTGTGTTACTGTTAAACAATCTTTGGTCTTGTCGTGGCACAGTTTTTGCCTCTGCGCAGACTGATACATTCTTAATTGAACTGTGGTAGGCAACGGACGTATTTAGTAGTGCTATATTGTATCTGTTAGATGAAGAAAGCACAGCATGGATGAATATGATGTTGACAATGAAAGGAAGAAGGAATATAAATTTTGAATAAAGTGATGTCCCAATGATTATTGTCAGCTATTAGCTTGCTCAGAACTGAGAGGAAAGCCATCCCACTTCCCTGAGTCATGGTTAACACAAGCTGTTTGATTTTTATAGAAATAATTTGTTAACGCTGTACCCGTTTTAAATCATTTGTTCACTTTGTTAAGAATACAATTGTTCAGACGAATGTTATGTGTGAAGATCAAGCTAAATTTTAGTCTCTCTTCTTGAATACATACTTCACTGTAGAATCAGTGTCTCGGAATAGCATTTCATAGGAATAGTCACTCTCCCCACACCATTGTCTGTCATTACGCGTTACCACACGCAACCGATTGAACAGTTATTTAGAAACAGAAATCAAGCTTAGCCGCTGCCTGCTTGGTGTCTGCTGTTGTGTTTCCGAGAAATCTGCAACAATGTTGTCAAGACGCGAGGTAAGTGGAAATTTTGTTTAGGGCTGTTGTTCTACTTCAGTTGCGTATAGAACATAAAGAGAAACTGCATTCAGATCAGTAACAGTTCATTTCAAACTAGACTCTGTTTAGTCAAAGGTCAGCATACGAGTTTAAGTCGAATAACAGTTTGTGGGGACATAGTTTTTGGTAATACGTAGATATTATAGAGTGGGAGGTAAGCTGGGGCTAATTTTCATACTGAAACTGATACAGTGGGGATGTTACTATATATATATATATATATATATATATATATATATATATATATATATATATATATATATATATACTCATCCTGTATGTAGGGTGAACATAAATAAAACCAACAAACTGCAGTGACGGATTCCTGTCTGGTAACGGAGTAAGAAGGGTCCTACGAACATGTGCCCAGAAACCGACGGTGTCCATGCAACGACAATCAATCGTCCCACAATACGGTACAGAGGTGCACTGCATCCAAGTCACAACAAATGTTCAAAGCGGCCACTACGGGAATACAGGTGATACGAATAGTGGCAGTTGTCATGTAGGATACACACAATCGTACTTTGGCTTACACTATGATGGCGGGCCACTTGCCCTGAGCTTGTACCAGGCTCCATCTCAATATCCTGCACAAATCTGTCGTACGTCCAGTCCGCCGCCTGCCATCCCATCACGTTCGTCTGTCTGAAAGGACCCATGATCTTAAAATGCTGTGGTGTGGTTGGTTTTTATGAGGGTACTCGTTTTGGTATAGCCGTGCTGCCTCTAGACCGTTTCCATCTGCTTCGCCGTACACAGACACCATCTCGGCTTGTTCACGACGTGAATACCTGACCATTCTGCTGCTTGCAGTACGCTGCGACAATCACACAGCCTGCAGCACACGAGGGACACACGGCATGTGTTCAGAAGAACTTTCGTTCGTCAACGCCATCTACCGCGGCAACGATGCATTTCTGGACACATGTTCATAGCACCTCTTTTCCTCCATTTTCTGCCAATAATCCGTCCCTGCCGTTTGTCGGTGTTATTAATTATCAGCCTGTATATGATTGGAAGCGCCGCACCTGCTTCTCGTCCGCAGCTCGTGGCCGTGCGGTAGCGTTCTCGCTTCCCACGCCCCGGTTCCCGGGTTCGATTCCCGGCGGTGTCAGGGATTTTCTCTGCCTCGTGATGGCTGGGTGTTGTGTGATGTCCTTAGGTTAGTTAGGTTTAAGAAGTTCTAAGTTCTAGGGGACTGATGGCCATGGATGTTAAGTCCCATAGTGCTCAGAGCCATTTGAACCATTTTTGAGCACCTGCTCCTCCGTCAACCCTTCCGTCTCCTTGCCTTCTCAAAAACAGTCAACCTTTCTCACAACGTCATTCATCTATTACGTCTTATAGTCACCTGTTAAATTTACTCATGCATATTTTTGACGTGATTACGTCTTAGAGACAGAGGTGAAATGTTGACAGTGTAATACATTTTTAGTTGTAACTCCAAACATAATTATGTCAACCAAAATTAAGTTATACCACTCGCAAAGCATATAACTAAAATATGTTAACATTCTCTCATGCCCTGAGTAGAGGGGAGCGTGCGGTGCGAGACCCCTTAGCGACTAGCACAGCTGAGTGCCACGTTGTCAACGGAAACGCTGCTATACAAAGTGGAACGTCATGGGAGAACGAGTGATTCCACAAAAATGCTTTATCTGTAGAAAAAAAGGAGTGTATAGATCGCCTGTGTGTACGTAGCACGTGCGTAGTACATGAAGGAGTAGCCATTGTGGTCGGATGTCGACAAGGTCTGCTTTCTGACAAGCCACGACCACAATTTATGAATCAAAACGAAAATTTTGTAAGTCCTTTCATTTATTGTGGAGAACTGTAACAGTTCACGGGTAAATTTGTAATTTATCCTTTAGGAAGGGTCAGTTTCCTGAGCGATTAAAGTACTCAGTAGTACAGCCGCTTTATAAAAAGGGAGAAAGGGACGATGTAGATAGTTGTAGACCTATTTCTGTGCCATCAGTTTTTGCAAAAGTTATTGAAAAGGCTGTGTATGTAAGGGTAATTGATCATTTTATATCACACGATTTGCTATCAAATGTACAGTCAGGCTTTACAAGTCGTTTAACAACTGAAAATGCTATATTATCTTTTCTCTGTGAGGTACTGGATGGGTTAAACAAAAGGTTTCGAACGCTTGGCATATTTTTTGCTTTAACTAAGGCATTTGATTGTGTTGATCACAAAATATTGCCCCAGACGCTGGACCATTACGGAATAAGGGGAGTAGCTCACAATTGGCTCACCTCGTACTTTAGCAACAGGCAGCAAAAGGTCATTATTCACAATGTTGATAACTACTGTGATGTGGGGTCTGAGTGGGGTACTGTCAAGTGGGGGGTGCCCCAGGGATCAGTGTTGCGGCCACTCCTGTTCCTTATTCATATAAACGATATGACCTCTAATATTACGGGTAACTCCAAAATATTTCTCTTTGCTGATGACACTAGCTTGGCAGTAAAGGACGTTGTGTGCAACATTGGCTCGGTTTCAAATAGTGCAGTTCATGACATACGTTCATGGCTTGTTGAAAATGAACTAACGCTAAATAACAGTAAGACTCAGTTTTTACAGTTTCTAACACACAATTCAACAAAACCTGACGTTCTAATTTCACAGAACGGGCATATGATTAGTGAAACTGGACAGTTGAAATTTCTAGGTGTTCGGAAAGATAGTAAGCTGCCATGGAAAGCTCACGTTAAGGATCTTGTTCAAAGACTTAATACTGCCATTTTTAATATTCGAACAGTGTCAAGAGTGAGTGATACTTTGACACCAAAATTAGTCTACTTTGCTTATTTTCATTCGCTTATGTCGTATGCTATTGTATTATGGGTTAACTCTTCCCATTCTTAAATGTTATTTTTGGCTCAGAAACGCGCGGTTCGGGTAAGAAGTGGTGTGAGTTCACGAACCTCTTGTCGACCTCTCTTCACAAATCTGGGTATTTTGACATTGGCCCCTCAATATATATGTTTCTTACTGTAATTTCTTGTTAACAACAATAGCTTATTCGCAATAATAAGCAGCTTTCACTCGGTTAATACGCAGCAGAAATCAAACCTGCATTTCAATCGGACTACCTTAATTCTAGTGCAGAAAGGTGTGCAGTATACTGCTGCATCCATTTTGAATAAGCTACCACTCGAATTCAAAAATCATAGCAGTAATCCACGCGCTTCCAAATCGAAACTGAAGAGTTTCCTCATGGGTCACTCCTTCTATTCTGCCGAGGAGTTCCTTGAGAAATGAAGCTGATTCTTATTGTATTGTTGATTGCGTTTACTCAAACTTGTGGACTCAATTTTTTCAGGTTAATGAAAATTTATTTTTATCTGCTATTAGTTTTATGTTGTGATTTCATGTACCGACAAGTTACATGACCTTGGAGATTTGCTCCTCAATATGGTCCTATGGAACTTGACGTGTAATTAAAAATGAAGTTGTTGAAATGCATGAAGTTTGTAATACGACGAATCTGGATGAACAGTCGTGCAGTACAGCTTAGGTGCTATAGCACCAAAATGAGGTTTGTTAAGGCCTCTTCCATTTGATCGTAATACAAGTGTCTACTGATTGTGTCTCCACGACCGTGAAAGGATAGGGAATGAGGGAAGACTGAAAAGAAGTTACAGACAAAAGAGAAAAAATTAATTTTTAAGAGCGTAGCAGGAAGAAGAGCAATGTAGCGACTATCTAATCACAAGGTCTGGATTCAGAAAACTCTGGCTTATGACGAGCAGTTCTTATTTTACTTATTCTTTATTAAATTATTACAAAATGTTTTCCTCAGTAATCCTGCTGAGTGTTCAAGGTTGCTGTGTAGGAACTGTTAGACCATCAATTGCTGAAATTTATCTGTATTTCCTTATTATAGAGGTTTCTCTACTGCAGGGCTTTTGAGGCTGACGTAGGTACTTTTCTAGTAATGTGTAGACACATGGTAGGAACTGAATTGGCGACACTGAAACAAGCAAGATTTGCAATTTTGAAAGACCCACGCAAGGTGACCAACGACAGTGCTTCGTTTGTCATCTGTTTCACAATACTGTAGAAAGTTTCCAGTAAGAATTGTTTTTCCAACTTATTGTCACACTTTTTCATCTGCGTAAAATTTTCATGGTCTTGTTTAATTTATCCTTTTGGGACCATTTTAAAATTCAACACTTTGTCACCCCCAAAAATCAGCCACCCAGGGCGACGACACAGTTGCCCCCCCCAATCCCTTCCCCTGCCCTTTAGCTGACCCTTAACTTGACACAACTGAATATCTCTAAAACGACACATCGTACGAAAAAGTTTTCTAGGTGACAAGTTAATAGCAGACCTAGTTAAGGAAACGTATGTCTGTGCTACAACTGACCATGAGTGGGGTCAGCATTGAATTTTCAAATGGGAACCCCCCAATTCTCATTGTTTATTCGAATGTTACGCCAAAAAATACTTACGGTTTGTTAAGACCATTGTTTTCCAATCGGGTAGATGGCGCTGTAATAGACAAATATCAACTACGCCTGTTTTTGCAATTGAGAACCGATACATTTTATTCTAGATTTCATTTATGATGTGAATGTAAACCTTTGTGTTCTATCAGTTGATACTGATGTTCGAAATTTCCTTTAGTGTTTCAGATTGAGGTTTCAATTTCTGATTAGAGACTACGTTTAGCGTGCTCCAGGATCGGCAACGTGGGTATGGTAGCTTTCTGTTCCCATCGGGATGCTTGCTTTCGTTGAGTGCCCTTGCCTCTCTCCTCTGGGATGCTTGAGTTCGGTGAGTACCCACGGCAGTTGCGCCTGTCACAATCACTTCGCGGACATTGTATCCCACTACAACGGCTGTGGTTTGCATTCACTGGCTCAGCGGTCAGCAAGAGGGTTTCGACGGCTGGATGGAAACACACACGGAAATCAGTCACACTGATGGCGGGATTCGAGAGGTGGATGAGTAAAACAAATTATTGGAACAAAATACGATCGTCCGAAACGCGATTCCTTATATCAGTGAAAGGATTCTCCCTAAAAGACAAAAAACGCAATCATGAGATAAGACAGCAATTAAATATATTCGTGTTGAACGACCTCATTTTCCAGAACAAGAGAAATATGGAAAACCACATTTTATAGAATGGAGAACAATAAAATCCTAAACTTTGCTCTGAAATATAAATTCCGAACTGTGCTCTAAGATATCATGCTGCCTGAAGAAGAGCTGTTGATTCATTCCACGAAGAGACGTCAGGAAAACTGATGTCTGAAACGCCAAATAGCCTAGTCCTGCAAGAGGAAGTAAGTTAGTAGCACGTAAACGTTAATCTGTTATCTGAAATCCCGTGCGAAGGCAAACGTCTACCATGTTAGGCATATCATTTGTTGCACTTGTGAAGCAATGCGTAAAGGTAAGTGGAGAGCTACCATGTTACGTGAGTACTGCTGGATGAAGGAAACATACGCGGCAACACAGCACCGATGAGAGCCCAAATGGAGACTCACGCAAGAATTTGAACTTTTTCTTCTTTTCTTGTAAGATGCAACAAGAGTTAACATTAAAAACATTTGGCCACGTGCGGGTAGGACTCGCCATGGAGGATTCCGTACAAACTTAATTATGTATGTAGACTTCCCATCCAGACCATTATGCGAATGTCTGTTTCACACACAATTTGAAACGCAGTATCTACGTGCAGTAATTGCAAATGGATACCCCATTATGGATAATTTCCGAAACGCGTCATTTGAGCAATGTTTGACTTTTACAATTGCCACCCTGTCGGTATGAACGCACAACTACTTAATGTATTAATTTCAGGTTTGACACCCGATACCAAATGATAAAAGAAAAAAATAATTTCGTGTGATATCATTACAGATTAACAATTTTAGCATTTTCTTTTTTTGGTGCACTGTGAAACCTTAATTCTTGTCAAATTTGATCACTGTAGATCAGTGGGAAGTGCCCTATAGATTTTACAGAGTGAGTTTGCGAGTATCAAAATATGTGACGTAAGTGTTCATGCCTTTTGACAGCATTCACTCAGAAGCTAGCGTTTATTATACCGTCAAGGGAACGTGGACGTTCGTACGTTAAGTTTCACCTTGATACGTCTACCGGTTCCGGAAAAAAGGTGTCTTAACAGACGGACAGACAGACAGACAGCCTATAAAAAATGACAAAAAAAAGCTTTTTCGTGTGATATAATCGCAAATTTACAATTTTACGATTTTTCCTTAGGTTTTACTGTGAAACCTTCCTTTTCGTCAAGTTTAACGATTCTAGCCTAACAGGAAGCACCCTTAGATTTTGATGAGTCAGTTTGAGAGTTTAAACACATCTGATCTAAATGGCCGTAAGTTTTGACTGCATTCACGTACATTACATTTATTACACCACTAAGCGACATAAATTTCAAATCGATATGTCATACCATTTCTGAAAAAAAGGATCTTAAAAGGTGTAGGAAGAGATAGCGTCAGATAAGGAATGACAAAATATTTTTTTTTTTCGTGTGATACGAGGGTGAGTCAAATCAATACCTTAAATTTGTAATAACAAATCAAAATTTCGCGCCATTATCCTGTAAGTTGGTAAGCATGCTACAAACACCGTGCAGAATGGCCTGTAGGTGGCAGCATAGTGCAGATGCACACATACCGTCGCAGTATCAGTATAAAGATGGGCGCCCCAATTGCGACTTGCACCAAGGAAGAACAGCGTTATGTTATTCGGTGTTTGTGTAGTGAAGGTGTGAAAACTATTGAAATTCATGGACGAATGAAGGTTCAGTACGATGACGCAAGTTTTCAACAGCAGCAAGTCTACGAATGGAGTAGGAAGTTCACAAATGGTGTGACTTCAGTGGAAGATGATCCTCGTCCAGGTCAGGCACAACGAGTTGTGACTCCACAGAGCATAGAGTTGAAGCCATAGAGAAGGAAAACCGCCGAGTGACACTGAATGACATTGCAGCATGTTTACAGATTAGTCATAGGTCAGCACACCACAGTGTTCATGATGTGCTCCAGTTTCACAAAGTGTCTGCAAGATGGGTGCCACGGCAGCTGACTCCTGAAATGAGAGAACGACGTGCTGATGGTTGTGAAGAACTGCTTTGGCGCTTTCAACGAGAAGCTGATGGCTTCCTTGCAACAATCGTTACTGGGGACGAAACCTGGGCTCACTTCCATCAACCGGAAACGAAGAGAGCGGGCAAGGAATGGCGCCGTTCCTCATCACCAAAACCAAAGAAGTTTCGAACAGAACCATCAGCAGGGAAGGTTATGCTGACTCTCCTTTGGGGCGAAAAAGGCGTCATTTTGGAACATTACATGCCTAGAGGCACCACTGTCACCACTGAATCGTACACTGATCTCCTAAAAAATCATATGCGGCCTGAAATCAAATCAAAGCGACGTGGATTGCTGTCAGCAGGTGTCCTTTTGCAACATGACACTGCAAGACCCCACACTTCCCGTAGAACAGTTGCAACAATCACAGACATGCATTTTGGGTGTCTTCCTCATCCACCATAATCACCAGACCTTGCCCCAAGTGATTTCCATATGTTTGGACCACTCAAAGACGCAATGGGAGGAAAGAAGTTCCGTTCTGATGAAGAGGTACGCCACGCGGTGCATGAGTGCATTTTACTGTGAAACCTTCCTTCTTTGCAAAATTCTTCATTCTAGGCCAACGAAAAGTCCCCATAGGTTTTGATGAGTGAGCCTGCGTGTATTAAAATATATGACGTAAATGGACGTGTCTTTTGATTGCATTGACTTAGAAGCTTCAGTTTCTTACATCGCCAAGGGACCACAGACCTCAGTATGTGACAAATTTCGACTTGATACGTCTACCTGATCCTGAGAAAAAGAGTTTTCAACAGGCGAACACATAGACAGACAGACGGACGACAAAGCTATCCTATTAAGATTTCCGTTAAAAAAAATTAATTTCTCTCTGGAACAAGTAAGCGAAGCGAATCGTAGTGTAGTCACCATAACAATGGAGCTTCAAAATTCTTGGGACAGTGTTGTTTAGCGGTGCGCGTTGTCGGTCGGCCATGGCGGCTAGAAGGACCCAACGACAGGTGTCTGGCCGCTCGCAGGCCTCATCTGAATCCCAGATGGGGCGGTCCGGCCAGCGCCGCGACTGGTCCGCCCTCATAAATATGGCAGCGGCAACAAACGCCCGGCGCGTCTGCATTTCTCTTTCTGTCGCGCCCAAGGCCGCGGCGGTCGGGGGGTGGTCTTGCGTCGCCTTTATTTCTCCGACTGTCGTAAATGTTTACAAGGCGGAGGGTTGAAAGGGCGGGCGGACAATGGTCAACATTCCTGTGCCGGAGTCCCTCCGCCGAAACTAAAAGTGACCGTTCGATGGCCTTCCACACGCGGGAGAGAGTTCTTCGAGCTCCCCGTACAAGTCTGATATCCCGTTGAGGGGTAATTCGAAAGACTGCCTCTGTTTAGGAAAGAATGACATTTGTGTCGAACTCGAGACATCAGCGATTGTTGAAATGCTTGTTAAACATTATTTATTTTCGGCACAATTAATATAATTTCGAGAACATACAATTTGGTTTCCTAACTCTTTGCAAGTAACGTTCTCCTTCCTTTTTACGACCTGAAGATGACATCTGATGCCCGAAACCGGTAACTGCTTGTTCAAAATGTGTGATTTCGCCGGAAAATAAATTATTTTTCAAAAGTGTCTTTTTAACGTCATTTTATTGCATACTGAACTCCTTTTCTTCCTAAATCTTTTACTGAACTGAAATAAAATGATTATAAGTTTTTTTAGTAATGTTGATGCATAGCGTAATCGTCGCCGTATATCCCTCAAATTATTTTCACTAAGCAGGGAAGTAATAATGATATCATGATAAAACGGCCAGTTATAACATCAATATGTTCTATCCACAGGAATATTTTTTAAGAAACATCTTAAATTGTTTTTAGCTATTCTTTCAGGACATTGTCTTTATGCTGTTTTACATACGTCTGAACTGCTTTTAGATGTTCACTGGAGAAATTAAACAGCAGAATTGCAACAATTGCGACAGGATATAATTTTTTCCTAACACAAAAATTTCACACGTATTGCACAAAAAACAACAGACGGTATTTATGTTTATGATGTAAATGATTGGTTCAGTTGTTTTTTGATGAAATTGACCAGCCGAATTGTTGTTTATTAAACTGTACGCAAATGGAATTAAACGTGAGATGTAAAACGTATCATTCACTCGTCTCAGACTTAAAAAGGAACTTTGTCTCTGTCACACTCTCATTCTCATATGTAGTCTCGAAATGGTCTGCATTTTTATGTCCATTCTATTTGTAACGCAACATAATTTTCACAACTGTCGTGTTCCATCACACTGATACGAACTGTTCGTCGTCATTTTCGTTTCTTAATCTGTCTCGACAAGCACACGTAGACAGCTGTGCACTGACGGTCGATACATAGCACCTAGACGAAATTTAAGGCTCCAACGCTGCACTGCTGACTAGCTGATAAATTGCTGTACATCCTGTACACCTCAGACCACCACTCCTGTTTGTCGGGCCGTATGGTGGGCGACAGTCAGGTTGGTATCCTACCGTCGTCCGGCGAGTATCCAGACACGTTTTCGGCCTGGAATCTCACTGGCTGGAGTAGAATTGTCTTCAGTGATGAGTTTCGCTTCGAACAGAGCCCCGATGACCAGCAAAGACGCCCCGGACACATCCGTGGCGCTCTCTGCCCTATATCAAGATACTACAAAACGAGCTACCCTTCCTTGAACTGTTTCGGTGTCCTCCTCAGATCTCATCTGATGCAGATCCCACACCGCGCCGCAATACTATAGAAGAGACGTACAAGCGTAATATAGGCAGGCTCTTTAGTAAACCTGTTGCTCTCTCAGTGTTGTCTCAATAAATCGTAGTCTTTGGCTAGCTTTTACCTACAACATTATCTATGTGATCGTTCTAACTTAAGTTATTCGTAACTGTAATCCATAATTATTTAGTTGAACTTACTGGTTTTAGACTGGCGTCATTTATCGTGTAACCAAAATTTAGCGGATTTCTTTTGGTACTCGTGTGGAGGACTTCAAACTTCTCATTATTGACCGTCAATTTCCACTTTTCGTACCGTACAGGTAATTTCTCTGAACCATTTCGCAATATACTTTCCGTCAGTAACTACGAACTGTGGTCTTTCGGACAGGAAATTACGGATTCTGTCGCACAAATGAGACGATAGTTCACAGCCACGCTTTTACATTAGATTCTTTGGTTAGTATTCCATTATTAACAAATGTGGTTTCATGCGAACTTGCTATTTTGTGAGGAATCTACATCTACATCTACATGATTACTCTGAAATTCACATTTAAGTACATGGCAGAGGGTTCATCGAACCACAATCATACTATCTCCCTACCATTCCATTCCCGAACAGCGCGCGGAAAAAACGAACACCTAAACCTTTCTGTTTGAGCTCTGATTTCTCTTTTTTTGTATGATCATTCCTACCTATGTAGGTTGGGCTCAACAAAATATTTTCGCATTCGGAAAAGAAAGTTGCTTTAATGACTTCCATCCCAACTCGCGTATCATATCTGCCACACTCTCTCCCCTATTACGTGATAATACAAAACGAGCTGCCCTTTTTTGCACCCTTGCGATGTCCTCCGTCAATCCCACCTGGTAAGGATCCCACACCGCGCTGCAATATTCTAACAGAGGACGAACGAGTGTAGTGTAAGCTGTCTCTTTAGTGGACTTGTTGCATCTTTTAAGTCTCCTGCCAATGAAACGCAACATTTGGCTCGCCTTCCCCACAATATTATCTATGTGGTCTTTCCAACTGAAGTTGTTCGTAATTTTAACACCCAGGTACTTAGTTGAATTGACAGCCTTGAGAATTGTACTATTTATCGAGTAATCGAATTCCAACTGATTTCTTTTGGAACTCGTTTGTATCACCTCACACTTTCCGTTATTTAACGTCAACTGCCACCTGCCACACCATACAGCAATCTTTTCTAAATCGCTTTGCAACTTATACTGGTCTTCGGATGACCTTACTAGACGGTAAATTACAGCATCATCTGCGAACAACCTAAGAGAACTGCCAGATTGTCACCCAGGTCATTTATATAGATCAAGAACAGCAGAGGTCCCAGGACGCTTCCCTGGGGAACACCTGATATCACTTCAGTTTTACTAGATGATTTGCCGTCTATTACTACGAACTGCAACCTTCCTGACAGGAAATCACGAATCCAGTCGCAGAATGTGTTGTTCTAATTGCACGCAGTTTAGTTGTGGTCAATACCCTCGATTTCCAGCGCCGGGGAAATTTGGGCAGCTGGCTGCAGTGCTTTACGGCAGGAGTCGATACGGTGCCCAGAATAGACGGGGCCAGGGCGGGCTGGAGGGCTGATTAGCGGCGTGACATAAAGCCCGGTCGCCGGGGAAATTATGTCGCCGGCGTCTTCCCGCTGCTACCGGCGCCTGATAAAACGCTCGCCTCTCATTAGGCGGCCCCCCAGAAAAATAAACGACCCAGCCAGTCTGGCCCTGTTCCAGAGCAGACGCGGCGCAGCACCTGACTCCTGGCACGGTCGCCAACCGAGGGCAGCCTGGCAGGCTATGGCGGCGATGCTTTATCCTCATTTTACATTCGCCCAGTGCCGGATTAGCCACGTAGCAAGAGTTAGCAAATGCTACGAGCCCTGCGTATTAGGGGCCCCACGCATAACCGTAAAAAGATCTGTCAAGTTACATATGAATGGTATTCTACTCCCCTCCAATGTAAAGACCGTTGCGCCCAAATCTACAATGAATGGTAACAATTTTATCTCATTTCTAAAAGTGAGCTATGCCCACATTATACGTTGTGTGTCGTAAGTTGATAACGTCGCAAAACTTGCAGGAGAGGTCCCAAATGTTGCCCGAGCTAGTCGTGATATCCCTATCAGAGTATGGTTGCACTGATTACTAATAAGGAAGTAATTAACGTATACCGTATTTATTTTTGTAAATGCAGACTCTAGGCCTGTTGTTCAAGCTGGATACCTCGATTACCATAGAAAGGAAAACAAACTACAAAATGAAATGGAATTCTACTGTTTAATCCGATGTCGCTACACATTGGTGTTATAATTTACATCCCTCTATTCCTCTTTAAAATTTTCAGCACCCCAAAGACGCGTACGTAAACACGCGATTAAGCACTTAGCACACTGCAGCAAATGCGTACGAAGTCTGGTTCAAATGGCTCTGAGCACTATGGGACTTAACATCTATGGTCATCTGTCCCCTAGAACTTAGAACTTCTTAAACCTAACTAACCTAAGGACAGCACACAACACCCAGCCATCACGAGGCAGAGAAAATCCCTGACCCCGCCGGGAATCGAACCCGGGAACCCGGGCGTGGGAAGCGAGAACGCTACCGCACGACCACGAGATGCGGGCGTACGAAGTCTTATGCCAGCATTATTAGTGTGTGACGTCACTATAAAGGTGTCTTAGAGCCGTCCATCACGTTTAAAGTGCTCCTATTGACAGCACAAAACACGAGCCCCTGGAAATACAGTTTTATAAACGTGCAACGAAAAACTCATTATAATCGTGTTTCCCAAATATAGAAATAGTCTTGTGCATTTACTTGTCTTAAAGATCACAGAGGAGAACGTTCTTTCTCACCACTGAAGCACGTTAAAAATGAGCTAAGGAAGATCTTGGGACTATAACGTCTAAACGATCTCACCTCAATCAACATAGCATGTGATTTGCTTTGAGATACTTATGCGATAGAGTTATTTAAGTTACCTAAATTAGAGAAATTTCATTTTTGTAAAGTGCTACTTTATTTTATATCCTAAATTTCGAGGGCTGTAGCAAACCAACGCCAGCAGGGCAGCTTCTTATTCATCTCTACGCCCTCCACACCCCCAAGCCTCCAACCCCCGCTGCTGGCTTAATCCGACACTGCTTTCATCCAAGGAAGGTCCTTACAGGTAACTTGTATTGCGGTGGTATTTAAAAGCAGTTCGCGATCATATCCCGTCATTATTTTGCACAAAACATTTCTCGATGACAGGCATTAGCCCATTGATTACGTCGTTGTCAATTTTAGATTTAAATTCCAACGTTCTTGGTTCTGCTCTACCATGACTGGTAGTCATATCGGATAGGACAACAAGTTTGCTGTCATTAGTCACTAATAATTGGTCTTCACGACGAGAATTAAACCTCCACCATCATGTGGATGTATGTGTTGTGTTATGTCTTCAGAGTAACCTGTGGCATTGTCTAGTATAGAAAGAAAGAATTCATTTTGTGTGTGTCTTTGATTGAAAGGATGAACAGAAATATAAATGTGAATATAAAATAAAGTTAAATAAGAACACCTACAGTGCTCGCAGTTTCCTTGCCCTATTGTGATACATTACAGACATCATCACACTTTGTAAAACCCGAAGGGACCTAAAACCTAATAACTGCAAAGAATTACGGAACAGAGTATAACGGATCAAATCTGATAGCTTTGTGGAGATCTTTGGTTGCGCACATGAATACGAATGTGTTGACAACAATCATTACATTTAATATTTCTAGTATGTCATCCTAATTCCTTAAAAGTGTACAAAGTTATGTAAACTTAACGGAAAAGACTCTTGCACTCCTATTCAGCTGTGCAACCAAGGATCTCCACATAGCTTTCATACATGCTCCGAAACAGTGTTTTGTTTCGCTTTGTGTTCTTTCCTGTTATTAAACTCTAGATGCAGTATCTGCTCCCTTCAGAGTTAACAAAGTGTGATGGTCTTTGCGGTATATCACAGCGGAGAGGGAGCCTGTGTCCACTGCATGTATTTTGATTTATTTTTGTTTTACTTCCGATTTGTATTTTCGATCATTCTTTTACTCAAAATCCTCCACAATATGATGAGCCATTTACTGAAATAGCGTTTTGCTTTTCTCTTGACTAGACAGTGCCACCAGATACTCTAAAGTCGTAGCAGAACAATTACATGTGATAACAGTCCACACAAATCCCCCTGATGATAAATGTCAAAATCTCAAAAACATATTGTGGCAACAAATAGACAGCTGCTACTAACAGTAAACTTGTTGTTTCATTCGGTATCAGTTTTATAATATGACAGTACCGACTGCAACAAAATGTCTGTATTTTCGCGATCAGTTTTCGCTCCAAGGTCGTGCAATTACGGGAATTTTTGTGCGACTGTAGCAGCGATTACGTGAAATTGTTAAAACTTGTTAGCGATATAATAAAGCGTTAGGTATAAATAACTAAGCAATATAAACAACTCTAAAAACTCAAATAATGCGGATGATTTTTCGATGGCCACAGGAACGTCGCCTGCACGAAGACGAAAGTTCCTCTTCCATATACTCGTTTGGAGAACGGTTCAGTAAATATTTACATCTGCGCACATCTTTGCACTACATTTAGAATCTATCAAGATAGATGTGACTATATATATGTGCAGATTTTTTCAGACGGTATTTCAATATAAATAGTAGTATAACATGTGAAAAGTCTGAGACCACTATTAATTTTGTTACGAGGTCATTAGTATACAACATGAACAGCAAGAGTCTTAAGCCACTTCTCTAGGGCAAGCCTGAAGTTACTTCTAAATCTGTTGATGACTCTCTATGCGGCATTACATGGTTTACCGTCCTTAACACGAAATAATCAGTCCAGTTACAAATTGTACCTCATAGGCTGCGTGATCTTACGTTCTCTAATAAGCGTAGAAGCGGCAGCGAGACGAATGCTTTCCGGAACCAAAGAAATGCTGCCCCTATCTGGTTGGCTTGATCCATGGCTTTGAGGATGTCATGTGGAAAAACCGAGAGTTGGGTCAGTCAGTTGCTCCTGACAAAGTTGACGGAGTTTATTGTTGCTTTTTACTCGTTATTGTTATTTTATCCCCTCCATCTCGTATGGAATGTGAGTAGGCTGTCACCGGTACAGTCAACACGCTCATCAGCCATCGTGTATGTAGCACACACAAATGCGAAAAAAAACAGTGAATTAAAATATGAGTTATTTACAAGTGATTTTAAAATTTGTAAATGTGAATTTCATGAAGGATTACATAAAATAAACCCGATTTTCATCGTCGTTAATTTTAAAACAGGAATACTAAAAGTTAAATCGAGAACAATACGAATACACTGGAAACAACGATGTAGAAAACTTTGATCTTAAAAATGTAGCACTACACTGATACTAAAATTTGAATAACTTGTTCTGGGAAAAATAGCTTATTGTTGGAGAGGAAGGAGTGTGGAGTTTAGTAGGGTAGGAGAACTGATGGACAGTATTTGTGGGGAAGAAGGGGATGCAGGGGAGACAGCAAGAGGTGAGTAGTTGAAAATGTCGGTAAGACGGGGGAAAGGGGTAAGAAGAGGGAGGGAAGGAGTGCAGTCGAAGAGAAAGATGGGAAATGAAAGGAAAGGGGTCTCTGATGAGGTGCAGTAGGTGAGGTAGGTTTACCGTCGGTAGTATGAGTAACTGACGATACAGATTTCATTGTCTGAGAAAGGAATACGGCTGAAATATACATTAGCAGAGGACGTGGAGAGTGAGCAGGTCCAGAGTTGGTAGCACGTATAGATATAAGCGCGACAGAGTACTAGGAATCTAAATTAGAGGGGAGACAATAGGATCACTGCAGTCGAGTTTGCGGCCGGTGTGGGTTGTTCGAATGTGTTCAGTGTGAGTGAGAAGAGATGTGAATTTGGTAAGATGGTAAAAGATCCCTATGTGGCAAGAAAGTTATTTTAGAAAGTTCGAAATTTTTATTCTGATTTGGTGCGGAAACAACGGTGACAATATTTTTTACAAGAATGTCGTCGCGAGAAACTTGCTCGCATAGTACTGTGTATAATAGATGTAACTTGTATTTGTTTTTGGGAACTAAACAGGACTAGATTCTCCCGCGAAATTATGTATTGGAAAATGCAGTGAACAGTACTACAATGCCTGACGTCACAGTACGTGACTTGCAGTTCAACAAAATTGACAGAAAAAAAGATCCTACATACAAATATAAATCAAATTTTCAAAGAATAACGTGTCCAAATTGCTCCTATAAAAATGTCCTACGAATTTACCCACCAAAACAGACTAAATGAGTTTCCAAACTGTAAATGATGCACATGCGAATGTTACACTACAATATGAGAATGAGAGTGTCTGCACAAGAAATGAGGTGTGCACTGAACTTTACTACCTTAACTGAAACTGAAAATTATTTTTAAATCCAAATCTCAAATTAAATGATCTTATTGTGTCCTAATTGTATTGCTAAGCAGGCGCTAACAAATTTTCGTGGCTTACCTGCGCTACTGGAAACTGGTACTGTTCGAAAGTGATGAACACTAACATACAGCGCAGCAGCCAATGAAAACAAGGCATGGCGCAAGGGCAATGCAATGACATGCAGCTAGTTGCTAATCAAATTATGTTCTGCCTTCAGCAATTGCGTTCCGCGGCGTGACACGCTATTAGAAAATAAAACTTTCCTGAGGAGGCGGTGGTAGAATCTCGACTAACTAAATCGCAGAAAAAAGACTAACATTCAAAAACTATTTTGTGAATAGTGAAAGTCATTCCTTGATATTTACAACTACTATCAGGAAAATTATTATTTAAAAAAATTGCCCTGCCACGAAATTAGTAACTGAAATGGTAAAGAAATGGTAGATCGATAACTCTGACTGCAAGTCGTGTGAACAGATAATTTTGCTTGAACTCGTCTCGAAAATCTAAGCCAAACAAATACAGAGAAAACTGTTAATTATTTGTCTTTCTCAAACTCGTGATAAATTACGTGCGAGCAAACAATACAGAGAAAATATTACCCGAAAAACTTCACCTTCTCGAATCAGGCTTTGCCAAATCATATTCCCAAAATTCAATATCCTCTTCATTTTTATCTCTATGCTCTGCTGACTATTTCCAGACCACTCAGCGGTGTGACTAACTCCCGCTTCTCTCACTGAACGCTACACTGGCAACGATAACGCTGCTGAAAACCAAAGATCACACCGCTCGAATTCAGAACCTCTGTGGCGTAACATGATGACGATTGATGACTTTTGCCTGAACAATATCGGTTGTGCAAATAAGAAAAAGGGATGGGAAAAACTGACAGCTTAAAACAGATACCGGTATTTTAATTCTGAATAACCGGTATTTTTCGGTATTTGTTTGGTCTCGGTGGTAACAGATGTTTTTTACTTTGTAGTAGTAACCGAGTAAACAATCCGAAATTTAAAATAGCCATAGCTTCATTTTTAAATGAACCTTTTTTCGAAGAGATGTAATTTTTATTCGTAAAATTTGCACTGGTTTGAAATACTGTGTTATTACGGAGGACAGCGAAAACAATATGTGGTATTTTAAAAACGACGCCGACAGAAACGGCCAACAAAAACACATGGCATAGGAATCGATACACCGCTTTTGACACAATAAGGTGCCTGTGGCCGTGTGTCGTGACTTGAAGTACGCGTTTACGTGGAATGTCTATGCGACAGTTTCTCGTTGTCATCCACAGACATTCGTTGTATTCCAGTCTGTAAATATTTTTACAAAGTGACGCAGCAATGAAATACAATGGTTCATTTGCTTTACAGTATTAAAGATATGTCTACCTCTTCTGTTAAATAATAAAACAAGAAGGAAATTGTGGTAACAGTAATAAATCAAAAACTTAACAACAGTTCATTCATGTTGTTGTTGTGGTCTTCAGTCCTGAGACTGGTTTGATGCAGCTCTCCATGCTACTCTATCCTGTGCAAGCTTCTTCATCTCCCAGTAGTACCTACTGCAACCTACATCCAACTGAATCTGTTTAGTGTATTCATCTCTTGGTCTCCGTCTACGATTTTTACTCTCCACGCTGCCCTCCAATACTAAATTGGTGATCCCTTAATGCCTCAGAATATGCCCCACCAACCAATCCCTTCTCATAGACAAGTTGTGCCACAAATTTGTCTTCTCTCCAATTCTGTTCAATATCTCCTGATTAGTTATGTGATCTATCCATCCAATCTTCAGCATTCTTCTGTAGCACCACATTTCGAAAGCTTCTATTCTCTTCTTGTCCAAACTATACTCGATGTTAACAAATTTCTCTTCTTCAGAAACGCTTTCCTTCCCATCGACAATCTACATTTTATATCCTCTCTACTTCGACCATCACCAGTTATATTGCTTCCTAAATAGCAAAACTCATCTACTACGTTAAGTGTCTCATTTCCTAATCTAATTCCCTCAGCATCACCTGATTTAATTCGACTACATTCCATTATCCTCGTTTTGCTTTTGTTGATGTTCATCTTATATCCGCCTTTCAAGACATTATCCATTCCATTCAATTGCTCTTGTAAGTCCTTCGCTGTCTCTGACAGAATTACAATGTCATCGGCGAACCTCAAATTTTTATTTCTCCTCCATGGATTTTAATACCTACAACGAACTTTTCTTTTGTTTCCTTTACTGCTTGCTTAATATACAGATTGAATAACATCGGGGAGAGGCTACAACCCCGTCTCACTCCCTTCCCCACCACTGCTTCCGTTTCATGTCCCTCGACTCTTGTAACTGCCACCTGGTTTCTGTACAAATTATAAATTGCCTTTCGCTCCCTATATTTTACCCCTGCCACCTACGGAATTTGAAAGAGAGTATTTCAGTCAACACTGTCAAAAGCTTTCTTCAAGTCTACAAATGCTTGAAACGTAGGTTTGCCTTTCCTTAATCTATTTTCTAAGATAGTTCATTCATAGTACACAATACACAAACAGCAGTTAAGCTACCTTCTGATTTTATTGTGTACTAGTTCATTCATAGTACACAATGAAAACAGAATGTAGCTTAACTGCTGTTTGTGTCCGCTTGTAGCCCTTGACAAAGATCACGAAAAACAGAGTTCATCAACCTCAGCTCTAACCCTTTAGAAATGAGTATTCGTAGTGCTCAAACAGCGGTATGATCCCCGTTTACAACATGGCTTTTGAGCAGAGTTTAAAGAAAGTAGAATCATTAGTAGAGTACTGGTGATTTTTGGTAATATGCGACCACTTACCGCTTTTCGAGAAACAAGCGAACGTTGAACGGGCTAACTTTATTTTATTTGCCTGTGAAGTTTTATGTTTTAATTCTATGTAATTTGAAACTGGGATTCAAAATTTTTCGATCTTCGTGCAATTTCTGCGTTTATTACAGGAAATAATAGCGATAAAAAAGAGAAAATCTCTTACTTCAGAACTGGGTAGTTTGAGTGGTTTTGACAGTCCGGTTATAGTGGCGTGGAATAAGACCGATATAACCGGAAACTGGGTGCTCCAGCGATAATCGCCATCCCTAATATGACGTATGACACGTTGATTGAAAAGAGAGGCCACATGACTTTCGTCGAATACCAGAGAATTAACAAGTAACTTTACACGGTTCGCCCTCGCTCCGCAGCCCGTGTGACGGTGACGTCACGCGGTGTCCCTGATCAAGTGGGCCCTGCCCCCACCTCCCACTGTTCGGCGCCGAGTACCTCACCGCGCAGTCTGTCGGCCCGTCGCGAAACAAAGTAATAATTTCCGCTTGTTATTTGGCCGTAAACCTGAGCACTATCTGTCATTCAGTGCAAAGCGCTTTATACTCGGCGTAATCATTATTTGCTCACTAAGTTTACTGCTTAATGCCAGCAATAAAACGGGCCATTATGACCCCTGGCAGTCTGAAGCAGAAGCCGCGGTTGTGCCGGCGGTCTGGAGGGGGGGAGGCGCCCCAGCCAGCTGCTTTCGCAAAGTGCCGAGGCAGGCTCCGCCGTCTGCGGCGTACTCCCCGGCTACGTAGAACGTCGTACCGACACCAGCACCCCGAAAGAAACTGTCACGAAACGGGCCGAAGATCAGTTTCAGCCAAAACTCTAAAAGCAACACCACTACATTAAACTGCACTCATCCAGCAATGAAGTCAAACGCTAAGAATGAGAACTGAAGAGAGAGGACAAACGCGGCAGAGGAACTTACCTATTTGACAAGCAGGATCTTAATGCTTTTACAACCACTGTTGTCTCATAATACACTACTGGCCATTGAAGTTGCTACACCAAGAAAAAATGCAGATGATAAACGGGTACTCATTGGACAAATATACTACACTAGAGCTGACATGTGATTACATTTTCACGCAATTTGGGTGCGCAGGTCCTGAGAAATCAGTACCCAAAACAACCACCTCTGGCCCTAATAACGGCCTTGATACGCCTGGGCACTGAGTGAAACAGAGATTGTATGGCGCGTACAGGTACAGCTTCAACACGATACCACATTTGATCAAAAGTAGTGACTGGCGTATTGTGACGAGCCAGTTGCTCGGCCACCATTGACCACACGTTTTCAGTTGGTGAGATCTGGAGTATGTGCTGGCTAGGGCAAAAGTCGAACATTTTCTGTATCCAGAAAAGCCCATACAGTTCCTGCAGTATCCGGTCGTGCATTATACTGCTGAAATGTACGCTTTCGCAGGGATCGAATGAATGGTAGAGCCACGGGTCGTAACATATCTGCAATGCAACGTCCTCTGTTCAAAGTGCCGTCAATGCGAACAAGAGGTGACCGAGGCGTGTAACCAATGACACCCCATACTATCACGCCGGGTGATACGCCAGTATGGCGATCACGAATACACGCTTCCAATGTGCGTTCATCGCGATGTCGGCAAACTCGGATGCGACCATCACGATGCTGTAAACAGAACCTGGATTCATCCGAAAAAAATGACGTTTTGCCATTCGTGCACCCAGGTTCTTCGTTGAGTACACCATCGCAGGCGCTCCTGTCTGTGATGCAGCGTTAAGGGTAACCGCAGCCATGGTCTCCGAGCTGATAGTCCGTGCTACTGCAAACGCCGTCGATCTGCCGTGCAGGTGGTTGTTGTCTTGCAAACGTCCCCATCTGTTGACTCAGGGATTGAGACCTGGCTGCGCGATCCGTTACAGCCATGCGGACAAGATGGCTGTCATCTCGACTGCTAGTGATACGAGGGCGTTGGGATCCAGCACGGTGTTCCGTATTACCCGCCTGTACCCACCGATTCCAAATTCTGGCAACAGTCATTGGATCTCGACCAACGCGAGCAGCAATGTCGCGATACGATAAACCGCAATCGCGATAGGCTACAATTTGACCTTTATCAAAGTCGGAAACGTGATGGTACGCATTTCTGCTCCTTACACGAGGCATCACAACAACGTTTCACCAGGCAACGCCGGTCAGCTGTTGTTTATGTATGAGAAATCGGTTGGAAACTTTCCTCGTGTCAGCACGTTGTAGGTATCGCCACCGGCGCAAACCTTGTTTGAATGCTTTGAAAAGCTAATCATTTGCATATCACAGCATCCTCTTCCTGTCGGTTGAATTTCGCGTCTGTAGCACGTCATTTTCGTGGTGTAGCAATTTTAATGGCCAGTAGTGTATATTCCCGTACAGGTCAGACGTTATATCAGAAGCGCAAGCTGCAGGCTTGGCTAGCATCTACATTTATGTTCAGGCATGGATTTCTCGGGGCATTTCCACGTTTTCTCCAACCTCTGTAACAGATGACAGAGAGAAAGAGAGAGAGAGAAAAAAAAGGAATTGGGGGTTAGAACGACGAACCTAAGCTGCGGTACAATGGGCATTTGATTGAGCGTGACGTAGTTGTTAAGACACTGGACACGCATACACGCGTGGAGGAGATCAGTTTCTCGCAGAAGATTCAAGTTCAGGCCTACCTCAATCGTCTGTGGTAGATCTCGTGATGACTCGTCTGAAGAGAACAACGGCGATTTGCTTTCCCAATGCGAACTCCTCTGATGTCCTTATGGACCGGCCGTTAAACCCCAATACTTCACCCCAATGTCTTTTTCGTCTGCGTCAAAATCTGTACCTATTTTGCATGTGGCACCTTATGTGTTTCGACGAGGGTACTTTTGCTATCACTATCGTTGTCTCCCTTTCCTGTTCGATTCACGACTAGTGCGTGAAGAAACAACTGTTGTTAAAGCTCCCTGTGAGCTCTTAATTTCGAGTCGTGGTCACTTAAGTCACTTTTATCCTTTTTGGGGCTGCAATTCTGAGAAAGATTTGTGTACGGGAGCCGTGTAGCCCCAGGACGCTGCTGAGAAGCCCATTAGCTCTGAGGCCTTCCAGAGAGCAACAAGTCCACCAGAAAGTGGGGAGGGAAGGGGGGTCTAAAAGCCGCGCGACCACCTTGCAGCTGTATCTGCCGTTAATGCGAGGATGCGGCGCCGCAGAACACACAGGCGGAACGTGGTTCGCCTCCTGCGGGACCCGATAAACACAGCTGCCAGCACGCACGAGGGCGGCGCGCTGCGCTGGAGTATTAAAACTGCGTAGCCGGGAGATTAGAGGCCGTAACGACCAAAGTACCTGAGTTTCTGGCGGGCCAGCAAAAAGAGCGTATCTGCTCTGTTGGAACTGATAAGCGCGTGCAATTATCCACCTGAATAACGCTCGCTGAGAATTCCGTACGAGAAAACTGGTGAAGGCAGTCGCATTAATAGAATTTCTTAGTTCGTTGCGCTCTAGGGAGAAGCCGAAGCTAGATTACGGCGATTTCCCTTGGGGACGAAGCAAGATTACGGTTTAACATCCCGTCGACGTCGAGGTAATTACAGGCAGCAAACGAGATTGGTTTGAGAAATCACGTTGCCCATATCTTTTCAAAGGACCCAACGCCTTATCTGTATCCGTCTTATCCATTATACCTTCTCTAGAACATCATAACTGCATACTGAAAGAAACATAACTACAAAAAACTGTAAGTCACTCATAAGAATTTATCTTTCAGAACTAGATTTTTAGCCTTTTTAGGGTGATATTCATGTGAGACATGGAGAACTTTACGTATTCATACGCAAATCATCTGCTTCACCTCAAAATTATTTATTCTTATCGCAACGAAATACCTTCCTGTGTCTATCGTCATGTTCTTTAGCACGAACCAGTAAAAGACCTCCCCACTCCCCCACAAACACACGTCCGATTTCCGAAGACACAGACACTCATGTTGAGAACGGTCTCAGTAATTTCGCTCCACTTAAAAAAAATAAACATAAAAAAATAACTGGATTTTCACGGATCTCAATGTGTATGATGTCATATCTCCTGAACTATGTATCGTACAATGATATATGGCGTCCAGCAAAAAGGCCTCTGGTCTGAAAATTAAATACGTTTATCTCGAAAACTAAGACCAATAGCCGACTCTAACAAAGGGCATGTTTATTGTGAAAGTCTGAGAATTTATACATTAGTTATAAAATACACTCTAAGGCAATAACAGAAACTAAAATGAAATGAATACCCCTAGCTGCATACAGGCGTTGATATAAGTCAACGGGGACATTTGAAACTTTGTGCCCCGACCAGAACTCGAACCCGGGATCTCCTGCTTACATATCAGACGCTCTATCCATCTTCTTTTTTAAAAAAAAAAATCTTTGTTAATTTCATTTTGTTCTATTTTCATAGTTGTATATGTTCGGGGCGGACGTCTCATGACAACCGTATAGATTGTTCGTTGATCCTTTCAGTCAGTTTTTTTATTACAGAGGGTAGCTAACCCTCTAACCGAACACTCTGAGCTACCGTGCCGGCTCCACCTTAGCCACCGAGAACACAGAGGATAGTGCGACTGCAGGGACTTACCTCTGGCACGCCTACCGTGAGATCCACATTCCCAGCTTATTGTCCCGCACTATATTCATAGTGCCTCTACCCATTATACTCATTACTCGCAGTTTTTCTCATTACTCGTAAGAGTTCGGTCACTGTTTGTGCATCCGCACAGAAGAAGATAGAAGAAGATGGTCATATATATATATATATATATATATATATATATATATATATATATATATATGACGCAAAGCGATGCAGTTATCCGAATGGGACAGAACGCGGTAGATGTGACGCACTTGTATGGACAACCAAACAAGTACAATTTCAGAAAAACTAGGTGACTTATGTAGGGAAAGAGATTGACAAATTGACAAAGCCAATAAAGCGTTGGTCCACCTCTGGCTCTGATGCCGGCATTGATTGGTAGTGTTGTTGGATGTTCTCCTTAGGGATATGGTGGCAGATTCTGCCCAACTGGCGCATTGGATCGTCGAAATTGCAAGCTGTTTGGAGGGCCGTGCCCATATTGCTCCATACATTCTCAGTTGGGGAGAAATTTGACGACCTAGCTGGCCAAGGTAGTGTTTGGCAAGCCCGATAACAAACAGTAGAAACTCTTGCCGTGTGCGGGCGGCCATTATCTTGCTGAAACGTAAGCCCAGGATGGCTTGCTATGAAGGACAACAAAACGGGGCGTAGAACGTCGCCGACCCATCGCTGCCGTGCAAGGGTATCGCGGATGACAACCAAAGGAGTCCTGCTATGAAATGAAATGGCACCTCACACCGCCGTTCCTGGTTTTCGGGCCGTATGGCGTACTACAGTCGGGTTGGTATCGAGGCCTCTCCAGACAGGTCTTCGGTGGTCATCGGGGTTCAATTCGAAGTGCGACTCGTCACTCAAGACCATTCTACCCTCCAATTAATGAGATTGCAGACCGAAGCCCTAAGTGTATTTGTAAGACTGATGCGAAACTGACTCTTGTTAATGAATAGCAGTAGCGTCCACCACAGAAAACCCTGAAAACCGTGATTCTGATGCACCGACCGGTTCCTGTCACTCGTGTCGAGAGTGCTTCTCTACGACATTATGTCTGACTAAACCGCAGGCGGAGACGTGCTTCGCGGATAGCTGGATGCAATAAAAAATTGTGCTTACGATAAAAGAGACCGTGTTCTTTCTCCAGTGTTATGCGAAACTCAATTCGTGTAAAACACGTGCGAAACTTTTTGCCAGAGATTTCAATACTCGAAGCGTTTTGGCAAAACTTCCAGTGAAGTCTGCAACGCAAAACTAAATGGCAAAACGGTGCTAAACGGGCTCTATAGCGAATAAAAACCGTAAGTATCCGAAAAATATTCGAAATCTGTAAAACATTGCTCGATTGAAGGAGGACTGGAACAAAGCTCGACAACATCTTAACACCATTTATCTCTGCAAATGAGAATGAAGAGATGACCGTGTCAAAACACTATCAAAGAGGACCTGTATCTGTTTCCTTACAAATTTATTGTTTTCGGTGAGCTAAATCGTCCAGACGAATATTCTGGTGTTGAGTTCTGCCTGTGGTTTCCGAGTGAAGTATAATTAGAACTAGTGGCCGAGCGGTTATAGGCGCTACAGTCTAGCATCGCGCGACCGCTACGGTCGCAGGTTCGTATCCTGCCTCGGGAATGGATGTGTGTGATCTCTTTAGATTAGTTAGGTTTAAGTAGTTCTAAGTTCTACGGGACTGATTACCTCAGAAATTAAGACCCATAGTGCTCAGAGCCATTTTAAACATAATCAGAACTTTTGGAGCCTCAGTTACTCATTTCGTGAGATGAGGTTTGACTGACACTGTCAAGGTATGTGGGGCACCCACTGAACTTGAGCCACTGTGAGTCAGAAAATACCCACCAGTACACTGAAGAGCTGTTGCATAATCTCAAGAATGGTGTTCGGTGCGCAGTGTCCGATGTCCAAATCGTAACAAGATACTTTCGCCAAACTGTTAGTGCTGATTAGTATGTGCAGAAACTGTTTAATCCGTTTGTGGATCAACTCACACTAGTTGAACGATGGTAAGGATAGTTTCAGCAAGACGGAGCAGCATCACAAATTGCCCTGACTATCTTATCGTTAGTGCGTGAGGGGTTCGGTGAAGACAGGACAATTAAGCAGATGCATACAGTCTCCTGGCCTATTCGATAGCCTGATACCTCACACTGTGATTTTTACCTGTGGGGTATATTGAAGGATTAGGTGTACTTAAATACAGTACGATCTAAAATAATGTCGCCATTAAGCGATTTGACACTATTTCAGCTTTTCTAAAATTCATTAATTAGCTACTGAACTCTCTTGCTGCAACATTTGAACTTTGATTTCAACTGCTTTACGATATTACATTCACGAACTTTCTAAGTGACCTATGTTCATCCCAGCTGAAGTTTGAGTAATTTCTGAACAAACACTGTACGGTAGATATCCGTAAAAATGGAAATTTTTTATTTGATATGATGGAGATTGACACTAATATACGTCAGTTGATTACAATAACTGGTACTACATGGGTCTTACACATTTGTAGGTTTCGTTACACTCCGCCAGATATCTCTGGTTAATCTTCTCTCCACATTTGTGTCAGCCGTTGTTTGCTACCGAGAATTGTGTGCATCTTATTAAGGTTCAAATGGTTCAAATGGCTCTGAGCACTATGGGACTTAACATCTGAGGACATCAGTCCCCTAGAACTTAGAACTACTTAAACCTAACTAACCTAAGGACATCACACACATCCATGCCCGAGGCAGGATTCGAACCTGCGACCGTAGCGGTCGTGCGGTTCCAAACTGAAGCGCCTAGAACCGCTCGGCCACTCTGGCTGGCTACATATTTCAGATATAGATGCTGCACAAGTGGCGCTGCCTGTTCTATTCATAGTTGTAAGACCGTCCTCTGTCTCCATATACCTCTCTCTCTCTCTCTCTCTCTCTCTCTCTCTCTCTCTCTCTCCCCCCACACCAACCCGGCCGGCTCCTATTAAACATTCTGTGCAAAAAATTCAGTAAGCATCCAATCATGGTTTACACTCATGTACTGTGCTAGCACAATATAAATGTACATAACTTTATGTCTCCATAATTAATTACATAAACATTTGGTTTTACAGGTTATGTGAAAGATGAAAGACATTTGTGGAAGAAGCAAATGATGATTTTCGTACTCAAAGCTGAAGGACCCTAGAATACGGAATTATCTGCTAGGAAATTATCAGTTTAGCAGAAAACTATGGGAAATGTATTGAAGAAAGAAGATGAACTGGAAAGTCAAGCCTGAGGTACAAATGTGGTCGGAAGAAATGGTCACTATTGAGATGATACATACGCGCTTTTCCCTGACTATAAGGGGTAATGAACATGATAGAAAAGCCAGACAGAAAAGCAAGCCTTCAGTGTTTCGTCTTTTCTTGTACCTGTCCTTCGACCTACAAGGAACTTGCCTTCCCGAGGAAAATGCGCTCCGAACACGGCTCTGCGAGTTCTTAGCCTCAAAACCACGTGATTTCTACAGTCGCGGAATCAAAAACTTTACCCCACCATTGACGGAATGTAGTAAATAGTGAAGGAGAATATATTACTGATGACTAAAGCCACTCTTATGTGTATCTTGTGTGTTTATTAAACTTACGGAAAAGCGCTTATGTACCAACTCAATAGTAGGCATTTCCAGCATCTTCTGTGATGTTCATTAACATCGGTCGGTCCCGCTTCAGACTAGCTGTAAATATTTTTCAGGTTAGTTGCATTCTGCCCACCCTATATATATCCATCCTGTCAGCTAAGAATTGTAATAGAAGTGGGAGGAGGAAAAAGAGACTACGTATTAGAGATCTCTGTCTCTTTTTTGAATATTTTCTCCAGTCTGCGTACGTTACAGTTCTTGGGAACACGTGCTCTGCACGAGTCTCGTTTTTTATTTTATTTATTTTTTAAATGGACTTGTAGTCCGGGGTGATATGTTACAATACAGCATCACCGGTCTATTGCGGTCTAACTGTGTTGGTGAGGCAGTAAATTTCCACAGGGCAGTGACTGCGTCACTGCAATTCACTTTGGAGGTGTGGCGGTGGGACTTGTAGTCCCGTACCACCCTCTGACGGTGATAGTACTACATGAGTCAGGCAGAAAATTTAGCCTAACATGGGCAGGTGAAAGTGTGGCGGTGTGTCGACGAGTGGTGGCGGCTTTTAGCCCTGGCCGGACGTAATCCGCCTGCAGGAGACCGGACAAGATGGCGGCGCGGATTTATTCATAAGCTGGGGTCCGGCGGGCGCGCCTCATCAATTCGGAATTCTCGTTACTGGCAGAGGACCAGGGTGGGGGAGGAGGGTGGGGCGGGGAGGAGTGGTGGAGGGAGGGTGAGGCAGGGGGCTGAGGCGGCAGTGCGGCCTGCGGTTGGCTGTTCCTGGGAACACTTCTGCGATGCAACGCGAGCCGCCGGCATTACAAGGCATGGTGCGTTGCGCGCTTGGCGTGATCTCTGGCCGAAGGCGGAGCGTAGATGTCGTGTAGCAGTCATTTACCACAATTTCGACTTCCGCACATGTATATTTTGCTGTAAATACATCACACGGGGTCCCTGCGTGACAGGCACACACAAAAGTCTGACGAAGATTTTTCATTTGTTTTGGTTAATTAGGGATAACATGACAACTTCAATTACATCTCATATTTAGCTCACTTTCTCTCTCAGTCTTTTTCTCTCAGTCACTCTTCGTACTCTGATGAGGTCCGCAGCTCGTGGTCGTGCGGTAGCGTTCTCGCTTCCCATGCCCGGGTTCCCGGGTTCGATTCCCGGCGGGGTCAGGGATTTTCTCTGCCTCGTGATGACTGGGTGTTGTGTGCTGTCCTTAGGTTAGTTAGGTTTAAGTAGTTCTAAGTTCTAGGGGACTGATGACCATAGATGTTAAGTCCCATAGTGCTCAGAGCCATTTGAACCATTTGAACTCTGATGAGGGTTTCCTTGGAAGGTCGCCGACTTGTGACAAATACTTGTGTAACGTACTATTATCATAAGATAATGTCACATGCCTTTGTGCTGTCCCTAGGAGACTAAAAGACCCAGCAACGAAGTGCCAGAACTACTTCTGGGTCAATAAGCGGATTTCATGCAGATCACTTACAAAAAGCCATGATTTTAATGGCGCCATTACTGTGCAATATACAGGGTCAAGGTGATCTCCACCGAAACACTTCTGAGGATTGTTCAGTGATGTTTTGATCTGATGGACACGTGGCCTCTGGCGGCTCGTTGCAAGGAATTCGGCTTGTTAACACGTTTACCATTATTTCTGAGAAAAAAGCCTTCACAACAGCGAGAAACCTGTAACTTTCATTCATCAAAACGTAGAACACGACGCAGGTACGACAATGCATCGCCTGTGTTGTTCAGAAGTACGGTGCAATGTTCCTTGGGATGTGCATGCATGGATAAGCGGGAAATCCTATTTCGAGTCCCTATGTGGCACAAATTTTTACTGTCGCTATTCCATCATACAGCTGATAGCTGTCCATATTTGCAAGTGCGAATACATTTCGTGCAAAACACAAGAGTAATGTAACAATCCTCAGATGAAACACGTACGGTCTTGTTACAACTGAGCGTAGTGTCAATGTGGCGCTCTTGCGGTTCATTCTGTGAACTCATACTTATGTGCATATCTGCAACTCTTCATCAACAAACCAATCGACTGTGTATATCTGTCAACGCACGACCAACACCGCTGTAAGGACAGAAACGACACATAACGGTGCTGTCCTGGATGCAGTGTTGAGGGCGCAGAGGGAAGTACGCACACAGTTGTTAACAGTTGTAAGGTGGCCATAATTTCTCACCTTACAAGCACTCATCTACATACTTTGCCGTGATCTACAACCACATTAAGTATTATCTGATAGGTAGTATATCGTATATATGAATATTTAAAGGAGACTGACATTGTCATGTACGCCTTGTAAATAACTGTTAACGCTTATTGCGTGAAAGGTGACGGAGTGTCTTTATTATCGTACTAGTAGAGGTTGGAACGACAGTGGAAATGAAACGGCAGACAGAACTCAAGCCCTGGGTGGAAGGCCCACACAGGTGTTTTGGTCCTGCTTAAACACCGGAAATAGTAAGACGGACGTCGTAGCACCTAAGCGCTGGAGCACCATAGAGTCGTGACCGGCCGAATTGTAGCCGAACAGGAAGGATTATACTTCGGAAACTGCGAAAATCTCGGACACAGGTGAGAGGAACGAAGAAGCGGCACCTCGGAAACCACGCAGGCTCGGTTATTTCAAAGGATTTTACTCAGAAGCGTACCATTGTACGAGTACAGGTTTTTCCTTGCAAACTTTCCACGCTGGCCGACAAAAGACTAAAATATGGTTGGTCGGTGTTCGGAAGAACCTGTAGAGAGGGAGAATATTCCGTGGTTTCGGGAATATGATTCGTTTTCGGAATTATGATGTTGGGGAGCCGAGTGTTGCTGGGAAGCCAGCGCTGGAGAGACTCGGCCTTCCGTTTCGAGCTCCCGTGTGTGACAGTCGCTCAGTATCAGCTTCTTGTTGGTACGGACGGACTTGCTGTCTTTGCTCTCACGAGATTTTATTGTTAGAACAGTTAGGAACTGTACTCTTGCGAACCTATACGATTCTGGACTTCACCTGCGGGTTGGAAGCCGTCGTTGAGTACGCAGCGTTGAGTAATTGAGAGCACTTCATCTGCCTACACTTATGTTGAGACGTTATCTGAACTCAATCCTTGTGGTTGGGAGTTCGCGTTTCTCGCCTGTAAAACACAGAGTGGAGAAGACAATATTAGAATATATTAGTCAGAGGACCACCTTCTGCCGTCCTAGTGTTTGAAAGAGTTTATTTGTGGCTGGAGTTCTTCCATCGTCGCAGACGAGAACGAGATCCATCACTTCGACGCACCGGACGCGGTACATACGGTGATATCGCAAATTGCTTCGGATTATTAGGGCTATAAAAGCTAAACAGCTGTGATCACGTTAGTTTATTTCCACTGAGGTCCCACACCACCGTAGATCATCTTTGGAAGTAGTGTTTTGTAGTATTTGGTACGTAGATGATGTCAGTTATTTCGCGTTATTCATATTAGACCGTGCAATCATAATAAGGGTCAAATCGGGCAATTGGTCAGTAATTTACTTAGGACTTGGCTGGCTCTGAGCACTATGGGACTTAACATCTGAGGTCAGCAGTCCTCTAAAACTTAGAACTACTTAAACCTAACTAACCTAAGGACATCACACACATCCATACCCGAGGCAGGATTCGAACCTGCGACCGTAGCAGCAGCGCGGTTCCGGACTGAAGCGCCTAAAACCGCTCGACCACCGCGGGCGGCAATTTACATAGGAAATGTGAACTTTGTAATATAAGGGTTTTTTTCAGTCTACAATAAATATATAAATTGGAACAACGCTTATCATTTAGTAGGATAAGTGCCTACATCATTTATTTATATTTAGATTGTAATTTATAGAACTAAGAGATCCTAAGATATGCTTCAGGGGTTAGTCAGACAGGGCCAAATCTTCATTTTAGCGTTTATTATTTTCCGTTGCGCCCATTCATTTTACACCCGCCTGGAGTAGCATCTTGGAGAATAAGTACCGTGAGTCAGTCGAACAAGTTTGTTTCCAAGCAAGATACACAGCACATGCCTTCGATATTTGTCCTGCTTTGAAAGGATTTTAATTGTAAAACAGCTACAAATGAGCGAGGTGGCGCAGTGGTTAGACACTGGACTCGCATTCGGGAGGACGACGGTTCAATCCCGCGTCCCGCCATCCTGATTTAGGTTTTCCGTGATTTCCCTAAATCGCTCCAGGCAAATGCCGGGATGGTTCCTTTCAAAGGGTACGGCCGTCTTCCTCCCCCCGTCCTTCCCTAATCCAATGAGACCGATGACCTCGCTGTCTGGTCTCCTTCCGCAAAACAACCAACCAACAGCTACAAATATTAAAGAATTGCAATTATTCTATAACGAGTCACCGCTCGCCGCAAGTTATTTATGGAGAAATACCCGGAAAATACTCTAACTTTCCGATATATTAGCGGACATTAAAAAGGGATGTGTCCACCCTTCGGCTTTAACTCTGCTGGGGACTCTTTCACTGAGGTGCCTGAACGTCTATGGAACAACGGCAGCCCATTATATATCAATATCCCAGACCAGAGTAGGTACTCATGTTGGACGCTGGGGTCAGGAGTGAAATCTAGGTTCTAGCTCATCCAAAAGGTGTACTGCTGGGTTCGGGTTGGGACTTTCGGCACGGCGGGAAGATTGAGAAACTTCGTTGTCTACAATAAACTAGCTCACAGATGCTTATGACAGGTTGCATGGTGATACCATCATTGTCTTCGAACCGTTCCTCTACTGTAAACAATACAGAACACTGTAAAATGTGTTCGTATCCACCTGCTTGTAGCGTTTTCTGAAGCGCAGTGAAGGGACAGCACTCTAACCACGAAAAGTATCCCATGCCGTAAGACCATCTCCACCGTATTCGCATTACACACGTTGGCAGGCAACGTTCTTCGCACATTCGCCAGATTCAAACCCTTTCATCGGATCAGCAGAGCGTATAGCGTGATTAATTACTCCATCTCAACCGTTTCCATTCATCCACTGTCCAGTGGCGCCTGCCTTTACACTACCTCAAGCATCGCTTTTCGACCACTGTCTCCCATTCTTTTTAACTCCCTAACGCGCAACCACTGCGCTAACTGGACGACTCGTAGCACTTTGGAACCAGTGAGTGATTCCTTCCGCTGATTTAATGCGATTTTTTACAACCACTCTGCACATTGCCGTAGGAGACCTGCGCAGCGGCCCATTGGGCCTGCTTATTCTTGGTTTAGCTATGACTGTTGCTTCACATTTCCACTTCCCAACCACATCACTTAAGCAGCTTTAGATGGGTTGAAGTATCCCTGATGGAGTTACGCAGGTGACATCCAGTAACTAGTCCACGTTCGAAGTCACTCAACTCTCCTGAACCATCCATTCTGCTGCTACTGTTTCTCTACCAACAACACAATACACCCCCCCCCCCCCCTTATACAGTGGCGTGTCAGCTTCTCGTGACATACGCTGGTCAGTTTCTCATTACAAAGGAGTGTCCGGATGCTTCTAATCAGGTTGTGTATGCCTCAACAACCTCTAAGATTTCGTGGTTGGAGTTCTGTGCACTCTGTATACCCTCTTTGTGCAACCTGATCGAATCGAACTGCGGTGAATCAGCTAATCCCATTGATGTGCTGAGTTTCTGGTACAAGAGTTCGATTCCTGCCACGAGGTCGACAAGTGACTGCCTGCTGCTAATAGCAACAACTTCGAATGATATTCTTTATTACCTGGTATTTGAGGTTAATTTCCGAAGATAGATATGTATATATTTATGTGAACTGTAAACTTTTAATTGTAATTTGTGTGATATTCCTTGCCGTGGCCGCCAGTATTTTAACTTGTTAGAAGCTCGCCTTGATGCAGCTTGATACAAGTGGAGTGAGGTACAAGCGACAGGTAGTATGTACCAGTCCCGTGGGGGAGTCCGACAATTGTACTGAACTTGCTTCTGATTGGTCGGCACATTCGGGTGTTAAGAGCCAAAACGCCTAATTTATGTTATTAATTATGTATATGCTCTTCGTTGTATTTAACCCAGTTTTCAGTATGGCTACCCTACGTGTCTACCGTTTTTGTTTATTAAATTTCACTAGATTTAAGAAACATAAGAGCAACGATATTACGACTGAAGTGCTTCGGACACCTTCGGGTCACTTCGCCGCGCCTGGGAACGAAGTACTGCGGCTGCGCTAGTCACTCTGTTTCGGGTGTTCTTCAGAGCCGGGTGTGTATCTCTGTTTCCGACGGACATGTCGTACCCTATATCGGAAGTTGTCAGAAAAGTTACCGTACTATTAAAAAAGCTCTGTCGAGACAGGTAAAAAAGCGATATTTTCAAACATAGACAAACTGGATACATCAATCAGAGGTGTCACCTATCATGGTTGTCAGTACTACAGATCTCGCCCTCTGTAGATACAGAGACTAACCTGGGCAAGTGGCATCCCATAAAAAAAGCACAATCACAGGTTCAAGTTCGAATTGACAGCATAGCAGCCTCCGCCGAAGAAGATCTCACGACCGACGAGCTGTCTTCTGCTATGGGGACGCAACATTAGAAGACGGCAGGTTGGTGAAAAGAGCGCTTAGGGACCCTTATTCAACCTCTACAGATCTCTCCAGCTTCCAGACATGACTTTCAACACGACAACTTATTATTTATATTGGCTCACTTCGGATTTCTTCGCTGAACCAAACGGAAATATGAGTGGTTGAAGTCTCCGTCCAGCTGTCTGTTGTAAAAAAATACAATAAAAATCCGCATTCGGTTGGCTGTCCCATCTTTGTCGAGCAGAGCTCGTACTGTGGCGCTAACAACCCAGGCAACGACTGGTCGCTGCGTCCTAACATTGCTCCCTCCTCAGCGCTACTGGAACGCGGTAAAGAGAGCTTGTGCTACTACAAGCAACCTGTGTAGGTGGAGGTGAATGAATATGGCACTCTAAATAAGGCTTTCAAGTTTAGTAGCGGTACAGCACTACGTAAAAAGTCGACAAAATGCGTTAAATAGGGTTCAGTGACTCCTCCTCCCGTAATGGCGCTATGACATTTTTATTGCCCGACATTAAGAGGGCACAATCGTACAGGAAAGAGAAAACACAGCGGGGGAAAAATGCTTGATTGTGCGCTCAACTGTCTCAATGAGGCGCCAGAAAAACGAGGATTTCCGTACGCATGTCACTCAGCTGGCGTGACAGATATCAAAACGGCGATTACGACTTCGTTAAGAGCGACAGCGTAATAATGTAATCACTCTCATTAAGTTAATGCGCTCTAAACGGCGGCGATTACGACCGGGGGCCATTGTCTGGCCAGTCGTAAACAAATAACAACAACAATCAGCGCGCCAAGTTTATACAGCCCACGCGAGCTGTAAATAACGCGTGCCCCCGGAGCTGCACCAGCACGTGGAGGACACGTGCTGCAGAAAGGCAGTGTGCCAGCCGTCGTCTTCGTCCGCGGCGCATCCTGGCATTTCCCTTTCTTTTATCATCACTTTCTGGAGCATTTTGTCTCGGTTCATTGTTTCTGAAGTGACTCACACTGTTCACATACTTATCTGGATGCATGGCCACGCGATCATATGACTGAATGACATTTTCTCGGGCTAATAGCCGCGTCAAGTGGTTATACATTGACGGAAAAAAATAACGATATCAAAAATCATTAATGTAATGCATTAACTTTTAGGATTCAAGTCTTTTCTGGAACCGCGCGACCGCTACGGCCGCAGGTTCGAATCTTGCCTCGGGCATGGATTAGTTCTAAGTTCTAGGGGACTGATGACCTCAGACGTTAAGTCCCATAGTGCTCAGAGCCATTTGAACCATAATATTAATGTAAAAAAGGAATACCGGATATTGGTGTTGGTTGGTTGGTTGTTTTGGGGAAGGAGACCAGACAGCGAGGTCATCGGTCTCATCGGATTAGGGAAGGACGGGGAATGAAGTCGACCATGCCCTTTGAAAGGAACCATCCCGGCATTTTCCTGGAGCGATTTAGGGAAATCACGGACAACTTAAATCAGGATGGCCTGACGCGGGATTGAACCGAATGCGAGTCCAGTGTCTAACCACTGCGCCACCTCGCTCGGTGATATTGGTGTTCATACTGCTACGATATAATGGTGATGCATAAAAGTGCTGATGCTTTGTCCTTTGGAAAATGGAAACACAACCACATACAGAAGAGCGCCGAGCTCACTAAATCTCAGGAGCGCCTCATTTAAGGCTAGTCTTCAGAGAGGGTGTAACAATGATAGGACTAGTTTATGCTTGCATCATACGACAGTCAAGTAGTTCCGAAGTGGACATCCATAGGCTAAACGTGGTTACAAGTCGACACACTCAGTTAGTGTTACCGGCACGGTATAAACAGAACCTCAAGGCAACATGTGGAGCATGTCTACAGTTTCCACCAACAGGAGCCAGGGTGATCACCCTATAAGTGACTGTAGCTATCGTTGACTAGATTCAAAACTAAAGCAGAGTTCAAGACAGATCAGTGAAAATGAACTATTGCCACGTATCATTAAGATTAAAGTAGTGTAATCTTTCTATTATATTTACAGCAAATTGTCGCTGATCAATATGGCCATTCGTTTTCTGTTATTATCTGTTACGTGCCCTCTTTGGCCATTTAACGACAGCTTATACTTGTTCCGTACAAGCAAACCATTTTATAAAAGGGTCTATTCCCGGTGATAGGGGTTTCTCTTTTGCTACATATCTATGTTTCACATCAAGAGTATTTGGTTCATAAAGGAGATGGAATGTGAGTACTAAAATGCACCTTGCGAAACTAAAGGAAGAAACTAATAGTCATTGATGGAAAGGATGGAGAAGGGAGGGAAACAAAAGGATTGTGCGAGATGGAGCGTGGTTGACTAGAGCTGCCACAAAGTATATCTCGGGCCGGACTCCACAGCCGAGTAGAGGAGGCTGATCAATGTACAGGATACTGACGTGTGTCTGCCGACTTCGTCCTTCTATAGCCGTGGTTGCTGACGTCACCCCTGTATAACCGTGGTACCGACTTTGACGTCACTGATGCTCACTACACGGTTGAATAAGGCAATGTCTTCGTCCCATTATCCATAGCTCATGTTTTGCTAGTTATATGAAATGTTATGCAGATGGTTATAAAGACACTGCAAAAGTAATTAAAAAGCAGATAATATTTTGGTCTTGCGTTTACCTCACGATGGCGGGCTTCCACGCCGCGTACAGCTGCAAACCACCATCTTGGTTGATAGTAGAATCAGATATTTTCATCTCTCCAGCTTCTTTAATTACGCTATCACAGAAAGCATAAGCGCTCGTGGTGTTAGACGTATCACTGAACGCAATTTAATGTCGTTTCCAAACCATGTTCAACTACTCCCGATTTCTATATTAGGGACAGTCAAATGAAAAGAAGACAGATGGAAAACAATAAGTAAATTGTTTATTATTTCAAAAGTAATCGCCACGCATTTATCCCACTGTGAGACAAGATGTTCAGTGTCTTGATGGAAAAATGTCTTCTGTTACCTAAGGAACCATGATTGTACTCAGGCGCGCACCTCTTCGTCGGAGGCAAATAGGCGGTCAAAGTGTCTTCCTCCAGGGCTCCAGAAATATGGGGATTGCAAGGCGGAGATCGGGACTGCATGGAGAATATGTAAGGGTTTCTACTTTTCCGAATCTGCCTCGCTTCCACTGGACTGAACTTTGCAGAAAGCGCTTTCACTTTTCATACGACTATGCTACAAACGAACAGTGTTCGAATGAGTGTTTCGTAAGAGATCTCCTTCGTTTGCTTATTGCACTTCATACTGATTACCCCGACGACACTCTTTCTGCAATTTGCCTTCCCCATGACAAGATCTGCGCTATCGTTCCACCTAAATCGCTTCGGAAAAATACTCCCAGATACCTGTAAATGAGGACTGAGTATAGTGGCTGAACATCGATCGTGCAGTCAAACAACACCTGATTTTTTTAAAATCATGATATGCCTAGCCTCGATCTCATCTCCTGTCCCGCCCACGTCATGTTATAATAGCACTCACACTACACTTTCTCAGTTTTTTTTTGTATACAAATATGCAAATTTAGTCCTCCCCTACAATTTTCTCTCTATGCCTGTCTCTGGTATGATGAAAATTGTTCTCCGATGTCTTAACGCATATCCTATCATCCTGTCCCTCGCTCTAGTCACCGTTTTCCAAGTTTTGCTTCTTTTCTGATTTTCCGGAGAGCTTTCTTACTTCTTATCTCACCAATCCACCAAATTTTCAGCATTCTTTTGTCACACCATATCTCAAACATCCCCCCCATGAACCATGGACCTTGCCGTTGGTGGGGAGGCTTGCGTGCCTCAGCGATACAGATAGCCGTACAGTAGGTACAACTATAACGGAGGGGTATCTGTTGAGAGGCCAGACAAACGTGTGGTTCCTGAAGAGGGGCAGCAGCCTTTTCAGTAGTTGCATGGGCAACAATCAGGATGATTGACTGATCTTCCCTTGTAACAATAACCAAAACGGCCTTGCTGTGCTGGTATTGCGAACGGCTGAAAGCAAGGGGAAACTACGGCCGTAATTTTTCCCGAGGGCATGCAGCTTTACTGTATGATTAAATGATGATGGCGTCCTCTTGGGTAAAATATTCCGGAGGTAAAATAGTCCCCCATTCGGATCTCCGGGTGGGGACTACTCAAGAGGATGTCGTTATCAGGAGAAAGAAAACTGGCATTCTACGGATCGGAGCGTGGAATGTCAGATCCCTTAATCGGGCAGGTAGGTTAGAAAACTTAAAAAGGGAAATGGACAGGTTAAAGTTAGATATAGTGGGAATTAGTGAAGTTCGGTGGCAGGAGGAACAAGACTTCTGGTCAGGTGACTACAGGGTTATAAACACAAAGTCAAATAGGGGTAATGCAGGAGTAGGTTTAATAATGAATAGGAAAATAGGAATGCGGGTAAGCTACTACAAACAGCATAGTGAACGCATTATTGTGGCCAAGATAGATACGAAGCCCACACCTACTACAGTAGTACAAGTTTATATGCCAACTAGCTATGCAGATGACGAAGAAATTGAAGAAATGTATGATGAAATAAAAGAAATTATTCAGATAGTGAAGGGAGACGAAAATTTAATAGTCATGGGTGACTGAAATTCGAGTGTAGGAAAAGGGAGAGAAGGAAACGTAGTAGGTTAATATGGATTGGGGCTAAGAAATAAAAGAGGAAGCCGCCTGATAAAATTTTGCACAGAGCACAACTTAATCATAGCTAACACTTGGCTTAAGAATCATGATAGAAGGTTGTATACATGGAAGAATCCTGGAGATACTAAAAGGTATCAGATAGATTATATAATGATAAGACAGAGATTTAGGAACCAGGTTTTAAATTGTAAGACATTTCCAGGGGCAGATGTGGACTCTGACCACAATCTATTGGTTATGACCTGTAGATTAAAACTGAAGAAACTGCAAAAAGGTGGGAATATAAGGAGATGGGACCTGGATAAACTCAAAGAACCAGAGGTTGTACAGAGTTTCAGGGAGAGCATAAGGGAACAATTGACAGGAATGGGGGAAAGAAATACAGTAGAAGAAGAATGGGTAGCTTTGAGGGATGAAGTAGTGAAGGCTGCAGAGGATCAAGTAGGTAAAAAGACGAGGGCTAGTAGAAATCCTTGGGTAACAGAAGAAATATTGAATTTAATTGATGAAAGGAGAGAATATAAAAATGCAGTAAATGAAGCAGGCAAAAAGGAATACAAACGTCTCAAAAATGAGATCGACAGGAAATGCAAAATGACTAAGCAGGGATGGCTAGAGGACAAATGTAAGGATGCAGAGGCTTATCTCACTAGGGGTAAGATAGATACTGCCTACAGGAAAATTAAAGAGACCTTTGGAGATAAGAGAACCAGTTGTATGAACATCAAGAGCTCAGATGGAAACCCAGTTCTAAGCAAAGAAGGGAAAGCAGAAAGGTGGAAGGAGTATATAGAGAGTCTATACAAGGGCGATGCACTTGAGGACAATATTATGGAAATGGAAGAGGATGTAGATGAAGATGAAATGGGAGATACGATACTGCGTGAAGAGTTTGACAGAGCACTGAAAGACCTGAGTCGAAACAAGGCCCCGGGAGTAGACAACATTTCATTGGAACTACTGACGGCCTTGGGAAAGCCAGTCCTGACAAAACTCCACCATCTGGTGAGCAAGATGTATGAAACAGGCGAAATACCCTCAGACTTCAAGAATAATATAATAATTCCAATCCCAAAGAAAGCAGGTGTTGACAGATGTGGAAATTACCGAACAATCAGTTTAATAAGCCACAGCTGCAAAGTACTAACACGAATTCTTTACAGACGAATGGAAAAACGTGTAGAAGCCGACCTCGGGGAAGATCAGTTTGGATTCCGTAGAAATACTGGAACACGTGAGGCAATACTGACCTTACGACTTATCTTAGAAGAAAGATTAAGGAAAAGCAAACCTACGTTTCTAGCATTTGTAGACTTAAAGCTTTTGACAATGTTGACTGGAATACTCTCTTTCAAATTCTAAAGGTGGCAGGGGTAAAATACAGGGAGCGAAAGGCTATTTACAATTTGTACAGAAAGCAGATGGCAGTTATAAGAGTCGAGGGGCATGAGAGGGAAGCAGCGGTTGGGAAGGGAGTGAGACAGGGTTGTAGCCTCTCCCCAATGTTATTCAATCTCTATATTGAGCAAGCAGTAAAGGAAACAAAAGAAAAATTTGGAGTAGGTATTAAAATCCATGCAGAAGAAATAAAAACTTTGAGGTTCGCCGATGACATTGTAATTCTGCCAGAGACAGCAAAGGACTTGGAAGAGCAGTTGAACGGAATGGATGGTGTCTTGAAGGGAGGATATAAGATGAACATCAACAAAAGCAAAACGAGGATAATGGAATGTAGTCGAATTAAGTCGGGTGATGCTGAGGGTTTTAGATTAGGAAATGAGACACTTAAAGTAGTAAAGGAGTTTTGCTATTTGGGGAGCAAAATAACTGATGATGGTCGAAGTAGAGGGGATATAAAATGTAGATTAGCAATGGCAAGGAAACCGTTTCTGAAGAAGAGGAATTTGTTAACATCGAGTATAGATTTAAGTGTCAGGAAGCCATTTTTGAAAGTATTTGTATGGAGTGTAGCCATGTATGGAAGTGAAACATGGACGGTAAATAATTTGGACAAGAAGAGAATAGAAGCTTTCGAAATGTGGTGCTACAGAAGAATGCTGAAGATTAGATGGGTAGATCACATAACTAATGAGGAAGTATTGAATAGGATTGGGGAGAAGAGAAGTTTGTGGTACAACTTGACCAGAAGAAGGGATCGGTTGGTAGGACATGTTCTGAGGCATCAATGGATCACCAATTTAGTATTGGAGGGCAGCGTGGAGGGTAAAAATCGTAGAGGGAGACCAAGAGATGAATACACTAAGCAGATTCAGAAGGATGTAGGTTGCAGTAGGTACTGGGAGATGAAGAAGCTTGCATAGGATAGAGTAGCATGGAGAGTTGCATCAAACCAGTCTCAGGACTGAAGACCACAACAACAACAATCTCAAACATTCGGTTTTCTTTTTTTCTGATTTTTCTTCTATTGTCTTCTATTGTATATTTGTGGTTATAACAGTATATTAATTTATACTCACTCTGAATCACCAAGGTATTTTTATAATTATTATTTGCATCTTTCTTGAAACTATTACGTTTTTTTTAATTTAGTAATTTAAAGCCGTAGTCAACGTTTCTACCCGTTATCTAGTAAAGCGATTCTGTTGTTTTTGTGCTCGAACTATTTCGTTAATACAGGTTTATTCAGACATGTTACTTAATTATTGTTCTTGCAACCAAATAGTTAACAAAAACAGTTTGTTCAACTATACTAGTAACCAAATTTAGAAATAAGTGAATTTGTTTGCTGTTGATTACTCAAACTCTTATCGTACTTTCCATTATATTTGCTGTGTATGATTTACACTACATTTTAACGATTATTCAGTATTTTCGTAAGTAGTAAGTGGAGTTAGAAGTAACTTGTTGTACACTTTCCCCGCTAATTAGTTTTTGTTACTCGATTAGGCTCACGTGATCATGGCCATTTGCAAAGCCAATCGTAGAAGTGGAAGGTTGTAAACAAACTATACTAAAAGAGGGACTCTTCTGTTGCGTATTGAATACAGAATGAAACGGCCACTCCATCGAATATTAAACTTACCCAACGTCTCGATTCCTTTCTGAATTCCGCGTTCGTACTGATTTTCCTTTTTATTATGACGACCTTCATGTTTATTAGCCTAATTGTTACGATTCCATGGAACGGCTTCTTGGTATCTTCGGCAGCTATCGTGTCCGTTTCAGCCCATCCGAAACAAACTGCTGACTCACGAAGTTCCCTCGACGTGTGGGTCTTAACAGACAGAATCGACTGGGATAGCAAATATGCCGTGGCCATGTTGAAAGCAACCTGGCCGGCAATGGCAAGAAATAAATTCGTGTACCCGGAAGCACAAGACGAAAATCATAGTATCCGGGCATGGCATGGATCTCCGTTGCCTATAATCTTACTACTTATTCGAAGACATCACAGTGCCGTCACCAATGTACGAGAGCTGGAACTATCGGACACTGCAGCACATGGGTCGTCGTACCATCTGCAGCACGTGAGGAAAACGATAAAGATTTTCACTCTTTAGGACGTAAGCGCGCCGCTTAGAAGAGAACTGCAGGTACTCACCGCTGAGCTGCGCGTGCCGAAAACGTGGGCGGATCGCCGGCAGCTACGTCATCGGTGTCACCCTGCGAACAAGGACATAGATAATAAATATTCACAACACAATACATTCAATAAAACAATGCTAGTTCTTGATACGAATTCCACAGACGCTGATATTTTCGGATTACATACGCGTCTGCAGTTAACTGTCCGACCACTGTTTCCCATAGAATCGACTCTGGTCAAATTTATTACTGCGTGAGGAAACACTTCAAGGTCTAACATATATAGCGCACAAATACTGCATGACAATTTTTGCTTTACTAATGTGACCAGTTTCGTTTCCTTTACATCAAGGATATGGCTCTAAGCACTATGGGACTTAACATCTGAGGTCGTCAGTCGCCTAGGACTTAGAACTACTTAAACCTAACTAATCTAAGGACATCACACTCATCCATGCCCGAGGCAGGATTCGAACCTGCGAACCTGCGACCGTAGCAGCAGCGCGGTTCCGGACTGAAGCGCCTAGAACCGCTCGACCACAGCGGCCGGCACATCAAGGAAATCGTAGAACTCAATGTTCTTGCTTTAGGATCAGCACGCTGGCCTATTTAGCACAAATCCACTTCTTGTTATCTTGCGAAATATTATTGTGGGGCAGTGAAGATAAATGGATACCAAGCAGAGGCCTATTCAAAGATTACTGAGTGCTTTCACTCCCAATGCATTCCTTAGCGATAGCTGTCGCAGAGATTAAAAAATTTCGGCTGAATAATGATAAAAGGAAGATAGGAAAATAATTTAGATGCAAACTTTTCTTCGTCGTATAGAGCCTACAGTGGGGTACTGCCATCTCGGATGAAAGTAATCAACGGTCAACCCCATGCGACATAAAGCGAGAAACTGAGAACTCTATCGACAAAGAAGACAATTAATTTTATTTTCCTGTCATATAATTTTTCAATAGCTTATCTACATTGTGTATTTACAGGGTGTTTCAAAAATGACCGGTATATTTGAAACGGCAATAAAAACTAAACGAGCAGCGATAGAAATACACCGTTTGTTGCAATATGCTTAGGACAACAGTACATTTTCACGCGGACAAACTTTCGAAATTACAGTAGTTACAATTTTCAACAACAGATGGCGCTGCAAGTGATGTGAAAGATATAGAAGACAACGCAGTCTGTGGGTGCGCCATTCTGTACGTCGTCTTTCTGCTGTAAGCGTGTGCTGTTCACAACGTGCAAGTGTGCTGTGGACAACATGGTTTATTCCTTAGAACAGAGGTTTTTTCTGGTGTTGGAATTATACTGCCTAGAACACAGTGTTGTTGCAACAAGACGAAGTTTTCAACGGAGGTTTAATGTAACCAAAGGACCGAAAAGCGATACAATAAAGGATCTGTTTGAACATTTTCAACGGACTGGGAACGTGACGGATGAACGTGCTAGAAAGGTAGGGCGACCGCGTACGGCAACCACAGAGGGCAACGCGCAGCTAGTGCAGCAGGTGATCCAACAGCGGCCTCGGGTTTCCGTTCGCCGTGTTGCAGCTGCGGTCCAAATGACGCCAACGTCCACGTATCGTCTCATGCGCCAGAGTTTACACCTCTATCCATACAAAATTCAAACGCGGCAAACCCTCAGCGCCGCTACCATTGCTGCACGAGACACATTCGCTAACGACATAGTGCACAGGATTGATGACGGCGATATGCATGTGGGCAGCATTTGGTTTACTGACGAAGCTTATTTTTACCTGGACGGCTTCGTCAATAAACAGAACTGGCGCATATGGGGAACCGAAAAGCCCCATGTTGCAGTCCCATCGTCCCTGCATCATCAAAAAGTACTGGTCTGGGCCGCCATTTCTTCCAAAGGAATCATTGGACCATTTTTCAGATCCGAAACGATTACTGCATCACACTATCTGGACATTCTTCGTGAATTTGTGGCGGTACAAACTGCCTTAGACGACACTGCGAACACCTCGTGGTTTATGCAAGATGGTGCCCGGCCACATCGCACGGCCGACGTCTTTAATTTCCTGAATGAATATTTCGATGATCGTGTGATTGCTTTGGCTATCCGAAACATACAGGAGGCGGCGTGGATTGGCCTCCCTATTCGCCAGACATGAACCCCTGTGACTTCTTTCTGTGGGGACACTTGAAAGACCAGGTGTACCGCCAGAATCCAGAAACAATTGAACAGCTGAAGCAGTACATCTCATCTGCATGTGAAGTCATTCCGCCAGACACGTTGTCAAAGGTTTCGGGTAATTTCATTCAGATACTACGCCATATTATTGCTACGCATGGTGGATATGTGGAAAATATCGTACTATAGAGTTTCCCAGACCGCAGCGCCATCTGTTGTTGACAATTGTAACTACTGTAATTTCGAAAGTTTGTCTGCCTGAAAATGTACTGTTGTCCCAAGCATATTGCAACAAACGGTGTATTTCTATCGCTGCTCGTTTAGTTTTTATTACCGTTTCAAATATACCGGTCATTTTTGAAACACCCTGTATCATCCTATTTAGTCATACGTAATTTCCCTTGAAGGAGCCATAATTAGATTATATACTGAACCAAATTAACTTCTAAAATGTACAAAACCAATATGAGAAATGCCATATTCTTAATGAGATGTTACACTTTGTCTTGCTTCCTGGCATCTAATATTTACTGTTAACTGACACTTTGCAGTGATATATTGATCTCTTCAGACCCCATGCATATGGCAGAAAACCAGTTTAACCACTTGAAGATACAGAGAACAAAGGCTGGGCTTCAAATCTCCTTTCAGAAAACGCAATTTACGAAAAGTATAAAATCAGCAACAAGACAACTGAAGGTCGGAATAGGAAAAATTAAACAGTCATAAAAGTTTACATACCTAGGTAAACCTTTTACATAAGGAAGCCTTCGTGTCGCGCGTCAACGAACCAGAGATGGCCTGCCATCTAACGGCATCTACTATAGGAGATCGACATCCATAAAAACCAAAATTAGATGCTACAGCATTGTTGTTCCACTGTAGGCTGTACATGCGGCAGAGTCTCTTACTGAGAACCACAAAGATCTAATCTAAACTGTAACCATTTATTTGTCTACAGACTGAGGTGACAAAAGTAATGCGATAGCTGTTAATATCGTGTCGGACCTTCTTTCACTCGGCGCAGTGCAGCAACTCCACGTGGCAGGTCGTTCGAAGTCTATACCCGTCCATAAGCGTTGCCAGTACAGGATTTTGTACACGAAATTTTCTCTCCATTATGTCCCATAAATGTTAGATGGGCTTCATGTCGGGCGATCAGGGTGGCCAAATCTTCCGCTCGAAATGCCCAGAATGCTCTTCAAACCAGTCGCGAGTAATTGTGGTTCCGTGATACAGCGCATTGTCATCCACTAAAAAATCCCATCGTTTGGGAGCATGAAGTCCATGAACGATTGCAAATAGTCTGAAAGTAGCCGACTATAGCCATTTCCAGTCAGTGATAGGTTCAGTTGGACCAGAGAAGCCAGTCCATTCCATGTAAATACAGCCAGCACCATTATGGAGCCATCACCAGTTTGCACAGTGCCTTCATGACAACTTGGATCCATTGCTTCGTTGAATCTGCGCCACACTCGAACCCTACCGTCAGCTCTTACCAACTGAAATCGGGGCTCTTGTGGCAAGACCACGGTTTTCCAGTCATCTGGCCAAACCGACACGGTCATGGCGCAGGAAAGGCGCTGCCGACGACGTTACGCTGTTAACTAAGGCACTCGCGTCGGTCATCTGCTGCCATACCCCAAAACGCTATACGGATACGTTTGTCGTACGTCCCACACTGATTTCTGCGGGTATTTCACGCAGCGCTGCCCTTCTGTTAACAATGATAACTCTACGGAAACGTCGCTGCTCTCGGTCGTTAAGTGAAGGCCTTCGGCCACTGCGTTGTCCATGGTCAGAGGTAATGCCTGAAACTAGGTATTATCAGCACACTCTTGACGCTGTGGACCTTGGAATACTGAATTCCGTAACGATTACCGAAATGAAATGGCTATGCGTCTTCGTACAACTACCTGTTAATTCCCTTCGTGCTCCCATGATCACGTCGGAAACTTGTTCACATAAACCACCTGTGTACAAATGAGAGCTCCGCCAACGAATAGCCCTTTCATACCTAGTATACGCGAGGCTGTATGTGGATATGGCTATCCCGTGACTTCTGTCGTCTCAGTGTACAAGAGGAGCAGAGACGCAGTGACGACACTAACTGAGATGCAGGTGGGAAGGTCTTGTAGCCAGGCGGAAAGCATGGTAAAGAACGAAGGAAGTTGTTGCTGGATTCCAAGAGATGAGGAAAGGCCGACATGACCACTGGATGGTAGCTGGGTACAAGACATTAGAATACTTGCTCGGAAGCGACTACTATTTTTACTGCCTTAAATTCTGCTGAAGTAACGCAAGTTCCTGATAGCAATTTCATAATGGATAATTGTTAATGCAGTTTTTAACGGATGGTAACGTAGATCTTGACTCGCGCACGGTTCTTCATGATGGAATCTACGAGCTCGATGAATGAATGAAATAATTCAGTTTATCTTACTGGCGCGGAGCAAGATATGAATGAACTTCGGAAGTTTTTTGCTGCTCGGATAATTTTTCCTCAGTTTAGAATTCGAGTAGCTTTCCATAAAAACTTTTGTTCACTTTCAGCGGACCTCAACAGACATCATAGCCAACGACACCAAATTCGGGAGAACGACGGTTCAATCCCGCGTCCGGCCTTTGTGATTTAGGTTTTCCCTGATTTCCCTAAATCGCTCCAGGCAAATGCCGGAATGGCTCCTTTGAAAGGGCAAAGCCGACTTCCTTTCCTGTCCTTCCCTAATTCGATGAGACCGACGACCTCGCTGTTTGGTCTCTTCCCCCAAATAACCCAACCCAACCCAACACCAAATTCATTTTATACATTCAGACGTCTATTAACTTCTTTTTGTGGACTGATTTTATGTTCTATTCACATCCTCGATTTAATTCAAGTTTTATCGAATTTGACATCTAACATTACGACTTATTGTCGTTTTTGTAATATTTTGTTCGTTCATGCAAAAGAGTATAGTTCTTGCGAATCGTCGAGTCCATAACACCCATTACGTCTACAGCATCGTCGAGGAATGAACTATACGTGTAAGGAAAACTTGTTTGAAACTGTCAGGGCGAAACATATGGCATTTACCGTTACCCGATAGTTGACTCTGGTAAGGGGCAGCAACACGTGTCGCCTATCGCTCCTTCTGCTTGCCGTACAACTGCGCCATTGACAGTGCTGCGAAAGCAGAAACGGAATGCTTGAAAACAAAGCAGGCAGTGTTGCCGTTTGTTAATGCTATCAAGTGCAGAGTCCCGCTGATTAGATACTACAGCATTCTCTAACTGCTGCAAACACGATAAAGTGTAAACTATAAACAGGTATTGCGCATTCTTTCGAACTGCAGCATAGTGTCAATGTATTTCTAGCACCAGTTTGGCTCGGTAGCTTTCCCAGAAGTGAACGCTTTTTATCTCACACATCGCATTGTAGTTTTACTGCTTCAGACGAACTGCAACTAGCAGGTATTGAACGCTGCGTCTTTCTCCGGATTGTTGCGCAGCACAGATATAGTTCTTTTCCGGAAAAAAGGTAATGTTGGAGTGCAAAGTGCCGCCGATGACGCGGTCATTGTTAACAGTCCACGAGGTCGGACTGAGGAAGAACGGGGAAGGAAATCTGTCGTTGATTTTTTAGAACCAAATAAAACGCCCTTAAAACTTCAATGTAGATTTAAATGTATATTTCGCAAACCCAGTCGGCCTGTACGCTGTCTGGACATATAATAGTGGACATTAATATGGGGGGGGGAGGAGGGGGCGGGGCTTTACGACTGCTTGAATTCACATGCGCCGGCCGCTGTAGCCGAGCGATTCTACGCGCTTCAGTCTGGGACCGCGCTGCTGCTACGATCGCCGGTTGAATCCCGCCTCGGGCATGGATGTGTGTGATGTCCTTAGGTTAGTTAGGATTAGTAGTTGTAAGTCTAGGGGACTCATGACCTCAGATGTTACGTCCCATAGTGCTCAGAGCCATTTCAACCATCTGTATTCGCCTGGGGACACTTTCAGTTATGTGTTTGAATGTTTCTGCAGAAATGTCAGCCCATAATTCCTAAACAGCCGAAACCAAACAAAGTAGTGACGTTGGCCGCTGGGACCTAGCGTGAAGTATGCGTTCTAACTCGTCCCAAACGTATTCCACTGGATTCAGGTCTGCAGCCCGGGTAGCCCATTCCGTTCACGGAACGATACTGTCCGCACAACGCGGACGCGGTTGTACGACAAAATGCATTGTCATGCTGATACGATCATCGTGTCCTAACTGTTTCTCTCCTGTACGCAGTACACAATATCGTAAAATGTATTCGTATTCGTCCGCATTTAGCGGTTTCTTAAGCGCAACAAGGATACCACACCCTTATCACGAAAAACCATCCGATAACACCACCTCCTCCGTACTTCCACTGTTCGCACTACGCCTCTCGTGGCATCTAGCAATCAATTCCGTATTCAGTATGGCTATCCCGATACGTTTGATCGATAATGTACAATAAATGATGAAAGGAACTATTTTATATGTAAATTGAAGGGGAATCACGACTGTCAGCAGCCGGCCGCTGTGACCGAGCCGTTCTAGGCGCTTCAGTCTGTAACCGGGCTGCTGCTACGGTCGCAGGTTCGAATCCTGTCTTGGGCATGGATGTGTGTGATGTTCTTAGGTTAGTTAGGTTTAAGTAGATCTAAGTCTAGGGGACTGATGACCTCAGATGTTAAGACCCAGAGCGCTTAGAGCTATTTGAACCATTTGAATTGCTGTCAACAGCAGCGGGACATTAAGCGGAATCAGCGGTGACGGGCGGAAATGTGTACCGGACCGGAATTCGAACACGGGATCTCCTGCTTACTAGGCACGTGCAGTGACCATTACACCATCCGGGACACAGCGTCATCGCAACTGCACGGACTGCCGCGGCGCGCCTCATGCCCCACCCACACTCCCACAGAGCGCCACCTACCAGCAGTCCCTCCTTGTCTATTGTACTCCCGTTCACTACTTACAGATTCCCCACAACAGGTCAGACGTATTTGTGTACTCGCACGGAAAGCGTCTGTTCTTTCGAAGGAACTGACACTACTCATTCAAATATTATTTTATAAATGAGCTACATTATCCCAGAATTGACTCAATAAACTCAAGTCGTTCATTCGCAGCCTCTACTACCGTCCGTACGTACTCGTTCCATTTCATACCGGTTCGCAGTGTTATGCGTCTACAGCAGGGCCGGCCAAACGCTGCACAGTGTGCAGACGTGCGGAAGTGCTGCACATGTGCGCACGCGTGTGACAGCGAGCGACAGCGACATCTGTTATTAGACATGTGTCCTAAATGAACGGCGGCGGCTCCACTTCCCTGTTTATGTGGTACAAGCAAGAGCGCAACATACCAAGTCTCTTTTACCCCTGGTAACCGTAACCTTAATAGAGAAGTACTGAGAAATGGCAGGTACTGTGAAAAAGCAAAGGACGGGAGATGTATGTTCTCAGTCGTTTAAAAATGACTGGGAACTGCAATTCTTTTTTGTAGCCGTTGGTGAAAACTCACAGTGTTTGCTATGCCGCCGAATAATAGGCGGCCAGCGTAAGTTTTCAATTGAAAGACACTACAATACATATCACAAAGACGAGTGTAGTGTACTCAAGAGTGAAGAACGGCAAGCAAAATGAAATGTCCTTCAGAAAATGGATGAGACACATCAACTATATCATCATTTCTCATGACCAGTCATAAACGTGTCTGGATTTATTCCTTTCATAATTAAAAATTATTGTTTACTAACTGTGCATTAGTGCCTCATTCTGCTCAATGTTACATTATTATCAGGAAAGTTGGTCATTAAACCGATTATTCCAATGTATACTTACATTTAGGGTTTTTTTATGTGTGAACGGCTACGCTCACCTGAAGTCGATAAAACGTAACATTCATCTAATTGTCGGTTATTATGCAGATTTCAGACTGAGCTGATGAAAGATGTAGCGATAATGGTATTGAAATAACAGGTGATCATCGAGAAGTCAGCGGCTATCATTCTGTTCAGAGGTCAGTGAGACAGAAATTATGTGGGTGTAACTGAGGGCACCGAGAATTAGTTATAGGAAACCTTGCATTAGTTTAATGTTATTTGAAATCATGAATAAGGTTCGTTGGAAGTCGCTAAGTGCTCTCTTTCTTAAATACTAGATCAAAAACATTACTCGTATTTACGAGTATTTAGTCAAGCTGCCTTAATAAAAACCCACGGTTGTTAACTGTATTACTTGTCTTACTGGGTTAAATTGTTAACATAAAAGTAGACGTCTCAATGAGTAGACTGTGACAGTATTTTAAATGTTTAATACGCGAAATACCTTCCCTCCCAGCAAGTGGATAAAGCGACATCTGTGGGTAGAAACATGCACCACATGAACGCTGACGGCTGCGGTGTACACGCTATGACCCGGAAGTTGCACATGTGCAGGAGCACCGCACGCGTGCGGAATTTCTGGCCGGCCCTGGTCTACAGAATTTTTGACTGATGAAAAAGAAAACAGACTACTCTCCAAGAAATAATTATCCGAATGGGACGGTAATCAGCAGATATGATATACATTTACAGACAAATAAATCGTTACAGTTCAGAAAAATTGGATGATTTACTCAAGAGAAACATCTTCGCAAACTGAGCAGGTCAATAACGCGCTGGTTCACCTCTGGTCCTCATGCAAACAGTTATTCGGGTTGCAGTTCGTTGACAGAGTTGTTGGACGTCCTCCTGAGAGATATCGTGGCAATTTCTGTCCAACTGGTTCGTTAGATAGTCATAGTGCCTATTGGTAGGAGTGGCCTGCCAACAGGTTCGGCCGGCCGGAGTGGCCGTGCGGTTCTAGGCGCTACAGTCTGGAACCGAGCTACCGCTACGGTCGCAGGTTCGAATCCTGCCTCGGGCATGGATGTGTGTGATGTCCTTAGGTTAGTTAGGTTTAAGTAGTTCTAAGTTCTAGGCGACTGATGACCTCAGAAGTTAAGTCGCATACGGCTCAGAGCCATTTGAACCATTTTGAACCAACAGGTTGTCATTTGGCGAGATACCTGCCGACCTTGCTGGCAAAGGGAGGATTTGGCAAGTACGAGGACCGTCATGGGCTATTTTGCTTTGTAGGTAGCAGTATTCCTCAAGTTCGTCTACTTCGTGATGATACCCAGTTCTAATGTTAAGTTTCTCGGTCTTCTCATTTCTGCTACCTCTCATTATTTCCGTTTTCCTTCGATTTACTCTCAATCCATATTCTTAACTCATTAGACTATTCATTGTATTCAACAAATCCTTTAATTCTTCTTCTCTTTCACTCAGGATTGCAATGTCATCAGCGAATCTTGTCACTGACATCCTTTCACCTTCAATTTTAACCCCCCTCTTGAACGTTTCCTTTATTGGAGCCACTGATTCTATGATGTATAGATTGAACAGTAGGGATCAAACAGTGCATGCCAGTCTTACACCCTTTCTGATCCGAGCACTTCGTTGTTGTCTTTCAGTCTTCTTGTTCCCTCTTAGTCCTCGTATCTATTATATTACCCGCCTGTCCCGATAGCTTACTCCTGGTTTTGTCGGAATTTCGAACATCTTGCAACACTTAACATTGACGAACGCTTTCTCCAGGTCGACAAATCCTATGAAAGTGTCTTGATTTTTCTTCTGTCTCGCTTCGATTATCAACCGCAACGTCAGGACTGCGTCTCAGGTGCCTTTACCTTTCCTAAAACCAGACTAATCGTCACGTAACAAATCCTCAATGTAGGCCTGTATCTCCGCAATTTGGCAGCTACACGGGATCTCACCATAAATGAGTGGCTTCGGCATTACATGGGACACCTGAAGAATGTTGTGTCCTGTCCTCCTTCCCAAACTAATGCCATTATCAGTGCTAGCAGCAGTGTCATATGGTATTAGCATGATGTCTCCTGGGGATGAATAATTTTATCACCGTTGCGCTTCCTTCGCATGGCCATTATAGTCGTTAAACCGCGCCAAAGAGGAATTCACTATAGCTGGCAGCGAGAGGAACAAAGGAACACGGCTCGCTGGCCATTATCTGCACGTCCGTGACGGTCGCAGCGCATCGCGTCCTCCGCGGGCCTCGATTGTACGCCTGCCTTGTTCCCGTCCGCGCGCACACGAGTGAAATACTGCCTTCTCCCGGGAGCAGCGACAGCACTCGTAACCGAAGCCGGAGCCGCTGCCGCGAGAACACCGACGTCGACGGCGCCTGCAGTAAATCAACAGGGGCGCCGCGACGGCGCCGCTTTGTTTACCGGCGCGCAAACAATGTAGCCGCACGGGCCTGTTTACTGCGCGCCGGTATCGCCGACGTGCTCCGCGGACATCCGTCCACAGTCTGGGCGATCCTTCCGCGCCACTACTCGCACAGCGCGATGCAAGATATACGGCTCTCGCCGGGCCCCAACGTTTCAGACAGGACGCAAACGCTAACTCAGCCGTATGATGTTTGTCTTGTGTGTGGAAGGGGGGGGGGGGACGAGAAAATCGGCTGTGTCCTTTTCAAAGGAACACTACGCTACTAGCAACTCGATTTCGGCAAACAGCGGAAAACAAAAGTCCGTATGGTTCGACAGGAATTTCAAACCTGGTCATTGGAGGAAGAAACTCAGCTATTCAATCACTGCGCCACGTCGGTCGGTCACTGCGTATCATCATCATCATCATCATCATCAACAACAATAACAACAACAACAGTGACAACAACATCAACCACCAGACATCCATCACTGCAGGCGTCCTAATATACACGGTGTTAATAATCGAAATTAATTTTTTAACGAAAACTAGTAGGAATTCAACTATCAAGAAAAATTTTAAGCTCTTTGTAATATTGTTATTTCAGCACAGTAATGGAGTCGTAGGTTTGTCTTTGATATGATCCGACATATTTTTGTACAATAGGTACGAACAATGTAATTTCTGTTTTTTTAACGTGAAAAATCAAGATATTGTATGATATACCAAAATATGAGAAAATCAGTCGAAAATATATTTAAGTAAATAATGCTGCAACAACAATCTTCCAATTTGTTTAATTCAAATCAGCCGTGACGACCTGATGTTAGATTTTCAGCTCCAAGAATCAGACCCCTAGACAAGAAGAACTGGAACCATTCCAGCACGACAAGCTAAGTAAACTTGAAACTTTATTGTAACCTTCGCTCCTCTCAAATCTTCAAAAAAGACTCTGTTTATTAATTACTAGGACGGGGCATGTTTAATATGGGCAATATATGGAAGAAGGAAAGAGGGGTAAGATTACAAAACGCCATCTCTGAAGACAAAAGCTGGATTTATGCCTATGACCCTGAAACTACGCAGCAACTTTCGCAACGGAGTAATCCTTCATCGCCTCGACCAAAAAAAGCTGAACAATTCAAGAGTAACTTATTTCATTTTTGACCGGGCTCCCTTATTTTTATAACATGGTTAATAAAGCGTTCGTCCAACCTTTTCAGAGGATCAATAATGAGGTCTATCGAGATGTTACAAAACGTTTCAGGGAGAGAAGTGGTCCACGAACAAATGGGTACCGCACCGTGATAATGCACGACCTTATGTGGCTTACATTATTCAAGTAGTTTTAACTAAAAACAAAGTGACAATTGTTTCTCACTCGATGTACTGACGAGAGTTAGAGTCACGTGACTTTTTCCTTTTCCCCAAGACGAAACCCAAATTGAAGGGGTGAAGACTTGCCGCAGTGGAGGAGATACAAGCGCAGTGCCATCCTAACAAAGAGACACTTAGAGGATGTGCCAACAGTGGGGTCAGTGCATTCACTCCCAAGGTATGGTGCACACTAAGAACTAGGTAAGACGTAATAATTTTAATTAATACACAATGTGATCAATAGTATCCGGACATCTGGCTCGAAATGGCTTACAAGTTCGTGGCGCCCTCCATCGGTAATGCTGGAATTCAATATGGAATTGGCCAACCCTAAGCCTTGATGACAGCTTCCACTCTCGCAGGCATACGTTCAAGCAGGTGCTGGAAGGTTTCATGGGGAATGGCAGCCCATTCTTCACGGAGTGCGGCACTGAGAACAAGTATCGATGTCGGTCGGGGAGGCCTGGCACAAAGTCGGCGTTCCAAAACATCCCAAAGGTGTTCTAGAGGATTCAGGTCAGAGCTCTGTGCAGGCCAGTTCATTACAGGGGTGTTGTTGCCGTGTAACCACTCCACCACAGGCCGTGCTTTATGAACAGGTGCTCGATCGTGTTGAAAGGTGCAATCGCCATCACCGAATTGGTCTTCAACAGTGGGAAGCAAGAAGGTGCTTAAAACATCAGTGTAAGTCTGTGCTGTGATAGTGGGACGCAAAACAAATAGCGGCGTAAGCCCCCTCCATGAAAAACACTACCACACCATAACACCACCGCCTCCGAATTTTACTGTCGGCATTACACACCCTGGCAGATGACGTTCAATGGGCATTCGCCATACCCACACGCTGCCATCGGATCGCCACATTGTGTACCTTGATTTTTCCCTCCGCACAACGTTCTGGCACTGTTCAATTGTGCAATGTTTACGCTCCTTACACCAAGCGAGGCGTCGTTTGGCATTTACCGGCGTGATGTGTGGCTTATCAGCAGCCACTCGATCACGAAAACGAAGTTTTCGTACCTCCTGCCTAACTGTCATAGCACTTGCAGTGGATCCTGCTGCAGTTTTGAATTCCTGTGTGATGGTCTGCATAGATGTCTGGCTATTACACATTACGAACCTCTTTATCTGTTGGCGGTCTCTGTCAGTCAACAGACAAGGTTAGCCGGTACGCTTTTGTGCTGTACGTATTCCTTCACGTTACCACTTCACTATCACATCGGCAACAGTGGACCTAGGGATGTTTCGAAGTGTGGAAATCTCGCGTACAGACGTATGACACAAGTGACACCCTTATCACCTGATCACGTTCGAAGTCCGTGAGTTCCGCGGAGCGTCCTATTCTGCTCTTTCACGATGTCTAATGACTACTGAGGTCGCTGATATAGAGTACCTGGCAGTAGGTCGCAGAACAGGCACCTAATATGAAAAACATATGTTTCTGGGGGTGTCCAGATATATCTGCTCGAGTAACTTAAAGAGAAAGTAAATGAAAGGCAGCAAATATGGTTCAAATGCCTCTGAGCACTATGAGACTTAACTTCTGAGGTCATCAGTCCCCTAGAACTTAGAACTACTCAAACCTAAGTAACCTAACGACGTCACACACATCCATGCCCGAGACAGGATTGTAACCTGCGACCGTAGCGGTCGCGCGCTTCCAGACTGTAGCGCCTAGAACCGCTCGGACACCCCGGCCGGCCAGCAAATATGACATAGTGGTATTGAAACATGAAACACCAACATGTAACCGTGTGTTCATAGAAGGCGAGACCCGATAATTATATTTTGAACAAGGACGGGGACAGAGGTAAAAAGAAAATCGATTCTAGAAATACGCGGTACACCGTTGGAGCACTGTCTCTCTCCACTGTGCATCTCTCTGCTATCTGCAGTTCCACATGCAAACCTCTCTAGCATCTCCTGATTTCGTACCTACTCTGTTAACTTAATCATTAATGTCGTTCGAGAGCAGCTCATGAAAATTGTTTACATTTTCTCCAGTTTTCAATGCTGGCCAGCAAGATTCACAGTGACTCGACTATTAATGAGGCTAAAAGGGTTCGCTATGCCGCTGGGATTCCATTCATCTCGACATTTCTGGCTTGGACCTCGGAGGTAGATTAGCAAAAAGCTAATTTACGACCCGGCCAATGTGATGGTGCGGAGGAATTAGATTTTGGGAAGGGGGCAGGAACGGAAAGAGAGACAGGGAGTGGCAGGGAGAGGGAGGGGGAGAGAGAGAGAGAGAGAGAGAGAAAGAGAGAGAGAGAGAGAAAGAGAGAGAGAGAGAGAGAGAGAGAGAAAAGGAAGCACGACTCATTACTGTCGAGTGACGTAGGATAATAGCGAGCTTAATGGGCCAGGAGATTTGCAGCGCTCTCATTAGCGAAGCATCCGGCTGTCGTGGAATTAAAGGCGCCGACGGTCGTCCGCAGCTGCCGCCACCTTGCTCTTGCAGAGCCCACTGCCTACTGGGTCACCAGCTAGACGGCCGTCGGCAGGGTGGTCGCGATTCTAGCAGCTCACAGCACGGGGATGGGACATACGTATGCTGATTATCCGCAACATGACATCCATTTATCTAATTGCGGTATCTGGAGATAACAGTGGCGACGTGTCGTGGCATGGAAGCAATGAGTCCTTGGTAAGTCGCTGGAGGGAGTTAGCGCCACATCTGTACACACAAATCACCTAATCCACGTAAATCTCAGGGAGGGGGACGACGAGCTCCGACGCCAGGTTCAAGCACATCCCGCATGTGTTCATTCGCGTTCGGATCGAACGAGTTGGAGGGAGCAGTACATCAATCGGAAATCGCGACTGTGTTCCTCGAACCACTCCATCGTACTCCTGGTCTTGTGACATGGAGCATTATCTTGATGAAAAATGCCAATGCCATCGTGGAACATGATCGTTATGAGGGGGTGTACGTCGTTTGCAACCAGTGTTGACAGTAACGGTGCCTTGCACGAGCTCCACCGGACCCACGGAAGACCCACGTAGATATTACTCAGAGCATAATGGAGCCGCTGCCAGTTTGTCTCCGTCGCACAGTACAGGTGTCAACCAGCTTTTTCCCTGGAAGACGACGGATTTGCGCCCTCAAATCGGCTCGATGAAGGTACCAGGATTCATCAGACCATGCAACGCTCTACCACTGCGCCAACGTCCAGTGCCGATGGTCACGTGCCCCTTTAAGTCGTAGCTCCCGACGTCGTGGTCTTCAACAGTGGCACATGCATGGCCCGTCGGCTTCGAACGCCCATTGTTATGAGTGTTCGGTGAACTGTGTTTTCAGACACACTTTTTATCTGCCGAGCATTAAAGTCTGATGTTAGTTCCGCCTCAGTTTGCCGCCTGTCCTTTGTTACCAGTCTGCCCAGCCTAAGGCGCCCGACATCTGCAAAGAGGTGTGTCTGCCCAACGCCACGATGTCTGGACCAGGCTTGACCTTTGTTTCGCCATGTGTTGAAGACATTCACCACAGCACTCCTCGAACATCCGACAAGTCGCGCAATTTCCAAAACGCTCGTGCCGAGCCTCCAGGCCATCACGGTCTGCCCTCGTTCAAACTCAGAGAGATCGAGCGCGTTCGCTATTCTACGGACGGACAGCAAGCAGACTGATATTACACGGCCCGTGCGAATGCCTGACTAGCAGTCACTCCTCGCCAAGTGACGCTGCTATCGCCTGGATGGGTTTATACCGATAGTAGGTTTGTTGTCATAATATTCTGGCTGATCAACATATATGAATAGGTCCTTCTGGTGGCTGGAAGCTGTGCGACGAGACAAGGAGGGCAGCTCGAAACATTTTTGCTTATACCCCTACTAGATGAACGCCGCGGTGTTACCCGCGGTTAAAGGGTGAACATTAATAAAAGCGACAAACTGCAAGAACGGATTCCTGATAGGAAATGCAGGAAACATGCTCCTATGAACACGGATGGGAAATGCATCGTCGCCATTGTAGATGGCGCTGACGAACGAAAGTTCCTCTGACCACGTGCTGTATGCTCCTCGTAGTTTGCAGGCTGTATGATTGACGTAGTGTACTGTAAGCAGCAGAGAGGTCCGGTATTCATGTCTGTCCAAGCCGAGGTGGTGCTTGTGCACGGCCAAACAAATGGAAATAGGCGACAGCCAGCACGGCAATACCAAAACAAGTACCCTCAGAGACATCAACCACATCGTACAACATTTGAAGCTCTTTTGTGGCGTTTGTGTGATCGTGGTCCTTTTAGACAGACGAACTTGGAGGGAGGCGGTGGTCTGTGCGTCCATAAGGTTTGGAGGACCAGGTTGCACAGGATATTGGGACGTACCCAGGTACCAGGAAAGTGGTCCGCCGAAGTATGATTACGTGTATCCTGTGCGACAACCGCTACTATCCCTGTCACCTGCATTCATATGGAGGCCACTCTGAGTATCTGTTGTGACGTAGATGCAGCTCTGTACTGTGTTGTGGGACGATTTATTGTCGTCGCGTAAACACCGTCCATTTCCAAACACATGTTCATAGGAACTTTTCTCCTACATTTCCAGTCAGGAATCAGTCCCTGCAGTTTGTCGGTTTTATTAATCTCCACCCTATATACAGGCTGTAAATTTTAAGTTGACAAACCAGAATAACTCGAAAAATAAGCATCACACGGAAAAATGTGTAGAATCCAAAGTTGATTATTTTCGAGGGGGACATCTGCTGGTGCTAAAATTAGCCCTACACCCCAGCCCCCTAGGGGTGGGGCGGGAGGCAACTTTAAAATTTCAAACGGGAACCCCATTTTTTATTCCAAAACCAGATTCTACACAAAAAACTACGTAAATTTTGACTTAAACATTTGTTCTGATTCTTGGTAGTTGGTGCTGTAATTCAAGAAAATCCATGTTCTCATTTTTGCGTGGAAAATGGTTACGGATAAATAAAAAATACTTATTTACTTCGTAAATTTTGATACGCTAAGACTAAAATTCTCCCTCTCTCCCCATAGGGTGGGGTTTGACAGAGAGGAACTAGAGTTTTATAAATACTGTATTAACTTTTTCCGTAGATTCGGATAAGTTTTGTTTGTTTCGTGGTAATGAGGCTACGCAAGTTTTAATTATCAAACTCCACCCTATGGGGAGAGAGGGAGAGTTTTAGTTTTAGCGAATCAAAATTTACGAAGTAAATACGTATTTTTTATTTGGAGACGATAGGAGAAGCTGACATAATTCATGTCACTCACAATCGACTCGTTTACTTAAAGAAAAAAAAACTGTATGCGACCGTGAACGACAAAATGTACCGGGAAGAGAGGTAAATAACTTCAGGATTGTTGGCGACATGCCTAGCGCAGAAAACATCATAACTCTCTTGCTGTGTACGGAGAGCCAGAAATCTACTGCATTATGTCTCTGCAGACAACGTCCCGACACTTCGTGTTCTTATCACACACGAAGAGATTTCCGGCTCTCGATAGATGCGAGGAACAGTAGTCACGTTGACTATCTCACAGGAACAGTGCTTTTTCGGAGTAAAAGATAAATGTAAATGTCGCGTGACTAGGTCCTCCCGTCGGGTAGACCGTTCGCCGGGTGCAAGTCTTTCGATCTGACTTGCACGTAGATAAATATGGAATGATGACGAATAGAACAACACAACACCCAGTCCCTGAGCGGAGAAAATCTCCAACCGAGCCGGGAATTGAAACCAGGCCCTTAGGATTGACATTCTGTCGCGCTGACCACTCAGCTACCGGGGGCGGACTGAGTAAAAGATAGCTTGTATGTTAATTCAGGGTATAGGCTATCTCCGTTCCAAAGTTCGTCTAAACCGCTTCAGCGTGAAGGAATACCTAACATACTAACTCGACGAAGAAAGAAAACAAGCAATTTCTAGTTCCGTGCAGCGCAAACTTTATAATATTTGTACGTGTAACTACGTCATCTGCCGTCACGTGTGCGCCAGCTGCCAGCGGATACGCTCGTATACGAAAATCCAACCCAGCTTTACTCAAAACCTACCACGTTCAACATGTAAAGGCACGACCACTCACTGCCGTACACCACTTGAATGACTCCGTCGCTGTGACCCTTCAAGCGCCCGAAAAACTGTAAGATACGCCTGAGACTCAGTGGCTAAGCTGCAACTGTATCGTAGAACGGATTAAGCACTTGGAGGACTGTATTCGTTACTCTGAATCGTATCATGTAGCACACTAAACACGAATACGATATAGTTCAAACGTCAAAGGGTAAACAGCTTTTTCTGAGAGTAATTATTGTTCCAAATTCCCATTATATTTTTCAAAGCAGTAAAAAAACTTGTACTACACACTTTTAAAATTGTGTTGATTCAAGGTATAAGCTAATCCCACTCCAAATTTCTTCCACATTCGTCCAGCCGTTTCAGCGTGCCCGCATCTCGTGGTCGTGCGGTAGCGTTCTCGCTTCCCACGCTCGGGTTCCCGGGTTCGATTCCCGGCGGGGTCAGGGATTTTCTCTGCCTCGTGATGGCTGGGTGTTGTGTGCTGTCCTTAGGTTAGTTAGGTTTAAGTAGTTCTAAGTTCTAGGGGACTGATGACCGTAGATGTTAAGTCCCATAGTGCTCAGAGCCATTTGAACCATTTTTTTTCGTTTCAGCGTGAAGGAGTAAAACGAACATAATTACAGAAAAATTAAAGAAAAAAGGTGTAAGTAGTTCTAAGTTCTAGGGGACTGATTACCTCAGGTGTTAAGTCCCATAGTGGTCAGAGCCATTTGAATAATTTTTGTTCGATGCATTCCACAAGAAGTGGCATCCCGCTCCTTGATAGTTTTGTTACACATGAACGACGAGCGATGTAACTAGCAATTTATCTGGCGAGTAAAGTTTTGGTAACTGTGGGAACTAGATGATAACTTTCCTTGATTCTGAATCTTTGAGATCAAGTGCTGCACACAGAATTACCCGGTTTTTTACCAAGAATGTTCTGGTCACACTTCCGTAAAGAAAAAAGCCATACAATTATGAGTTCTTTTTTTTTTACCCGCTGCAATATCGTTGATATTACTGCGCGGTTGGTGGTGGAAAACTGCTGGGAAGGCCTTCACCGCAGTGGCGCAATGGAAGACACGAGCGAGGGAAAATCAGGAAAAAGGAAAACAGTCGTCGCAGACTGTTAAGTGTCTGCTGTTTGGAAATCTGGTGAGGCCTTAACGCTGCAATAATTGCTGCAGTGGTTAATTACGCCTAATAACCGGTCGAGTACTTCGCAAGCCAGTGCTTAAACGTCTAAGGTGACCGACCCTTTCTAACGAGTGGCCTCAAAGGTTCTGCGTGTTGCCAAGGATTTATTGCGGCATTTACGTGTTGTTTCCAACGTCGGCAGTCCCCTCCACCTTCTTATTGAGACCGTCAGTGGAGGTCTAGAAGGAGGCGGCTCAAGTCCTCGCTTGGACACGCAGGATCAGGTTTTAGGTGTTATCCTATATCGCTAAGGAAAGCTGGCGGGATGATTCCTTGAGAGGCCCCGTCAATTTCCTTCACCAGTCCTCCTGCTCTAATGACCTCTACGTCGAAGAGACATTAAACCCTTATCTTTCGTTCTTAGAAGTAGAGCCGACCGTAGTGGCCGAGCGGTTCTAGGCGCTACAGTCTGGAACCGCGCGACCGTTACGGTCGCAAGTTCGAATACTGCCTCGGGCATGGATGTGTGTGATGTCCTTAGGTTAGTTAGGTTCCAGTAGTTCTAAGTTCTAGGGGACTGATTACCTCAGAATTTAAGTCCCATAGTGCTCAGAGCCATTATTAGAAGTAGGGTGTCATTGGCATATTCAAAATTTTGCCTCTATATCTGCTACACTCCCCCTCCCCCCCCCCCTCCCCATCCCGCGGTTTTCTAGTTTGTATCTAAAAGCAAATCTCAGGAACTACTGTCGGGATTTTGATACGATTCTCACTAATGGAGAGGCTGATTGACGAGAAAGGTTCAAATGGTTCAAATGGATCTAAGTACTATGGGACTTAACATCTGAGGTCATCAGTCCCATAGACTTAGAACTACTTAAACCTAACTAAAGTAAAGACATCACACACTTCCATGCCCGAGGCAGGATTCGAACCTGCGACCGTAGCAGCCGCGTGGTTCCAGACTGAAGCGCCTAGAAGCGCTCGACCACAGCGGCCGGCCACGAGGATGATTTGTATACATTTTATAAAGTACATGACTCCTGGAAACTTCCGTGACGTGCGCTTCCTAAATACACTGCCGGAAAAATGTTAGTACACACTTTTAGTGGTTTACAGTTCACCCAAGTTTTATTGTTGCAACAGTGCATATGGAGTACATGAAATGATTACTTTTGCAGATCAATAATGCAACTGGTTCTGAGGTACCAGGTACAAACCCATGCTGAAACACCCATATTAGCCGGCCGGTGTGGCCGTGCGGTTCTAGGCGCTTCAGTCTGGAACCGCGTGACCGCTACGGTCGCAGGTTCGAATCCTGCCTCGGGCATGGATGTGTGTGATGTCCTTAGGTTAGTTAGGTTTAAGTAGTTCTAAGTTCTAGGGGACTGATAACCATAGATGTTAAGTGCCATAGTGCTCAGAGCCATTTGAACCATTTAAACACCCGTATTAGTACGCGGTGTAGCCTCCACGGGCGGCAACGCAAACGCTGTCGCTGGCATGCAGTCTATTGTACAGATGGCGAATACTGTCCTGGGACACTTTACGCCACGATTGTTCGACCTGTTTACGTAGTTCCGTTAAGAGTTGTTGGCTGACGAGTCACACGAGTCGCTTCTCGTCCCATCACATCCCACACGTGCTCGATTGGGGACAAGTCCGGAGATCGTGCTAGCCAGGGAAGTTACTGCACGCCTTGCAGAGCACGTTGAGTTTCACGTGTTGCGTGCGGGCGAGCATTATCCTGTTGGAACAACACATCACATTTCTGTTGCATTAACGCCAAAAGAATGGGTCTAAGAACAATCTGCACGAACGGAGCGCTGGTTAGTGTCCCCTAGACAACCACCAAAGGTCAACGAGAACTACAGCTAACGCACCCCAGACCATATGGCACAGTGTGGGACCAGTGTGTCGTGGGGAATACACTATACAAGACAGCAATCACCAGGTCTACATCGTACGCGCAAACTATCACCACCTCATCACCTGCGAGCAGGCAGAATTTGCTTTCTTCGCTAAAGACCACGGCCCGCCATTTTATCTTCGAATTGTTCCTCCGACGGCACCAGTCGAGCCGTGCACGACGATGCTGCGGCGTGAGTGGAAGAAAGGCTACAGGTGTGCGCGCCCACAGTCCCACAACTAATAACCACTTCGTATTGACATGTCTCGACTCACAAGCCCTCTTCCTGTGCCGTGGTTGCTGTACAATCAACCGCTGCTGGATTTGCAATACGACGATCCTGGCGGGCGTCTGTACTCCGTGGACGACCAGAACCTCGTCTACGGGCGTCAGAAAGAGAAGCTTGATGAACATTATGGTGACTCTGCACCTTCGAATAGAAAAATTTATAAGTGCTTTCAAAATTTTCAAAGTGGCCATATGGGCACAACTGATGCTGAACGTTCTGGACGCCCTGTGGAGGTTACGACTCCAGAAGTCACTGATAAAATCCATGATATGGTGATGGATGACGGAAGATTTAAGGTGTGTGAGATTGCTAGTGCTGTGGGCATCTCGAATGAACGGGTACATAATATTTTGCACGAACATTTGGAAATGAGATAGCTATCCGCAAGATGGGTTCCACGATTGCTCACGCTTGACCAAAAACGGAATCGTGTGAAGTGTTGCAAGGACGGTTTGCAGCTGTTCAGGAAGAATCCGCAGGACTTTAAGTGTTGTTTCGTCACTGTGGGTGGAACATGGATACATTACTATACTCCTAAGACCAAACAAAAATCTAAACAATGGGTTACCAAGGGAGAATCTGCACCAAAAAAAAGGCGAAGACCATTCCTTCGACCGGGAATGTTATGGCGACAGTCTTTTGGGATTCGCAAGGGATAATCCTCATCGACTATCTGGATATGTGTAAAACTGATACAGGTGCATCTTCTTCATCGTTATTGGACCGTCTGAAAACCGAGATGCAAGAAAACGCCGGCGATTGGACCGCAGAAAAGTCCTTTTCTATCACGACAATGCACCAGCACACACCTCAGCAGTTGCGGTCGCAAAATTAAGGCAAACAGGATTCCAAGTCGTTTTACATTCCCCCTATTCTCCAGACCTGGCTCCCTCGGACTACTATTTGTTCCCAAATTTGAAGAAATGGCTGGCAAGACAAAGATTTTATTCAAACGACGAGATGATTGCAGCAACTAGTAGCTATTTTGCAGACTTGGACAGTTTCTATTATTCCGAAGGGATCAACGAATTAGAACAGCGTTGGACGAACTGTATAAAAGGAGATTATGTCGAAAAAATAAAAAGGGCTACCCCAAACATGTAAGTAGTTTTTATTTTTGCACGGACTTTTCAAAGACCTCTCGTATCGTTACCTTCTACGGACAGGGGAAGATAAATGAAAACATTAACAATAAAATAAAATAAAAAACAGTAATCGGGTGTCGAACACGGGGCGTAAAATTATGAAGCTACTACGCTAGCGGCTCCGCTACCATGTTGTCTAAGGATGTCGAGCTGTAAATTAGCTGCAAAATATGAAACTTCCTGGCATATTAAAACTGTGTGCTGGACCGAGACTCGAACTCGGGACCTTTGCCTTTCGCAGACAAGTGCTCTACCATCTGAAGTTTCATATCAGCGCACACTCCGCTCCAGAGTGAAAATCTCATTCTGGAAAAATCCCCCAGGCTGTGGCTAAGCCATGTCTCCGCTGTATCCTTTCTTTCAGGACTGCTAGTTCTGCAAGGTTCGCAGGAGAGCTTCTGTGAGGTTCGGACGGTAGGAGACGAGGTACTGGCAGAAGTAAAGCTGTGAGGACGAGGCGTGAGTCGTGCTTGGACAGCTCAGATGATAGAGCACTTGACCGCGAAAGGCAAAGGTCCCGAGTTCGAGTCTGGTTCCAGCGCATAGTTTTAATCTGTCAGGAAATTTCATATCAGCGCACACTCCGCTGCAGAGTGAATATCTGATTCTGGATACTTGCAAAAGTACCCGAAAAACCTTGATCTTCGTTTCTTCTGAAACGGTAGAGTATCTACGGATAAGCCGAGACACGTGTTCGCTTATTACGAGTCCTCTTCCATTGAGCGAAGTTACTGAGAAATCTTGAGATGGCACTTGCCGTGTTCTCCTCATTAGTGGACGGTGTTTTTCCGTGGTGCCTCTTGAAACACCAAACACTTCAGCTTCTCTGGTGACGGAGGCACCCACCATATTAGCACCAGCAATCTGCCCACGTTCGAATTCACTCCAACATAGAGCACTCATCACTACACAGAACGCTGTTCTGACCACGACTGGCAGTTGCGACGTACTGAGGACACTGCGCAGGTGCTGCTTGTAGTCAGATACAACGGCGCAACATGCGGGATAGCCTAGGATCTGCATATATGATCAAGCGTGCACTTCTCGCTGTTTTTTCCCATATTTTTGTCCAATCCCTGTATATTTTAGCATATGGAATATGACAATTTCGCCCAGTTAGTGAGTGCGAAGTACCTTGCGGTGCGCTAAACGAGTCTGCAGCGAGACGGCTACAGGAGTTTTGTGTGCAGCTGTCAGCCGCTGCGGCTGCGTCCGCTCCACTTTGTAACCCTCTGGGGCGGCCGCGGCTGTCCTTGGATGGGCCCCAGTGAGAGTGCTATGCAGATGTCTGGCGCGACAAAAAGTTTACGGCGCGGTCGCCGGCTCAGCCTTTCCCCAGGGTCTGGAATGCGGACACTGGATGGCAGCTGGAAGCTGGCGCGGCGCTCCGCCCCAGGCACAGACTCCAGGGCCGCACGCGCCAAACGCGAAGACGCTAAAAACCGCCAGTGTTAGGGTGCGTCTATAGGGGGACACATTTTATGGTAGTGTGTGGCCGCAATAGTGCTGCCGTCAACATTTTTTTTTTTTTACTGCCAAATTATAGACCTGTTGCCTGATGTTTTAAAACAGGTCGTATGTACATCTTACAATTTTCGTTTTTCATCTTTTTGCAGTTTCCTTTTATTTTGTTTATTTACATCATTTACAAGGAATAATACTTTTCAAAATAACAATAATTTAAGGTTGAAATATAAACAAACTATGAAGTTTTTCATTTTTTCTTTATATCATACTTTTTTCAGCAGGAATTTTTGTGACTATGAGTATAATTACATTTATCTGTTATAATATTTAATTATTCGAAAATTCTTCTTTCAGTTAAAAATAAAAAAAGACGAAGTAATCTATTTACATTCGTACAACGGTCTGAAAAATGTATTTTTGTTACCAGATGTGGAAATTTTTGCCTTAATAATCGTCATAAAAACATTTAAAACGTGACCTAAATACCTACTGCGCTATGCAAAAAATAACGCAGATGCAAATTGAAATGAAAGACGGTTTTATAAGTAATACAAAATTCAAGCAAAATGAGAAACAGATGTAATAAACGCAATAATGTCGACGAGAAAATAGGGTGACAAAACAGGAGAAATTAATCAGAAATTAATACATAAAATTAATAGAAAACACGTGACTAAGATTTCAAGAGGGGAAAGAGTGACACGAAGAAAAATGAGAGCAAATGACTAAGTTGATATTATGATTAAAATTGTGTGACAATGGAATGGAATTAAAAAACTACATTCAATCCAACTAACTGAATAAAAATGATGATCGAAATAATTTCGATAACGATTTAAAAATAAGAAAGTTTGTGTATCGGACGCGATCCGAACCGACAACTACCTGCGTATAAAGTTGTTATCCTATCCAGTGCACCACTCAACCAGACTTCATGCAGCAGGTTTTTATGTCGCTATTGAGTGTTACAAAATATTCCGAATTTTTCTTTCGCCAGTTACTCGCAAACGAGGGCCCATCAGGAGGGTAGGGTGGGGCGGGGTGGGGGTGGGGGGGGCGGGGAATGGCTATTAGTTTCAAAAAGTCAATCGCAATTGCACCGCTGGTGGGGACCTCTCCTTGTAAGACAGTCAACATGCACGGTGCAATGTTATTGATAATGAAATCAAAAGAGCACATGTTTTAATTGTTGTTAATGCACAGGGAGTATGAATGAGTTTGAGGGACAGTAGCAGCGCAGTCTGAAAAATAGCGAGACTGGACACAACCAAACACGTTCGCTAGCCGAACGGAGATCAACGCGCTCGCCGCTGATTGGTTGTAGCTTTAGGGCCTTAGCTCCACATTGATCCATTTTCGACCACTGGTTACTTGGAGAATTTTGGTCGAGTCCGCGCCACTGGCCTACTCTGAATTCATCATCAGGTTCTTTGCCTCCACATTGTAATATCAGAGATAAGGAACGATCAATTCATAACGGATGTCCGCGACAAAGGTTATATGGTACATTTACCTACCATACAAATATCTTGAGAAAATACTTCCTACCTCCTAATTTTATATGAGACACCAACAAATTTCTCTTTCCCAGAAATGCTTTTCTTGTTGTTCCCAGTCTGCTAATTGTATCTTCTCTGCTATTGCCGTCGTCAACTGCGCTGCTGCGCAAATAGCAAAACTCATGTACTACTTTCAGTGTCATTTTCTAATCTAATTCCTTCACGTCTAATTTAATTTGATTAAACTCCATTACCTTGTCATAATTTTGTCGATGTTCACCTCATAACCTATCTTCGGAACACTATCCATTCCGTTGTAATTTTGTTCCAGGTTCTTTGCCTTCTCCAAGAGAATTACAATGTCATCAGCAGAACGTTAAGTGTTAATTTCTTCTCGCTGAACTTCAGCTCCCTACCCTAGTTTCTTTCTGGCTTTATTTACTGCTTCCTCAACGAGCAGACTGAATAACATCGGGTGTAGTTGCAGCTCTGTTTCACTCCCTTCTCAACTACAGCTTTCCTTTCACGTCCTTCGACTGCCATAGCCACTGTCCGGTTTCTGTACAAGTTGCAAGTAATATTCGGTCCCTGTATTGTATTGCTGCTACTTCCAAAATTTCAGAGTGTTGTCGAGTCCACATTGTCTAAACGTTTATCTATGCCTACAAAATCTGTAAACGTAGATTTTCCTTTCTTCAGCGTATCTTCTGACATACGTTGTAAGGTCAGTACTGCATCGGTTATTTCTACATTTCACTGATCTCACCTGATGTCGGCTTGTACCGGTTTCTTCTGTTCTTCTGTACAGCTATGACTTATTAAACTACTGGTTCGGTAACATTCACATCTGTCAGCACCTGTCTTCTTTATAGAAGGAATTTTTACATTCTGCTTGAAGTTTGAGGGTATTTTGCTGATATATTTTGCATACAAGATAGAATAGTTCTGTCACGGATGGCTCTCCCAGGAAACTTAATATTTCTGAGGGAACGTCGTCAGTTCCACGCATCTTGGTTCGACTTCGGTCCCTCAGAGTTCTGTCAAAATCTTCTCCCAGTATCATATCTCCAATCTAACCTCATTTAGCTCTTCTTCTTTTTCTATAAGTTTATCTTCACATTTGTCTCCATTTCATAGGTCCTCTACGTACTCTTTCCTCCTTTCTCTTCCGTGTTTAGTACGGTTTTGCCATCTGAGCGCTTAATATTTAATCATCTCCTTCTCTTTTCTCCAAAGATTTCTTTATTTCTTGCAAACGCTGCATCTATCTTTCCCACAGTCATGCATGCACCTAAACCCTTACGTTTCTCGTCCAGCCATTCCTCCTTAGCCAGTACGCTCTTCCTGTAAATTTCACTTTTTAGACGTCGGTATTCCCCTTCGTCCGCTTCATTTTGTCAGTTTTTATATTTTCTTTTTCTGCGTGAAGAAATACCGTACCAAGGCTCAGAGCTACATAGGGAGGGGGGGAAACCTCATACGACTTCCGCAGTGAATGGCGCAATAGAGATTTCACGAATTTCAGAGTACCTTGGCTAGTACCTAGTGTCCATTACATGTTCCGGTTTTTACAATCTGATGCTAAATTGATACGCCTGTCTCTGTGGCACGGTATGAGAATTCTGTTCGTAAAGATTTTATTTTATTTTACTTTTTTATGGGAGGACAGGTGTTCCTTCGACTGCTTTACCTTATGCAGTGTGTAAGTCAGTGCCGTGAAACTATCCCTGGTATCCCTTCCACCGGCGACACGGAGTCAGCAGTGAGTGACAGCTGCAGCCGCGGACGGGCGCTCCGTGCTGACAGTGTCAGCGTCACTGGCTGACGCACTGCCAGGCGTCGCTCGAGTTACGTAGAGAGAGTTGCTAGAACGTAGCGGAATGCCTGTTGAGAGACAGCCACGCAGTATGTGCAGCACACAACAGTTCAAAACCCATGACGAATGCGAAATATTTAAAGGTGTCAATATTGTCCTGCCCAGTATGATGAACACAGTTTCATGAGCAACTGAGCTGTAGATATCTGGCGAGTCGAAGTTGCTGAATTGTGTCAGGTTGGTCTCAGGAAATTAAGATGTTTGTTTGCTCCCGCAGGTCACCTGCCCTCAGTCGTAATTATGACATATGGAACGCCAGCGAGTAATACGTGAGCTCCTTGGATGCAACCCCAATAAGTTTCCAAATTGCTACGGTTGGTTGACCGCGGACGTGTCCACCCCAATATTTTCAATGTTCCAGGGAGTTCACGTCGCTAAGCACGAAGACGAAGTAGGGTACTCCTCGATACTGGTTAGGTGTCTCCAGTACAGCCTCTAAAGTATGTAACGCTGTAAGGAGTTTTTGGAAAAAGGGATCTGCTTCGTGATCAGGGGACTATCTGAGTGGTAGTGACATCTCGATTAACTTCTCTTGAGCGGAGCAGAATATGCGTAACACAGAAAAGGAATCTGATGAAGGACTGTTGATCACAGTTTGGGATATCCACCTCCTATGCACTGGTGCAGCAAGACATTACGAGAATCTGGTTAATAGTGTGTCGGTCCACCTTTGAAATTCATTCTTCATGCTCTCCATACGTGAATGGAACGCGAAGAAGTCCTAGTAACGTACATTGGGATGTGCCTTCTGCCATGTACTTCACAGTAGTTTGCCAAAATTTCATGAGGCTGCAGAAGAAGATATAAAACGTACTTTGCAGTTCGTCAGCTTGGGTCAGTATTATTTCCAGGCCTTGTCGGCCACACCTCAATGAATTTTAAGTTATTTATTTTACATGTATATACATTCTCCACTCTCATTAATCTGACAATCTGTCAAAAGCCTGAGTAACCGCATTTTGTAGCGTGGACCGCTGCGAGACATGCATAAAGAGAGTCAGTGAGGTTTTGGAAGGTATCGACAGGCATCTAGAGCCATGGTGACTCCAGTTTCGTGGCCAGCTGCGCCAGGTTTCTCGGTTGAGGGTGCACGACGCGAAAAGCCCGATCGAGGAGGTCCTACAGATTCTCGATTGGTTTTGAAACCGGAGGGTTTGGAGGCCAGGGGAGTGTCGTTAAATCTTCCTGATGTTCATCTAACCATTCACATAGAGAGCAAGCTGTATTACACGTTGCATTGTCCTATTGGTTGATGCCATTGTGCTGAGGAAAAAAAGAACTGCATGTAGGAGTGGACATCGTCCCCAAGGATAGATGCATAGTTGTGTTGATCCATTGTGCCTTGCAAAATGACGAGATCACCCAGGGAGTGCCACGAAAACGTTCAGCACACGCTCACGTTCCCGCTTCCGGCGCGGATCTTTCTGACGATTGTTAAAAGACGTTTGCTCTCAGACGCTGACGTACAAGCCAACGGTCATCCGTCATTTGAAAAGACCACCCATCGCCGCTCAGTGGACGTCCAGTTGTGGTACTGGAGTGCAAATTCCAGCCTTCATCGCCGATGAATAGCAGTCAGTATGGCTGCACAAACCAGATGCCTCCTGCCGAGCCCACACGCAGCGACACTAGCTCAGCGGTCATTGGAGAGACATGGCTGGTAGCCCCTTGGTCCACCCCAGCGGTCAAACGCTCAACAGTTGCACATCTACTCGCCCGTACACATCCCAGCAACCGTCATCTATGGCTCGTGGAGCACCACATTAGCCTCGGTTGCAGTTTTGGATAGCTCCATTTCACCATGCACTGTATGCTTTAACCACGACGGCACGCGAACAGATTACAGTCTTGGCCATTTCGAAAATGCTTCCACTCTTAGGCCGAATACCAATGATCATGCCCGTTTGGACATCAGACGAATATCCCCGCTTCTGCATTACGACAATGACCACTCTGTTTCCTGCGTACCCTTGACACGTTTTATACAGGGTGAGTCACCTAACATTACCGCTGGATATATTTCGTAAACCACATCAAATCCTGACGAACCGATTCCACAGACCGAACGTGAGGAGAGGGACTAGTGTAACTGGTTAATACAAACCATAAAAAAATGCACGGAGGTATGTTCTTTAAGACAAACCTACGTTTTTTTAAATGGAACCCCGTTAGTTTTGTTACCACATCTGAACATATAAACAAATACGTAATCAGTGCCGTTTGTTGCATTGTAAAATGTTAATTACATCCGGGGATATTGTAACCTAAAGTTGACGCTTGAGTACCACTCCTCCGCTGTTCGATCGTGTGTATCGGCGATCACCGAATTACGTAGGGATCCAAAGGGAACGGTGATGGGCCTTAGGTACAGAACAGACTGGAACAGCACATTACGTCCACATGCAAACACCTTTTTATTGGTCTTTTTCACTGACGCACATGTACATTACCATGAGGGGTGAGGTACACGTACACACGTGGTTTCCGTTTTCAATTACGGAGTGGAATAGAGTGTGTCCCGACATGTCAGGCCAATAGATGTTCAATGTGGTGGCCATCATTTGCTGCACACAACCGCAATCTCTGGCGTAATGAATGTCGTACACGCCGCAGTGCATCTGGTGTAATGTCGCCGCAGGCTGCCACAATACGTTGTTTCATATCCTCTGGGGTTGTAGGCACATCACGGTACACATTCTCCTTTAACGTACCCCACAGAAAGAAGTCCAGAGGTGTAAGATCAGGAGAACGGGCTGGCCAATTTATGCGTTCTCCACGTCCTATGAAACGCCCGTCGAAAATCCTGTCAAGGGTCAGCCTAGTGTTAATTGCGGAATGTGCAGGTGCACCATCATGCTGATGCCACATACGTCGACACGTTTCCAGTGGGACATTTTCGAGCAAAGTTGGCAGATCATTCTGTAGAAACGCGATGTAGGTTGCAGCTGTTTGGGCCCCTGCAATGAAGTGAGGACCAGTGAGGTGGTCGCCAATGATTCCGCACCATACATTTACAGTCCACGGTCGCTGTCGCTCTACCTGTCTGAGCCAGCGAGGATTGTCCACGGACCAGTAATGCATGTTCCGTAGATTCACTGCCCCGTGGTTTGTGAAACCCGCTTCATCGGTAAACAGGTAGAACTGCAACGCAATCTTTGTTAATGCCCATTGACAGAATTGCACTCGATGATTAAAGTCATCACCATGTAATTGCTGATGTAGCGACACATGAAACGGGTGAAAGCGGTGACGATGCAGTATGCGCATGACACTACTTTGACTCAGTCCACCGGCTCTCGCAATGTCCCGTGTACTTATGTGTGGGTTCATGGCAACAGCAGCTAACACACCAACTGCACCCGCTTCTCCTGTGACGGGCCTGTTACGGACCCGTTTGCGTGCTACGACATACCTGTTGCAAACAGTTGGCGGTAGATGTTTTGCAATGTGCGGCACGTTGGATGCTCTCTGTCCATGTCCATGTACCGTTCTGCATACACCCTGCACGCTTCAGCTGCATTTCGTCGACACTCGCCACAGATGAGTATCATCTCCGCCTTTTCAGAGTTCGAAAACACCATGGTCACAGTTCCTACAACACTACACTATCACAGACGTCTGGTAACATGGTGTACTACAGTTGGTCTGCGTGCGGAGACGAATGCAGAATAACAATAGGAGCAAGCGCCACATGCGGGCACTGCGACAGCTAGACCAAACCACGACTGTGCACTACAGCCACACTCGTAAACACGGTCGTCATAGTAAACATGTCTCTGCAGATGCTGCTCGCCGACCGTGGCCCGTGTTTGTTACAACACGCAACTGAACGTCGGAGGTTTCAAGCGTCAACTTTAGGTTACAATATCTTCGGATGTAATTAACATTTTACAATGCAACAAACGGCACTGATTACGTATTTGTTTATATGTTCAGATGTGCTAACAAAACTAACGGGGTTCCATTAAAAAAAAGGAAGGTTTGTCTTAAACAACATACTTCCGAACATTTTTGTATGGTTTGTATTAAACAATTACACTAGCCCATCTCCTCACGTTCGGTCTGTGGAATCGGTTCGTCAGTATTTGATGTGGTTTACGAAATATATCCAGCGGTAACGTTAGGTGACTCACCCTGTATACCCTCCACTGCCACCTACCGTCTGTGAGTGGGTATGCACAACCACGTTGAACATAGGCGATGGTCACATTAGTGTGACTGGACAGAGTACAATACTGCATCTATCGTACTGCGACCGTGGACGGCGTTCTGCACACGACCTTCGAACTGGAGTAACAAGAAACGTGTTTCATCCGACCAGGCGACCCGCTTACATTGACACAGGATACTATCTCGATGATCTTATGCCAACTGCAATCGTAACTGACGATATTATTCGGTCAACATGGGAAGACATTGAGACTGTTTGCTCCGGAACCCCCATTTCCAATAATGTGGGCAGGCCGCTGTGCTCCGAAGCTTTCGGTCCTGCACTAGCACTGAGTCAGTCGTCAAATCAGGTCGCCGCCTAGGCTTCTCCACAGAGCAGGCAAGCCTCAGACCTCGAAGTTCAGTCGGGAGCTCGTAATGAACGACCAACGCCTTGTCGCTTGTTCGTGGTTTCACCGTCCGTGGACACTTACCACGGACGCTCACGACAGCAGCAGCCGAACCGACGGCCATATTCGCCTTTTCAGAGATACACTATGTGATCAAAAGTATCCGGACACCCCAAAAACATATGTTTTTCATATTAAGCTCATTGTGCTGCCACCTACTGCCAGGTACTCCGTATCAGCGACCTCGGCAGTCATTAGGCATCGTGAGAGAGCGGAATGGGACGCTTCGCAGAACTCACGGACTTCGAACGTGGTCAGGTGATTGGGTGTCAGTTGTGTCATACGTCTTGCCGCGAGATTTCCACACTCTTAAACATCACTAGGTCCACTGTTTCCGATGTGTTAGTGAAGTGGAAATGTGAATGGACATATACACCACAAAAGAGTAGCGGCCGACCTCGTCTATCGACTGACAGAGTTAGCCGACAGTTAGAGGGTCCTAATGTGTAGCAGGCAGGCAACTATCCAGACCATCACATGGGAATCGCAAACTGCATCATCATCCAAGTACTATGACAGTTAGGCAGGAGATGAGAAAACTTTGATTTCATGGTCGAGCGGCTGCTCATAAGGCAAACATCAGGCCCGTAAATGCCAAACGACGCCTCGTTTGGTGTAAGGAGCGTAAACATTGGGCAAATGAACAGTGGAAAAACGTTGTGTGGAGTGACGAATCACGGTACACAATGTAGCGATCCGATGACAGGGTGTGGGTATGGCGAATGCTCGGTGAACGTCATTTTCCAACGTGTATAGTACCAACAGTAAAATTCGGAGGCGGTGGTTTATAGTGTGGTCGTGTTTTTTTTTTATGAAGGGGGCTTGCACCCCTTGTTGTATCGCGTGGCACTATCACAGCACAGGCCTACAGTGATGTTTTAAGCACCTTCTTGCTTCTCACTGTTGAAGAGCAATTAGGGGATGGCGATTGCATCCTTCAACAGGATCGAGCACCTGTTCATAACACACAGCCTATGGCGGAGTGGGTACAAGACAATAACATCCCTGTAACGGACGGACCTGCACGAAGTCCTGACCTGAATCCTACAGAACACCTTTGGGATGTTTTGGAACGCCGACTTCGTGCCAGGCCTCACCGACCGACGTCGATACCTCTCCTCAGTGCAGTCCTCCGTGAAGAATGGTCTGACATTCCCCTAGAATCTTTCCAGCACCTGACTGAACGTATGCCTGAGGGAGTGGAAGCTGTCATCAAGGTTAAGGGTGGGCCAACACCATATTGAATTCCAGCTTTACCGATGGAGGGCGCCACGAACTTTTAAGTCATTTTCAGCCAGGTGACCGGATACTTTGATCACATAGTGCACTTGTTCCCAGGTTCCTGGCTGTAACACTATACCCTGGGTCAGAATCCCTTACGTCAGTGGATTTTCACCCATTTGTGGCCCTTATCGTGGCTACAACGATTCCCCAATATATCTGTTCCACCTATATACATTCCTCACCGAATCACGTGCCCACAACGCCACGAGGCGATGTTTAGTGACGTCGATCTTCTGTGTATGTCTGAACATTGCATTGCAATAAGGCAGCTTACGGCTTACCATCTCGTCTTACAAACTGAGCCATCTCGCTCGTTATTGCGTATCGCCGTTAGATTTACAGCAGAGAGCACTTTTCACGAGACGAGTTACTGCACTTTTAATAACTACTTCATTATATGTGCGCTTTCATTAGCCGTGCTTTTCACGATTTCTACGGGAGGAAAGTATAGACGGTGGAATAATATTCCTTGTATCTCCATTCCACCCTCCTCAGAAAATTCTAAGTAGACTTTCGCGAAATGTTAAGTGGTCGTCTGACAATAACTTCGCAGCAAATCAGTCAACCAAAAGTTAAATAACTGTATTACTATCCACATTACGTTTCTTTGTATACATCCATATTCTCTTACTATACCAGACAGACAAGTATTTCCGATCTTGCTGGGGATATCAGCAGCTAAATATCTTATTATGAGGAATAAAAATTCTATATTCTCTAGTTGATTTGGAAGTTCAAAAACTTCATCTCAGGCACACTAGCTTGGTAATCGGTGTCGGAAACCTTGCTAATTATATCGAGATATAGGAAGTCAGGATCATCCGATTTGATTACAATACAGATTATCGAGCTAATGTGTTTGAAGATGCAGCCTTATAGCTTCGAAATCTATTAACAATGTGTTATGTTAGAAATCTGAACTTGTTTCAACGTTTTTCGACATATTGTAGACTGTATTTACGCCAGCAGTTCAACGGTGCAGAAGGTACTGGATTGTGACATGGTACACTCACAATCAAATGCTAAACGACACTGACTATGACAACTTATTACGGCATATACGTCAAACATCCATGGACAAAGTCCGATGTAGAGTAGACGAAGCCTTGTTAGTGTCAGAGTTGAATTTGGTGTAGTTGTTTTTAGATGAGACTTTGTCATTTACGTTGGCGTAGTTGTTAGTGAGTAACGAAACGAGACGCAATGACACGATGTACGGTACTGAAACTCCTCCAGCAGGCTTCTGATAGTCATCGAGATTAAGAAGTACAGTGATATATATACGAGGGCTATCCACAAAGTACATTACGTTTTGGTATTAAAAATTAAGTATTGGAAACTTTTTTATTATATACAGATGAAAGCCACACTTAAATACTACTTTTCTACATAGTTGCCATTTAAATTAAGGCACTTATCGTAGCGATCGACGAGCTTGGAAATTCCTTCGTCGTAAAATTCGGCCGCCAGCGCCTTGAGATACGTTGTTCGAGCAGCGAAGAAGCCTAACTATGTCACGTGAGTACCAGTCAAGGGATTTACGATTGCTAACACATATAAATTTAAAATGAACTGATGCGTTAATTCTGAGAAGTTTTTCAATTCAGTCTCCGCTCCATATATTATCGGATCCACGTATTTAACGTTCACCCTCCCGTTCGTAGCAAGACGTTTCCAAATGCTCTACCTCTTCCACTCTGAAGTGTTCATAGCCCTCGTTTCACTTTCACATATGCCTACACTCCATACAAACATCTTCATAAAATATTTTCTGTCACTTCAGTTTATGGTTCAAAAATGTTTCAAATGGCTGTGAGCACTATGGGACTTAACTTCTGTGGTCATCAGTCCCCTAGAACTTAGAACTACTTAAACCTAACTAACCTAATGACATCACACACATCCATGCCCGAGGCAGGATTCGAACCTGCGACGGTAACGGTCGCGTGGTTCCAGACTGTAGCGCCTAGAACCGCTCGACCACCAGCGGCCGGCTGACTTCAGTTTATATTCGATGTAAACAAATTTCTCGTATTCATAAATGATCTTGTCCATTCGACCATCCTCAGTTATGTTGCTGCTCTAACAGCAAAATTCATCCATCAGTTTCACTGTCTCATCTCCTGTTCCAATTCTGCCACAATCGTCTCATTTAATTTGATTACGTTCCATCACCGTTGCTTAATTTTGTTGAAGTTCATGTTATGACCTATTTTCAGCAAAGTCACTACTCCATTTAACCGATCTTCCAAGTTCTTTGCCGAATCTCCAAAGCTAGAAAGTCATCCATAAACTTCCGAATTACAGCTGCATTCTGCTTCCTGTATATGTTGTAGAAAAACTTCCAATCCATGTTCTTTTATTCCTGGTATTTTCCTAATTCCAAAGAGTGTGTCGTAGTCAACGTTGCCAAAAACTTTTTATAGACCTACAAACGCTATAAATCGGAACCTATCTTCTAAGAAAGTCGTAGAGTCACAAACTGTTCCACACGTTTCCGTTTTCCTGTGGAACCGAAACTGATATTTCCTCTGAAATCTTCTACCACTCGTTCCATTCTTCTGGAGAATACAATTGGTGTTACTGATTTTGCAACCATGATTTGTTGAACTAATGGTTCTGAGTGGGTGATGACCTTCATCAAGCAGAGGTATCCTTCAGCGGCCGCCCAGCTCTCTGGGAGCTGACAAGGGCTTTAGGAGGAGACGACGCCGCGCGTACCTGCAGAGCACTTTCTCACGTGACGAGCTGGGAAGTAGGGCACGGACGGCGTGGGCGGCCGGGCCCAATATTTGGACACTTTGTGTTGTGGGAGCCCTGTAGGGCAGGGAGGGCAGCGAAAGTGGAACGGGACGACCCGGAGACCCAGTGAAGGGCTGGCACCGCCCACCGCCGCCCTGTGCGTAGCCGGCAGTTCGACGACGGACACCAGCGAGGGCGACACGGAGACCTCTTCATCTGCACACACGGCCCGTCCTAGGTAACGCCGCAGTGTTAGTTCCTAGGGTATTCGCTTATCACATGTCACCGTACGATCTAGATTTACATCCACAGTCTTTAAAGCACGGTGTAGTGTATGGCAGAGAACGCTCAAGATTGTACCACGTATTAGGGCTTCCTCCCGTTCCGTTCCCGTATTGAGTGAGGGAAGAATGACTATTTAAATGTCTCTGTGCACGCTGTAAACGATCTAATGTTGTCCGTACAGTCCGTAAGTAGAAGGTTGTAGTATATTTCTAGAGTAACCAATTACAGCCGGTTCTTGAAATTTCGCAAGTTAGATTTTAGCGAAATAGCTTGCGTCGGTATTCAGGTGTCAGCCTGTCTGTGACACTCCCCCACGGGTCAAACAAACTTGTGACCACTGGTACTGCCCTTCTCTGTATACGACCAGTCTCCCCCGACACTGCTATCTGGTATGGGACACACACAGTTGAGCAGTATTCTAGAATCGGTCGCACGAGCGATTTGTAAGCAATCTGCTTTCCAGGCTTCATTGCATCCCCAAGACTCTAGCAATAAACCGAAGTCTTCCGCCTGCTTTACCTACGACTCGGCCTATGTGATCATTTCATTTCATATCCCTACGAAGTGCGAGATCCTGGTAGTTGTACGAGCTGGCCGACTGGAAATGTGACTCGAGAACTTTTTTGTCGTTTTTTAAGGGGAACAATTATATGTTACTGAACATTTAAAGCAAGTTTCCAGTCTTTGAGCTACTTTCAAATCTCATCAATATGCCACTGAATATTTGTACAGCTTTCATTACACATTGCTTTACTATAGACGACTGCATCCCGCGAGAAGTCTGAGGTTACTATTAATATCGTCTGCAAGGTAATCCACAGTCAAGGTGAACTGCAAGGGCCACGACGCAAATCCTTGATACACACCGGAAGCTAATTCTACATCTTTCAATGACTCTCCATCCAAAATAACATGCCGCGCAAGCTCGCTATGAAGAAATCCTCAATCCAGTCACAAACTTCGCTTCGATAATAAAAAAGCTTTTCGGAAACTGAGAAATAATGCATCCATCTGACTGCCCGGATTCATAGCTGTCAGTCTGTCACGAGTGAAAAGTGCGAATTGGGCTTTACACGATCATTGTGTTCGGTGGCGGTGTGAAGTTGAGTAGTAGTTCTGTTCTCCCCCGTTTCCATTCTACTCGCATACGGTGTGTGGCAAGATTAATCGCCGCGCTCCTCTGATTTTACAATCGTGCTCTTCATGTCAGACGTACGCTGCGGGAAGCACCGCGTTTCTTCGCTCGTTTGGGAATGTTGGCTCTTGGTATTTTGAAAAACGTGAAGATCCACGACCACAAATAACACACTTGCCAAAATATTCCGGGGTATTATGCCACGCTCGGATGAATATTCTTCGAGAAAGCCATTCGACCGCAATAATATAGTCTGGAAGATTTTAAATAAATGTATTTGAATTTTGTGACTAAGGCTATAAGTTTGGTTACAACGGTATCCATAGCAGGTAATATACAACCGTTCGCTCGACAGAAGATCCGTACCCAAAGACCGGAAAGTAGCACAGGTCACACCAATATTCAAGAAAGGTAGTGGAAGTAATCCACTAAATTACAGGCCCATATCGTTAACGTCGATATGCAGCAGCATTTTAGAACGTATATTGTGTTCGGACATAATGAGTTACCTCGAAGAAAACGGTCTATTGACACACAGTCAACATGGGTTTAGAAAACAACGTTCTTGTGAAACACAGATTGGATTAGATTAATACTAGTTCCATGGATCATGAATACGATATTTCGTAATGATGTGGAACGAGTCAAATTTTCCAATACATGACATAATTAAGTTAATTTAACAACATACTTAAGTTAATATAACAACTTTTTCATTTTTTGTGTTTTTTATTTTTTTTATTTTTATTTCATTTTTTTAAATTTATATCTAAAAATTCCTCTATGGAGTAGAAGGAGTTGTCATTCAGAAATTCTTTTAATTTCTTCTTAAATACTTGTTGGTTATCTGTCAGACTTTTGATACTATTTGGTAAGTGACCAAAGACTGTAGTGCCAGTATAATTCACCCCTTTCTGTGCCAAGGTTAGATTTAATCTTGAATAGTGAAGATCATCCTTTCTCCTAGTATTGTAGTTATGCACACTGCTATTACTTTTGAATTGGGTTTGGTTGTAAATAACAAATTTCATAAGAGAGTATATATACTGAGAAGCTCCTGTGAATATCCCTAGATCCTTAAATAAATGTCTGCAGGATGATCTTGGGTGGACTCCAGCTATTATTCTGATTACACGCTTTTGTGCAATAAATACTTTATTCCTCAGTGATGAATCACCCCAAAATATGATGCCATATGAAAGCAACGAGTGAAAATAGTCGTAGTAAGCTAATTTACTAAGATGTTTATCACCAAAATTTGCAATGACCCTTATTGCATAAGTAGCTGAACTCAAACGTTTCAGCAGATCATCAATGTGTTTCTTCCAATTTAATCTCTCATCAATGGACGCACCTAAAAATTTGGAATATTCTACCTTAGCTATATGCTTCTGATTAAGGTCTATATTTATTAATGGCGTCATACCATTCACTGTACGGAACTGTATGTACTGTGTCTTATCAAAATTCAGTGAGAGTCCGTTTACAAGGAACCACTTAGTAATTTTCTGAAAGACAGTATTGACAATTTCATCAGTTAATTCTTGTTTGTCAGGTGTGATTACTATACTTGTATCATCAGCAAAGAGAACTAACTTTGCCTCTTTATTCACATCAAGTCCTGAGTGCTACTGACAAGGGATTTCAGATCGATTCCGTATTTCTAGATTTCCGGAAGGCTTTTACACTGTACCACACAAGCGGCTCGTAGTGAAATAGCGTGCTTATGGAATATCGTCTCAGTTATGTGACTGGATTTTTGATTTCCCGTCAGAGATTTCACTGTTCGTAGTTGTTGACGGAAAGTCATCGAGTACAACAGAAGTGATTTCAGGAGTTCCCCAAGGTAGTGCTATAGGCCCTTTGCTGTTCCTTATCTATATAAACGATTTGGGAGACAATCTGAGAAGCCGTCTTAGGTTGTTTTCAGAAGACGCTGTCGTTTATCGACTAATAAAGTCATCAGAAGATCAAAACAAACTGCAAAATGATTTAGAAGAAATACCGGAATGGTTCGAAAAGTGGCAGTTGACCTCAAATACCTAAATTGTGAGGTCATCCACATGAGTGCTGAGATTTACTCCTTAAACTTCGGTCACACGATAAATCAGTCTAATCTAAAAGCGGTAAATTCAACTAAATACCTAGGTACTACAATTACGAACAACTTAAATTGGAAGGAACACACAGAAAATGTTGTGGAGCAGGCTAACCAAAGACTGCGTTTTATTGGCAGGACACTTAGAAAATGTAATAGACCTACTAAAGAGACTGCCTACACTACGCTTGTCCGTCCTCTATTTGAATACTGCTGCGCGCCGTGCGATCCTTACCAGATAGGACTGACGGAGTACATCGAAAAAGTTCAAATAAGGCAGCACTTTTTGTATTATCGCGAAATTTTGGAGAGAGTGTCACAGAAATGATACAGGATTTGGGATGGACGTCATTAAAACAAAGGCGTTTTTCGTTGCGACGGAATCTCCTCGCGAAATTCCAATCACCAACTTTCTCCTCCGAATGCGAAAATATTTTGTTGACATCGACCTACACAGGGAGGAACGATCACCACGATAAAATAAGGGAAATGAGAGCTCGTACGTAAAGATACAGGTGTTCATTATTTCCCCGCCTATACGAGATTGGAATAATAGAAAATTGTGAAGGTGGTTCGATGAACCCTCTGCCAGGCACTTAAATGTGATTTGCAGAGTATCCATGTAGATGTAGATATTAGCAAAATCTACTTACGTTTTGGGTTACTGTCATATAATTTCATGGGCAGTCCGCTGTTGGCAGGGCCGACTTTATAGTCGGTACAGTACAAACAGTAACACACAACTAGGCCGTTCTGAACCGAATATCAAGGCAATGGCTCTCAGGTCCAGCCACCCGTCCACCCACCTACCCGCCGACGCACGCACGCACTCTCGCCCACACGCACGAACGCACGCACTGCTCCAAATTTATATGGTGGTAACCCAACGCGTACAAAGTTAACAAGTTAAACATTTTAACTGAAACCGACAACATAGTTGGAACGTCGTAGCACACAAAATAAAAATAATATATGTAAAGCAGCCAATGCAGGTAACTTTTTTGTTCCGACAAGGTTCCGTGGGGCGCAGAACGGCTTTCTTGTAGCGTCTTCCACTGTATCTTTCTGATCAGTAGTTCCATGACCCTCTCAAACTGACTAATCGAAACCGTAACGAACTATGCAGCTCTCCTTTGAATCTATTTCCATCTCTTCCGCTAACTTTGTGGAGGTCTGAAAGCAACGAACGAAACTCAAGATCTGGTCAAACCAGGGTATGTTCAGTGACATTTCTCTTGTGCAATTTATATTTCACTGTAGAGCTCATGGAAGAGAATTCTCAGCTCGGTGCCACATGTTAGAGATTTCTCCCGTTCCAGCCACGTTTGGGGCGCTGGGAAAATGACTGCTTAAATACCTCTGTGCGTGTTGTAATTAGTCCTATCTTGTCTCCACAATTCCTACGGGAGCGATACGTAGGAAGCTGAAGAATTTCTTCGGACACTTCAATCAATATTGGTTCTTGCAATCCTGCAAGCAACTTTTCGCGGTATAATTTGCGTCTACTTTCAGTGCCAGGTTTTCCTGCGTTTCCGTGACGAACCACGTGAGTCAAACAAACCTGAGACAATTCGTGCTGCCCTATTTGTATACGTACGTTATCTCATGTTGCTCCTGTTACGTATGGGTTCCACATACCTCAGCAATATTCTGGGACAGAACGCACAGATATAAACGGATTGAGTGCCAAATAGGAGGAACAAAGTTAGAACAGGTGGACAGTTTCAAGTACTTAGGATGCATATTCTCACAGGATGGCAACATAGTGGAAGAACTGGAGGCGAGGTGTAGCAAAGCTAATGCAGTGAGCGCTCAGCTACGATCTACTCTCTTCTGCAAGAAGGAAGTCAGTACCAAGACTAAGTTATCTGTGCACCGTTCAATCTTTCGACCAACTTTGTTGTATGGGAGCGAAAGCTGGGTGGATTCATGTTACCTTACCAATAAGGTTGAGGTTACGGATATGAAAGTAGCTAGGATGATTGCAGGTACCAGTAGATGGGAACAATTGCAGGAGGGTGTCCACAATGAGGAAATCAAAGAAAAACTGGGAATGAACTCTAGAGATGTAGCAGTCTGGGCGAACAGGCTTAGATGGTGGGGGCATGTTACACGCATGGGAAAAGCAAGGTTACACAAGAGACTCATGGGTTCAGCAGTAGAGGGTAGGAGGAGTCGGGGCAGACCAAGGAGAAGGTACCTGGATTCGGTTAAGAATGATTTTGAAGTAATAGGCTTAACACCAGTGGAGGCATCAATGTTAGCACTGAATAGGGGATCATGGAGGAACTGTATAAGGGGGGACTTATGACCACAGCAGTTGAGTCCCATAGTGCTCAGAGCCATTTGAACCATTTGTATAAGGGGGGCTATGCTCCAGACTGAACGCTGAAAGGAATAATCGGTCTTAAATGATGATGATGATGATAATGATGAAGAACGCACAAGTGATTTGTAAGCAGCTTGTTTTGTAGGCTACAGTTTCTCACAAGGCAAGTGTCTGACCACGAAAGACCCCAGAACCGGACGAAAACGTGCTAAGCCCAAAACATCGCAGTATGAGCCATTCGCAAGTAAAACTGCAGGCCGTACCACGAGAGACATTTGATAGTCTCTCCTAACAGTAGTTAGGCACGTTTTCTCTGGTGCTTCTGAAGATATTTGCATATCGTTTGTGCAATGTGTAACTGCTGTCGGCCCAAACAAACACTGCATATCATGTCACATCGTGGTCCCAAATTAGTCTAGTGCGGTATTCCTTTTACCAATATTATTAACAGGGACAGCAGAAGGCAAGGAGTAACGAGTCCTCTTGCAGTGACTGAGCAGCGCAGCCGTATGGCGGTAGGAGTCAGGGTAGTCCAGGGCGATGCTGTCTCTACTGGAGTACTGATTGTCCTTCGTGTTTTACTGGCACTGTCAATGCTTACTGATAAAACATATACCGTACTAGACTGAAATTGCACCGCCCTATTGAATGGGCAAGTAAAATTCCGCTTTAAAAATCATTTTGTTTGTAACGCCAAGATAATATTTTGCTATCTATGTCGTTTTCAGTTTGAATGATAATCTATTCAACGTCTAAGAGAGGAAATACGGTAACGCGAGAAAATAAAACATCGAAATAGTAGTACCAGCTATTGACAAAGCGGCTTGATCGGCATTCTGCGCTCACAGGTGGCGCTGTGCCCAACCAAATCACACATCTCACACACCCAGGCTTCTCTGGCTGCATTCAATTCCATCTCTCTCTCTCTTTCTCTCTCTCTCTCTTTCTCTCTCTCTCTGTCTCTCTCTCTCATCCTCTCTCTCTCTCATCCTTATGTCAATGTCGTCCCTTATTGCTACATTTGCCTCTGCTTAAACTAAGAGCGTTGTCTCAAGAACAAACGTTGTCCAGTTTCAAACGCCATTTTCATACGATGGTATAGGTATGTCAGTGTCATAATCAGAATTTTGCCAAGTCTATTGTAACATATGCTCCTATTTCGGTGCAGAAAGTTGAGTGTATACTACAGATTGATGTCTGATACTGAAATGACTATTGTGTAAAGTTAGTTACGGTTTTCCACATTGGTATCTTGCAAAATCAACGAGCCTTCTGATAGTGCCTATAGAGGAGTACATCGAGAGAATTTCGATGTTTCGTCGTCTTTGTCCGGTCCTACTGCATCGATATTTTGTTTCCTTGCGTTACCAGAGTTCCTCTCTTGGACCCTGCATAGGTGACCATTCAGATGCCTTTCTTGGTAAGACGCCCACTTTTGCATGCGAATGTCTCATACCATTGTCTCTGGGAAAAGTGGTTTATAACCCAAGCACATATTAGTACCGTTCTGAACGTTAGAGGTCACGCACTTTGCTTTTCAGTATCTTGCTAATGAACACAAACAACTCTGCCATCTAACTTGCCTGCGACTGAGCCAATGCGATCATTCCATTTCACGTCCCTGCAAATGGGTTCATCTAGGTATTTGCATGAGCTGACTGATGTAATTGTGCCTCACTGACACCACTTCTCTCAGTGCTGTGAAGTGCACTATTCACGTTTCTGTATCTTTAAAGTAAGTTGCCAAAATTTCCACCAGTTTGAAATTTTATCTACATCTGACTAAATGTTTGTCTACCTTTTATCAGACTGTGTGTCACTTTAAGTAACTGCATAGTCTAGGAGAAGTCTGAGATTACTATCAGTATTGTCTACGACGCCGTTAATATAAGATATGAACAGCAAGCGTCCCAGCACATCTACCTGGGATACCTGAAGTTTCTTCCACATATTTCGACGACTCTCAATCGAAGATATCAAGAAACCCTCATTCCAGCAACAAATTTCGTCTCTCATCTCGTATGATCTTACTTTCGCTAATAACTGTTGGTGCGATACCAAAACAAACGCTTTTCGGACATCAAGAAATACTAAGCTACCTGGCTGCCTTGACCCTTGGCTTTGCGGATGTCGTGTGGGAATAGCGGATGCTGGGTTTCGAATGACAGATATTTTCGGACTCTATGCTAGGTGGAGTGGGGAGGAGGTTACACTTCATTAGGATTTAGCTCAGAATATTTTCTGAGATTCTGCAACGGACGAATGTGAAGGATAACTAGGCCGTAGTTTTGTGAATAACTACTTCTACCCTTCTTGTAAATTTTTTCCTTCCAGCTACTGGACACGATTTTACGTTCCAGCAATCTGAAGTACATTGTTGTTAAATGAGGCTCTGACTGAGTCTGAAATTTGATATAGTATATAATTGGTAAAATACAGGGAGCGAAAGGCTATTTACAATTTGTACAGAAACCAGATGGCTGTTATAAGAGTCGAGGGACATGAAAGGGAAGCAGTGGTTGGGAAGGGAGTGAGACAGGGTTGTAGCCTATCCCCGATGTTATTCAACTGTATGTTGAGCAAGCTGTAAAGGAAACAAAAGAAAAATTCGGAATAGGAATTAAAATCCATGGAGAAGAAACAAGGACTTTGAGGTTCGCCGATGACATTGTAATTCTGTCAGAGACAGCAAAGGACTTGGAACAGCAGTTGAACGGAATGGACAGTGTGTTGAAAGGAGGATATGAGATGAACATCAACAAAAGCAAAACGAGGATAATGGAATGCAGTCGAATTAAATCGGGTAATGCTGCGGGAATCACATTAGGAAATGAGACACTTAAAGTAGTGGACGAGTTTTGCTATTTAGGGAGCAAAATAACTGATGATGGTCGAAGTAGAGAGGATATAAAATGTAGACTGGCAATGGCAAGGAAAGCGTTTATGAAGAAGAGAAATTTGTTAACATGTATGGAAGCGAAAGGTGGACGATAAATAGTTTAGACAAGAAGAGAATAGAAACTTTCGAAATGTGGTGCTACAGAAGAATGCTGAAGATTAGATGGGTAGATCACATAACTAGTGAGGAGGTATTGAATAGAATTGGAGAGAAGAGACATTTGTGGCACAACTTGACTAGAAGAAGGGATCGGTTGGTAGGGCACATTCTGAGGCATCAAGGGATCACCAGTTTAGTATTGGAGGGCAGTGTGGAGGATAAAATCGTAGAGGGAGAAACTAAACAGATTCAGAAGGAAGTAGGTTGCAGTAGGTACTGGGAGATAAAGACGTTTGCACAGGATAGAGTAGCATGGAGAGTTGCATCAAACCAGTCTCTGGATTGAAGATCACAATAACAACAACAACAACAACAAGATATAATAGGGATGTATGAGAACCTGGAGCTTTGTACAGTTTCTCGATTTCGGCTGTTTCTCGTCGCCACCGACACTACCAGGCCTATCTATTTCACTCGTCCTTACAGTGACAGAAGGTTTAAACGAAGCAAATACACCTGATTTTCCCTTATTAAAGGAACATTCGAAGTGGGATTTAAGCACTTCTGCTATTATTTTGCCTTCCTCAACATCACTTTCTTTATCATCCGGACACTAACAGCCCCTACTCATGCCCAGAATTGATTTGGGTTTCGTGAGAGGTCTTTGGATAATATTCTGCTACTACTGTCGTTGAAGGTTGCGGTCATTGCCCTAACGCACCCTGTACTTTATCACTACCACTTTAACAACTTCACTTCGTCTTTCAGCAAAAGAGCTATAAGCTTCGTTCAAATCTACACGCACTATAAATACGCGTTTGCCTTTATGTCGTTCGAGAGAGCGTCTCCCGTATTCCGACTGAGTTCGCCGAGCCCCTGGCTGGCTGCACACGCAGCACGTTCACGCTCCCCGGGTCGTCCGGGCGAGGCTCCAGTATTGATCCCGGCCGCTGGAACCGGCCTCTCGTGCCCCTGGACCGCTCCAGGCACCGCGGAACTCGTCTGCCGTAGCGATGGTCACGTTCTTCTCCAGCACTTGCTGCGCAAGAGTGGCTCGCAAACCGAGAAACTGGCAAGTTCCCATTTATCGTGCCCCAAACACTACTCATCAAGCATATTATACAACACATCACTAACCAACACGCCCCCTACACATTAAACAACAGAACTCCTATGCGTAACACAGCTTGTTATCATTAGAATAGTGCGGGCGATTTGCGCTCAGATCAAGGGAAAGCTAGTTTTTCACGTAGCTCAATGTTTATGAAGTCACACCTCTGGAACTATGTATCGCACAATTTTGCTGAATAATACAGTGGTATGAGTGGATATTGTCTACAAAATGAGTAGATTATGACAACAATTTAAATTTTTTAATTTGGTTAATAATTGAAAGGGGTGGAAATTTAACACTGGTAATTATTTCATGTTTCGGATCTGCAGCTCTTATCTTTATTTCCGTGTTTGCAGTTAAATTAATCCAAAAACAAAGTTTTTCTTGTTACCCAAATATGTATTGACACCTCTGTGCCATCATCCGTAGGTTTTGTTCATTGGACACTGTAAAAAGTGAACATCAACATCTACATCTACATGGGTACTCTGCAAATCACATGTATGTGCCTGGCAGATAGTTCATCTAACCACCTTCACAATTCTCTATTACTTCAATCTGGTGTAGCGTGTGAAAAGAACGAACAGCTACATCTTTCCGTAAGAGCTCTGATTTCCCTTATTTTATCGTCATCATTTCTCCCTATGTAGGTCGGTGTCAACAAAATATTTTTGCATTCGGAGGAGAAACTTGGTGCTTGGAATTTCGTGAGAAGATTCCGTCGCAACGAAAAACGCTTTGTTTTAATGACGTCTAGCCCAAATCCTGCATCATTTCGGTGACACTTTTTCCCATATTTCTCGATAATGCAAAACGTGCTGCCCTTCTTTGTACCTTTTCGATGTACTCCGTCAATCCTATTAGGTAAGGATCCCACACCGTGCAGCAGTATTCTAAAAGAGGACGAACAAACGTAGTGTAGGCTGTCTCCTTAGTAGATCTGTTACATTTTCTAAGTGTCCTGCCAATAAAACGCAGTGTTTGGTTAGCCTTCCCCACAACATTTTCTGTGTGTTCCTTCCAATTTAAGTTGTTCGTAACTGTAATTCCTAAGTATTTAGTTGAATTTACGGCCTTTAGATATGACTGATTTATCGTGTAACCGTAGTTTAACGGATTCCTTTTAGCACTCATGTGGATGACTTCACACTTTTCGTTATTTAGGGTCAACTACCATTCAGTTATCTTTTCTAAATCGTTTCGCAATTTGTTTTGATCTTCTGATGATTTTATTAGTCGATAAACGACAGCGTCATCTGAAAACAACCTAAGAGGGCTGTTCAGAGTGTCTCTCAAATCGTTTATGTAGATAAGCAACAGCGAAGGGCCTATAACACTAGCTCGGGGAACGCCAGAAATCACTTCTGTTTTACTGGATGACTTTCCGTCAATTACTATAAACTGTGACCTATCTGACAGGAAATCATAAATCCAGTCACATAACTGAGACGATATTCCGTAAGCCCGCAATTTCACTACAAGCCACTTGTGTGGTACAGTGTCAAAAACCTTCCGAAAAACCATAAATACGGAATCTATCTGAAATATCTTGCCAATAGCACTCAACATTTCATACGAATAAAAAAGTAGTTGTGTTTCACAAGAACGATGTTCTCTAAATCCAAGTTGGCTGTGCATCAATAGACCGTTTTCATCGAGGTAATTCATAATGTTCGAACACAATACATGTTCCAAAATCCTGCTGCATATTTCAGGTTGTAACTGATCTAAGAAAGCTTTTTTTCTCGTTTTTCTTCTTACCGCGATTTTACATTATATGGTTTTGCAGAGCCATCTGTATGGCGATCTGCGCTGATAGCTTGTCATTTGCAAACCAAACGACGTAAATGTGAATATGATCGACGAGTTAACACATCCCTCGATTTTTTAAAAAAAATGTAATTTTGTATATATATTTGTTACTACTCATGTAATTATTTCTTTACAACTTACACAAAATAGAAACACGTCTCAAAGTTTTACTGTCGTTCAAAGTAGTCACAAACGTAGTTCAAGGGGAGCGGTCTCCTAGCTGGCGAATGTCTGTGAGAATTGTGAAGCGAATGCTATTAAATGATTCGTTCAATATAGGAATCAAGTGGATGTCACATGGGCTCACGTACGGCGAGTATGGTGGCTGGTGCAGCACTTCACAGCCGCATCGATCCAACAAATCAGTCGTAACTTGCACCATATGCACAGAAACAATTTTCTGCAGATTCTTCCTCTGAGACAAATGCATCCAACCTTCTAGCTTACCTCTGCCACAGTGGATGAATATGAGTATTTTTGGGCCGAACGTAATTAATACTAACAAATACCGCTGAAGGGAAACGACAGAACGGCTTGAACCATGAAAAAATAGCATCGTCTGGCAGTTTTTTTTTCCATAATTTCATACAAACAGTTTTTTTAATTAACCAGTCGTATGATAGCCGCATTGATATAGGCCGTAAGCCGTATGCGGCACGCGGGTTGGACACCCTTGCTTTAAGCTATCCATTTTTGGAGCACATATGGGAAATATGTCACCTAACTGATTTGTCTCTCTCCAAGATCAGCACTAAATTGTTTTAGGAGTTCCAAAATGTGCTTTTTCCCGTTTAAATTCTCATCGATATGGCCATCTAAGAATTCTGAAGTTTCCACCCTATTTATTATTTTCTCATCATGTGCCACACTTACCATTGGTACAGTATCCTTGGATGTGCAACATCAATTGAATGACTCCCTCATGTATCAAGACATGTCCAATTGATCTCTTCTTCCAGTCAAGTTGTCTCATAAATTTCTATACAACCCTATTCGATGCAATATCTGTTTTAGTTACCTGATCAGCTGCCCTTGTCTTCAACTTTCTACTCAATAAACACATTTCTAAAGCTCCTATTGTCTTCTTGCCTGTACTGTCTACCGTTCAACTTTCACTACCGTTGAAGGGTGCATTGCAGCCGAATACTCTCGAAAAGGACTCCCAACACTTAAATTTGTAAGCATTGTTAGCATATTTCACTTTACTGAGAAAGGTATTGCAGTAAACCAGTCACTATTTATGTTATCAGATTTATTTTATTATCCTTACAGGTCGATGGCGTTTTCATCCTCTATCAAAGCTCCACACTTATATCTAATAATTGTTCGTAGCTCTCCAAATGTTGCTACGAAATCGAAGAAGAAAATGCGACTGTTCAGAACAAATGTTAGATTTACTACTCGTTTCACGTAACAAACTGAATATGCACCTTCCTTTGATGGATGTGAAAACACCCGAAGCTGCTAAGTAATAGGCTAATGAAATGAATCCGATAACGTAACAAATGAGTGATTATTTATTTGTGTTCCTCAGTAAAGTAGGGAGTGTTTTTATTGCTATTGCCAGCCTGCATTTGATATCCGCTTACTTTTCCGTTGTTGAGGGCAGTCCAGATTTACGTTTCCGTTGTCAAGGCTTCAAAGTAAATACCTGAATGCTTGCTTTGCAAAAAAAGAAAAAAAAAGGTACATGGCTGATTTCATTTAATATTCCTCCTATTCATATTTTCTGACTATAATAACGGCGTCGTTGAATAGACGTAAAACTTCTTACTTCTTTTACAGCCGTAAATTATTTCGATTCCCAAAATACAAAACTTAACTACTATTTCTTCCGTGCCATATTAGAAGCGTCCACCGGTCTAATTCAACAACGTTCAATTTTCCTTATTGTTATTCCTCTTACACCTCTTTTAAAGGTTCTACCCATTCGTTTGCACTGATCTCTCCATCTGTGAGAGAATTATAATGTAATCGATAAGGCTTTAAGAAAATATTTCTTCTCTCTCAACTTCAATTCCTTTTCCAAATTTATCCTTGATTGTCCTTCAGTACTGGCTGACTATTAGATACTAAATTAAATCAGGAATAACAATAATGGTAATAATAATAATGAGGTGAGAAAGTAGAAAAACAGCTATTCTGATCACGGACAATATGCATGTGTGATCTTTAAGAGGAAATCAAGAAATAAGACAAGTTTTTGTCCACACAGTACGTAATATTGTGAGAGGCCGCTGACTGTAGTTTATTAAATGTCGCCACGAAGGTGCGATGGCAAGCGATTCGTGTTCGCCAGCGTGTTACTGCTGAAAATATGACCGCTCCATTGTCGAAGTGCACCGACCGAGAAAAGCGAAGCGTTTTTCGTTTGTTTTTGTGGCAAGGAAAAGTGAAATCGTGCATAAGCTGTAGCAAAATGAGCGTTTCATCCATGTGGAAATGGATTCAATATCTTTCGGTAAGTAAGTATTAATTCTCATGAACAAATCATCATGCAAATATGTGAAAACGTGACAATCGTGTTTAATGCAGAACTAACCTATGCGTGCATTATGAAGACTTCCATACTGAACGGTGCTTGGAACGTTACCGTGTTGCCAGCAAGAGCTCACAATTCTGTGAAACAATGCTCACTTCTAAGTAAATTATAATTTTTCATTCTCTTTTTTTCAATTTTTTCCCCAACTAGTACCCACTTCCTACGCACCTTTTAAATAGAAATCAGGTAGAATCAGGTAGGCCTACAGCTTACTGGACTGGTTTTAGGAAAGCGCTCCAATTCTTTATAATGAGAAATCCATAGGCTCAAAACAGTATTTTTTTGTGAACGAGAACAGAAATCTAGTAATTTTTATTTCGGTTATGTTTAACAGACTTTCGAAACAAGCGTCTGCTTCTGTAATGCCTAAATTTAGGCTACAGGTTCTTTATGTTACCTTGCTTGCTGCGTTTCGAAATTTTGGATGTAAATAAACGCTAAACATTACATGCAGTCTCGCAGAGTAACATATTGTTTATGGAGAGAGGGTTTCGGTATCTATTAACTGCACTAGCGATATTTATAATATAATTCAGATTCCACGAAACGATGATCCTGATTACTTTATTTTCATACACAGTGACCAACCCAGAACTCTTGTGATTTTACAGCAACACATCTAAAGTAACAGACAATATGTTAAAGTAGACAACGCGTATATTTTAGAATATTTTATGAAGTGTGTAGTGCTTATCCTGGGAATGAGTTCGATAAGTCGGTTAACAGATTGAGTGTAAAAGGAGAAAAAAACAACAGTGGCGTTAGAGACAACGGCGACTTGCTGGAAGAGACCTATGGGTAAATTACAAACGACGTGATCGAAACACGTGAATAAGGCAGAGGACGTTTGAAATTCTGGCTATACTTTATTTATTGTGGCTTTACAGCTTTGTCTGACGTAACATTTAAAAATCCTAATTAGAATAAATACGAGAAATGTATTGAGCTGCCATCCCAGCCATCTTATAATTTTCGGAATAGTTTAATTTTTCTAACTTTTATACTCCAGTATTCGTAGCACGCTGGAAAGAGTAGTTACACAATTTTAAACATTTATCGATAACTAGAAAAATGTTTCCGAAAGTCAGGCAAGTGAGGAAAAGAAAAAGTTACCAGGAATCTGTTTAGCACAGCACAAAAGAACGATTGCAGGGGACGTGAGACTTATAGCATCAACGCAGTCACTGCGGGAAAGCTACTAATTACTTTTGCAGACAACAAGCATTAATTAACACCAGTATAAACATATAACAGTATTTACGATACTCTGTAAGCCATTCGTCGCCTTAGGCAACCTGGCTGTACATTCTCTTCCCCATTGCTCCAGAGACCTACATGAAGATGTACCTAAATTATTTTGGAAACCGGGCATGTTTGCTTTATTCACAGACATGGGATGTGTCTCACAACATTGTACTTCTGGTGCTAACACGAAACACAACAGGGTGATCTACATGCGCCCATATATATATATATATATATATATATATATATATATATATATATATATATATATATATACTAGCTCAATAAAGACAAAGTCGATCTACATGCGCCCATATATATATATATATATATATATATATATATATATATATATATATATACTAGCTCAATAAAGACAAAGTCCAAGGCTAGAACTTCTCCTGATCTGTCTTTTTTTATTTGTGTATTTGTCTCTTTTACTGTCGGCTATTGGTCCTTCGCTGGGAAGCATGAATCCATAGTTTCAAAGAATGCTCAAGTTGTGCACCGAAAAGCCGTCCTTCGGCGAGTGCTGAGAGAGAAGAATCATCTTGAACCTAAACGAACCACTCTGTACAAAAGAAAGAAACCGACCTAACTTGCCCCGTCTCCCAAGACGTCATAGAACGAGTTGGCCTAAAGGCTAAAATGTTGCAGAGCTTACCTGTTGAAATCATTTAAATTCGAAACTGTACTCAACTATAACACTATGATCTTTGTATTACAGAGCGTAATGGTTTCCTTTTCGTCACACTACCTCAAAATGAAAATTGAATATTTAACTGAGATAGGTAAATGTTTCCCCAGTACAGTTTTCAAGTGAGAAAACACTATCTAGCAACTGACTGAGGCGCAATCGCAGCAGGGCTGTTACCTGTTTTTGACATAAAGGATGTCCGAAAGCAAATACCGTAACTTCCGGTTTGTTAAATCTTTCACAGCTGGAATTCGATATATAAATACAAATGTGTGGCAGGTTTAAAAGCCTTCTCTCTGGCAATAGGACTATGCCTAGTAAAGCCAGGCGGGTTAGAATCAACTTTCTGATTGTAGATACCTTTTTACACTAATCTGTGCCATATGTTGATTATGACGCTCTCCAAACATTATTTTGGCTGCCAGAATAGTTTTTCGTATTATGTTATAATTATTCGTATCATTATTATTGTTATTCTTTAAACGTCAATAATGATCGTTCAAGATCCATTCGTCAGTTTTTTGTCACACTAATTTTACATGGACACTCCACAAACGTTTCTCTGTTCCGATAGCATTATCGATTCTGTTAGTTGTTTAACATTCTATTTGTACCAAAACTAGTTGATGAACTATTAACGAGCACCATAGGTAGTAAGAACCACGAAACGTGTCTGATGTATAAGCACCTGCTTGCGGGAATGACAAACTGGTGTGTGTGTGTGTGTGTGTGTGTGTGTGTGTGTGTGTGTGTGTGTGTTTCGAGGGGATGGGGGAAAGAGAGAGGAGAAGCAGGAGAGTGGATTCAATAACGGGAAGTAAGGTATTTAATTGCTGAGCTCTGAAATTCGTTGTTTTGTGTCTATTGAGATGCTATCTACTGTTATTACATAGCTTTCCTTCTAATAGGTCTATGCCTTCTTTACAAAAGCGTGAAAAACGCAACATAGAAAATATTTATAAATATCCGAGGAATAAAATAAGCAATATATCACGTTCAACTTCATTAATAAAAATCTTTACACAAATCTATGAAAGTCTTTCATGTCATGGCAAACGAAATACTATGAGAGTTATTTTCTTGTGTTAGTGTGACCTCTGGATGAATTAGAAACCTCTTTAAAAAGAATTAAAAAAGAAAAAAACGGCACTGTTGGACGATGTAAAACTTTTGTGTTTGAAGAATTTGTTGAAAAGACGCTGGCAAACGCAGCTCGTTATGTGGTGCATATGCAGATTGTAAATTTATCGTATCATCACACTTCCACAAATGTAGACATATGATGGAGGCTGCCTCCCAGTATTAGGCCGAAAAGAACTAATGAACAAGCTTCTGTAACACATTTTTACTACGTGTGAGTGTTTTGCGCTACGGTAAACTCCATTGAAGCAAATATCATTTGTTTTTTAAAATCAACGCACTGCTGACACAAAGCCTTAACGTCATTAAATATCAAGAAAACTAAAAACATACAAATAGCCAATTTTGAACAGAAACAAAAATTCACTGTCCGTTTAACGTCTTACATTATTTATTTACATCCGTGATCTTTTTTTTTTTCAGCTAGCTAAAAATAAAATTAATGATCTTCTGTCTGTATTTTCTAAATACGCATCATAGTCATTATAAATATTAAGGTCCACAGTTTTGTGTATTATCCACATTAATCTGTGGTACGTATACAGATAACATACTCAAGAGCGAGATTTTCTGTTGTGGAAATACTGGAATTAAAGTAGTAGCCTGATCTAAACAAATCGTTGCACTTTATGGACCGGGCGATTTCAGAGTAACAAGATTTAAGTAGGCAACAACTAAAAAGTTTCCGAATATAATATATGGAAAAATAAGCCCCGTAATAGATGTTTACCCATTTCGCAGAACTAACAGTTATTTTAATATTGACCCGTCACAGTAAAAGAAAAAAAAAAAAGTTTCTGATGTTCCTTGTTATCGTTTACACAACTGCTCCATATCCTATTCTTCATAAATTTTTTACAATATTATTTCCTCTCAAACTTGATTTATCTCGAAACATCATACCATATTTTCCAGTTGCACGACTCTCATCATAATTCAATGGGAGTGAATTTTCCGTCCATAAAATGAAAACAAACATATGTTTACAAACAACATAATATTATTTACAACTCTTACGGGCACTCTCATAAAACAGAAGTTCATTTTCATTTACAGGGATGTATCTTCATGGCAATGTAACACAGTAAACAACTATTCAGTTGTAATCAACTAGGCATTTCGAAAGAGTAATAAGTATTAAGCAAGTCGGGTGACAAAACCATTTAACACATAATATTTTGCCTTTAAATGAGAGGTGTAGAGGTTTGAGATACAGGAAGGACATAAACTCAATTCATCCACGGCATAAGAGTAATCAACTGTCACATCAAAATTACGGCATTAGTTTGCAGAAATCCTCCCCAAACGTATTCTGAAAACCGGAAGTTTAGTGACCTATTAACCACTGACTGTTTCCAGGTGCAATCTTTTTAAAAGGACGTAAGCCCTCAGTGGCCACACAAACACGTAATTATGATTACCCATATCCTAAGAGACGTGAAGAAATCTTCAAACCTGTATCATTGCGTTCCCTCGTACCAAAGCCAGCTTCGCCAAAGTAGCAACGTAAGCTCCATCTTAATGCAGTCATTGTGAGAAGCTGCATTCATAATTCTTTCCGTTTCAAAAAAACGTAAATAAGTCGGATAATAATTATTTGAAGCCGAGCTGCAGCGAAGCTTACACAAGAAATCTGCAGTTCGGAGGATGGAAGCTTATCGATCGGCCCACACGAGGCCACGCCCGGGCGGCGCCCGCCAATCGGGGACGAGGCGGTCAGGTGCGCACGCGCTCTGCGCAGATCGTGATGGCCGCCGCCTCACCTGATTGGTTGCTTCCGGGAGCCGCGGCCGAGCTGTCAGGGAAACAGACGAGTGGCCGTTGCCTGCGTTAGCTCTGCCGCCAGTATGCCGGACGCAACATTGGTCAGCAGATGGGAGCCCAAACGATAGAACTCTTTAATTTCACATACATATTTGTTATGAATTTTATGTGTATAATCAACCGCTGTTTTTTACTAAAAAAAGGAAAATCAGGCGTCGAATGCAGATATAATTGCGCTATTGCTACTGCAGAAAATATTTGTTGTTCCAAAATAAAAACCTTTGTCTTTCGTCCACTCAAAATAATATTTGTGACCTGTCACGTAAAGGAACTACATCAAATTTTCATCTGGACGTCTTAACTTCAGAAGAGATTTCATGATGTTTTGCAGTTACGAAACACTGAGTTCCCAGTTATGGTTGACTACCGGTACTACATTCTCTGTTATTTCTTTTTTATACTACATTATGCTTTTCGTCTTCTAGTATACATAATAATTTGTTTACAATTTTTTACTGTTACAACTTATGGTGGCCTTCGTTTACTACCAATATTTGGAAGTGTGAGTTTAAAATACGACGCCTTTTTACTGCGCGGAAGTAGCCTAATGTGTCAGGGACAATCGGAAAGTAATTTCTATAACATATCGAATAAGAACTAAACCTGAAAAGTTACCGTATGTGCTTCTATTTAAAATTGTGGAATCACACGCAAAATGTGGATGTAGTAACATTTGACTTTGGAAAATGAAGTCAGCTAAACTGTGACAATATTGGACGCATGCAGCTGCGCAATCAAGTAGGTCCTACCTATCATACATTAAAAAATTGCTGGCCATAATTAAACCAAATACCAGGAACGAAGTTACTAGAAGAGATAACTGGTTTTTCCAATGGAAAATTACATTTTTATCTTCACACGAGGAAATACAAAAAACTTAGATTTTCCGAGTGACACTCGAGTTGTATTCATTAGAGTACAAAAAAATCCGGTAAGCTGAAAATGGGGATCTGTGCAACATTCTGGAGAAATGTAGATTACCTGTACATCTGAAACAACTAGTGAAATTCCTGTGTAGTGACTCAAAAGTAGCCCAATATGAATCCAAATTAGACTGTATACAGAAATATTCTTGTGTGCCACAACAGTGCTGTACCTCTACAATATTCTTTAATTCGTATTTTAATGTGTTGTGGCAATGGATAAAAGAGGTCAAGAACTACAAACACTGCCTATATAGGCCTAATACTAAACGAATATAATTATAATCATAATTATTATTTGGCGAGGGATTTCTGAAAACGAGGGGTCACTGTAAAGAGCCACTAATAAGCTCTACTTGAAAGCTGCTTTCAAATTATTAGTATTTCAATACACAAAACTAAATTCATTAAACTATGGCATCAGAGCCTATTACATGTAACATATTGGCACGAGAAAATGTCTACACAGCTATTGTCGAAAATGGATAACTCTCTTAAATGGAATGCAGAATATGCCTTTACTCGAGTAGATACACACGCTGAGAACCAACTCAGTCTACATTAATTAATCGTGCACTGTATATTCAACCACGAATGTGGAACGAAACCTAATCTGTACATCCATCGCACTGTTTTGCCGTCGCCTGGCAAAATCTGTCTCTAGATCGCAGTTTGCAGTGGTCACAGTTTTGAAGTACAAACTGATGGAAAGTTAATAGTAATAATCACAATATACGTGGATCTAGCAGGTGATTTTCAGTTATTCGTGAAACAAGTACACAAACTTTAAATTCCTAAGCAGAATGAAGTCATATTTAAAGGAGATTTTGATTTTTTTCAATATTTTTCAGCTATGCGTCAGTGCCTTGCCATTTATTAACATCAAATTCGTCCTCATATAATTTAAAGCAAAGGTTACGAGTATTAGCAGCAATGCCAATGATAACAATGCTATCCACACATCGAGACTGCCAAATCAACGTGTAAATACATGTCGTTACATTACAAGACTAATAACCGAAAAAGGAAATGATAATATTGAGGTGGAGTTGCGAAATACAGACTGGAATGTCTGGTATAACGGAAAAATGTGGTATATTCTTGAACAAACTCATGGGCTACAGTGAAAACTGTTGTCTTAAAAATCTGACCATGTAAGTAAATCCAATAGAATCAGAATATCATGCAAAGTGCTGAAAACTTTACGTAGGATCAAAGTAAACTACGAGACTAATAAACGAAAAAGGAACCGAAACCTTCAAGATGTACTTGTGAAATACAGATTGTAAAGTTGTATTATAAAACATCGGCCCTCAATGAGAAATGTAATACATTCTGTAATACAGTCACACAGTCATATTTTGAAAACTTTTGTCCTGAAAAATCAATATGAGTAAGCATATTACACTATTCTTAACCATGGGTAATCAGTATATCGTGCAAAGTACATGAACACTTTACTTAACAACAAGTGACATGTATGACGACTGTGTTAAATCGCATTACAAATTGTATTGTAAAACTCTAAGCAAATCATCAGAGCTGGAAAATGTATGTAGACTAAGCTATTCACGAAAAGGTTCGCCAGCTACATGGTAAAAACCGCCAGGAACACGATAAAAAGTGAGAGAAGGGAAAGAGAATCAGGTAAAGGACGAAATTTCTTTAAGTATAGGCTAAGTAATGAACATATCTAGGATAGCCCCAAAATGGCAGACACTTTTAAAAAGTTTTCTTTTGGTGGTTGTAAGTAAATGGTACGTTAAATCTGAAAACCTACTTAGTGAATAGCCTACTGTCCCAAAATCAGTTAGATCAATTTCATCACTCGATATTTTTTTAAATATTTTGCGTTTGTTATATCAAGAACGCTAATCGACAGCCAAGGCTGTAAAACATTATGTTCCTTACAGCAGAAGTTCATCTGCTAACGTTTAAATGCAATACGATTTCCAGAAAACGAAAATAGATTCTCGGAAACTGTTTTCCACTTTCATATTTACACATTGAAGCTAATCCTATTCATTAGACTGATCAAATGTTGGTTTTCCGAGCGTCGTTTGTTTCACACTAATGGGCCTGTAAACCAACTGTCCGATTTCGTCTGCGCTATCAAACGAGGTTATCAGTCCTTTCATAATATTGGTGATAAAGAGAGGGAGAACGATTACTCAGTGGCTGTCAGTGAACTCATGAGGAAGAAGAAGAGGAGAAGGAGAGAAGTGTACAAGAAGGGGTGTTTAAGAATCTTATCGACGACAATACATGGACCCAAAACTATTTTATTAACCAACTGAAAATATACATGCTGTGGGAAAAAAGTACAAAGCGGTCATTGGTGGAAGATTACTCCACACCCACGTTTTGGAGATCTGAAATGCCCTGAAAACCTCAGAAAGAATAAAAACACGATTCGTATTCCTGCATGCAGACTTAATGAACGTAGTAGGAATATGTGAAATCAAGTGGGAACTTGACAACCGAGCAAGTATCAGAAGCGGTTTAGAGTTTGTACAGCGCTTAAAAAGATTGTGGAAGAGGAAATCCAGCAAACAGAACGGTATTTCCATCGATACTGGGGTATATACACGCCCACTAAAGCGGTGTTATGAAAAACGTTTACAAAAAGCGGATTTGGGTTAACATAGTAACGGTGACGTTCAAAATACTGGTTGAAATTACTTGGTAAATGGCGATTCATTCTTGACGGAACGGAATGGAACGCAACTGAACATCAAATCGTTCCACAGTGCCTTCCAGATCGTAATATATTTTGTCTCATATTTCAGTAATGGATTTAGTGCTCTGCTGTCATCGCTGTAATTTTTTTCTTTGTTTTGCTTTCGCACTACTTCGTAAATGTTCCACAACGTCTTGATATTTTTTTACTTGTCTGTTCCCTCGTAAAAGAAGCCAGATACCTAAAGGTGAAACGCGATTTTGGTTTTATAATACCGTAAACGGGTTATAAGTCTACTTTGACGGCCTTGGTTATTTTGAACACTGTTACACAAAAAGTTTTGCAGCTCTCTGCTTGTTCTCAGTTGGATCTTTCGTGTGTTTTGTGCTAAGGTTCCATAAATATACATTAGATGGCTGTATAAAGTGCTGATTTATCCGTTCTTTTTTTGTTTGCTCGCCCGTTGGCGAACCTGTTGCCACTTACAACAATTGGTGTTCAAATCTGGTTGCGAAAAATCCACTGATATAATTTAACTGCAAAGCCACCGGTGTTGTCATCTGTATCATATACGTCATTGATTAATTCTCAAAACAGACCACTAATTAGTCTTTTGTTCACATGTATATATCTTCCGGTATACTATGATTTCTGAGGTTACTTCACGGTTTCTCTGCTCCTGGTTTGCTTTCACCAATGTTCATTGTTATTCCACGATTACAGATATACGATTAACTAAACAGTGTTAGGCCAAAGACGGTGTTTAGTTAAAAAAATACAAATTTTTGACCATCAGTATGAAGATGAAGGCTCGTTTGTAATTGTTAATGTGGATACAAATAAGAAAAACAAATGCCAGTCATAAAGTGCTCAAACTGCATACTGTTGCGTTTCAGGCAGTGATATATTGTATCAAATATCACCGGAAGGAGAAAATTAAGTGTTTTTGGCCACAAGTACCAGATACTGACTCGATAAATGAACAACAGATAACTTTCGTTCTAACTGCACCGGATGTTTTGAAACGAGAATTTAGATTTAAGATGGATGAAACTCAAGATATTGTGCTCAAATAAATTTGGAGCAACATGTGTGGTGCTCCATCACAGTACCTTTGACTATATTTATCGTATAATTCTGATGATGTATCACACTGCGGGATTTAAGTACTGTATAAAGTTTTTTTCTTTTATGTGAGGCTTAATAGTGTATTTATTTGTGGGCGGTGAAAGTTTCACTGTAGTTTTGAAATATTGACCACAAATGTAATGGTAGATGACAGTAGTGGTGGAAGTACATGTCGGTCAATGTATACCCAAATCCACGCTAAGTTTGACGGCCTAAAATTTATTCCATTACTTCATCTGCATTTTGGAAAATGTTTGAACCTATTAGTACATAATCCTTCCATACAAGTCCCTATGTAGCCCAAAATCTTCCTTTATAGTGGTGGAAAAGTTTGGCACCCTGTGACGTCACCATTGGTCTCGGAGAAGCTTCGGTCAACAAGGTTCCGCCACACGGGAAAAGAAGTCGAGAGCTTAGAAGTTCCTGTGAGCTGTAAGGTAGGTGTATGATTTCTCACTGGCACCAAATTTCACCACAATACTACCCAACGCCACCGTGAATGTGTCTCACGATGGAATGGTCGTCACACCTGTCTTACGCACATTTCACCCTCCTTTCGAAGTCTCTGTGATAAAGGTCAGAACCGAAACACCCAGCAATGTAAGCAAGCGGTTATGTTATGGGCGGCCGAGGGAAACATTTCAGACACATCGCCGCTCAGAATGGTCACGAAAATCCTTCAGGAGGTGGCATAAAAGTCACCAATAAAACCATCCCTTAATTTGGGGTACTGATTACCAGACATTTCAGGGTCGAAAACGACAGTTCCATGTGCGTCTTGAGAACTTCGGGCCCTGCTGACCACCTTCCCCCCTCCCCCCCCCCCCCCCCAATCCACTCCCGGACGATTCGACCCTACTCTAAAGACATCTTCTGGGTGCAACCGCATTGAACGTGTCCCGACCCCTTTGCAGTGCGACCTAACTTTTTGCTCTGCTATACAGAGTGGAACAATTAGTGACCGTTTCAATGCATCCGACAAAATTTTAATGTGATGCAAAGTGGCTAAGGATGTTGACGCTTTTGCCGGCTGGGGTGGTCGAGCGGTTCTAGGCGCTTCAGTCTAGAACCGTGCGACCGCTATGGTCGCAGGTTCGAATCCTGCCTCGGGCATGGATGTGTGTGATGTCCTTAGGTTAGTTAGGTTTAAGTAGTTCTAAGTTCTAGGTGACTGATGACCTCAGATGTTAAGTCCCATAGTGCTCAGAGACATTTGAACCATTTTTTTGTTGACGCTTTTTCAGACCTTCTCTGTTTACGGCCCTCCTGTTGCACGATCACGGGCGGAGGGGTGCGTGAATGAAATGGCATAGTATACACCTCAAACATCCGCAGATCGGCACACCCTCGGTACCACCTACGCACCTGCTGGGACGAACCAGTGTCTTCGTCATATTGGCATGACTGTGTTTTCTCGTGCTTTTCTAGTTCTTCCTTCCGCCCTACCTGCTAATGTTATCCTATTACTTCTCGCTCTTCCTCTGACCGGTCCACTTCTCCACATCTGATTCCTTTTGTACTGCGTCATACATTTCTGTTAGAAGTCGTTGCCCGCAGTGGACAAGAACGTACTGAGTAAACTGCTTAACACAATGTAAACAAGACATAGGCTGGTTCTTACGTTCCATATGTTCATCATCATCTTCGTTATTGTTATTACGAGGGTCGTCCAATAAGCTACGCAACACATTTTTTTTCTGAAAGAAGGTTGGTTTCATCTGCGAATCCAACACACCATATTATTACCCACATTTTTGGCTACAAAACCTTGTCTTTCAACATAACCTCCGTTCAGTGCTACGGCCCTATTCTAGCTTACCGGCAGCGAATGCACTCCCGCACAGTACTACTCTACTGGTGGACGTCGGAACCAACATCTTGATGCATGAATAACGAACTGCTTCCCATGGACTGCATTCTCCACTGGGCCAAACAGACGGAGATCGGAAGGTGAGAGATCCGGGCCGTAGGGTGAATGAGGAAGAACGGTCTAATAAAGTCTTGTGTGCTTCTCTCGAGGGCGCAGCGAGGTGTTTGACTGTGGACCGTCAATCACCTCGAATGAGAGTGTCCCCACGTTCCAACACGGCAGAAGTCACAGCTGTGTACGATCATGTTGCGATGATGACAGACACCAAGGCCGGCTGAACAAGGTTCCACTGTGTCTTTTGCACCGAGGACGGCATCTCACAACATCACTTTCATCCGTCGGTACTGGGGTAATCCAACTGACACTGCGTCGATATTCCGAATAGCATGAACAGACCACCATCTAAATGCGACATCGCCTGCCGCTCTGTTTCGCTCCGCTTACGCCTGGTGAGAATCGGCTTAATCGCTCGAGTAAGGAGGAGGGCGAAGCGGGCAACCAATTGCCGCGATATCGCTGGCGAGATTGGCAGCGATATATCGCTCGCGTAAGTTATGGAGAGTTGCTGGAAAGAGGTGGGAGGGGCAATTTACTGAACCAAAAGAAAAATGAAACAAATAAATGCGGATTTGAACCTGGCTGCTCCCGGATCCATGGCAAGTGGGAGAGCTCGCGGACTTGAGCTAACTCGCAGTTAAGCGTGTGCAATTGGATTGTCGCGCGGTTCTCCTTTTCTTTGGCGGGTAATTTGCTGGCGGTACCTGCGGAAATATACGGCCCCTCCCGTGGCGGGTCGCGGCACTACATTCTCGCTGCGACTTCGCGCCGCGCGTTAACTTAAAATGTGTGCAACGCGCATCGCCTTTTACGTCCCTCGCCGTTTCTTTCTTTCATTCTTTTTTGTTTTACTTCCTCCCTCTTCTTCAGCGGCTGCGACTCTCAGAACTTGACGTCTTCACAGCCCAGAGTGCAATTTTCGCGTCCCGCGGCCCAACACGCAACCCACCGCACCGGTACCCCCATCTCCGCCGCGGCCTCCACAGTTTAACTGACAGCGTAGCGTTCCACAGGACAACCCGCTGTGAACACCTGCAGTCTCGGGAAAGTAACAGCCAATAATGTCTACAATACGAGTAATGATAGACCCTGAAGAAGCTCGTGCGTAAGTAAAAACTCGGTAACGCAGAAAGAAAAGGTCAAGCTCTGTTCGAAAGCACAACTCGCTTCAGACATTTTTGACGTAAATAAAATGTTAAGAAACTTAGCGATGAATCGTGATTGTTGAAGTAGTCTCTACTATCCAAAGCGGTTTTCTGTACCTTTACGACTCTGCGAATATAACTCCCGTATTTCAAGAAACTTCTCGTGCACTTTAGCTTCTGCAGTAAATGCGATCTGACATACACGATTACAGGCTTTTCTTGGTGATGTTGTTGTTGTTGTTGTTGTTGTGGTCATCGGCCCGAAAAGCGATTTCAAGGAGCTCGTGACGCTAATCCATCCCGTGCAGGTCTCCCTACCTCTGCACAGTTTCTGAGAATTATATCAGTTTCACCTGCCTATTGTAATCAAGCCTTGTCTGCTACAATTAGTTTTACCACCCGTAGTTTGGTCCATTACATAACAAATTATTCCTGAAGTCACCGGATGTTCCCTTTGTTTCTAAACAATCTACTCTATAAAGCTTCAGTAGTTAACTGGTTTAACAACCCTCTGGTTTACTAATTTCCAGCATTCTTGAAGGAATGAAGCCAGCAACTGCGTGGCTTACCAAATTACGCAAAAATTGCAGAGAACCGTTGAAGTTGCAATGTTGATTTTCTTTATTAGTTGATGAGTAGTTACGAGCTTAGGCTCATTATCAGAGCATCTTAAAAACAGAAACGAAATAGCAAATACTTTGTATATTACAAAACACAGCCGCAGTACAAAGGTAACATAAAAACTGGTCCATATCAATAAGCTACGTAATAACATCGATTATGACAGCCATATGACAGTTCATTCTAGTTAATGATGTGTTTATTTTGTGCGGGAAATGCCTGATTTTCAAGTGAAAAATACATCAAATAAATGGTTCAAATGGCTCTGAGCACTATGGGACTCAACTGCTGTGGTCATCAGTCCCCTAGAACTTAGAACTACTTAAACCTAACTAACCTAAGGACAGCACTCAACACCCAGCCATCACGAGGCAGAGAAAATCCCTGACCCCGTCGGGAATCGAACCCGGGAACCCGGGCGTGGGAAGCGAGAACGCTACCGCACGACCACGAGATGCGGGCGAAAAATACATCAATAATACTGTAATTTTTATGTGGTTTCCGTCGTTCCTAAGTTGCTTCTGTATGCTTCGTGGCGTGGTCCGTCTATGCAACTAAACTAAAGGCTGATTGTTTTGTGCCACGTGTGTTTCGCTTCTTTTTATTTAAGAGGCAGAATCACACGGTAATTTAACGTCATCAAACTTATGTTCCAAAAAGCTTTTTCTTGCCTAAAAATATAAAAGAGGAACAAGAACTGTAATACAGCACCGTATATGGAATCACTTGTTGTGTATACAAAACAAACATCCATGACGGGGCACTGAAGACGCTTCATAAATAAAAAGGTATGAAACGCGTGGAGTTATGGCACAAAAAGGAGCATTCCACTTAGTTGCATAGACTGACCACACATCCAAGAAAATCAATAACAGGCCTACTGTTGAATCTCTAGAAAAATATTTCGTTTTCTGTTTGATTTTTTCGATGTTTATACCGAAAAATTACTTTTTCGCCAATATTCACATTTTCAAGCGATTACCAATTAAAATGAGAAGTTATTTTATTAAAAAATATGATCCAGTATTTTTAATCTTCATTTCCATTTACAGATATTGAACTGAAATAAATGTATCAAACAGTTGCTCCTAGCCAACCAAGGCCTTCACCCAATGCGTTGAACTTTTCTTTAAAAAATGAGGAGGTTGTTATGATGAACTTGTTGTAGATTCATTTAATTTAATGGCCTCCTGCAAGGAAACATTTCGGAAAAGGCGGAAGGCTTATCTGTTTAAAGGAAAGCCACTTGACGACTAATTCAAGAGGTTAGAAATGTTCAAGGAACTTGATACTTTCTTTTAATTATGTCTCACCTAATGAGTTCGAGAGCAGAATTAGAAAAATTCCGACATGCACACAGGAGTATCCACAATGTTTCATCCTGTGCACCACCTGCGTACGCAGTAGAAAGGGGTGGAAAATTATTCGACGACACAATATACCTTCCGCCGCACACTGAACGGTGGCTGGTAACCGGAGCCGTAGCTGCATATCGGTGTAGGTAACACCAATTCACTTGGTCACAAGCTAATTCGTTTATATATTGATCCACGCATCGTGTCACAATGATAGAGGAGTTATCATCACAATACAATGAAACTAAATAGCTTAAAATACAAAACATACACACTGAATATATAAGTATGGTTTTATGAGTTAGGACATGGGTTTGGCCGTGGCCTTGTTGGAGGAATCATCTCAGCATTTGCCATTCGAGATGCGTTTTGTACTTTTGTAGCTGCATATAGAGTAGGAGTGATATTAATAGTGTGAAAGCATTCGGTTGCTCAGTATTCTCCCGTATTAATATCTTCTTAGGCTTCAGCCTCCCCACTTTAAACATGTCTTGAAGAATACGGTAAATTACAAGCCGTCAGTTTTGACCAGTGACACTGTCAATCATTATGGCGACTATGGCACCAATCCCTTTAGGAACAATGATTACCAAATTACAAAGGGCAACTTGAATAAGTATATGAGTTTATATGTTTAATAAACTAGACGAACAGACAATAATGTCAGTCTCAACAAGGATCAACAAATATTTAGCTCTGGAGAAGAGCATGTAAAAGAACTTTGTCTCAAATTTAAAAGAATACTTGATCATGTACTTCGAGGATATGTACCAACCAGAGCATTCATGATGGGAGGGACACCCCAAGGTACAGAGTCATTGTAAATATACAAAGACTTTTGCATAACTGGATTAAAAAATGCCACTTTTTTGGTAATATAACCCTCACAATATTAGGGGTGATTCATATTCGTTTAGTGCATATTTGTTCCGTGTATTAAAACCATGAAACAGATAGATTAATGCTGAGGAATGGTGCTTTCGATACTTTAATCTTACTTGAAAACAAAAAAAGCTAAAAAATCGCTTTAAGTTCAGCCACCATAGATACAAAAGGCACTGGATACAACATAACGTCACGTTGGCTAAGTGTGGAACAACATCATCTGTGGCTTTGCTTAAGAAAATATCTTGTCATCCGTACCCAGTAATTTAAGTGAACCGAGGAAAATTTATAGCTAGATGGTCGCATGCGGAAGTGACCCCCTTTTTATTACTTGAACCTTTTATAGCAACTGTAAATCAAATCTGAAATTAATCCATCATAAATAAATAGAACATAGATCTCAAGCGTTCGCGGGGGAAAGGCACGTTTAAAGATTTAGGTAGTTGCGGTGTGCTGAGTTTTCAAACCAATTCGGCAACCAGATGGCGTAAGTTGTTTGTCGTGATGCTGGACTTATGAGGCAGCGTACGGCTCTTACTACGAATGTTATAAATAATCTTAAAGTTAGCCCGAATATTAATCTTCCATTCAAAACAAAAAAATATTGATGTTTCGCACATTGTTTGATCTAAATTCTTTCAACAAAGGAAACTCATCGCGTAATATTAACAACAGCAACTGCTTAAGTTAACAATGATTTCTAAAAATATAATTAAAAATAATAAAAGCGGTGATAAAACGATAGTTTCTAAACTCTGTGAACTTTAATGGATTGTTCATTAAGAACTATATTTCGTTCTTAACATCTGAAAGTGAACTACATATAATACTTATGGAAAATCATATTTTAACAAATTGGATAAGTAAGCGTCGACACAGTAATATTATTTCTTAGTCAGTTTACATTACGATCACATAGACTAAATCCTGAAACGTATATTCCTGTGAAAAAGTAAGAGGTACGTGTTCTTGCTGTGAGACAAAATATTGGGAGGAAGAAATGACAGGGACATATACACTCAGTGTAACTAAATTGAAAAGGAGTACCTTGATGCAATCGTTTGTCATTCGCAGTAACTTAGACCTCTCAGTTTTTTAAAGAAGATCGTCTATATTGACGCAGTAATTAATTTCCTTTCAAACTGCAAGACTGTTCACACAAGTATTAGCTATGTAATCTACACTACTTTGTGGAGAACTTTTAATAGCTGTACACAGAAGCGTCACTACGTTAAAAATGGATTATATTCTGTTGGCTTTATAAAGGCCAGTTTGTAGTCTCTAGATGGAAGTCATTCAATGTGCTGGGTTACAATAAGATTGTTCAGCTATGCAATTAACTATCTTTCGGTAAAATATTTATTTCTGATACGCATATTTAACGATTTGAGTTTGGCACTGAAGGAAACGCCTTTGATGGATTTCACGGCAGAAACGAAATTTTAAATTATGCGGACAGCAATCAGCAGTCGCAAAGAAAACACATTCAGCAGCATACGGTCCAAAAATACAAAAAAAAAAGAATTTTAACCGAGAATGCATACACACTGCTCAAAAGATTATGTAAGTCAGTCTGCGAGTTTTAAGATCGGCGTGCAAAGGAATATAACATTGATTTTACAAGTTCGTTAGTAATATAAATTTGCTTTTCATTGATTTTCTTCAAAAAGTTTTCAAAGACATTAAGTAATAGTAGCCCTTGACGGTAATACATAAATTACCTGATTGGCAAAATAAAGATCATCTCAACAGATGAGGAAATACTTATGAATGAAACAGAATTGAGGGGAAAAGGAAATACAAGGGACTGCAACATTGCGATGGTTCTTAACACAATTTAGAAAAAATAAATTTAATCTAATTAGCTTCTTGTCTGACCATTAAAGAACTTCTGTAGCACAGAAACATTCAGCGAATTGTCGTGTGGAAAATTCATTATTTCGTTAATAGTGTGCATGCTTATGTTTACATGTAGGACCGTCTTTGCTAAGGAGCTTATTTTCGCCTCATCAACACAACATTCTTGTACTGCAATACAGTTTTCAGTTTCTTTTCACATATAAATTCTACGGCATCTTCGTACACTCGTATTCAGAAGACAAGAAAATTTTCAAATTATTCCAATACATTAGATCAAAAGTGACTGAATTACGGTAACATCGGAAGCAGTGATAGGTTTTCTTTAAAGACATGTTGCAAGAGCAGAATGAACGCTGAACCTGTATGTTTTTCCGCGTCAATCTATTAGTTTCCGTTTCCTCTTCGTTTCTTCGTTGCTTTACAATAATTCACGTCAAATGACAAGAGCATTTTGTTGATAGTCACACTTCCTCATTATTTTCAAGCAAGAGACGTGTTTAAAAGAGTGAATATCCAAGCACCCAGTCGCGGCTGTTTCATTTCAAATCGGTGTAAGATTCAAGTTTATTTCTAAAGTTATAATGATTTTCTGTTTATTTCTGCGATGGTAAGTATATTACGGTTAATTATTCACATTTAACAGGAAACGGCTCCTGGTAGTGAATGAGATTCGTATAAATAGCTACTATGGCTGGCTTCCGCCGTTATAGCCATTCAAAAATATATTTTAACTTCGTTGTGAAGCGATACGCAGTTTCCTCAGTACTCTGCATTTCATTCGAAGCACTGGGAATCAAAACTAAAATTCAATGGTTTCTAACGAAGCTATGTTAAGTTGTAAGATTATAATCGCCACTCTTTTTCAGTTACCGTGCAGTTATACGAATTGCACGTGCAACCTTTGTCAATAACAGACAATCTAGATTTCCTAATGTATGCAAGAAGTGACAGTGTCAAAACAGTCTCGGACGATTAAAAAGAATCAGTACTCAACAATAAATTTAAGAATGGTTTGCTCAGATGTTATCGCGAAATGAATTGTAGGAGTCAGTGGAGTGATATATCGTAGTGTCGGGTCCATCTGCAAATAAGAGATTCGATTCGTGTTTGAGATTTTCCAGCAGTCTCGAAAGTATACCACCTAAAGTGCTCAAGATACACGTTAATAACAGACTAACAATTCTCAAGGAAAGATACGGCAGCAGCCGTATTCAGATTGTTAGATGACTATCAAAATCATTCTTTTCTCTTTTGATTTTGCAAAGTCCACAAGACGAATAGCGCGTGGCTCCTTCAGCATCGTCATTTTGGCCAAATTCAGCTACTGCACCGTCGTTGAATGGCCAACAGGCTACTGCGATCTAAAAAAAATTTGAAATTTATTTAGTACAGTTTCCAGAAGGCAAAGAATTGGGTTCCATGATCAAAATATTGCCAAACCTAGGATGGATTCATTAAGAGAGCCAGAAGGCTGTAAGTGTAAAAGCAAGTGGTCACAAAAGCGTGAAAAACAACGTCGAACGATAACTTAAACAATACGTGAATAACTGCTATTTGCTGATGGAAATCATACAGAGCTCATGGCTACAGGTTAAAGGAAACGTTTCTCAAGTGTTCCGGCGTAACGACAAGCGACGGTACGAAGATGATGAACGTAAGAGCAGAGAAGGGTGTGAGACGACGTCAGCGAGTAGTGCGCTGACTAGGACCGCACCACGACAGGAGCGGCCGTTACTAGAAGAGAATATAAGCGCCGCTGCTGCCAACCTCGGGCGGACAGTATAAGACGGACACCAGTAGACCAGGACTAGAAGGGAGCACTACAAAAGCCGTGACGTGTGATCCATATGCTTTACTTGCATGGACATTGTATACAACGAAGGACACTGACTTGTTGCACGTCGCCAATTGCTTGCGACACGTTTTTGTAAACCAAAGTTAAGTATTGTCAATCTACTTTATTGTAATAAAAACCAATAGTGTGATTGGTTGAATTGTTGTGTAGCTATCCGAGAAAGCAGCATCCTCTACGCCCCCTGTAAGAGACGAGTGGGCAGGACCCCACATGAAGTACTTCTGCTAGAAGCATCCCACAGGTTAAAAGAGTGTTAAAAAATCTCTCTATAATAGTAGGACCCTAAAAGTCTAAACACAGTCATTGTACAAAACAATACAAACGGTTGTAAGTGGTTGCAAAAGAATAAATTGCCGAACATGTATAAGCGTACTGAACGACGAGAGAAAAAAAGGAAACATAAATTAAAATTGTATATGGACGAACTGCGAGGAGGATGCGCGCTCTGCGGGTTCAGTAGGAACTTAATTACTTATATAGACAGTTCATCAACATTGATACTGGCAAGATATCGGTCTTGGGAATTCCAAGACTTCCCTGAATATTTCAATTTTGTTTCAAGTCAAACAACGAACGATAAAAAAATAATTTTTTGTTTGTTGTAATTATAAATTAATAATTTTCCTTTGTAATGTTAAATTTTGCTTCTTGCCAAATTCCATGAGTTTAGATCAACGGGAGGTACCCTTAGGTTTTAATGAGTGGGTTTGCCAGTATCAAAATATGTAACATAAATGGCCATATCTTTTGATTCCATGACTTACAAGGTTACATTTACTACACGGCCAAGAGACTATAGGATTTATTGCGTGACGTAAATTGCAACTCCTTCCTAAGAAAATGGAGTCTTAACAGACAGACAGATAATCGGATAACCTATGACAAAATATATTTTTTTATGATAAATTGCAAATTAAAAATATTCCTATTTTTTCCGTTAACTTTTATTGTAAAATCTTACGGCTTTTCAATTTTTCAGGTCACTGGGAAGTACGCTTAAGGTTTTGATGAGTGTGTGTACGAATTTCAAATTATGCGACATTGGGCGTATCTTTTCATTTCGTTGACGTAGAAGCTTCAAATTTGTACACCGCCAAAGGACCGTACACCTCAATATGTGGCATCAGCTTCAACTTCGTACGTCCACCCGTTCCTAGGAAAAAGGGTGTTCTACAGTCGGCCATACAGGCAGACTGACGGACGGACAAAAAATTAAATCCTACGAGGGGTGCATTTTCACTGATTGAGTTGCCGAACCCTAAAAATGCTTTGCCAAGTACTTTGATTGGAAGAGAGACTGGCCTATATACCATGAGAAACCAATGGAACTAATATTAATTGCAGTATTTCTCGACTACGAGTGGCTCAGTTATAAGAGTAAAAACAAATTATAGAATATCACACATTGTTACTATTCTAGGCCTACAACCTAACACCCTCTAATGTTTGCTGATACTCATACTTCTTCAAAGCGATTTGGGGAAAACAGTTACAGATAACAGCAAATTCTTGAAATCTGTTTATTTATTTCCCCAATAAATATCAGAATTAAACACACCAAATTTTCACACATTCCTAGCGGCACATACTTTCCAATCACAATTGTTTTGCAACACTCTCCGAAAAAGACTTCGAGCAAATTTTCGTTATAATTTCAAATTTATGACTTTTCATTTTATATCCATATCCATTTAATCATAAAATGTATATTTTCATACTCGAGGTTAGTTAACTCTGAGGGCACTGGAATAACACAGTGGTCTGACATTTTAAAACGTTTACCGGAAATAAGATTCTATACTCACTCTATCAAGCTTGGACATAGACGAGATAGTTGTAATATCACTGCAGTCTCATTTAGCAGTAGTACTGAGCTTTAGATTTCTGATCTGTCGATTTAGTTTTTCCGTGATTCAACCGGAATGGCTTATTCCTAACCGCCGGTGCTGATTTACTGTCCTATCCATCTCTAAAACGATCTTGTCCGTGGTCTCTAATGACTTGCACATCGACGGGACGTAATGCCTAAGCAATCTCTTCTTCCTTCGAGACTAGCGTGCTGAAATTAATGTTTCTGCTGAACTGTCTCTGTAGGTTGAAGGGACATAGAGGTACAGCATATATTTTCCATTTCTCTTCACTTCTCTGATGAATTCCTTCAGTCCTTCCACTAAAGCGATGGCTTAATGCAAAGAGGCATATCGATGAGAAGCGCAATGTAATGAGGTACATGAAACTTCAGTACGAAGACCCATATCACTAACCTCAATTTGCAGTAGTATTTTGGAGCATATACTGTACTCGCACATTATTAATCACCTTGAAGAAAATGACTTATTGATACATAACCAACACGGATTCAGAAAATATCGACTTCCCATGAAGTAATGAGTGCTATCGACAAGGGATCTCAGATCGATTCCATATTCCTAGATTTCCAGAAGGCTTTTGATACCGTTCCTCACACGCGACTATTAATCAAATTGCGTGCATATGGCGTATTGTCTCAGTTGTGTGATTGGATTCGTCATTTCCTCTCAGAGAGGTCGCAGTTCGTAGTGATAGATGGTAAATCGTCGAGTAGATCAGACGTGATATCTGGCGTTCCGCAAGGTACTCTCATAGGCCCACCGCTGTTCCTGATTTACATAAATGATCTAGGTTATAATCTGAGCAGCTCCCTTAGATTGTTAGCAGATGATACTGTAATTTACGGTCTAGTAAAGCCATCAGACGATCAATTCCAATTACTAAATGATCTAGAGAGAATTCCTGTGTGGTGCCAAAAATAGCAATTGCCACTAAACAAAGAAAAGTTCGAGGTCATCCACATGAGTACTAAAAGAAATCCCATAAATTTTGTGTATACGATAAACCGCACATATCTAAGGGCTATCAATTCGACTAAATACCTAGGAATTCCAATTACGAGCAAGTTAAATTGGAAAGACCACATTGATAATTTTGTGGGGAAGACGAAACGAAGACTGCGCTTTGTTGGCAGAACACTTAGAAGATGTGACAAACCCTCTGAAGAGACAGCCTACATTACACTTGTTCGTCCTCTGCTGGAAAAAAGTGCAAGAAAAGGCAGCTCGTTTCGTGTTATCGCGCAATAGGGGTGAGAGTGTCACTGATATGATACGCGAGTTGAGGTGGCACTCACTGAAACGAAGGCGGTTTTCTTTGCGGCGAGATCTTTTTACGAAATTTCAGTCACAAACTTTCTCTTCCGAATGCGAAAATATTTTGTTGACATCGACCTATGTAGGGCCTAATGATCATCATAATAAAATAAGAGAAATCAGAGCTCGAACGGAACGATTTGGGCGTTCCTTTTTCCCACGCGCCATTCGAGAGTGGAACGGTAGAGAAGTAGTATGAAAATGGTTCGATGAACCCTCTGCCAGCACTTAAGTGGGAAATGCAGAGTAACCATGTAGATGTAGATGTAGATGAATCATCAGTCGGCAAAGTGTGAAGGGTGATCGCCAATATGGTCTACAACATTTCTCAGGCGAGTTGCTTTTGAAAGATGCAGTAAAATAGTATTTCAGCATTCTCGAAAATGTATGCTTTCAGCAGATGTTAAGGAATTATAGTTCCGGAAGCAGTTCGTTTACTTATTAAGGAGTGTATCCACAAAGCCTCTTCTTCTTGCAAATTTTTTTCTTTGGGAGGTGCAAATGCAAGAGAGCCACTCACTTCCACTGGCTCCCTTTCGTACATTTCATAGTAACACTGTGACGCATGTAATCTCTTCCGGCCCGGATATGTACTCCCGTAAACATTGCTGGGCATCAATGGCTGTCCATTCGCATTGTCGGCAACATGCAATATCTGTTGCGGATGTGTCATATTGGCGAATCACCGATTCTGATTTCGATTTCATCTTCGAAGTCTAAACATGGCTGGCCAACAATAACATCGCTGTTAACTGATGGATATATAGACGGCCGTTAAAAATTAACATATAGATACATCTAATAGGTATAACACGTTTAGTAACCAATAAACATGGCAATAATTAACATTACACATACCAAAACTATATATGTAGCACTACTTTGATGTTATTTCTTTAAAGCACATACAAATCGCTCCTTCTCATGTCTCATTATGACTAATCAACTTCAATATATATAGCCTGTACCCGTCCGAACGTTTAAGAGAATGTCGTGAAAAAATAGAAGTAAATCGGCCAAGAACTAGTAAAGATTTCTGCTAACAAAAGTTCCCCTTCCCCTTTATCGTGAATAGTTCTTGGCTGATTTATTTCTAATTATTTCGTGATACTTTATTTAAGGTTCGGAAGAATATAGGCCATATATTTGAGTTGACTAGTCATAATGAGAAATGAGAAGAATCAGAATTGATCTGTATGTCCTTTAAAGAAATAGCATCAAAAGAGTGCTACATATATAAAGACGTGCCAAGTTCCATAAGGTGCATTTTAGCTGTGTGTATTTTTACTTGTCACAAACCTGCTTGTAATATTATCTTCGACAAACATGTGTAGAATGAACAATATACTCTCCACTAAAATGTTAACAGAGCATGAGGAGTGAACGCAGAATGGAACATGACATAGAACCAAAAATGGTTTTAGGGATCTGAAGATGACAGTGTTACCTGTCGAAAACGGTCAATAACAAACAGCTTTTAACGCGATCTTGGCTATCAAAACTTTATTTACAGGTTATACTTTTACAATCCATAAATGTTTATGTATATACAAAGGGGAAACGTTTTTAACACAAATCTCGAAAAGATGTAGACCTATTTATTTCTACTTTTCACGTAATGCCCTAATTGGGTGTGCCAAAAAACGACAAAATTTAGGGACAGGTTCCTCACAGAAAAAGAGAAAAAAACGTTTATAATAAACGTTTTTTTCTGCTACATGGGCTCTCAAATGTATACCTTATGAGCTATAATGAACGTTGTTCAGTAGAAGAGATGTGCTTCACACCAGTGAAGGTGAACAAGTGCTTCTAGCTCTTAAAGAGTGCATTTTAGACCTCATGTTCACTTGACTTTTTTCTTGTTTTGGTCAATACTCCTTCCTCCTGAAATAATAAAGACCTTGCAGTGGAAGAGATCTGTCTCATAGCATCAAGATGAACAAGCGCTCATTAGAGTCCGTGTTTACTGTAGACATTTTTTATTTATCTCTGCATAAGGAATCTGTCCCTGAAGTTCGTCAGTTAGAGAGATAGAGAGAGAGAGAGAGAGGAAAGAGGAGAGAGAGAGAGAGAGAGAGAGAGAGAGAGAGAGAGAGAGAGGAAAAGTTGCCAGCAAAAATATCAAAAAGTTCTTGACCGATTACTTCAAATTTTTACACCATACTGTAACAAATAATGAGACGGAATCATATTTTATGTTTAAACCAACAGTGAGAAGGAAAAGAAAATGCTATGGTGTTCCATGCTGTGAAAATGTCTATTTTCGTTTTCTTCCTCGCAGTCAGTTTTAAATAAGATAGCAGGGAATTTAAACGGTCAAACTAACTGTTCCTCCTGTATATATTAGTTTACGTTACATATGTTAAACAAAAATTGTGTATAAAATAATGTGCTGCTTTGTTTTTTTTTTTCTCGCAGTCGGTTTTCATAGCATACAGGAGAGTTGTATTTATGGGTTATTGGCATTTGATTAGGACAGTAGTACGTAATCTGAATCGTCCGAAAGTTGTAATTCCACACGTTGCGAGATTAAAACTAGGCGAATTAATGTCATTGAAGCCACTATCCTCCCGTATCCAGCAGTTGCAGAGGTCTTTGTCATACGCTGTAACCAATGACCCCAACCGATTTACCCTCTTTCTAAGCGCCTTGAATTTCCGATCAAGGTTTCGTTTGTAATTACAATAAAAAAGGGTCAAGGTCAGAGGGTGAGGCGGGCGTGGAGAGGAAGAAGAGATGGACAGAGAAGTGGGGAGGAAGAGGAAACGGACAGAGAGAGAGGGGGAAGGAAGAGATGGACACAGGGTTAGGGAGAAGAGGTAATGGAGTGAGAGAGGGGAAGGAGGTGATGGAGAGCGAGATGATGGATAGAGAGAGTGGGGAGAAGGACATTAAGACGTACATCCAATTCCCATACTTGTCTAGCAATTACGAAGCATTGTCGGATTCGCTAGGCAGATATAGATTTCATTCACTCGCGTGCTTTTTCTTTCTTCCTTTTGTTTAAGGAAATCTTTACCGCTGTAGCAGGATGCGTGCAGCACGGGGCGAGAGTTCGGTAAGGTCACGGACAGAAGCCAGCCGCGTTATACAGTCGTACTTTACGCATGTAGCCTAGGAGCTAGACGCGCTTGCACTCTCCGCCAACTGGGGAATGTGTTGCAGTCTGGGAAAGGTGGCCATAAATTCCCAGCCGGGTTCCGTGTGGCTGTTATCTGTCCTGGCAAGTAGCGACTGGCCGCGGGAATAATTTTCCTGAACAGACGCTATCGCGTTGGCAGCTCGACCGAGGGTGGACTGTGGAACTCCGACCTAACGGGAACCTCCTACTCCCATGCAATACATCCGTCTCGCCTCGCAACTGCTTCTCTTTGTCTGTAAAGGTACATATACATGAGCCATAAAAATTAGGAATGTTTGATGAACATCGATATTTTTAAGATATCAACATCGCGAGGTTAAAAATCAACATCGTAGCATCGATGTTAAAGAAAAATATCGGTCGTCGATGTTGATGAAAATAATGGTCACACCAGCTGACTTTGTACATATTAATTTTACTTTTAGAATCGAAAATTTGCAACACTTAATTTTCCTTCTGCCTTTCTTCCAGAGTACGCACGTATTGCTTCCATACAATACCACCGGTAACGCTATTTTTTATGTATATATAAAGCTTCAGAATCGTTCCTTTCTGGTTTTATATTTCACAATTCTATGAATTGTTCCACATACACACGGTGGTCAGAAACAGTCTCAAAATCTTATAAGAGGGTTGCCGGTACGTTGTGCTGAGAAATAATTGTTAAGGTTCAAATGGTTCAAATGGCTCTGACCACTAGGGACTCAACACCTGTGGTCATAAGTCCCATAGAACTTAGAACTACTTAAACCTAACTAACCTAAGGACATCACACACATCCATGCCCGAGGCAGGATTCGAACCTGCGACCGTAGCGGTCGCGCGGTTACGGACTGAGCGCCTAGAGCCGCTAGACCACCGCGGTCGGCAATTGTTAAGGAAAGAATTCGACATGTTGCGCCGTTTCCGACTTAATTAGCATTGGAGGTACCCAATTAGACAATGGCGCGAATAGATATAAGCGGAACGCCACATACAGTCAGTGTCAGCTGTTCTCACAGCGTAGATGATAGCACGCGGGGCTGCTAAGACTTTGGCTCGGGTTCGATTCTTACTACGATCATGTGTCTAATTCTTGTAGCGCTCTCTTGTTCGGTTATAGAAAACCAAATGAAGAGCACTTTTGCCAACACCGTCTTTATGCATGTGCTTAAATGAGAGACTGATGTATAAATAGTCCGATTACAACGACAGATTAAGTAAATGAATTAAGTAAATGAATGAAGTAAATGTTGGCTTCTTTTCCTAAACTGTGTTCTCTTGCCCTAATCTTCTTTAATTAGTTAAAACAGGAGATATATTGATGTAAGTAAGTTAATGAAAATTACGAAGATCATTCTAAAAGCAAAAAAAAAAGAAAAATTTCATCTGACAAGCGGTGAACTTCTCCCCCCACCCCCGCGCTACGCTAATCGCTGGCGCCAGTACGACGCTAACAATGGGTACCAACGTTCGTTTATTGTTCATTTTGAAACGCGTGACAGAATTAGCGATTCCGCCAAGTGCGAGGTTCGTAGTGTAATACGATATCTGAATGTCAAGGAAGTCCACCATGCCGAAATTTAGAGACAGATAACAGACATTTATGGAAATGAGATGAATGAAGTTTCAGTTACAAAATGCTGCATCATGTTTAATGCCGACTCACGATTATTCTTGGTGCACAAAGATCACACCGATCATCAGTTGTACCGAGGCAAGAATTCAACAACACAGACGTTTCACTTTCGTTGGTCTGATATTTCACTTTCCTGAAATTTTACGATCAGTTGTTTACCAAACTGTTAGTGGTGATATGGGCTATAGAAAAGTAGCCTATATGCAACGTAGGTTCCTCGACTTTTGACAGATGAACAGAACAGACAGAGAATGGCAGGCCCACCGATTTCTCTCACTCAATACGACAAAGAACCACACGCCTACTTGTGACGAGCACTGGATTTCACACATAAATCCTGAAATAGAGAGTCAGTAAATCACAAAGCAACTACAGTATCTCCAACAAAACCAAAAAAGCCAGACAAATTGTGATCTACAAAAAGGTTATGGCCTTAGTGGGCTGGAATCGCTAGGGGAGAAACCACGAATGCAGTGGCCTACTGTCAGAGCACTCACTCACAGAGCAGCACCGTTGGAAACAAACGGTGTAGGCAGTTGTCCAGCTTCTTCATGATAGCGCTCGCCAACATTCTGCTGCGTTGACGAAGAGTTTGATTCGGCGATTGAAGTGGGAAGTTTTTGAACATCAACTTTATAGACCGCACTTGGACCCGACCGATGACCATCTGTTTCCCAAAGGCAGAGAATTTCCGAGCGGAAGATACTACGCAAACGACACGAACTGAAAGATTACATCTGTGCCTGGTTCAATAATTTAGTACGCAGAAGGCACAGGAAAACTTGTGCAGGGCTAGCACAAATGTTTGATTTGGAACAGAGACGATGGAGAAGAAACACAATGGAACTTCGCTCAAAGGTGCCTATAACATTCCTCTGTAACGTTGCAAAAGCGTAGATCCCTGTGACTCCATTCTCGGAGTCAGCGGTGTTTCAAACAGCAAGGCGTCGACACTTGCAAAAAGAGGCCACGGTTACGTGTCAAAATCCAACACAGGTGCGTGGGAGGCACCGAGGGTGTTGCGAACTGGAGGGAGCCTTCGCCGTTTAATTCACACGTATTTTAATGTTCCACTCCCGTGTGATCACACCACAGAGAGCGGAAAACAGGAGGTTTGAAAAACAGTAAGTACCCTTTACTGCTCGGGATCACGTTCAAATTTTGTCGAATGGTTCCAACCAGTACACGAGAGAAAAAATTTCGGCTGCACTGCACTCCAAAGGAATGAGATCACATTCATTGGGGATGCAGCCCCACAGTGCCCTTAGCAAAGAGTTGAAACGTCCGAGAGAGTTAGCTGAGCAAAGGATTGTAGAATACGAAACGTCCTGGCAGGATAAAACTGTGTGCCGGACCGAGACTCGAAATCGGGACATTTGCCTTTCGCAGGCAAGTGCTCTACCGTTTGAGCTACCAAAGCACCCCGTCCTCACAACTTCACTTCTGCCAGTACTTCGTCTCCTACCTTCCGAACTTCACAGAAGCTCTCCTGCGAAAGTTGCAGAACTAGCACTCCTGGAAGAAAGGATATAGTCGAGACATGGCTTAGCTACAGCCTGGGGGATGTTTCCAGAATGAGATTTTCACTCTGCAGCAGAGTGTGCGCTGATGTGAAACGCGAAAGGCAAAAGCCACGAGTTCGGATCTCGATCCGGCACACAGTTTTAATCTGCCAGGAAGTTTCATATCAGCACACACTCAACTGCAGAGTGAAAATCTCATTCTGGATGTCAGAATAGTACCTTGTTGCTCATCGCGCTGTGAACTGTCATTTCCGGCCGCGAAATGAGTGGGAATGAACGGCACAGGAAAAACGGTGGTTCTAATGACGCCGTTTATGCCTTCACATGAGACGTCTTTGTGTCTGTTCGGAGCGGCGATGTGTCTGAAATTTTGTCCTTGGCCACTCAAAAGAAACTCGCTTGATTTCAACGCCGGGTGTCGCGGTTCTGGCCTCCATCGCAGAGGCGTGAAAAGAAGGGGTGAAAAATGGTTAAGAGAAACTGTGATAATGTTCTCATGGTGTGTGACGTCCACAGTGGCGTTGGGCAGAATTGTGATCAGATTTGGTTCCACTTTGAGACTATTAACTCACTTTGCAGCTCTTATGAACTTCTTAGCTCCCGCCTTTTCTCCCATGTGTCGAAACGTTGCTGTATGAAGCGTCTCCGAACCCGAGGCTGACGTCGCAGGGCGGCACGCTCTTGCTATCATTACAGAGAGACGTCGTAGGCATCCTTGAGCGAAATTTTATAAATGACGCATGGCAGTGGAAGACAATTACGGGGTTTCGACAAAGTGGTCCTTTAATTTCGTTACGCAGTGAAGCTAATATTTCTGAAAATGTTGACATGAAGTAAGTTTACTTTCATTTTTTGAATAAAAATGTCTGGATTTGACTGACCCTCGTATACTGCACCACGGCCGGCACTGGAATTTTCTGTGCTCCTACCGAAAGGCCGTGCAGACGAATGCAGCCTAGGGCGCTGTAGCGGGAGCTGAGGTGAGTCGCACAGACCCGCTCTACGGGAGACGAGTTTGGCGATGGAAATAGCGCCTCCCCCGGGCGTTGCAGCTGCCGCGGTATCTCAGCTTGTTTTACAGCGAGCAGCGGCCTGAGAGCAGCGGTCTGTTGCCCCGGAACACTCGTAATAAGAAACCTAGTTTATGGCGGAAAGCTGCGGCCAAATATCAGTACATCCCACGAGGTTTGGTGCCGCTAGCTGACGCAGGAACTGGAGGGATCGCGTTTCGTATCAGAACAAGGGTCAAAAAAACTTAAGGGGAGAAGAAATGCACGGGCGTGGTATTGCTTGGCAGACTCGTCCGTATTAATTCAGCGAAATGCGAACTTTATTTACACTGAGTTGAAAAAGTCGTAGGACACCTCTAATATCGTGTCGGACCTCCATTTGCCTGGTGTAGTACAGAAACTCGGCGTAGTATGTACTCAACAAACCATTGGAAGTCCGCTGCAGAAATACTGAGGCATACTACCTATTTAGCCGGCCGGAGTGGCCGACCGGTTCTAGGCGCTTCAGTCTGGAACCGCGCGACCGCTACGGCCGCAGGTTCGAATCCTGCTTCAGGCATGGATGTGTGTGAGGTCCTTAGGTTTGTTAGGTTTAAGTAGATCTAAGTTCTACGGGTCTGATGACCTCAGATGTGAAGTCCCATAGTACTTACAGCCATTTGAACAATTCTGCTGTCATAGCCCATTATCAAATGGTTCAAATGGCTCTCAGCACTATGGGACTTGACATCTGAGGTCATCAGTCCCCTACATCTTAGAACTACTTAAAACTAACTAACATAAGGACATCACACACATCCATGCCCGAGGCAGGATTCGAACCTGCGACCGTAGCGGTCGCGCGGTTCCACCCTGAAGCGTCTAGAACCGTTCGGCTACAACGGCCGGCGTAGCCCATTATCGCACACTGTTGTACAGTATACGTTCGTAGTACGTGTGACATTGATTTCTGCAGTTATTTCACGCGGTGTTGCTTGTCTGTTAGCACTGGCAACTCTACGCAAACGCCACTGCTCTCAATCGGTAAGTGAAGACCACTGCCCACTGCGTTGTCCGTTGTAAGAGGTAATGACTGGAATTTGGTATTCTCGGCACACTCTTGACTGTTGAATGTTGAACAACCTAACGATTTCCGATATGGAATGTGCCATGGGTCTAGTTCCAACTGCCATTTCGCTTTCAAAAAGTCTTTTATTTCGGGTCGAGCGAACACAATCACGCCTGAAACCTTTTCACGTGAATCAGTTGAGTGCAAGTGAAGGTTCCGTCAATTCACTGTCCTTTCATACTTGTGTAAGCGAGACTACCGCCATCTGTATATGTGCATATCGCTTCCAATAGCTTTTGTCGCCTTAATTTACAGGTATAGTACTAAAAATAAATTTCAAAATTTGCACGCCTGTTTCAACATCTATATCTATACTCTGTACTCTGCAAACCGGTGTGAAGTACATTAAAAAACTAAACTTCATCCGTACAGGCTTCGGAAGGCCCAATGGTACCGACCGACTGCAGTGCAGGGGCATGTGGTCAGTGTATCGATCTTGACTTGCTCAGTTTGTGAAGCTGTTGCTCCTGAATAAATCATTCAGTTTTTCCGAAATTGTAACCATTCGTTGGTCTCGTATGTACATCACATCTACCGATTTCTGTCCTATTCGGATAATTCCTTCGCGGTGCGCCTATCTCTCTTCTTCTTCTTCTTCTTCTTTTTTTTTTATATCCGTGAGTCTTCCGTTTGATGTAAGGGAGAAACGTGAGATGTATCGAGGGCATTTTATATTAAGCACTGTTTCGCGACTCGTTGCCATCTTTAGCTACTAAATTTTAATCTTGGGCGAAATAGTCGTCCTACAACAGTACCGCACAGTAATATTGCACCTGATACGGGCTTATTCCCCGATGGATGTTTTTACATATAATATGTGAAAGGCGAACGCAATAACTCACGAGAAAGACGAAATGGAAGAGTGTGTGGAATGAAATTTCGTGTGCCGGCAAAAAAGCTGCTGAGTACCATATTCTGGTAGGAGAGGGGGCAGTCGGAAGCCCCATTTTCTCCGTATGCCGCACGCTTTATTGAGATGTTCTAGTGGACAGTAGGGGGCGTATATTAAATAAAGAAACGGAGGAAACTCCACTAAGGTATCTCCAGCAGTCACAGGCTGCACCAGAGCTTGTCAGGCAATTGCTCAGGGTCAGGAATGTCAAAGAAATTGGAGGATTTATAAGTCGTATCATGTGATCTACATGGGAAAGTGTTATTGCAAATATAGAAGGCGTATACGAAATGGAGAAATGCTTCAGTGTAATGCACAGAAACGCAGTGAACAGTAAAGTGTCACCAGAATAGAAATGGACTATCAGCTAAAGTGGTAGACAAAAAAAAAAAAAAACACAGAAGTAGAGAAAAGAGAACCAATGCAACAACAGTAAGATGACAGATATATATAAAATTGGAATATGCCACAAAAAGAACAGAAACATTGAGAGCTTAAGCCTTTCGGAGTGAAAGACTTTAATACACAGTGTTTTAGTTAATGTCATTGTGAGAAGTATCGTTATGAACAGAACAACTTCCCGCCGTTTAATTTTGCAAACTGGGGAGAGGTAGGACATACAGTGTTTTTCGGAAGTACCTCCAGGGTTTCAGAAGGTGGCTGCACAGGAACAACAACACATATTGAAAACAAACACACAACAGTGGGTAGTGGATCTTTCAAAGTTGTTAACTCACTTTACAGGAGCTCAACATAGACGCCGTCGGTGACCCAGGAGACGACAGTACGTCCGTGCGATTAATTGACACGAATTTTGCAGCACGATGAAACAGCAGCCGGTTTTGCAAACCTGTTCTGGGGTAAGTCATCCTTAAGAATGTAATTATTCATAGGTGAAAAACGTGCTCTGAGAATAATATGCGGTCCTCAGCCACAATTATTTTGTGGACTTCTGTTCAAGGAGTTGAGTATTCTGACTCCTGCTTCACAGTACATTTATTCCCTTATGAAGCTTCTTATAAATAATCCATTGCAGTTCTAAAAAGACAATGATGTACATAATTCAACACCAGAAGAAAAAGTGACATTCATTACTTCACTTAAGGATTATCTTTAGCACAAAAATTTTTGTTCACTTCGTGGGGATATAAAATAGACTCCTGGAAATTGAAATAAGAACACCGTGAATTCATTGTCCCAGGAAGGGGAAACTTTATTGACACATTCCTGGGGTCAGATACATCACATGATCACACTGACAGAACCACAGGCACATAGACACAGGCAACAGAGCATGCACTATGTCGGCACTAGTACAGTGTATATCCACCTTTCGCAGCAATGCAGGCTGCTATTCTCCCATGGAGACGATCGTAGAGATGCTGGATGTAGTCCTGTGGAACGGCTTGCCATGCCATTTCCACCTGGCGCCTCAGTTGGACCAGCGTTCGTGCTGGACGTGCAGACCGCGTGAGACGACGCTTCATCCAGTCCCAAACATGCTCAATGGGGGACAGATCCGGAGATCTTGCTGGCCAGGGTAGTTGACTTACACCTTCTAGAGCACGTTGGGTGGCACGGGATACATGCGGACGTGCATTGTCCTGTTGGAACAGCAAGTTCCCTTGCCGGTCTAGGAATGGTAGAATGATGGGTTCGATGACGGTTTGGATGTACCGTGCACTATTCAGTGTCCCCTCGACGATCACCAGTGGTGTACGGCCAGTGTAGGAGATCGCTCCCCACACCATGATGCCGGGTGTTGGCCCTGTGTGCCTCGGTCGTATGCAGTCCTGATTGTGGCGCTCACCTGCACGGCGCCAAACACGCATACGACCATCATTGGCACCAAGGCAGAAGCGACTCTCATCGCTGAAGACGACACGTCTCCATTCGTCCCTCCATTCACGCCTGTCGCGACACCACTGGAGGCGGGCTGCACGATGTTGGGGCGTGAGCAGAAGACGGCCTAACGGTGTGTGGGACCGTAGCCCAGCTTCATGGAGACGGTTGCGAATGGTCCTCGCCGATACCCCAGGAGCAACAGTGTCCCTAATTTGCTGGGAAGTGGTGGTGCGGTCCCCTACGGCACTGCGTAGGATCCTACGGTCTTGGCGTCCATCCGTGCGTCGCTGCGGTCCGGTCCCAGGTCGACGGGCACGTGCACCTTCCGCCGACCACTGGCGACAACATCGATGTACTGTGGAGACCTCACGCCCCACGTGTTGAGCAATTCGGCGGTACGTCCACCCGGCCTCCCGCATGCCCACTATACGCCCTCGCTCAAAGTCCGTCAACTGCACGTACGGTTCACGTCCACGCTGTCGCGGCATGCTACCAGTGTTAAAGACTGCGATGGAGTTCCGTATGCCACGGCAAACTGGCTGACACTGACGGCAACGGTGCACAAATGCTGCGCAGCTAGCGCCATTCGACGGCCAACACCGCGGTTCCTGGTGTGTCCGCTGTGCCGTGCGTGTGATCATTGCTTGTACAGCCCTCTCGCAGTGTCCGGAGCAAGTATGGTGGGTCTGACACACCGGTGTCAATGTGTTCTTTTTTCCATTTCCAGGAGTGTATCTGTAAAATTTGAAAACAAACTGAAAAATTTTCTTCTTGACAACTGCTTCTCTTCCTTAAAATAATTTCTATTACTGTATTGAGCAAAAGGTAGTGGGTGGGAATTAGTGTCACATATACAGGCTGAACATTAATAAAACCAACAAACTGCAGCGGCAGATTCCTGACTGGAACTGGAGGAAAAATAGTCCAACGAACTTTTGGCTGGAAATGCATCGTTGCCACGGTAGATGGGGCTGACGAATGACAGTTCCTCTGACGACGTGACGTGGGTCCCTTGTATACTGCAGAATGTGTGAGTGACGCACCGTACTGTAAGCAGCAGAATGGTTTGGTATTCATGTCGGGAACAAGGCGAGATGGTGTTTGTGCACGGCCATGCAGATGGAACGCTCGAGAGGCTGCACGGATATACCAAAACAAGTACCCTCACAGACACCAACCACTTCACACAACATTTCGAGCCCTTTCTGGGTGTTTGTGCGATCATGGGTCTTTCCAGACAGACGAAACTGCAGGGAGGCGGCGGATTGTGTATACGCCAGATTTGGGGGACCTGGTTCTACAGGATACTGAGACGAAGTGTAGTACAATCTCCAGGCAAGTGGTTCGCCATCATGGTGTAAACCGAAGTACGATTATGTGTATCCTACATGAAATCGCTACTCTCCCTATCATTTGCGTTCCCAAGGAGACCACTTTGAACATCTGCTGTGACGTGGATGCAATGCAGCTCTGTATTGTGTTATGGGACGATTTATTGTCGTTGCGTATACACCATCCATTTCTCCAGGCGTGATCGTAGGACCTTTTCCCTCCATTCCCTGTCAAGAATCCGCCGTCCCTGCAGTTTGTCGGTTTTATTAATTTTCGCCCTGCCTGTATATTCGGAAGGTAAGGTCCGATCTGGCGCCAAATGGAAACTTCAGTGAAAATCCGATGAAGCTATGCACAGATGTCTTGGGCAGTGTCTGTAATACGTCCGCCGATCGTGTCTCGTCGCTCTCTGCAGTTCTGCGCGCACAGTGAGCACGTAAAGATGCCTCGAAAATAGTGTCTCCTGCCACTTACGAGAGTGCGGTGAGAGACTTCGCCTGATGTCTCGCTGCACACATAACGTGACTGTCATGCAGTTCCTTCTACATGACAATTCTCGGCCGCACACTGTAGGGCCAGTGTGAACGCCCCTGTAGCCCTTACGATGGGAAGTGTTTGATCACCCACAGTACATTATTCAATTGGACCCCCTTGAGTTTCATCTCCTCTCACATAAACCGTTGACCATGAAAGCAACATATTGGCGTAAGCAACGAGCTGTAGTTCAGTATAGACAATTGGCGGAAACCATAGGCAGCTGCCTTCCGCGAAAAGGATGTTGGAAAGCCGGAGCAACGCTACGATAAACATATAAGTCAAACCGGCGACTATATAGAGGGGTACGTGGAAGGAGTAGCTAACTGTTGCAAATAAAACTGTTTTGATTTTCACAGCGGTTTCCGTTTCGCGACCGACTGGACATTAGTTTCCACAGTCGGCCTTATTTTACCACGGGCAGCAGTTGATGTATTACAGTGTGAATGCGTGGACGCAAAATGATTACTCTATACTGACGGGTAGTCCACCTAGTGGTGCAGCTAGAGCCGTGCAGAAAACATCACATCAAGAGGTTTGTGTCGTGTCTGTGGCAACACCGTTCGACGCCGAAAAAAAAAAAAAAAAACAACCGACACAATGATGAGTGCACATATTAAGGCCCCACATATAAAAATATCTGCAATGATACCCGTTACACCCAGTACGTAATGGTTCTTGATGTGCGCTCTTGTAAGTGCAGTATCGCTTAAGCGAACGCTGTTCGTGATGTCCTGCCTTTCCGTCTGCCTTTTTTGTTGTTGTTGTTTTTGTTTTGGCGAGGTATTTCTAGAACTTTATCTACGGGTGTGAGAATGTTCACGTGACCACTGGTACCAGCATCTTTACACAACTGAAGCCGCGCGTCCACCATGTGTGGCACTACTACGAGAGGTCCAGCCCGCACTCGGAAGGCACAGTTTGACCTCTCATTGAGTTGGCTGTAGGAAGTATGGGTGCGTCTCCGCGGCATATACACTGAAGTGCAAAAGAATCTGGTATAGGTACTGGTATTCAAATACAGAGATATAAACAACAGGCAGAATGCGGCACTGCACTCGGCAACGCCTATATTAGACAACAAGTGTCTGCCGCAGTTATTAGATCGGTTATTGCCGCTACAATGTCAGGTTATCAAGATTCAAGTGAGTTTGAACGTGGCGTTATAGTCGGCGCACGAGCGATGGGACACAGCATCCCCGAGGTAGCGATGAAGTGGGGCTTTCCCGTACAACCATATCACGAGTGTACCGCGAATATAAGGAATCTGGTAAAACATCATTTCTCCGACATCACTGCGGTCTGAAAAAGATCCTGCAAGAATGGCACCAACGACGACTGAAGAGAACTGTTGAGCGTGACAGAAGTGCAACCCTTCCACAGATTTCTGCAGATTTCAGTGCTAGGTTATCAACAAGTGTCAGCGTGCAATCCATTCAACGAAATATTATCGATATGGGCTTTCCGCTCCGAAGGCTCGCTTGTGTCCCCTTGATGATTGGACGACACAAAGCTTTACGCTGTGGCTGGGCCCGTCAACACAGACATTGCACTGTTGATGACAGGAAACATCTTGCCTGTACGGACGAGCCTCGTTTCATATTGTATCGAGCGGATGGACGTGTACAGGTATGGAGACAACCTCAAGAATCCGTGTACTCTGCATGTCAGCAGGGGACTGTTCAAGTGGCTGGAGGCTCTGTAATGGTGTGGGGCATGTGCAGTTGGAGTGATACGTCTAGATACGACTCTGACTGGTGACACGTACGTAAGCATCCCGTCTGATCACCTGCATCCATTCAAGTCCATTGTAAATTCGGACGAAGACGTCCAATTCCAGCAGGACAATACTACACCCCACATGTGCAGAATTGCTACAGAGTGGCTCCAGGAACACTATTCCAGGAACACTTCCGTGGGCCACCAAACTCCCCAGAGATAAACATTATTGAGCATATCTGGGATGCCTATCAATGTGCTGTTCAGAAGTAATCTCCACCGCCTCGCACTCTTACGAATTTATCAACAGCCCTGCAGGATTCGTGCTGTCGGTTCCCTCCAGTACTACAGCAGACGTTAGTCGAGTCCATGGCACGTTGTTGCAGCACTTCTGCAGGCTCGCCGAGGCCCTACACCATATTAGGAAGGTGTACCAGTTTCCTTGATCTTCAGTGTGTATGTACCCACACATACAAATTAATTTGCAAAGTGGCTGAAAAACTGCGCGTACGACATTATTACGAGTTATCGCGCAAAATAATCGGTGGAACATGAAACTGACTAACTCAGAAACATGCCGTCTCCGAAGATTTTCATACTGATAGCTATATCCAGTCGACATAAATGCAGTACGCCTGAAAAGAGCGCTCGGCTACGCCAGTTCGATGAGACTTCCTCAGGCCGTTGGGGTGGTGGGAACAGCCTCCGGCGCAGCCCGGCGCACTCCTGGTCGCCACGCCGGCACGCGGTCCCAGCCGTGTCCAGCCCAGCGCGGCGCGATCGCCGCCGCTCTGCCGCTCTGGCCTGCAGATTCCTGGCTTTTACTGCCGGCTGCCGTTATTGCGGGCTGCGCGCCGCCGTGTCCTCTTTTAATATACGCCCACCGCCGTCACAGGGTGGCCAGACCCAATAAAATGCAGAATTTCACGAGTCAGCCGGACGCCACGAGCTTCGCTGCTGCGCTGCGCTCGTTCCGTAATACTGGCAGCGACGCTTCGTCCCAGCCCCGACACAGCGGCTCGCAACCTTCCTGATACGACTACTCCCAAGTGCAAATCAGATATCAGCTGGCCCTCCTTCCCCCCCCCCCCCTCCCCATTTCACCCCGCCGGTCTCCATTCCTCCCTCACCCCGCAATTATGAACATCAGCGCCTAACTAAACGTCATGGTGAAAGAACAGATGCTTTAGTAGGTGTCTACCCCTACATGGTTAAACTGCACCGGCGCGGTGGCCGAGCGGTTCTAGGCACTTCAGTCCGGAACCGCGCGACTGCCACGGTCGCAGTTTCGAATCCTGCCTCGGGCATGGATGTGTGTGGTGTCCTTAGCTTAGGTTTACGCAGTTCTACGTTTTCGGGGACTGATGACCTCATATGTTAAGTCTCATAGCGCTGAGAGCCATTTGAGCCATTTGCTAAACTGCAAACAACATTTAAGTGCCCGGCAGAGACTACGTCTAACCACCTTCATACTAATTCTGTATTATTCCACTCTCGAACAGGGCTTGGCTTGGAAACGACGATCACATATATATTTCTGTGAAAGCTCTGATTTCCCTTATGTTATTATGATGATCATTTCTGCCTATGTAGGTCGGCGTCAACAAAATATTTTCGCATTTTCGGGAGAAAGTTGGTGACTGAAATTTCGTTCAAATAGTTCAAATGGCTCGAAGCACGATGGGACTTAACATCTGAGGTCACCAATCCCCTAGACTTAGAACTACTTAAACCTAACTAACCTAAGGACATCACACACATCCATGCCCGAGGCACGATTCGAATCTGCGACCGTAGCAGCAGCGCGGTTCCGGACTGAAGCGCCTAGAATCACTCGGCCACAGCGGCCGGCTTAAACTTCGTGAGGTGAGTCAGTCGTAACGGGCAAGTCCCTAGTTTTAATTATTTCCATCCCAAATTTTGTATCATATCCCTGACACTCTCACACCTCTTTCTCCATAAAACAAAACGTGCTGCTTTTCTTTGAACTTTCTCGATGTACTCCGTTAATCCTGTCCGGTAAGGATGCCATACCGCCCAGCAGTACTCCAAATGAGGACGGACAAGCATAGTGTGGGCAGTCTCTCTAGTAAATCTGTTGCACCTTCTAAGTGTTCTGCCTACAAAACACAGTCTTCGGTGCGCCTTCCCCACAACATTTTCTACGTGTTCTTTCCAACGTAAGTTGTTCGTCATTGTAATTGCTAGGTATCCGAGTTAACGCTCCCTTAGAATTTTTGTGTTATCAAGTAACCGAAGTTTAACGGCTTCTTTTTAGCACTGATGTGGATGACCTCACACTTTTCATTATTCAATTTCGGCACCATAGAGATATCGTATCTAAATCGTCATGCAAATTGGTTTCGATTTTCTGATGTCTTTACTAGAAGATAAATAACAGCGTCATCTGCAAACAACCTAAGACGGCTGCTCACATTGTCCCTAAATCGTTTATATAGATAAAGAACAGCATAAGGCCTACAACATTACCTCGTGGAACGCAGCATCACGTGCAAAGAACCTAAGACGGCTTATTAAAACACAAAATAATGAGTCAATGAGACTCAAGGAACTGCTTATTTCTAACAACGTTTTTTATTTGAATGACGAAGCTGCTCTCAGTGCATCGCAAGTGCTGCCTGCAACTCCTTCTCAAGGAAGACAGCTAACTATCCACGCTGAGGGTAGACACCAGCTACTATACCTGCTACCTCTGGATCACTCCTCTCTGTAGTGGCACTTGGTTCATCCGTATCCTTCACCCCCATTTAAAATCAACCATGTTGAAATGTGTGCACTAATCTTATTGTTTGTAAATCACTTGATTGCTGGACTCTTTACTCCTGAACCGACAAAAATTAAAAGATTTTAAGCTGCGAATGCTTTGTGCCCGACCACTATCATCGATAACACAAGGGGCGTTCAGTACGCAATGCAACACTTTTTTTTCTGAAAGCAGATTGGCTTTAAACAGGATTTCAATATGCCATATTAGTCTGCACTCTTTTCGCTGCAAAATCCCAATTTTAATATAACCTCCGTTCAACGACGCGGCCTCACGGCACGTTACTTGAAGGGTCTGCCTGCCCACGTGGTACCACCCTACTGGACGACGCTGGGTCCGTTTTGCTGGATCAGTGATCTCCTCGTCTACCATGTACTGCTTCCCTCGGTCTGCATCCCCCATAGGGCAAAACAGATGGTCTTTCGTTGCCCTTTATGGTCTTCTATTCGGCAGCGAGGAAACTACTGGGCACATACATCTGTGTAATTCAACCGACGGGACGAGTGTGACAGCACTGCCAACGGATACATCGAGTTGAGAAGCGAGGTGTCTGACTGTGATCCATCGATCAGCAAGAATGCGAGTCTTCGTTGATCCATTATGGACCGTGGGACAACGGCTGGCATGTATTTCTTGATGAAATAATTTATCGTTATGAAACAGCTCTTGGTGGCCAGGCGACAAAAACTTTTTGTGTCGCCTGGCCACCAAGAGCTGTTGCATAACGATTTGATTCACGGATCCAGTTATATGGCCCGTGTATAGCGATTTTACGACTATGACGTGTGGGTCCTGAAGATGGCATCAATGTAGTGCCGAAACTGGTAGCACGTAAGAAGTTCATAAAGTAAATTTCTACAATACATACGGCTGCTGGTAAATTATTGCATCATGAAAAACGAATGAGAGTGTCCGCACGTTCCACACTGCAGGAGTCATATCTGCGTGGCCGACCGGCGCGCGGGATTTCGGGGAGGTTTGCGCTACCTTGTTGCAGTGATGATACAAGCATCGCCCACCGACTCAGAGTGCTTTTTGTTCACTGCCAGGTCTCCGTAGACATTCTACAGGTGCCTAAGAACATTTGCAATCCTCTGATTTTCTGCCAAAAGAAACTGAATGACAGCTCTCAGCCCGTGACGCACTTCCGTAACAGACGTCATCTTCACGTCTATGTACAGCGCCGCCAGCTATCGAAAGTTCAAGAAACAATAGGAGCTGAAGCGGGAATATTCCACGATGGCCCACAACAAATTCCCCTTTCTTTCAATCGA